>NC_138291.1:116795000-117477500 GCF_965601325.2 Salmo salar | reverse complement strand
TCTATTCAGTCAGTATATTAACACCTAGGGCTCTATTCAGTCAGTATATCAACACACAGGGCTCTATTCAGTCAGTATATCAACACACAGGGCTCTATTCAGTCAGTATATCAACACCCAGGGCTCTATTCAGTCTGTATATTAACCCCTAGGGCTCTATTCAGTCAGTATATTAACACCTAGGGCTCTATTCAGTCAGTATATCAACACACAGGGCTCTATTCAGTCAGTATATCAACACCCAGGGCTCTATTCAGTCTGTATATTAACACCTAGGGCTCTATTCAGTCAGTATATTAACCCCTAGGGCTCTATTCAGTCAGTATATCAACACCTAGGGCTCTATTCAGTCAGTATATTAACACCTAGGGCTCTATTCAGTCAGTATATTAACCCCTAGGGCTCTATTCAGTCAGTATATCAACACCCAGGGCTCTATTCAGTCTGTATATCAACACCTAGGGCTCTATTCAGTCAGTATATCAACACCTAGGGCTCTATTCAGTCAGTATATCAACACCTAGGGCTCTATTCAGTCAGTATATCAACACCTAGGGCTCTATTCAGTCAGTATATTAACCCCTAGGGCTTTGTTCAGTCAGTATATTAACCCCTAGGGCTCTATTCAGTAAGTATATTAACCCCTAGGGCTCTATTCAGTCATTATTGAGGAAGTTATATATATTTTTTAAATGTAACCTTTATTTAATTAGGCTAGTCAGTTAAAGAACAAATTCTTATTTACAATGACAACCTACACCGGACAAACCCAGACGACGCTGAGCCAATTGCGCGCCACCCTATGGGACTCCCAATCACGACCTGGATGTGATACAGACTGGACTTCTGTACGGCGTAGCATCCTACACCTACAGGGCATCGTCTTACGGATGATGGCGTGACGATTCCACCTGCGCTGGTCAGTTGACGCCAGCTGTTGTAAAGGAGAGATGCAATGGTGGCGTTCCCCTGCTCAGATGTTACAGATGCGCGCCCGATCATAAAACGCCACGATAGGTATTTACCTATCAGCTAACCACGTCACATGTTACAGCAATCTGGTCCCTGACGGCACAGTCGATAATGTGGCATAAAACCGTTGGTTGATGCATGCAACGTCTGAACAGGGGAACACCACCACTGTCTACAGGGTGTGAAGGGGGTGTAGTGTGTCTGAACAGGGGGTGTAGTGTGTCTGAACAGGGGGTGTAGTGTGTCTGAACATGGGGTGTAGTGTGTCTGAACATGGGGTGTAGTGTGTCTGAACATGGGGTGTAGTGTGTCTAAACAGGGGGTTTAGTGTGTCTGAACAGGGGGTGTAGTGTAGTGTGTACTGTTCATATTGAACGTATTATCAGTTAAACTCTGAAGTGTTTCTTACAGCCTGCCGGTATGGGTTTCAGAAATGGATAATGCATCTGTAACCACCCCCCCAACAAAATATAACAAACCAATCTAAATGTGATAAACAATAACTAAATATAGTAACGTTGTGGTCTGCATTGATGCGTGCTGCTGACTGCATCCTGTCTACAGGATTAATCAGTATTCTCTAGATATTACACTGTGGGCTCTCTTCAATCTGGATGATCTGAAGCATTACAGTTTGCATGTTAAAAACTGTCAGGTAAATTCTGTATTCCATATGCAGCGTTTACTGTCAATGTTGTCTTCACTAACAATCACGCTGTAACGCTCCCGAGTGGCACAGCGGTCTAAGGCACTGCGTCTCAGCGCAAAAAGCGTCACTACAGTCCCTGGTTCGAATCCAGTCTGTATCACATCCGGCTGTGATTGGGAATCCCATAGGGCGGCGCACAATTGGCTCAGCATTGTCTGGGTTTTGTAAATAAGAATTTGTTCTTTAACTGACTAGCTTAATTAAATAAAGGTTAAAGTGCACCATTTCCCACGGATTTGGAATGGGTCTATAGAATGTATAAAGCATGTAAAAAATCGGCCATAACATTATGCTGTTTCCGCTATCAGGAGAGAACAAGTTTCTTCTGATCCGTAAGTAGGTTTTTATTGCTCTGGGCAGCGTATGCTCAGGTGAAGTAACGTCTAGACCTGATTAATTCCATGTGTTGACACTGCCCTCTGCTGGTCAATCCAGAAGATTCATCCATATGGTTGAAACTGTCAAGCGGCCAAGACTGAGGAAAAAGCTAATTCAATTTGGTTTCCCCTTCTGCTTCTCTCTGACTGGAAGAGAGAAACTGCCGGTCAGAAGAGAGTTGTATGTGCTGTGTGCGTTTGTGTGTGTTGCATCAGACGACGGCTCATAATAACAGCCGGAACGGAGCGAATGGAAGGGTATCAAACACACGGAAACCATGGAAACCACGTGTCTGATGTGTTTGATGCCGTTCCACTGATTCCCGCTCCAGCCGTTACCACGAGCCCTTCCTCCCCAATTAAGGCGCCACTAACCTTCCGCCTGGTGCTGTGAGTGTCTCTCTCTCTGTGTGTATATATACTGCTCAAAAAAATAAAGGGAACACTTAAACAACACAATGTAACTCCAAGTCAATCTTACTTCTGTGAAATCAAACTGTCCACTTAGGAAGCAACACTGATTGACAATAAATTTCACGTGCTGTTGTGCAGATGGAATAGACAACAGGTGGAAATTATAGGCAATTAGCAAGACACCCCCACTCTAGTGGTAGCATGAGACGGAGTCTACAACCCACACAAGTGGCTCAGGTAGGCCGTAGGAGGGCAACAACCCAGCAGCAGGACCGCTACCTCTGCCTTTGTGCAACGCCAGTCTGTGGTGCAACGTGGCGTTGGTGGATGGAGCAAGACATGATGTCCCAGATGTGCTCAATTGGATTCAGGTCTGGGGAACGGGCGGGCCAGTCCATAGCATCAATGCTATTGTTTTTCTGTCTCTCACTGTTCAAATAAACCTACCATTAAAATTATAGACTGATCATTTCTTTGTCAGTGGGCAAACGTATAAAATCAGCAGGGGATCAAAAACTTTTCCCCCCCACTGTATATGTGTGTGTGTGTTTATATATCACAAAGCACCACCACATATTGCCTCAGGAAATGAGCATATTCTCAACAGGAAAAATATATGAATCAGTAAATTGATTTGTATGCTGGTTGAAAGCAGGAAGAGGTTTTCCAGACACGGCGCGGCTCCAATTACCATGCCAGTACGTAACTCTTCCCCCCCCCCCCCCTCTCTCTCTCTCTCTCTCTCTCTGCTCTGTAATTGATTTCTACTTCACTTTATAAATAAAGCCTATGGATGGAGCAGCACCTGGATGGAGCAGCACCTGGATGGAGCAGCACCTGGATGGAGCAGCACCTGGATGGAGCAGCACCTGGATGGAGCAGCACCTGGATGGAGCAGCATCTGGATGGAGCAGCACCTGGATGGAGCAGCATCTGCATGGAGCAGCACCTGGATGGAGCAGCACCTGGAGCAGCACTACCAGTTATCTGAGACCCAACAGGAGATGAATGTGTCAAGATGAGGGGAATTAATCAATAGAGTGCTTCTCAACTAACATATTGATGAGTCAATGTGTGGTGGTGCTTTGTGATATATAAACACACACAAGATAACGGTGGAGGAGGAGATGGCTGCCGTTTTACGACCTCCTAACCAATTGTGCTTATTGTGTGCGGTTTTTTTCCCCCCGCGTTATTTGTAACTCATTTTTGTACATAATGTTTCTGCCTCCGTGTCTTATGACCTCGAAAAGAGCATCTAGATATCAGGACAGCGATTACTCACCCTGTACTGGAGGAATACTTTTTCTTTAACGAGTCGGACGGGAAGGATTTACTCCAGACGCCCGACAAGGCCCATATCCCCGTCATTGGCAGGAGACAGAGACGGAGATATTGGGGACGATGGTCGGGGTGCCTTGTAAGGATCCTACTGCGAGTGGGTAATCTCCCTTTACCATCGGTCCTATTAGCCAACGTATACAATCATTGGATAATAAAATAGACGAGCTACGAGCACGTATATCCTACCAACGGGACATTAAAAACTGTAATATCTTAAGTTTCACTGAGTCGTGGCTGAACGACGACATGAATAACATACAGCTGGAGGATTTTGAGCTTTTTCGGGCAGGATAGAACAGCGGCCTCTGGTAAGACAAGGAGTGGCGGTCTATGTGTATTTGTAAACAACAGCTGGCGCACGAAATCTAAAGACGTCTTGAGGTTTTTCTCGCCTGAGGAAGAGTATCTCATGATAAGCTGTAGACCACACTATCTACCGAGAGAGTTTCATCTATATTATTCGTAGCCGTCTATTTACCACCACAAACCGATGCTGGCACTAATAACGCAATCAATGAGCCATAAGCAAACAGGAAGACGCTCAACCAGAGGCTGTGCTCCTAGTGGTAGGTAAAGGTAAAGCCCCGCCTTATTTCAGCTCACTGGTCACCATAGCAGCACCCACCCGTAGCACGCGCTCCAGCAGGTATATTTCACTGGTCACCCCCAAAGCCTATTCCTCCTTTGGCCGCCTTTCCTTCCAGTTCTCTGTTGCCAATGACTGGAACGAATTGCAAAAATCACTGAAGCTGGAGACTCATATCTCCCTCACTATCTTTAAGCATCAGCTGTCAGAGCAGCTCACAGATCACTGCACCTGTACATAGCCCATCTGTAGATTGCCTACCCAACTACCTCATCCCCATATTGTTTTTGTTTTTTTGCTCCTTTGCACCCCAGTATCTCTACTTGCACATCTATCACTCCAGTGTTTAATTGCTAAATTGTAATTACTTCGCCACTACGGCCTATTTATTGCCTTACCTCCCTAATCTTACCTCATTTGCACACACTGTGTATATATTTTTTTCTATTGTTTTATTGAATGTACGTTTCTTTATTCCATGTGTAACTCTGTGTTGTTTGTGTCACACTGCTATGCTTTATCTTGGCCAGGTCCCAGTTGTAAATGAGAACTTGTTCTCAACTGGCCTACCTGGTTAAATAAAGGTGAAATAAATAATAAGCACCCTAAAGGGGTTACAACGGTTTTTGGGGGTGCCGTTTCATCAAAAACTTTAGCTCTATAGCCTCTCCTCTCAAGGGTGGTCTCCATAAGTTGGGGTGGAGTCCTGCAGCCGATGAAGACTTCCACCTACTGAAGGGATTTTTCCGCCCTGTTGCTCAAACACCCAGATCCTACGCTGCCGTTCCTTATGGAGGTGGACTCTTCAGAAGTGGTTGATGGGGGGCTGTCCTATCCCAGCAACATGGTAATCCACAGAAATTGTATCTGTTTGCATTAGAGGAGTGGAGACACTTGCTGGAGGGCGCCAAGGACCCATTCGTCATCCTCACCGACTATCGGAACCTGGAGTACATACGGACAGCAAGGCGGCTGAACCCTCACCAAGCGAGGTGGGCCCTTTTATCACTAGATTCGACTTCACTCTGACATATCGCCCAAGTTCTAAAAACACCAAAGCCAATGCTCTGTTCCGTCTCTACGATTCGGGAGAGGTTCCTGCCCTCAGTGTACCCATAATTCCACCCTCTCGAGTCGTAGCCCCTGTGGTCTGGGACGTAGATATGGACATTCGCCAGGCCCTGGAGAGGGAACCCACAATCACTACCTGTCCTCCAGAGCACACCTACATTCCCACGGGGATAAGGAATCGGCTGCTGACCTGGGTGCACAAAGCTGTCGTCGCTCGGCATCCAGGTATCCCTGCAGTATTCAATCTATCTCCGGAAAATACTGGTGGCCCACCTTGGAGCAGGACGTCACTCGCTACGTCAACTCCTGTTCGGTATGTGTCCAAACTAAATCTCCCCCACATGCTCCAGCAGGGAAACTCCTTCCCGTGCCTCAGCTTCCCTGGTCTCATCTGTCCATTGATTTTGTCACTGATATCCCCTCTGATGTTTTTTTTACCACCCTTTTGGTGGCTGTGGATAGATTCTCTAAATCCTGCCGTTTTATCCTTCTCTCTGGTCTCCCTACCTCTCTCCAGGTCGCTGAGGCACTGTTCCAGCAGGTCTTCCAGCACTATGGCCTTCCGGAGGACATTGTCTCCGACCGTGGTCCCCAAATCACGTCACGGAGAAGCTGGGAGTCACGGTCAGCCTCACTTCCGGGTACCGCCCTCAGTCTAACAGGCAGATGGAGAGGATAAACCAGGAGCTGGGGAGGTTCCTGGGGAGTCACTGCAGGGGGAGTGGGCCCGATTCAAGGTCCTCAGGAGGGTCAACGAGGATCTCACTCCACTTTTCACAGCTACGTCTCCTCCCACTTACCTCAACTTGGAAGAGTTCCAGTGTCGTTTTGAATAGTCATAGCCAGCTAGCTAACGTAGCATCTCTCTGTTTGAGCAGGGTGTTTGAGTAGGTTAAATAAGCTAGCTGCATTTACTAGCTAAGTAAGTGAAACTGAAAGTGAAAAAGAATTACTCTCTCTCTCTCTTGCTACTTTGTTCAAAACTGTTCAACTAGTGTCTTTCTCTCTCTTTGAGCAAACTACTCACAACATTTTATGAACTACAGTGCTAGCTAGCAGTAGCTTATGCTTTCAGTACTAGATTAATTGTCTGATCCTTTGATTGGGTGGACAACGTCAGTTCATGCTGCAAGAGCTCTGATAGGTTGGAAGACATCCTCCGGAAGTTGTCACAGTTACTGTGTAAGTCTATGGAAGGGGGTGAGAACCATGAGCCTCCTAGGTTCTGTATTGAAGTCAATGTACACAGAGGAGGAGAGAAGCTAGCTGTGCTCTGGCTAAACCATGGTGCTACCCTACAGAGTGCTGTTGAGGCTACTGTAGACCATTGCAAAACAGTGTATTTTGATTAGGGTTGCAAAATTCCGGGAACTTTCAATAAATTCCCTGGTTTTCCCGGTTGGAGATTTCCCAGAATAAGCAGGAAATCCGTAATTCTCCAACCAGGATTTATTGAAAGTTCCCGGAATTTTGCAACCCTAAATTTGAACAATTATTTTGTGACATTATTATATTTAGTATAGTTTTATTTAAAAGGATAACTTTTTTGATGTTTTCCATTTAGAAAAAAAATGAAGTTCACTGAGGAGGATGGTCGTCCTCTTCCTCCTGAGGAGCCTCCACTGGTAGAAGCTCATCCTCATGGAGTTCATCTATACCAGCTGATAGTAGGTATCCTATATTAGGTAGTCCTACTGCTAATTGGATAGATAGGAGGTGGAGGTTGGTATCCTGTATTAGGTAGTCCTACTGCTACTTGGATAGATAGGAGGTGGAGGTTGGTATCCTGTATTAGGTAGTCCTACTGCTACTTGGATAGATAGGAGGTGGAGGTTGGTATCCTGTATTAGGTAGTCCTACTGCTACTTGGATAGATAGGAGGTGGAGGTTGGTATCCTGTATTAGGTAGGCCTACTGCTACTTGGATAGACAGGAGGTGGAGGTTGCAAGCATGGAGGTAGTATATATCTATAGTATCTAACTATGGTTGGAAGCATGGAGGTAGATAGTGTCTATAATATCTAACTCTATGGTTGGAAGCATGGAGGTAGATAGTATCTATAATATCTAACTCTATAGTTGGAAGCATGGAGGTAGATAGTGTCTATAATATCTAACTCTATGGTTGGAAGCATGGAGGTAGATAGTATCTATAATATCTAACTCTATGGTTGGAAGCATGGAGGTAGTATCTATCTACAGTATCTAACTCTATGGTTGGAAGCATGGAGGTAGATAGTGTCTATAATATCTAACTCTATGGTTGGAAGCATGGAGGTAGTATCTATCTACAGTATCTAACTCTATGGTCAGAAGCATGGAGGTAGATAGTGTCTACAGTCAATCAATCACATTTATTTATAAAAACCCTTTTACATCAGCCAGAAACCCAGCCTAAAACCCCAAACAGCAAGCAATGCAGATGTAGAAGCACAGTTTCAAACTCTATGGTTGCAAGTCAATACAAGTCATTACTTGGCCCTGATTCTCCTCATAGGCAGAACCAATATGAGTTTGACCTAAAAGTCATGCTACTGAGTGAATTACATCTCGATTCACAACCCTTCTCCCAAAGTGTGCACCTACACACCTACTTGCATGGATTTAGCAATGCTGGAAACTCCCTCCTGCCAATGCATTCACACCTATCCTAGGAGTGTTCAAGTGCACACTTCAGGAGAAGGGTGGAGAAGTGGGATGTAGCCCTTGTGTTGTCTCTGAACCACCTCTACTCCTAGCCATGTAGCTGAAGCCTTGTGTTCTCTCTGAACCATCTCTACTCCAAGCCCTGTAGCTGAAGCCTTGTGCTCTCTCTGAACCACCTCTACTCCTAGCCATGTAGCTGAAGCCTTGTGTTCGCTCTGAACCACCTCTACTCCTAGCCCTGTAGCTGAAGCCTTGTGTTGTCTCTGAACCACCTCTACTCCTAGCCCTGTAGCTGAAGCCTTGTGTTGTCTCTGAACCACCTCTACTCCTAGCCCTGTAGCTGAAGCCTCGTGTTGTCTCTGAACCACCTCTACTCCTAGCCATGTAGCTGAAGCCTTGTGTTCTCTCTAATAACCACCTCTACTCCTAGCCATGTAGCTGAAGCCTTGTGTTCTCTCTGAACCACCTCTACTCCTAGCCCTGTAGCTGAAGCCTTGTGTTCTCTCTGAACCACCTCTACTCCTAGCCATGTAGCTGAAGCCTTGTGTTCTCTCTAATAACCACCTCTACTCCTAGCCCTGTAGCTGAAGCCTTGTGTTGTCTCTGAACCACCTCTACTCCTAGCCCCGTAGTTGAAGCCTTGTGTTCTCTCTCTGAACCACCTCTAATCCTAGCCCTGTAGCTGAAGCCTTGTGTTCTCTCTCTGAACCACCTCTACTCCTAGCCCCGTAGCTGAAGCCTACAGCAGTATTCACATTGAGGTGCTACTCAAATTGAGGACAAAACATTGAAATGTTTGTAGAATATTTATTGAGGAAAGGCATAGAAACCGTGACAGGAAATAAATGTATTTCCATTACATAATTCAAAAATAATTTTGGACTGACCGATGTAGACATTTTCCAATTATATGCAACTTAAAAGTTACATATCACAAAATTTCGATTTGAAATCTTTTGGACATCAAAGCAACCTTGAGAGAATCGTAATTTCAGTCAGAAAAGGATGTTCATACCGGATGATGTTGAAGGCTGTAGATGAAGGATCCAGGAGGGGAATGAAAATGGACCAGATGAAGCAGAGGGCTACATATGAAGGACCCAGGGGCTGGACTCTGTAGAGTTTGGCTTGGAGTCTGAGCTACACATCATCGCCAGGCCGTTGTAGTTAGGCTGCTGTTGTGATGGTGATCCCTAGTGATGGGACGATCGATACAGGATCTTCGATGCAGTTTTCAAAGCACTACTGATCCGAACACAACGTACTGATGCTCGTTTCAAGGTAACATTATCACGTGATCAATGACCGTCCGAAACCTTTGTTTGATCACGTGGTTTTTCAACTTGTGTATCGTAAAATGTGAGATTCCACTGATTTCACAGTGGTTTCGGTGCTTTCTTCGATTCCAAGTTGCTTTCAAACACCGACCTTTACGTTGGACACCTGACAATGTAGTGTGAGTTCATGTTTTGCTTCAATATCATTATTTTATGTTTGCAATACTAACCATTTTGTTCTCGAATTCAAAAGGTTTGCTTGATAATAAAGGCACAAAAGTAATTCCATAAAAATTCTGATAAATTGAATATACGGCTAACCCTACCTTCTGTATTGTGCAGGAATACTTGCTAAAAAAAACTGTTTGAATAGGGACAGAGTTTAATGGCACTAAAAAGTGAAATAGTGATATTCAAATGACAATTTTAACTTTATAAAATCTTACAAAATCGGCCATCCTATTCATTATTTTACCAGAAAAAAAAATCTCCCCATGTTTAGAATTTGCTGTTACCGTAGAGATTTCACCAATCAATCATTCCAGAATGTGTTCTGTGGTATTGATAAATGAAGCCAATCACACAAAGACAACAGCAGCATTTTTTGTTGTTGTTACAAATCTTTAATAGGGAACATGTTTCTGATCTCAGCCTAATAAAAAACTGTGTTTTCAGAGTTTGTTTTTGTCAATTAAACTCAGTCTATATAATACAACTGATTTTATATAAATAAAACTTTTACAACATAGAAAAAAACAAGAACATTCCAAAAGGCATTATTGTCTTCAACGACCTGTGTGTAAACTATTAAAATAACAACAATGTTTTTGAAACAACTAAATATATATTGTTGACATGTACAAGGTTGATAATAGTTAACAATAGTTATCATAATGAATGAAATGTGTTGTAGACTAATACATCTTATAATATAATAGAATATAAGTCAGATTCCTAGTCAACCAGCGGTCACTTTGGGTACTCTGTTGTCATAGCCACAGGGTCAGTCTGTGCTCCTCACTCAGTGTCATGTTTGGAGTTGGTAAGAGTGCAGACCGATCTGGGTCCAGGCTCCCCTAATCCCACAGTTCCCTCATAGCCCCCCCTCTCAGCGACGGGCCACTTTCAGAGCCGAGGAATGAACGTTACACAGTACGTGTAACGTACAGGTACGTGTTTCAGCACTCGCTGGTCCCGTTCTGTGAGCTTAAATGGCCTACCACTTTGCCGCTTAGCCGTTATTACTCTTAGAGGTTTCCACTTCACAATAACAGGCCTCAAGTTGGCACATGATTCCATATGTGTAATTTCATAGTTTTGATGTCTTCACTATTATTCTACAACGTAGGAAATAGTAAAAATAAACCAAAATCTTTGAATGAGTAGGTGTTCAAAAACTTTTGACTGGTACTGTATATATATATATAAATATTTCAACCTCTTTTCCATACTTTTTATAATGAAGTCTATCTCATTGTTTTCAAAATATACATATATAGTTGTTGGTCTGTAGGAATTAATTGACACACACCCAAAGTCGTTGAAGAGGTGCTGACTAACGGAAAGGTCAACTTTAAGATTGTCATTATTTGTCCATTTTTACCTGTTCTCATAGAGCCAGTACCAACCGTCCCTCATGAAGTAGGTGTTGAAACGAATCACCACCTCACCGTATTGGGATCGCTCCTTCCTGATTCAGTCAAACACTGTGTTGAACTGGCCCTTACAGTCCCCTAGAGGGAAACAGACCAGACACTGTGTTGAACCTTACAGTCCCCTAGAGGGAAACAGACCAGACACTGTGTTGAACTGGCCCTTACAGTCCCCTAGAGGGAAACAGACCAGACACTGTGTTGAACCTTACAGTCCCTTAGAGGGAAACAGACCAGACACTGTGTTGAACTGGCCCTTACAGTCCCCTAGAGGGAAACAGACCAGACACTGTGTTGAACTGGCCCTTACAGCCCCCTAGAGGGAAACAGACCAGACACTGTGTTGAACTGGCCCTTACAGCCCCCTAGAGGGAAACAGACCAGACACTGTGTTGAACTGGCCCTTACAGTCCCCTAGAGGGAAACAGACCAGACACTGTGTTGAACTGGCCCTTACAGTCCCCTAGAGGGAAACAGACCAGACACTGTGTTGAACTGGCCCTTACAGTCCCCTAGAGGGAAACAGACCAGACACTGTGTTGAACTGGCCCTTACAGCCCCCTAGAGGGAAACAGACCAGACACTGTGTTGAACTGGCCCTTACAGCCCCCTAGAGGGAAACAGACCAGACACTGTGTTGAACTGGCCCTTACAGTCCCCTAGAGGGAAACAGACCAGACACTGTGTTGAACTGGCCCTTACAGCCCCCTAGAGGGAAACAGACCAGACACTGTGTTGAACTGGCCCTTACAGCCCCCTAGAGGGAAACATACCAGACAATGTGTTGAACCTTACAGTCCCCTAGAGGGAAACAGACCAGACACTGTGTTGAACTGGCCCTTACAGTCCCCTAGAGGGAAACAGACCAGACACTGTGTTGAACTGGCCCTTACAGCCCCCTAGAGGGAAACAGACCAGACACTGTGTTGAACTGGCCCTTACAGTTCCCTATAGGGAAACAGACCAGACAATGTGTTGAACCTTACAGGCCCCTATAGGGAAACAGACCAGACAATGTGTTGAACCTTACAGTCCCCTAGAAGGAAACAGACCAGACAATGTGTTGAACCTTACAGGCCCCTATAGGGAAACAGACCAGACAATGTGTTGAACCTTACAGTCCCCTAGAGGGAAACAGACCAGACAATGTGTTGAACCTTACAGCCCCCTAGAAGGAAACAGACCAGACAATGTGTTGAACCTTACAGCCCCCTCAAAGGAAACAGACCAGACACTGTGTTGAACCTTACAGTCCCCTATAGGGAAACAGACCAGACAATGTGTTGAACCTTACAGTCCCCTATAGGGAAACAGACCAGACAATGTGTTGAACCTTACAGCCCCCTAGAAGGAAACAGACCAGACACTGTGTTGAACCTTACAGTCCCCTAGAAGGAAACAGACCAGACAATGTGTTGAACCTTACAGCCCCCTCAAAGGAAACAGACCAGACACTGTGTTGAACCTTACAGCCCCCTCAAAGGAAACAGACCAGACAATGTGTTGAACCTTACAGTCCCCTAGAGGGAAACAGACCAGACAATGTGTTGAACCTCCCTAGAGGGAAACAGACCAGACAATGTGTTGAACCTTACAGTCCCCCTAGAGGGAAACAGACAAGACAATGTGTTGAACCTCCCTAGAGGGAAACAGACCAGACACTGTGTTGAACCTTACAGCCCCCTAGAAGGAAACAGACAAATGTGTTGAACCTTACAGTCCCCTAGAAGGAAACAGACCAATGTGTTGAACCTTACAGCCCCCTAGAAGGAAACAGACCAATGTGTTGAACCTTACAGCCCCCTAGAAGGAAACAGACCAATGTGTTGAACCTTACAGCCCCCTAGAAGGAAACAGACAAATGTGTTGAACCTTACAGGCCCCTAGAAGGAAACAGACCAGACAATGTGTTGAACCTTACAGGCCCCTAGAGGGAAACAGACAAGACAATGTGTTGAACCTTACAGTCCCCTAGAGGGAAACAGACCAGACAATGTGTTGAACCTTACAGCCCCCTAGAGGGAAACAGACCAGACACTGTGTTGAACCTTACAGTCCCCTAGAAGGAAACAGACCAGACAATGTGTTGAACCTTACAGTCCCCTATAGGGAAACAGACCAGACACTGTGTTGAACCTTACAGTCCCCTAGAAGGAAACAGACCAGACACTGTGTTGAACTGGCCCTTACAGTCCCCTAGAGGGAAACAGACCAGACACTGTGTTGAACTGGCCCTTACAGTCCCCTAGAGGGAAACAGACCAGACACTGTGTTGAACTGGCCCTTACAGTCCCCTAGAAGGAAACAGACCAGACACTGTGTTGAACCTTACAGTCCCCTAGAAGGAAACAGACCAGACAATGTGTTGAACCTTACAGTCCCCTAGAAGGAAACAGACCAGACAATGTGTTGAACCTTACAGTCCCCTAGAAGGAAACAGACCAGACACTGTGTTGAACCTTACAGTCCCCTAGAAGGAAACAGACCAGACAATGTGTTGAACCTTACAGTCCCCTAGAAGGAAACAGACCAGACAATGTGTTGAACCTTACAGTCCCCTATAGGGAAACAGACCAGACAATGTGTTGAACCTTACAGGCCCCTATAGGGAAACAGACCAGACAATGTGTTGAACCTTACAGGCCCCTAGAAGGAAACAGACCAGACACTGTGTTGAACCTTACAGTCCCTTAGAAGGAAACAGACCAGACAATGTGTTGAACCTTACAGTCCCCTAGAGGGAAACAGACCAGACACTGTGTTGAACCTTACAGTCCCCTAGAAGGAAACAGACCAGACAATGTGTTGAACCTTACAGTCCCCTAGAGGGAAACAGACCAGACAAACAGATAGAAGAGGAGTTGACAGAAAGCCAGGCAGCCAGACAGACAGACAGATAGATGGTAGGTAAGCAGGTATAGGTAGGTAAGCAGGCAGTATATTCCTGTTTCGTCCACTAGGTGGTAATTGTTCCACAACTTTCACATACAGTGGCTCTCTCCTACCATAGAGGTGCTGTATGGCCTTCCTGTCCATCCAGTTTATCTCGAAGCCTGATTCCTGGGGCAGGTAACTGGGTTGCATAATGGAACCAGTCCTGTAGATGTGAGGCAGGCCCAGGACGTGGCCTATCTCATGCACTGCCACCTGACGGATGGAAAAACAACGGTAGTATTCAGGGTTAATTACATTTGACTAATTTATAGGAGCAATTAGGGTTAAGTACCTTGATTAAGGGCACACTGACAGATTTTTCACCTAGTCAACTTGGGGACTCAAACCATTCACTTTTCAGGTACTGGCCCAACCACTAGGCTACCTGGTAGTTCTCACTCAGCCCTGACATTTAACCACTAGGCTACCTGATAGTGCTCACTCAGCCCTGACATTTAACCACTAGGCTACCTGATAGTTCTCAATCAGCCCTGACATTTAACCACTAGGCTACCTGATAGTTCTCACTCAGCCCTGACATTTAACCACTAGGCTACCTGATAGTTCTCAATCAGCCCTGACATTTAACCACTAGGCTACCTGATAGTGTTCACTCAGCCCTGACATTTAACCACTAGGCTACCTGATAGTTCTCAATCAGCCCTGACATTTAACCACTAGGCTACCTGATAGTTCTCACTCAGCCCTGACATTTAACCACTAGGCTACCTGATAGTGTTCACTCAGCCCTGACATTTAACCACTAGGCTACCTGATAGTTCTCAATCAGCCCTGACATTTAACCACTAGGCTACCTGATAGTTCTCACTCAGCCCTGACATTTAACCACTAGGCTACCTGATAGTTCTCAATCAGCCCTGACATTTAACCACTAGGCTACCTGATAGTTCTCACTCAGCCCTGACATTTAACCACTAGGCTACCTGATAGTGTTCACTCAGCCCTGACATTTAACCACTAGGCTACCTGATAGTTCTCACTCAGCCCTGACATTTAACCACTAGGCTACCTGATAGTTCTCACTCAGCCCTGACATTTAACCACTAGGCTACCTGATAGTTCTCACTCAGCCCTGACATTTAACCACTAGGCTACCTGATAGTTCTCACTCAGCCCTGACATTTAACCACTAGGCTACCTGATAGTGCTCACTCAGCCCTGACATTTAACCACTAGGCTACCTGTCTCCTACCTGATAGTTCTCACTCAGCCCTGACATTTAACCACTAGGCTACCTGTCTCCTACCTGATAGTGCTCACTCAGCCCTGAGGTTTTCTGGGTTTTCTAATATTTACATGAATGTAGTTTGTCTTATAAATGAACACAGGGAAGGCAGGCAGGTACAACACAAATCACAAGTCCATCAGATATTACAGATACCATCATGTTTGAATCAAAACATCCTGTCCCAAACTCACTTTGAGCAGGCTGATCCCACTGCCAGTGTTAGGTGCAGTAAAATGTTCATCATCATCAAAGTGAACGTCTCCCAGGAACCAGGCGTGAGCAAACTCTTGTCCAGTACCATCAAACTTCTGGTTGCATCCCAAGTGTCTCACTGCTGTAACCCTCTCCTAGAAATTAACAAAGGCCAGCACACATTCTCTTGAATATGACATGACTCTGGTCCTGTATGGCGCAGTTGGTAAAGCACGGTGCTTGCAATACCAGGATTGTGTGTTTAACTCCTGGGTCCACACACATACCATGTACTGAAGTTGTGTATGTATTTATCTCTTCTATTTCTTCATAGCTCAACAAACAACAACTCATGGTAACCCTCACCCATCAGTCTCATAGTAACCCTCACCTATCAGCCTCATAGTAACCCTCACCCATCAGTCTCATAGTAACCCTCACCTATCAGCCTCATAGTAACCCTCACCCATCAGTCTCCTAGTAACCCTCACCTATCAGCCTCATAGTAACCCTCACCCATCAGTCTCCTAGTAACCCTCACCTATCAGTCTCATAGTAACCCTCACCTATCAGCCTCATAGTAACCCTCACCCATCAGTCTCCTAGTAACCCTCACCTATCAGCCTCATAGTAACCCTCACCTATCAGCCTCATAGTAACCCTCACCTATCAGTCTCATAGTAACCCTCACCCATCAGTCTCATAGTAACCCTCACCTATCAGCCTCATAGTAACCCTCACCTATCAGCCTCATAGTAACCCTCACCCATCAGTCTCCTAGTAACCCTCACCTATCAGCCTCATAGTAACCCTCACCCATCAGTCTCCTAGTAACCCTCACCTATCAGTCTCATAGTAACCCTCACCTATCAGCCTCATAGTAACCCTCACCCATCAGTCTCCTAGTAACCCTCACCTATCAGCCTCATAGTAACCCTCACCTATCAGCCTCATAGTAACCCTCACCTATCAGTCTCATAGTAACCCTCACCCATCAGTCTCATAGTAACCCTCACCTATCAGCCTCATAGTAACCCTCACCCATCAGTCTCCTAGTAACCCTCACCTATCAGCCTCATAGTAACCCTCACCCATCAGTCTCATAGTAACCCTCACCTATCAGCCTCATAGTAACCCTCACCCATCAGTCTCATAGTAACCCTCACCTATCAGCCTCATAGTAACCCTCACCCATCAGTCTCATAGTAACCCTCACCTATCAGCCTCATAGTAACCCTCACCTATCAGTCTCATAGTAACCCTCACCCATCAGTCTCACAGTAACCCTTACCTATCAGCCTCATAGTAACCCTCACCCATCAGTCTCATAGTAACCCTCACCTATCAGTCTCATAGTAACCCTCACCCATCAGTCTCATAGTAACCCTCACCTATCAGTCTCATAGTAACCCTCACCTATCAGCCTCATAGTAACCCTCACCCATCAGTCTCATAGTAACCCTCACCTATCAGTCTCATAGCAACAATCACCTATCAGCCTCCTAGTAACCTTCACCTATCAGCCTCATAGCAACAATCACCTATCAGCCTCATAGTAACCCTCACCTATCAGTCTCATAGTAACATTCACCTATCAGTCTCATAGTAACCCTCACCTATCAGTCTCACAGTAACCCTCACCTATCAGTCTCATAGTAACCCTCACCCATCAGTCTCATAGTAACCCTCACCCATCAGTCTCACAGTAACCCTCACCCATCAGCCTCACAGTAACCCTCACCTATCAGTCTCATAGCAACAATCACCTATCAGCCTCCTAGTAACCTTCACCTATCAGCCTCATAGCAACAATCACCTATCAGCCTCATAGTAACCCTCACCTATCAGTCTCATAGCAACAATCACCTATCAGCCTCATAGTAACCCTCACCTATCAGTCTCATAGTAACATTCACCTATCAGTCTCATAGTAACCCTCACCTATCAGTCTCATAGTAACCCTCACATATCAGCCTCACAGTAACCCTCACCTATCAGTCTCATAGCAACAATCACCTATCAGCCTCCTAGTAACCTTCACCTATCAGCCTCATAGCAACAATCACCTATCAGCCTCATAGTAACCCTCACCTATCAGTCTCATAGTAACATTCACCTATCAGTCTCATAGTAACCCTCACCTATCAGTCTCACAGTAACCCTCACCTATCAGTCTCATAGTAACCCTCACCCATCAGTCTCATAGTAACCCTCACCCATCAGTCTCACAGTAACCCTCACCCATCAGCCTCACAGTAACCCTCACCTATCAGTCTCATAGCAACAATCACCTATCAGCCTCCTAGTAACCTTCACCTATCAGCCTCATAGCAACAATCACCTATCAGCCTCATAGTAACCCTCACCTATCAGTCTCATAGCAACAATCACCTATCAGCCTCATAGTAACCCTCACCTATCAGTCTCATAGTAACATTCACCTATCAGTCTCATAGTAACCCTCACCTATCAGTCTCATAGTAACCCTCACATATCAGCCTCACAGTAACCCTCACCTATCAGTCTCATAGCAACAATCACCTATCAGCCTCCTAGTAACCTTCACCTATCAGCCTCATAGCAACAATCACCTATCAGCCTCATAGTAACCTTCACCTATCAGCCTCATAGCAACAATCACCTATCAGCCTCATAGTAACCCTCACCTATCAGCCTCCTAGTAACCCTTACCTATCAGCCTCATAGTAACCCTCACCTATCAGTCTCATAGTAACCCTCACCTATCAGTCTCATAGTAACCCTCACCTATCAGCCTCATAGTAACCCTCACCTATCAGTCTCATAGTAACCCTCACCTATCAGCCTCATAGTAACCCTCACCTATCAGTCTCATAGTAACCCTCACCTATCAGTCTCACAGTAACCCTTACCTATCAGTCTCATAGTAACCCTCACCTATCAGTCTCATAGTAACCCTCACCTATCAGTCTCATAGTAACCCTCACCTATCAGCCTCACAGTAACCCTCACCTATCAGTCTCATAGCAACAATCACCTATCAGCCTCCTAGTAACCTTCACCTATCAGCCTCATAGCAACAATCACCTATCAGCCTCATAGTAACCTTCACCTATCAGCCTCATAGCAACAATCACCTATCAGCCTCATAGTAACCCTCACCTATCAGCCTCCTAGTAACCCTTACCTATCAGCCTCATAGTAACCCTCACCTATCAGTCTCATAGTAACCCTCACCTATCAGTCTCATAGTAACCCTCACCTATCAGCCTCATAGTAACCCTCACCTATCAGTCTCATAGTAACCCTTACCTATCAGTCTCATAGTAACCCTCACCTATCAGTCTCATAGTAACCCTCACCTATCAGCCTCATAGTAACCCTCACCTATCAGTCTCATAGTAACCCTTACCTATCAGTCTCATAGTAACCCTCACCTATCAGTCTCATAGTAACCCTTACCTATCAGCCTCATAGTAACCCTCACCTATCAGTCTCATAGTAACCCTCACCTATCAGCCTCACAGTAACCCTCACCTATCAGTCTCATAGTAACCCTCACCTATCAGTCTCATAGTAACCCTCACTTATCAGCCTCACAGTAACCCTCACCTATCAGTCTCATAGTAACCCTCACCTATCAGTCTCATAGTAACCCTCACCTATCAGTCTCATAGTAACCCTCACCTATCAGCCTCACAGTAACCCTCACCTATCAGTCTCATAGCAACAATCACCTATCAGCCTCCTAGTAACCTTCACCTATCAGCCTCATAGCAACAATCACCTATCAGCCTCATAGTAACCTTCACCTATCAGCCTCATAGCAACAATCACCTATCAGCCTCATAGTAACCCTCACCTATCAGCCTCCTAGTAATCCTCACCTATCAGCCTCATAGTAGCCCTCCCCTATCAGTCTCATAGTCAACCTTCCTATCAGCCTCACAGTAATCCTCACCTATCAGGCTCATATTAACCCTCAGCTATCAGCCTCATAGTAACACACCCTTGTCAGCCTCATAGTAAACTTCCCTTATCAGCCTCACAGTAACCCTCCATAAGCAGCCTCATAGTAACCCTCACCTATCAGCCTCATAGTAACCCTCCCTTATCAGCCTCATAGTAACCCTCCCTTATCAGCCTCATAGTAACACTCCCTTTTCAGACTCATAGTAACGCTCACCTATCAGCCTCCACTTCAGCACCATTTTGGAGAAGGCCATGTTTCCCCATGCACGTCTCCCCACATGTCACTTCTGCCTCCGCTTGGACAGCAGTGAGGCCACGCGGCTCTGATGCTGATGAGGTCTGTCGTACCAGTGATAGGAGGAGGACTCTGATGAGGTCTGTCAGTAGCAGTGGTAGGAGGAGGGCTCTGATGAGGTCTGTCAGTAGCAGTGGTAGAAAGAGGGCTCTGATGAGGTCTGTCACTAGTAGTGGTAGGAGGAGGGCTCCGATGAGGTCTGTCAGTAGCAATGGTAGGAAGAGGACTCTGATGAGGTCTGTCACTAGCAGTAGTGGTAGGAGGAGGGCTCCGATGAGGTCTGTCAGTAGCAATGGTAGAAAGAGGGCTCTGATGAGGTCTGTCACTAGCAGCAGTGGTAGGAGGAGGGCTCCGATGAGGTCTGTTAGTAGCAATGGTAAGAGGAGGGATCTGACTCTGATGAGGTCTGTCAGTAGCAGTGGTAGGAGGAGGGCTCTGATGAGGTCTGTCAGTAGCAGTGGTAGGAGGAGAGCTCCGATGAGGTCTGTCATTAGCAGTGGTAGGAGGAGGGCTCCGATGAGGTCTGTAAGTAGCAGTGGTAAGAGGCAGGCTCTGATGAGGTATGTCAGTAGCAGTGGTAGGAGGAGGGCTCTGATGAGGTCTGTCAGTAGCATTGGTAGGAAGAGGACTCTGACGCTGATGAGGTCTGTCAGTAGCAGTGGTAGGAGGAGGGCTCTGATGAGGTCTGTCAGTAGCAGTGGTAGGAAGAGGACTCTGATGAGGTCTGTCAGTAGCAGTGGTAGGAGGAGGGCTCCGATGAGGTCTGTCAGTAGCAGTGGTAGGAGAAGGGCTCAGATGAGGTCTGTCAGTACCAGTGGTAGGAGGAGGGCGCCGATGAGGTCTGTCAGTAGCAGGAAGAGGGCTCTGATGAGGTCTGTCAGTAGCAGTGGTAGGAAGAGGACTCTGATGAGGTCTGTCAGTAGCAGTGGTAGAAAGAGGACTCTGATGAGGTCTGTCAGTAGCAGGAAGAGGGCTCTGATGAGGTCTGTCAGTACCAGTGGTAGGAAGAGGGCTCCGATGAGGTCTGTCAGTAGCAGTGGTAGGAAGAGGGCTCTGATGAGGTCTGTCAGTAGCAGTGGTAGGAGCAGAGCTCCGATGAGGTCTGTCAGTAGCAGTGGTAGGAAGAGGACTCTGATGAGGTCTGTCAGTAGCAGTGGTAGGAGGAGAGCTCCGATGAGTTCTGTCAGTAGCAGTGGTAGGAAGAGGGCTCCGATGAGGTCTGTCAGTAGCAGGTAGAGGGCTTCGATGAGGTCTGTAAGTAGCAGTGGTAGGAAGAGGGCTCCGATGAGGTCTGTCAGTAGGACTGGTAGGGTCGTTCACTGTGTGACTCTGTGTGTTGCTGTTATTCTCTGTGTTGTTTATAGCAGAATCATTGAGAGTATCACCTACTGTGTCGTAATATTCTGTTGTGGTACTGGCAGATATATCATGTTTGTGGGTACTAATAGTGCTATTAAAAATGTCACTGAATGTATCCATCAGTCCCATTAGAAATGCCAGCGAATATGTTAATGTCTAATATGTAATCACTAGCAGAGCCATTTAAAACACCACTGAATGTACTGTTAGAGTCTTCTGAGGTGTCTGTGTTGTTAGTTAGCGAGGTGGCGGTGTTGATTCCAAGTGCTGAGCTGGTGGAATTGTGTACTTCATCAGTAGCATCATCAGTCTTCTTATCCGGAACCCCACACCTAGGCTTGTTCATGGCAGCCTTGGTGGCGTCATCAAACAGCCCCGTGACAGACAGGCCGGATACCTTCTGGAACTCTCTGAGAGCTGAGATGAAGGCTTGGCTTTCAGTGGGATTTGGAGAGTCTTCATCATCATCATCATCATCATCAGTGTCTACACGTGACAACGATGAGTCTCCCTCCTGTATGCCAGATAGGTCTTCCTCACCAGGAAAGTCTTCATCGTTAGAAATGCCTGTTGATTCTTCAAACTGGAGCTCCTCCCAGTTCACTGGTCTTATGAAGCCATACCTTGAGAGAAATAGCTGGAAATATGGCATGTAGATGAAACAGCTTGTAGAACTAACACCTCTAGAACAGCTGACGGGTAATAACCTAATCTGGGTACCAGTCTGTTTAGATAACATTCCACTACTCTGGGTACCAGTCTGTTTAGATAACATTCCTCTAGTCTGGGTACCAGTCTGTTTAGATAACATTCCTCTAGTCTGGGTACCAGTCCTCTAGTCTGGGTACCAGTCTATTTAGATACCATTCCTCTAGTCTGGGTACCAGTCTGTTTAGGTAACATTCCACTAGTCTGGGTACCAGTCCTCTAGTCTGGGTACCAGTCTGTTTAGGTAACATTCCTCTAGTCTGGGTACCAGTCTGTTTAGATAACATTCCTCTAGTCTGGGTACCAGTCCTCTAGTCTGGGTACCAGTCTGTTTAGATAACGTTCCTCTAGTCTGAGTACCAGTCTGGTTAGATAACATTCCACTAGTCTGGGTACCAGTCATCTAGTCTGGGTTCCAGTCTGTTTAGGTAACATTCCACTAGTCTGGGTACCAGTCCTCTAGTCTGGCTACCAGTCTGTTTAGATAACATTCCACTAGTCTGGGTACCAGTCAGTTTAGATAACGTTCCTCTAGTCTGGGTACCAGTCTGTTTAGGTAGCATTCCTCTAGTCTGGGTACCAGTCTGTTTAGGTAACATTCCTCTAGTCTGGGTACCAGTCCTCTAGTCTGGGAACCAGTCTGTTTAGGTAACATTCCACTAGTCTGGGTACCAGTCTGTTTAGATAACAGTCCTCTAGTCTGGGTACCAGTCCTCTAGTCTGGGTACCAGTCTGTTTAGTTAACATTCCTCTAGTCTGGGTACCAGTCTGTTTAGGTAACATTCCACTAGTCTGGGTAAAAGTCCTCTAGTCTGGGTACCAGTCTGTTTAGATAACATTCCTCTAGTCTGGGTACCAGTCCTCTAGTCTGGGTAACAGTCTGTTTAGGTAACATTCCTCTAGTCTGGGTACCAGTCTGTTTAGGTAACATTCCACTAGTCTGGGTACCAGTCCTCTAGTCTGGGTACCAGTCTGTTTAGATAACATTCCTCTAGTCTGGGTACCAGTCTGTTTAGATAACATTCCACTAGTCTGGGTACCAGTCTGTTTAGATAACATTCCTCTAGTCTGGGTACCAGTCCTCAAGTCTGGGTACCAGTCTGTTTAGATAACATTCCTCTAGTCTGGGTACCAGTCTGTTTAGATAACATTCCACTAGTCTGGGTACCAGTCTGTTTAGATAACATTCCACTAATCTGGGTACCAGTCTGATTAGGTAACATTCCTCTAGTCTGGGTACCAGTCCTCTAGTCTGGGTACCAGTCTGTTTAGATAACATTCTATTAGTCTGGGTACCAGTCTGTTTAGATAACATGCCACTAGTCTGGGTACCAGTCTGTTTAGATAACATTCCACTAGTCTGGGTACCAGTCTGTTTAGGTAACATTCCTCTAGTCTGGGTACCAGTCCTCTAGTCTGGGTACCAGTATGTTTAGATAACATTCCTCTAGTCTGTGTACCAGTCTGTTTAGATAACATTCCTCTAGTCTGGTTACCAGTCTGTTTAGATATCATTCCACTAGTCTGGGTACCAGTCTGTTTAGATAACATTCCACTAGTCTGGGTACCAGTCTGTTTAGATAACATTCCTCTAGTCTGGGTAACAGTCCTCTAGTCTGGGTACCAGTCTGTTTAGATAACATTCCACTAGTCTGGGTACCAGTCTGTTTAGGTAACATTCCACTAGTCTGGCTACCAGTCTGTTTAGGTAACATTCCACTAGTCTGGGTACCAGTCTGTTTAGGTAACATTCCACTAGTCTGGGTACCAGTCTGTTTAGGTAACATTCCACTAGTCTGGGTACAAGTCTGTTTAGAAAACATTCCTCTAGTCTGGCTACCAGTCCTCTAGTCTGGGTACCAGTCCTCTAGTCTGGGTACCAGTCTGTTTAGATAACATTCCACTAGTCTGGGTACCAGTCTGTTTAGATAACATTCCTCTAGTCTGGGTACCAGTCCTCAAGTCTGGGTACCAGTCTGTTTAGATAACATTCCTCTAGTCTGGGTACCAGTCTGTTTAGATAACATTCCACTAGTCTGGGTACCAGTCTGTTTAGATAACATTCCACTAATCTGGGTACCAGTCTGATTAGGTAACATTCCTCTAGTCTGGGTACCAGTCCTCTAGTCTGGGTACCAGTCTGTTTAGGTAACATTCCTCTAGTCTGGGTACCAGTCCTCTAGTCTGGGTACCAGTCTGTTTAGATAACATTCTATTAGTCTGGGTACCAGTCTGTTTAGATAACATTCCACTAGTCTGGGTACCAGTCTGTTTAGGTAACATTCCTCTAGTCTGGGTACCAGTCCTCTAGTCTGGGTACCAGTATGTTTAGATAACATTCCTCTAGTCTGTGTACCAGTCTGTTTAGATAACATTCCTCTAGTCTGGTTACCAGTCTGTTTAGATAACATTCCACTAGTCTGGGTACCAGTCTGTTTAGATAACATTCCACTAGTCTGGGTACCAGTCTGTTTAGATAACATTCCTCTAGTCTGGGTACCAGTCCTCTAGTCTGGGTACCAGTCTGTTTAGATAACATTCCACTAGTCTGGGTACCAGTCTGTTTAGGTAAAATTCCACTAGTCTGGCTACCAGTCTGTTTAGGTAACATTCCACTAGTCTGGGTACCAGTCTGTTTAGGTAACATTCCACTAGTCTGGGTACCAGTCTGTTTAGGTAACATTCCACTAGTCTGGGTACCAGTCTGTTTAGATAACATTCCTCTAGTCTGGCTACCAGTCCTCTAGTCTGGGTACCAGTTCTCTAGTCTGGGTACCAGTCTGTTTAGATAACATTCCACTAGTCTGGGTACCAGTCTGTTTAGATAACATTCCACTAGACTGGCTACCAGTCTGTTTAGATAACATTCCACTAGACTGGGTACCAGTCTGTTTAGATAACATTCCACTAGTCTGGGTACCAGTCTGTTTAG
Source organism: Salmo salar (assembly GCF_965601325.2). NCBI lineage: Eukaryota > Metazoa > Chordata > Actinopteri > Salmoniformes > Salmonidae > Salmo > Salmo salar. Next base: position 117,452,832 of record NC_138291.1, on the reverse strand, counting down.
ATAACATTCCACTAGTCTGGGTACCAGTCTGTTTAGATAACATTCCTCTAGTCTGGGTACCAGTCCTCTAGTCTGGGTACCAGTCTGTTTAGATAACATTCCACTAGTCTGGGTACCAGTCTGTTTAGGTACCAGTCCTCTAGTCTGGGAACCAGTCTGTTTAGATAACATTCCACTAGTCTGGGTACCGGTCTGTTTAGATAACATTCCACTAGTCTGGCTACCAGTCTGTTTAGGTAGAATTCCACTAGTCTGGGTACCAGTCCTCTATTCTGGGTACCAGTCCTCTAGCCTGGGTACCAGTCTGTTTAGGTAACATTCCACTAGTCTGGGTACCAGTCTGTTTAGATAATATTCCTCTAGTCTGGGTACCATTCTGTTTAGATAACATTCCTCTAGTCTGGGTACCAGTCTGTTTAGAAAACATTCCTCTAGTCTGGGTACCAGTCTGTTTAGATAACATTCCTCTAGTCTGGGTACCAGTCTGTTTAGATAACATTCCACTAGTCTGGGTACCAGTCTGTTTAGATAACATTCCACTAGTCTGGGTACCAGTCTGTTTAGATAACATTCCTCTAGTCTGGGTACCAGTCTGTTTAGATAACATTCCTCTAGTCTGGGCACCAGTCTGTTTAGAAAACATTCCACTAGTCTGGGTACCAGTCCTCTAGTCTGGGTACCAGTCTGTTTAGATAACATTCCTCTAGTCTGGGTACCAGTCTGTTTAGATAACATTCCACTAGTCTGGGTACCAGTCTGTTTAGATAACATTCCACTAGTCTGGGTACCAGTCTGTTTAGATAACATTCCTCTAGTCTGGGTACCAGTCTGTTTAGATAACATTCCTCTAGTCTGGGTACCAGTCTGTATAGATAATATTCCACTAGTCTGGGTACCAGTCTGTTTAGATAACGTTCCTCTAGTCTGTGTACCAGTCTGTTTAGGTAGCATTCCTCTAGTCTGGGTATCAGTCTGTTTAGATAACATTCCACTAGTCTGGGTACCAGTCTGTTTAGATAACATTCCACTAGTCTGGCTACCAGTCTGTTTAGATAACATTCCACTAGTCTGGGTACCAGTCTGTTTAGATAACATTCCTCTAGTCTGGGTACCAGTCTGTTTAGATAACATTCCTCTAGTCTGGGTACCAGTCCTCTAGTCTGGGTAACAGGCTGTTTAGATAACGTTCCTCTAGTCTGGGTACAAGTCTGTTTAGGTAGCATTCCTCTAGTCTGGCTACCAGTCTGTTTAGGTAACATTCCTCTAGTCTGGGTACCAGTCTGTTTAGGTAACATTCCACTAGTCTGGGTACCAGTCCTCTAGTCTGGGTACCAGTCTGTTTAGGTAACATTCCACTAGTCTGGGTACCAGTCTGTTTAGCTAACATTCCACTAGTCGGTACCAGTCTGTTTAGATAACATTCCTCTAGTCTGGGTACCAGTACTCTAGTCTGGGTACCAGTCTGTTTAGGTAACATTCCTCTAGTCTGGGTACCAGTCTGTTTAGGTAACATTCCACCAGTCTGGGTACCAGTCCTCTAGTCTGGGTACCAGTCTGTTTAGATAACATTCCTCTAGTCTGGGTACCAGTCCTCTAGTCTGGGTACCAGTCTGTTTAGGTAACATTCCTCTAGTCTGGGTACCAGTCTGTTTAGGTAACATTCCACTAGTCTGGGTACCAGTCCTCTAGTCTGGGTACCAGTCTGTTTAGATAACATTCCTCTAGTCTGGGTATCAGTCTGTTTAGATAACATTCCACCTCTCACAGTTCTGGGTGACTTTAACCTCCCCACGTCTACCTTCGACTCATTCCTCTCTGCCTCCTTCTTTCCACTCCTCTCCTCTTTCGACCTCACCCTCTCACCTTCCCCCCCTACTCACAAGGCAGGCAATACGCTTGACCTCATCTTTACTAGATGCTGTTCTTCCACTAATCTCATTGCAACTCCCCTCCAAGTCTCCGACCACTACCTTGTATCCTTTTCCCTCTCGCTCTCATCCAACACTTCTCACTCTCCCCCTACTCGGATGGTATTGCGCCGTCCCAACCTTCGCTCTCTCTCTCCCGCTACTCTCTCCTCTTCCATCCTATCATCTCTTCCCTCTGCTCAAACCTTCTCCAACCTATCTCCTGATTCTGCCTCCTCAACCCTCCTTTCCTCCCTCTCTGCATCCTTTGATTTCCTCTGTCCCCTATCCTCCAGGCCGGCTCGGTCCTCCCCTCCTGCTCCGTGGCTCGACGACTCACTGCGAGCTCACAGAACAGGGCTCCGGGCAGCCGAGCGGAAATGGAGGAAAACTCGCCTCCCTGCGGACCTGGCATCCTTTCACTCCCTCCTCTCTACATTTTCCTCTTCTGTCTCTGCTGCTAAAGCCACTTTCTACCACTCTAAACTCCAAGCATCTGCCTCTAACCCTAGGAAGCTCTTTGCTACCTTCTCCTCCCTCCTGAATCCTCCTCCCCCTCCCCCCCCCCCCCTCCTCCCTCTCTGCGGATGACTTCGTCAACCATTTTGAAAAGAAGGTTGACGACATCCGATCCTCGTTTGCTAAGTCAAACGACACTGCTGGTCCTGCTCACACTGCCCTACCCTGTGCTTTGACCTCTTTCTCCCCTCTCTCTCCAGATGAAATCTCGCGTCTTGTGACGGCCGGCCGCCCAACAACCTGCCCACTTGACCCTATCCCCTCCTCTCTTCTCCAGACCATTTCCGGAGACCTTCTCCCCTACCTCACCTCGCTCATCAACGCATCCTTGACCGCTGGCTACGTCCCTTCCGTCTTCAAGAGAGCGAGAGTTGCACCCCTTCTGAAAAAACCTACACTCGATCCCTCCGATGTCAACAACTACAGGCCAGTATCCCTTCTTTCCTTTCTCTCCAAAACTCTTGAACGCGCCGTGCTTGGCCAGCTCTCTTGCTATCTCTCTCAGAATGACCTTCTTGATCCTAATCAGTCAGGTTTCAAGACTGGGCATTCAACTGAGACTGCTCTTCTCTGTGTCACGGAGGCTCTCCGCACTGCTAAAGCTAACTCTCTCTCCTCTGCTCTCATCCTTCTAGACCTATCTGCTGCCTTTGATACTGTGAACCATCAGATCCTCCTCTCCACCCTCTCCGAGCTGGGCATCTCCGGCACCGCGCACGCTTGGATTGCGTCCTACCTGACAGGTCGCTCCTACCAGGTGGCGTGGCGAGAATCTGTCTCCGCACCACGTGCTCTCACCACTGGTGTCCCCCAGGGCTCTGTTCTTGGCCCACTCCTATTCTCGCTATACACCAAGTCACTTGGCTCTGTCATATCCTCACATGGTCTCTCATATCATTGCTATGCAGATGACACACAATTAATCTTCTCCTTTCCCCCTTCTGACAACCAGGTGGCGAATCGCATCTCTGCATGTCTGGCAGACATATCAGTGTGGATGACGGATCACCACCTCAAGCTGAACCTCGGCAAGACGGAGCTGCTCTTCCTCCTGGGGAAGGACTGCCCGTTCCATGATCTCGCCATCACGGTTGACAACTCCCTTGTGTCCTCCTCCCAGAGTGCTAAGAGCCTTGGCGTGACCCTGGACAACACCCTGTCGTTCTCCACCAACATCAAGGCGGTGACCCGATCCTGTAGGTTCATGCTCTACAACATTCGCAGAGTACGACCCTGCCTCACACAGGAAGCGGCGCAGGTCCTAATCCAGGCACTTGTCATCTCCCGTCTGGATTACTGCAACTCGCTGTTGGCTGGGCTCCCTGCCTGTGCCATTAAACCCCTACAACTCATCCAGAACGCCGCAGCCCGTCTGGTGTTAAACCTTCCCAAGTTCTCTCACGTCACCCCGCTCCTCCGCTCTCTCCACTGGCTTCCAGTCGAAGCTCGCATCCGCTACAAGACCATGGTGCTTGCCTACGGAGCTGTGAGGGGAACGGCACCTCCGTACCTTCAGGCTCTGATCAGGCCCTACACCCAAACAAGGGCACTCCGTTCATCCACCTCTGGCCTGCTCGCCTCCCTACCTCTGCGGAAGCACAGTTCCCGCTCAGCCCAGTCAAAACTGTTCGCTGCTCTGGCACCCCAATGGTGGAACAAGCTCCCTCACGACGCCAGGACAGCGGAGTCAATCACCACCTTCCGGAGACACCTGAAACCCCACCTCTTCAAGGAATACCTGGGATAGGATAAAGTAATCCTTCTAACCCCCCCCTTAAAAGATTTAGATGCACTATTGTAAAGTGGTTGTTCCACTGGATATTATAGGTGAATGCACCAATTTGTAAGTCGCTCTGGATAAGAGCGTCTGCTAAATGACTAAAATGTAAATGTAAATGTCTGGGTACCAGTCTGTTTAGATAACATTCCACTAGTCTGGCTACCAGTCTGTTTAGATAACATTCCACTAGTCTGGGTAACAGGCTGTTTAGATAACGTTCCTCTAGTCTGGGTACCAGTCTGTTTAGGTAGCATTCCTCTAGTCTGGGTACCAGTCTGTTTAGATAACATTCCACTAGTCTGGGTACCAGTCTGTTTAGATAACATTCCTCTAGTCTGGGTACCAGTCCTCTAGTCTGGGTACCAGTCTGTTTAGGTAACATTCCTCTAGTCTGGGTACCAGTCTGTTTAGGTAACATTCCACTAGTCTGGGTACCAGTCCTCTAGTCTGGGTACCAGTCTGTTTAGATAACATTCCTCTAGTCTGGGTACCAGTCCTCTAGTCTGGGTACCAGTCTGTTTAGGTAACATTCCACTAGTCTGGGTACCAGTCCTCTAGTCTGGGTACCAGTCTGTTTAGATAACATTCCTCTAGTCTGGGTACCAGTCTGTTTAGATAACATTCCACTAGTCTGGGTACCAGTCTGTTTAGGTAACATTCCACTAGTCTGGGTACCAGTCTGTTTAGATAACATTCCACTAGTCTGGGTACCAGTCTGTTTAGATAACATTCCTCTAGTCTGGGTACCAGTCCTCTAGTCTGGGTACCAGTCTGTTTAGGTAACATTCCTCTAGTCTGGGTACCAGTCTGTTTAGGTAACATTCCACTAGTCTGGGTAAAAGTCCTCTAGTCTGGGTACCAGTCTGTTTAGATAACATTCCTCTAGTCTGGGTACCAGTCCTCTAGTCTGGGTACCAGTCTGTTTAGATAACATTCCTCTAGTCTGGGTACCAGTCTGTTTAGATAACATTCCACTAGTCTGGGTACCAGTCTGTTTAGATAACATTCCTCTAGTCTGGGTACCAGTCCTCAAGTCTGGGTACCAGTCTGTTTAGATAACATTCCTCTAGTCTGGGTACCAGTCTGTTTAGATAACATTCCACTAGTCTGGGTACCAGTCTGTTTAGATGACATTCCACTAATCTGGGTACCAGTCTGATTAGGTAACATTCCTCTAGTCTGGGTACCAGTCCTCTAGTCTGGGTACCAGTCTGTTTAGATAACATTCTATTTGTCTGGGTACCAGTCTGTTTAGATAACATGCCACTAGTCTGGGTACCAGTCTGTTTAGATAACATTCTACTAGTCTGAGTACCAGTCTGTTTAGGTAACATTCCTCTAGTCTGGGTACCAGTCCTCTAGTCTGGTTACCAGTATGTTTAGATAACATTCCTCTAGTCTGGGTACCAGTCTGTTTAGATAAAATTCCTCTAGTCTGGTTACCAGTCTGTTTAGATAACATTCCACTAGTCTGGGTACCAGTCTGTTTAGATAACATTCCACTAGTCTGGGTACCAGTCTGTTTAGATAACATTCCTCTAGTCTGGGTACCAGTCCTCTAGTCTGGGTACCAGTCTGTTTAGATAACATTCTATTTGTCTGGGTACCAGTCTGTTTAGATAACATGCCACTAGTCTGGGTACCAGTCTGTTTAGATAATATTCCACTAGTCTGGGTACCAGTCTGTTTAGGTAACATTCCTCTAGTCTGGGTACCAGTCCTCTAGTCTGGGTACCAGTATGTTTAGATAACATTCCTCTAGTCTGGGTACCAGTCTGTTTAGATAACATTCCTGTAGTCTGGTTACCAGTCTGTTTAGATAACATTCCACTAGTCTGGGTACCAGTCTGTTTAGATAACATTCCACTAGTCTGGGTACCAGTCTGTTTAGATAACATTCCTCTAGTCTGGGTACCAGTCCTCTAGTCTGGGTACCAGTCTGTTTAGATAACATTCCACTAGTCTGGGTACCAGACTGTTTAGGTAACATTCCACTAGTCTGGCTACCAGTCTGTTTAGGTAACATTCCACTAGTCTGGGTACCATTCTGTTTAGGTAACATTCCACTAGTCTGGGTACCAGTCTGTTTAGGTAACATTCCACTAGTCTGGGTACCAGTCTGTTTAGATAACATTCCTCTAGTCTGGCTACCAGTCCTCTAGTCTGGGTACCAGTCCTCTAGTCTGGGTACCAGTCCTCTAGTCTGGGTACCAGTCTGTTTAGATAACATTCCACTAGTCTGGGTACCAGTCTGTTTAGATAACATTACACTAGTCTGGCTACCAGTCTGTTTAGATAACATTCCACTAGTCTGGGTACAAGTCTGTTTAGATAACATTCCACTAGTCTGGGTACCAGTCTGTTTAGATAACATTCCACTAGTCTGGGTACCGGTCTGTTTAGATAACATTCCACTAGTCTGGCTACCAGTCTGTTTAGGTAGAATTCCAATAGTCTGGGTACCAGTCCTCTATTCTGGGTACCAGTCCTCTAGCCTGGGTACCAGTCTGATTAGATAACATTCCACTAGTCTGGGTACCAGTCTGTTTAGATAACATTCCACTAGTCTGGGTACCAGTCTGTTTAGATAACATTCCTCTAGTCTGGGTACCATTCTGTTAAGATAACATTCCTCTAGTCTGGGTACCAGTCTGTTTAGAAAACATTCCACTAGTCTGGGTACCAGTCTGTTTAGGTAACATTCCACTAGTCTGGGTACAAGTCTGTTTAGATAACATTCCTCTAGTCTGGCTACCAGTCCTCTAGTCTGGGTACCAGTCCTCTAGTCTGGGTACCAGTCTGTTTAGATAACATTCCACTAGTCTGGGTACCAGTCTGTTTAGATAACATTCCTCTAGTCTGGGTAACAGTCCTCTAGTCTGGGTACCAGTCTGTTTAGATAACATTCCACTAGTCTGGGTACCAGTCTGTTTAGGTAACATTCCACTAGTCTGGCTACCAGTCTGTTTAGGTAACATTCCACTACTCTGGGTACCAGTCTGTTTAGGTAACATTCCACTAGTCTGGGTACCAGTCTGTTTAGGTAACATTCCACTAGTCTGGGTACAAGTCTGTATAGATAACATTCCTCTAGTCTGGCTACCAGTCCTCTAGTCTGGGTACCAGTCCTCTAGTCTGGGTACCAGTCTGTTTAGATAACATTCCACTAGTCTGGGTACCAGTCTGTTTAGATAACATTCCTCTAGTCTGGGTACCAGTCCTCAAGTCTGGGTACCAGTCTGTTTAGATAACATTCCTCTAGTCTGGGTACCAGTCTGTTTAGATAACATTCCACTAGTCTGGGTACCAGTCTGTTTAGATAACATTCCACTAATCTGGGTACCAGTCTGATTAGGTAACATTCCTCTAGTCTGGGTACCAGTCCTCTAGTCTGGGTACCAGTCTGTTTAGATAACATTCTATTAGTCTGAGTACCAGTCTGTTTAGATAACATGCCACTAGTCTGGGTACCAGTCTGTTTAGATAACATTCCACTAGTCTGGGTACCAGTCTGTTTAGGTAACATTCCTCTAGTCTGGGTACCAGTCCTCTAGTCTGGGTACCAGTAGGTTTAGATAACATTCCTCTAGTCTGTGTACCAGTCTGTTTAGATAACATTCCTCTAGTCTGGTTACCAGTCTGTTTAGATAACATTCCACTAGTCTGGGTACCAGTCTGTTTAGATAACATTCCACTAGTCTGGGTACCAGTCTGTTTAGATAACATTCCTCTAGTCTGGGTACCAGTCCTCTACTCTGGGTACCAGTCTGTTTAGATAACATTCCACTAGTCTGGGTACCAGTCTGTTTAGGTAAAATTCCACTAGTCTGGCTACCAGTCTGTTTAGGTAACATTCCACTAGTCTGGGTACCAGTCTGTTTAGGTAACATTCCACTAGTCTGGGTACCAGTCTGTTTAGGTAACATTCCACTAGTCTGGGTACCAGTCTGTTTAGATAACATTCTTCTAGTCTGGCTACCAGTCCTCTAGTCTGGGTACCAGTTCTCTAGTCTGGGTACCAGTCTGTTTAGATAACATTCCACTAGTCTGGGTACCAGTCTGTTTAGATAACATTCCACTAGACTGGCTACCAGTCTGTTTAGATAACATTCCACTAGTCTGGGTACCAGTCTGTTTAGATAACATTCCACTAGTCTGGGTACCAGTCTGTTTAGATAACATTCCTCTAGTCTGGGTACCAGTCCTCTAGTCTGGGTACCAGTCTGTTTAGATAACATTCCACTAGTCTGGGTACCAGTCTGTTTAGGTACCAGTCCTCTAGTCTGGGAACCAGTCTGTTTAGATAACATTCCACTAGTCTGGGTACCGGTCTGTTTAGATAACATTCCACTAGTCTGGCTACCAGTCTGTTTAGGTAGAATTCCACTAGTCTGGGTACCAGTCCTCTATTCTGGGTACCAGTCCTCTAGCCTGGGTACCAGTCTGTTTAGGTAACATTCCACTAGTCTGGGTACCAGTCTGTTTAGATAATATTCCTCTAGTCTGGGTACCATTCTGTTTAGATAACATTCCTCTAGTCTGGGTACCAGTCTGTTTAGAAAACATTCCTCTAGTCTGGGTACCAGTCTGTTTAGATAACATTCCTCTAGTCTGGGTACCAGTCTGTTTAGATAACATTCCACTAGTCTGGGTACTAGTCTGTTTAGATAACATTCCACTAGTCTGGGTACCAGTCTGTTTAGATAACATTCCTCTAGTCTGGGCACCAGTCTGTTTAGATAACATTCCTCTAGTCTGGGCACCAGTCTGTTTAGAAAACATTCCACTAGTCTGGGTACCAGTCCTCTAGTCTGGGTACCAGTCTGTTTAGATAACATTCCTCTAGTCTGGGTACCAGTCTGTTTAGATAACATTCCACTAGTCTGGGTACCAGTCTGTTTAGATAACATTCCACTAGTCTGGGCACCAGTCTGTTTAGAAAACATTCCTCTAGTCTGGCTACCAGGCTGTTTAGATAACATTCCACTAGTCTGGGTACCAGTCTGTTTAGATAATATTCCTCTAGTCTGGGTACCATTCTGTTTAGATAACATTCCTCTAGTCTGGGTACCAGTCTGTTTAGAAAACATTCCTCTAGTCTGGGTACCAGTCTGTTTAGATAACATTCCTCTAGTCTGGGTACCAGTCTGTTTAGATAACATTCCACTAGTCTGGGTACTAGTCTGTTTAGATAACATTCCACTAGTCTGGGTACCAGTCTGTTTAGATAACATTCCTCTAGTCTGGGCACCAGTCTGTTTAGATAACATTCCTCTAGTCTGGGCACCAGTCTGTTTAGAAAACATTCCACTAGTCTGGGTACCAGTCCTCTAGTCTGGGTACCAGTCTGTTTAGATAACATTCCTCTAGTCTGGGTACCAGTCTGTTTAGATAACATTCCACTAGTCTGGGTACCAGTCTGTTTAGATAACATTCCACTAGTCTGGGCACCAGTCTGTTTAGAAAACATTCCTCTAGTCTGGCTACCAGGCTGTTTAGATAACATTCCACTAGTCTGGGTACCAGTCTGTTTAGAAAACATTCCTCTAGTCTGGCTACCAGTCTGTTTAGATAACATTCCTCTAGTCTGGGTACCAGTCTGTATAGATAATATTCCACTAGTCTGGGTACCAGTCTGTTTAGATAACGTTCCTCTATTCTGTGTACCAGTCTGTTTAGGTAGCATTCCTCTAGTCTGGGTATCAGTCTGTTTAGATAACATTCCACTAGTCTGGGTACCAGTCTGTTTAGATAACATTCCACTAGTCTGGCTACCAGTCTGTTTAGATAACATTCCACTAGTCTGGGTACCAGTCTGTTTAGATAACATTCCTCTAGTCTGGGTACCAGTCCTCTAGTCTGGGTAACAGGCTGTTTAGATAACGTTCCTCTAGTCTGGGTACAAGTCTGTTTAGGTAGCATTCCTCTAGTCTGGCTACCAGTCTGTTTAGGTAACATTCCTCTAGTCTGGGTACCAGTCTGTTTAGGTAACATTCCACTATTCTGGGTACCAGTCCTCTAGCCTGGGTACCAGTCTGATTAGGTAACATTCCACTAGTCTGGGTACCAGTCTGTTTAGATAACATTCCTCTAGTCTGGGTACCATTCTGTTAAGATAACATTCCTCTAGTCTGGGTACCAGTCTGTTTAGAAAACATTCCACTAGTCTGGGTACCAGTCTGTTTAGGTAACATTCCACTAGTCTGGGTACAAGTCTGTTTAGATAACATTCCTCTAGTCTGGCTACCAGTCCTCTAGTCTGGGTACCAGTCCTCTAGTCTGGGTACCAGTCTGTTTAGATAACATTCCACTAGTCTGGGTACCAGTCTGTTTAGATAACATTCCTCTAGTCTGGGTAACAGTCCTCTAGTCTGGGTACCAGTCTGTTGAGATAACATTCCACTAGTCTGGGTACCAGTCTGTTTAGGTAACATTCCACTAGTCTGGCTACCAGTCTGTTTAGGTAACATTCCACTAGTCTGGGTACCAGTCTGTTTAGGTAACATTCCACTAGTCTGGGTACCAGTCTGTTTAGGTAACATTCCACTAGTCTGGGTACAAGTCTGTTTAGATAACATTCCTCTAGTCTGGCTACCAGTCCTCTAGTCTGGGTACCAGTCCTCTAGTCTGGGTACCAGTCTGTTTAGATAACATTCCACTAGTCTGGGTACCAGTCTGTTTAGATAACATTCCTCTAGTCTGGGTACCAGTCCTCAAGTCTGGATACCAGTCTGTTTAGATAACATTCCTCTAGTCTGGGTACCAGTCTGTTTAGATAACATTCCACTAGTCTGGGTACCAGTCTGTTTAGATAACATTCCACTAATCTGGGTACCAGTCTGATTAGGTAACATTCCTCTAGTCTGGGTACCAGTCCTCTAGTCTGGGTACCAGTCTGTTTAGATAACATTCTATTAGTCTGGGTACCAGTCTGTTTAGATAACATGCCACTAGTCTGGGTACCAGTCTGTTTAGATAACATTCCACTAGTCTGGGTACCAGTCTGTTTAGGTAACATTCCTCTAGTCTGGGTACCAGTCCTCTAGTCTGGGTACCAGTAGGTTTAGATAACATTCCTCTAGTCTGTGTACCAGTCTGTTTAGATAACATTCCTCTAGTCTGGTTACCAGTCTGTTTAGATAACATTCCACTAGTCTGGGTACCAGTCTGTTTAGATAACATTCCACTAGTCTGGGTACCAGTCTGTTTAGATAACATTCCTCTAGTCTGGGTACCAGTCCTCTAGTCTGGGTACCAGTCTGTTTAGATAACATTCCACTAGTCTGGGTACCAGTCTGTTTAGGTAAAATTCCACTAGTCTGGCTACCAGTCTGTTTAGGTAACATTCCACTAGTCTGGGTACCAGTCTGTTTAGGTAACATTCCACTAGTCTGGGTACCAGTCTGTTTAGGTAACATTCCACTAGTCTGGGTACCAGTCTGTTTAGATAACATTCCTCTAGTCTGGCTACCAGTCCTCTAGTCTGGGTACCAGTTCTCTAGTCTGGGTACCAGTCTGTTTAGATAACATTCCACTAGTCTGGGTACCAGTCTGTTTAGATAACATTCCACTAGACTGGCTACCAGTCTGTTTAGATAACATTCCACTAGTCTGGGTACCAGTCTGTTTAGATAACATTCCACTAGTCTGGGTACCAGTCTGTTTAGATAACATTCCTCTAGTCTGGGTACCAGTCCTCTAGTCTGGGTACCAGTCTGTTTAGATAACATTCCACTAGTCTGGGTACCAGTCTGTTTAGGTACCAGTCCTCTAGTCTGGGAACCAGTCTGTTTAGATAACATTCCACTAGTCTGGGTACCGGTCTGTTTAGATAACATTCCACTAGTCTGGCTACCAGTCTGTTTAGGTAGAATTCCACTAGTCTGGGTACCAGTCCTCTATTCTGGGTACCAGTCCTCTAGCCTGGGTACCAGTCTGTTTAGGTAACATTCCACTAGTCTGGGTACCAGTCTGTTTAGATAATATTCCTCTAGTCTGGGTACCATTCTGTTTAGATAACATTCCTCTAGTCTGGGTACCAGTCTGTTTAGAAAACATTCCTCTAGTCTGGGTACCAGTCTGTTTAGATAACATTCCTCTAGTCTGGGTACCAGTCTGTTTAGATAACATTCCACTAGTCTGGGTACTAGTCTGTTTAGATAACATTCCACTAGTCTGGGTACCAGTCTGTTTAGATAACATTCCTCTAGTCTGGGCACCAGTCTGTTTAGATAACATTCCTCTAGTCTGGGCACCAGTCTGTTTAGAAAACATTCCACTAGTCTGGGTACCAGTCCTCTAGTCTGGGTACCAGTCTGTTTAGATAACATTCCTCTAGTCTGGGTACCAGTCTGTTTAGATAACATTCCACTAGTCTGGGTACCAGTCTGTTTAGATAACATTCCACTAGTCTGGGCACCAGTCTGTTTAGAAAACATTCCTCTAGTCTGGCTACCAGGCTGTTTAGATAACATTCCACTAGTCTGGGTACCAGTCTGTTTAGAAAACATTCCTCTAGTCTGGCTACCAGTCTGTTTAGATAACATTCCTCTAGTCTGGGTACCAGTCTGTATAGATAATATTCCACTAGTCTGGGTACCAGTCTGTTTAGATAACGTTCCTCTAGTCTGTGTACCAGTCTGTTTAGGTAGCATTCCTCTAGTCTGGGTATCAGTCTGTTTAGATAACATTCCACTAGTCTGGGTACCAGTCTGTTTAGATAACATTCCACTAGTCTGGCTACCAGTCTGTTTAGATAACATTCCACTAGTCTGGGTACCAGTCTGTTTAGATAACATTCCTCTAGTCTGGGTACCAGTCCTCTAGTCTGGGTAACAGGCTGTTTAGATAACGTTCCTCTAGTCTGGGTACAAGTCTGTTTAGGTAGCATTCCTCTAGTCTGGCTACCAGTCTGTTTAGGTAACATTCCTCTAGTCTGGGTACCAGTCTGTTTAGGTAACATTCCACTAGTCTGGGTACCAGTCCTCTAGTCTGGGTACCAGTCTGTTTAGGTAACATTCCACTAGTCTGGGTACCAGTCTGTTTAGCTAACATTCCACTAGTCTGGGTACCAGTCTGTTTAGATAACATTCCTCTAGTCTGGGTACCAGTACTCTAGTCTGGGTACCAGTCTGTTTAGGTAACATTCCTCTAGTCTGGGTACCAGTCTGTTTAGGTAACATTCCACCAGTCTGGGTACCAGTCCTCTAGTCTGGGTACCAGTCTGTTTAGATAACATTCCTCTAGTCTGGGTACCAGTCCTCTAGTCTGGGTACCAGTCTGTTTAGGTAACATTCCTCTAGTCTGGGTACCAGTCTGTTTAGGTAACATTCCACTAGTCTGGGTACCAGTCCTCTAGTCTGGGTACCAGTCTGTTTAGATAACATTCCTCTAGTCTGGGTATCAGTCAGTTTAGATAACATTCCACCTCTCACAGTTCTGGGTGACTTTAACCTCCCCACGTCTACCTTCGACTCATTCCTCTCTGCCTCCTTCTTTCCACTCCTCTCCTCTTTCGACCTCACCCTCTCACCTTCCCCCCCTACTCACAAGGCAGGCAATACGCTTGACCTCATCTTTACTAGATGCTGTTCTTCCACTAATCTCATTGCAACTCCCCTCCAAGTCTCCGACCACTACCTTGTATCCTTTTCCCTCTCGCTCTCATCCAACACTTCTCACTCTCCCCCTACTCGGATGGTATTGCGCCGTCCCAACCTTCGCTCTCTCTCTCCCGCTACTCTCTCCTCTTCCATCCTATCATCTCTTCCCTCTGCTCAAACCTTCTCCAACCTATCTCCTGATTCTGCCTCCTCAACCCTCCTTTCCTCCCTCTCTGCATCCTTTGATTTCCTCTGTCCCCTATCCTCCAGGCCGGCTCGGTCCTCCCCTCCTGCTCCGTGGCTCGACGACTCACTGCGAGCTCACAGAACAGGGCTCCGGGCAGCCGAGCGGAAATGGAGGAAAACTCGCCTCCCTGCGGACCTGGCATCCTTTCACTCCCTCCTCTCTACATTTTCCTCTTCTGTCTCTGCTGCTAAAGCCACTTTCTACCACTCTAAACTCCAAGCATCTGCCTCTAACCCTAGGAAGCTCTTTGCTACCTTCTCCTCCCTCCTGAATCCTCCTCCCCCTCCCCCCCCCCCCTCCTCCCTCTCTGCGGATGACTTCGTCAACCATTTTGAAAAGAAGGTTGACGACATCCGATCCTCGTTTGCTAAGTCAAACGACACTGCTGGTCCTGCTCACACTGCCCTACCCTGTGCTTTGACCTCTTTCTCCCCTCTCTCTCCAGATGAAATCTCGCGTCTTGTGACGGCCGGCCGCCCAACAACCTGCCCACTTGACCCTATCCCCTCCTCTCTTCTCCAGACCATTTCCGGAGACCTTCTCCCCTACCTCACCTCGCTCATCAACGCATCCTTGACCGCTGGCTACGTCCCTTCCGTCTTCAAGAGAGCGAGAGTTGCACCCCTTCTGAAAAAACCTACACTCGATCCCTCCGATGTCAACAACTACAGGCCAGTATCCCTTCTTTCCTTTCTCTCCAAAACTCTTGAACGCGCCGTGCTTGGCCAGCTCTCTTGCTATCTCTCTCAGAATGACCTTCTTGATCCTAATCAGTCAGGTTTCAAGACTGGGCATTCAACTGAGACTGCTCTTCTCTGTGTCACGGAGGCTCTCCGCACTGCTAAAGCTAACTCTCTCTCCTCTGCTCTCATCCTTCTAGACCTATCTGCTGCCTTTGATACTGTGAACCATCAGATCCTCCTCTCCACCCTCTCCGAGCTGGGCATCTCCGGCACCGCGCACGCTTGGATTGCGTCCTACCTGACAGGTCGCTCCTACCAGGTGGCGTGGCGAGAATCTGTCTCCGCACCACGTGCTCTCACCACTGGTGTCCCCCAGGGCTCTGTTCTTGGCCCACTCCTATTCTCGCTATACACCAAGTCACTTGGCTCTGTCATATCCTCACATGGTCTCTCATATCATTGCTATGCAGATGACACACAATTAATCTTCTCCTTTCCCCCTTCTGACAACCAGGTGGCGAATCGCATCTCTGCATGTCTGGCAGACATATCAGTGTGGATGACGGATCACCACCTCAAGCTGAACCTCGGCAAGACGGAGCTGCTCTTCCTCCTGGGGAAGGACTGCCCGTTCCATGATCTCGCCATCACGGTTGACAACTCCCTTGTGTCCTCCTCCCAGAGTGCTAAGAGCCTTGGCGTGACCCTGGACAACACCCTGTCGTTCTCCACCAACATCAAGGCGGTGACCCGATCCTGTAGGTTCATGCTCTACAACATTCGCAGAGTACGACCCTGCCTCACACAGGAAGCGGCGCAGGTCCTAATCCAGGCACTTGTCATCTCCCGTCTGGATTACTGCAACTCGCTGTTGGCTGGGCTCCCTGCCTGTGCCATTAAACCCCTACAACTCATCCAGAACGCCGCAGCCCGTCTGGTGTTAAACCTTCCCAAGTTCTCTCACGTCACCCCGCTCCTCCGCTCTCTCCACTGGCTTCCAGTCGAAGCTCGCATCCGCTACAAGACCATGGTGCTTGCCTACGGAGCTGTGAGGGGAACGGCACCTCCGTACCTTCAGGCTCTGATCAGGCCCTACACCCAAACAAGGGCACTCCGTTCATCCACCTCTGGCCTGCTCGCCTCCCTACCTCTGCGGAAGCACAGTTCCCGCTCAGCCCAGTCAAAACTGTTCGCTGCTCTGGCACCCCAATGGTGGAACAAGCTCCCTCACGACGCCAGGACAGCGGAGTCAATCACCACCTTCCGGAGACACCTGAAACCCCACCTCTTCAAGGAATACCTGGGATAGGATAAAGTAATCCTTCTAACCCCCCCCTTAAAAGATTTAGATGCACTATTGTAAAGTGGTTGTTCCACTGGATATTATAGGTGAATGCACCAATTTGTAAGTCGCTCTGGATAAGAGCGTCTGCTAAATGACTAAAATGTAAATGTAAATGTCTGGGTACCAGTCTGTTTAGATAACATTCCACTAGTCTGGCTACCAGTCTGTTTAGATAACATTCCACTAGTCTGGGTAACAGGCTGTTTAGATAACGTTCCTCTAGTCTGGGTACCAGTCTGTTTAGGTAGCATTCCTCTAGTCTGGGTACCAGTCTGTTTAGATAACATTCCACTAGTCTGGGTACCAGTCTGTTTAGATAACATTCCTCTAGTCTGGGTACCAGTCCTCTAGTCTGGGTACCAGTCTGTTTAGGTAACATTCCTCTAGTCTGGGTACCAGTCTGTTTAGGTAACATTCCACTAGTCTGGGTACCAGTCCTCTAGTCTGGGTACCAGTCTGTTTAGATAACATTCCTCTAGTCTGGGTACCAGTCCTCTAGTCTGGGTACCAGTCTGTTTAGGTAACATTCCACTAGTCTGGGTACCAGTCCTCTAGTCTGGGTACCAGTCTGTTTAGATAACATTCCTCTAGTCTGGGTACCAGTCTGTTTAGATAACATTCCACTAGTCTGGGTACCAGTCTGTTTAGGTAACATTCCACTAGTCTGGGTACCAGTCTGTTTAGATAACATTCCACTAGTCTGGGTACCAGTCTGTTTAGATAACATTCCTCTAGTCTGGGTACCAGTCCTCTAGTCTGGGTACCAGTCTGTTTAGGTAACATTCCTCTAGTCTGGGTACCAGTCTGTTTAGGTAACATTCCACTAGTCTGGGTAAAAGTCCTCTAGTCTGGGTACCAGTCTGTTTAGATAACATTCCTCTAGTCTGGGTACCAGTCCTCTAGTCTGGGTACCAGTCTGTTTAGATAACATTCCTCTAGTCTGGGTACCAGTCTGTTTAGATAACATTCCACTAGTCTGGGTACCAGTCTGTTTAGATAACATTCCTCTAGTCTGGGTACCAGTCTGTTTAGGTAACATTCCACTAGTCTGGGTACCAGTCTGTTTAGGTAACATTCCACTAGTCTGGGTACCAGTCTGTTTAGATAACATTCCTCTAGTCTGGGTACCAGTCTGTTTAGATAACATTCCACTAGTCTGGGTACCAGTCTGTTTAGATGACATTCCACTAATCTGGGTACCAGTCTGATTAGGTAACATTCCTCTAGTCTGGGTACCAGTCCTCTAGTCTGGGTACCAGTCTGTTTAGATAACATTCTATTTGTCTGGGTACCAGTCTGTTTAGATAACATGCCACTAGTCTGGGTACCAGTCTGTTTAGATAACATTCCACTAGTCTGAGTACCAGTCTGTTTAGGTAACATTCCTCTAGTCTGGGTACCAGTCCTCTAGTCTGGGTACCAGTATGTTTAGATAACATTCCTCTAGTCTGGGTACCAGTCTGTTTAGATAAAATTCCTCTAGTCTGGTTACCAGTCTGTTTAGATAACATTCCACTAGTCTGGGTACCAGTCTGTTTAGATAACATTCCACTAGTCTGGGTACCAGTCTGTTTAGATAACATTCCTCTAGTCTGGGTACCAGTCCTCTAGTCTGGGTACCAGTCTGTTTAGATAACATTCTATTTGTCTGGGTACCAGTCTGTTTAGATAACATGCCACTAGTCTGGGTACCAGTCTGTTTAGATAATATTCCACTAGTCTGGGTACCAGTCTGTTTAGGTAACATTCCTCTAGTCTGGGTACCAGTCCTCTAGTCTGGGTACCAGTATGTTTAGATAACATTCCTCTAGTCTGGGTACCAGTCTGTTTAGATAACATTCCTCTAGTCTGGTTACCAGTCTGTTTAGATAACATTCCACTAGTCTGGGTACCAGTCTGTTTAGATAACATTCCACTAGTCTGGGTACCAGTCTGTTTAGATAACATTCCTCTAGTCTGGGTACCAATCCTCTAGTCTGGGTACCAGTCTGTTTAGATAACATTCCACTAGTCTGGGTACCAGTCTGTTTAGGTAACATTCCACTAGTCTGGCTACCAGTCTGTTTAGGTAACATTCCACTAGTCTGGGTACCAGTCTGTTTAGGTAACATTCCACTAGTCTGGGTACCAGTCTGTTTAGATAACATTCCTCTAGTCTGGCTACCAGTCCTCTAGTCTGGGTACCAGTCCTCTAGTCTGGGTACCAGTCTGTTTAGATAACATTCCACTAGTCTGGGTACCAGTCTGTTTAGATAACATTACACTAGTCTGGCTACCAGTCTGTTTAGATAACATTCCACTAGTCTGGGTACAAGTCTGTTTAGATAACATTCCACTAGTCTGGGTACCAGTCTGTTTAGATAACATTCCACTAGTCTGGGTACCGGTCTGTTTAGATAACATTCCACTAGTCTGGCTACCAGTCTGTTTAGGTAGAATTCCACTAGTCTGGGTACCAGTCCTCTATTCTGGGTACCAGTCCTCTAGCCTGGGTACCAGTCTGATTAGGTAACATTCCACTAGTCTGGGTACCAGTCTGTTTAGATAACATTCCTCTAGTCTGGGTACCATTCTGTTAAGATAACATTCCTCTAGTCTGGGTACCAGTCTGTTTAGAAAACATTCCACTAGTCTGGGTACCAGTCCGTTTAGATAACATTCCTCTAGTCTGGGTACCAGTCTGTTTAGATAACATTCCACTAGTCTGGGTACCAGTCTGTTTAGATAACATTACACTAGTCTGGGTACCAGTCTGTTTAGAAAACATTCCTCTAGTCTGGCTACCAGTCTGTTTAGAAAACATTCCTCTAGTCTGGCTACCAGTCTGTTTAGATAACATTCCACTAGTCTGGGTACCAGTCTGTTTAGAAAACATTCCTCTAGTCTGGCTACCAGTCTGTTTAGATAACATTATTCTAGTCTGGGTACCAGTCTGTATAGATAACATTCCACTAGTCTGGGTACCAGTCTGTTTAGATAACATTCCACTAGTCTGGCTACCAGTCTGTTTAGATAACATTCCACTAGTCTGGGTACCAGTCTGTTTAGATAACATTCCTCTAGTCTGGGTACCAGTCCTCTAGTCTGGGTACCAGTCTGTTTAGGTAACATTCCTCTAGTCTGGGTAACAGTCTGTTTAGGTAACATTCCACTAGTCTGGGTAAAAGTCCTCTAGTCTGGGTACCAGTCTGTTTAGATAACATTCCTCTAGTCTGGGTACCAGTCCTCTAGTCTGGGTACCAATCTGTTTAGGTAACATTCCTCTAGTCTGGCTACCAGTCTGTTTAGATAACATTCCACTAGTCTGGGTACCAGTCTGTTTAGATAACATTCCACTAGTCTGGGTACCAGTCTGTTTAGATAACATTCCTCTAGTCTGGGTACCAGTCCTCTAGTCTGGGTAACAGGCTGTTTAGATAACGTTCCTCTAGTCTGGGTACCAGTCTGTTTAGGTAGCATTCCTCTAGTCTGGGTACCAGTCTGTTTAGGTAACATTCCTCTAGTCTGGGTACCAGTCTGTTTAGGTAACATTCCACTAGTCTGGGTACCAGTCCTCTAGTCTGGGTACCAGTCTGTTTAGGTAACATTCCACTAGTCTGGGTACCAGTCTGTTTAGATAACATTCCACTAGTCTGGGTACCAGTCTGTTTAGATAACATTCCTCTAGTCTGAGTACCAGTCCTCTAGTCTGGGTACCAGTCTGTTTAGGTAACATTCCTCTAGTCTGGGTACCAGTCTGTTTAGGTAACATTCCACTAGTCTGGGTACCAGTCCTCTAGTCTGGGTACCAGTCTGTTTAGATAACATTCCTCTAGTCTGGGTACCAGTCCTCTAGTCTGGGTACCAGTCTGTTTAGGTAACATTCCTCTAGTCTGGGTACCAGTCTGTTTAGGTAACATTCCACTAGTCTGGGTACCAGTCCTCTAGTCTGGGTACCAGTCTGTTTAGATAACATTCCTCTAGTCTGGGTACCAGTCTGTTTAGATAACATTCCACTAGTCTGGGTACCAGTCTGTTTAGGTAACATTCCACTAGTCTGGGTACCAGTCTGTTTAGATAACATTCCACTAGTCTGGGTACCAGTCTGTTTAGATAACATTCCTCTAGTCTGGGTACCAGTCCTCTAGTCTGGGTACCAGTCTGTTTAGGTAACATTCCTCTAGTCTGGGTACCAGTCTGTTTAGGTAACATTCCACTAGTCTGGGTAAAAGTCCTCTAGTCTGGGTACCAGTCTGTTTAGATAACATTCCTCTAGTCTGGGTACCAGTCCTCTAGTCTGGGTACCAGTCTGTTTAGATAACATTCCTCTAGTCTGGGTACCAGTCTGTTTAGATAACATTCCACTAGTCTGGGTACCAGTCTGTTTAGATAACATTCCTCTAGTCTGGGTACCAGTCCTCAAGTCTGGGTACCAGTCTGTTTAGATAACATTCTACTAGTCTGGGTACCAGTCTGTTTAGATAACATGCCACTAGTCTGGGTACCAGTCTGTTTAGATAACATTCCACTAGTCTGAGTACCAGTCTGTTTAGGTAACATTCCTCTAGTCTGGGTACCAGTCCTCTAGTCTGGGTACCAGTATGTTTAGATAACATTCCTCTAGTCTGGGTACCAGTCTGTTTAGATAAAATTCCTCTAGTCTGGTTACCAGTCTGTTTAGATAACATTCCACTAGTCTGGGTACCAGTCTGTTTAGATAACATTCCACTAGTCTGGGTACCAGTCTGTTTAGATAACATTCCTCTAGTCTGGGTACCAGTCCTCTAGTCTGGGTACCAGTCTGTTTAGATAACATTCTATTTGTCTGGGTACCAGTCTGTTTAGATAACATGCCACTAGTCTGGGTACCAGTCTGTTTAGATAACATTCCACTAGTCTGGGTACCAGTCTGTTTAGGTAACATTCCTCTAGTCTGGGTACCAGTCCTCTAGTCTGGGTACCAGTATGTTTAGATAACATTCCTCTAGTCTGGGTACCAGTCTGTTTAGATAACATTCCTCTAGTCTGGTTACCAGTCTGTTTAGATAACATTCCACTAGTCTGGGTACCAGTCTGTTTAGATAACATTCCACTAGTCTGGGTACCAGTCTGTTTAGATAACATTCCACTAGTCTGGGTACCAGTCTGTTTAGGTAACATTCCACTAGTCTGGGTACCAGTCTGTTTAGATAACATTCCACTAGTCTGGGTACCAGTCTGTTTAGATAACATTCCTCTAGTCTGGGTACCAGTCCTCTAGTCTGGGTACCAGTCTGTTTAGGTAACATTCCACTAGTCTGGGTAAAAGTCCTCTAGTCTGGGTACCAGTCTGTTTAGATAACATTCCTCTATTCTGGGTACCAGTCCTCTAGTCTGGGTACCAGTCTGTTTAGAAAACATTCCTCTAGTCTGGGTACCAGTCTGTTTAGATAACATTCCACTAGTCTGGGTACCAGTCTGTTTAGATAACATTCCTCTAGTCTGGGTACCAGTCCTCAAGTCTGGGTACCAGTCTGTTTAGATAACATTCCTCTAGTCTGGGTACCAGTCTGTTTAGATAACATTCCACTAGTCTGGGTACCAGTCTGTTTAGATGACATTCCACTAATCTGGGTACCAGTCTGATTAGGTAACATTCCTCTAGTCTGGGTACCAGTCCTCTAGTCTGGGTACCAGTCTGTTTAGATAACATTCTATTAGTCAGGGTACCAGTCTGTTTAGATAACATGCCACTAGTCTGGGTACCAGTCTGTTTAGATAACAGTCCACTAGTCTGAGTACCAGTCTGTTTAGATAACATGCCACTAGTCTGGGTACCAGTCTGTTTAGATAACATTCCACTAGTCTGAGTACCAGTCTGTTTAGGTAACATTCCTCTAGTCTGGGTACCAGTCCTCTAGTCTGGGTACCAGTATGTTTAGATAACATTCCTCTAGTCTGGGTACCAGTCTGTTTAGATAAAATTCCTCTAGTCTGGTTACCAGTCTGTTTAGATAACATTCCTCTAGTCTGGGTACCAGTCTGTTTAGATAACATTCCTCTAGTCTGGGTACCATTCTGTTAAGATAACATTCCTCTAGTCTGGGTACCAGTCTGTTTAGAAAACATTCCACTAGTCTGGGTAATAGTCCGTTTATATAACATTCCTCTAGTCTGGGTACCAGTCTGTTTAGATAACATTCCACTAGTCTGGGTACCAGTCTGTTTAGATAACATTACACTAGTCTGGGTACCAGTCTGTTTAGAAAACATTCCTCTAGTCTGGCTACCAGTCTGTTTAGAAAACATTCCTCTAGTCTGGCTACCAGTCTGTTTAGATAACATTCCACTAGTCTGGGTACCAGTCTGTTTAGAAAACATTCCTCTAGTCTGGCTACCAGTCTGTTTAGATAACATTATTCTAGTCTGGGTACCAGTCTGTATAGATAACATTCCACTAGTCTGGGTACCAGTCTGTTTAGATAACATTCCACTAGTCTGGCTACCAGTCTGTTTAGATAACATTCCACTAGTCTGGGTACCAGTCTGTTTAGATAACATTCCTCTAGTCTGGGTACCAGTCCTCTAGTCTGGGTACCAGTCTGTTTAGGTAACATTCCTCTAGTCTGGGTAACAGTCTGTTTAGGTAACATTCCACTAGTCTGGGTAAAAGTCCTCTAGTCTGGGTACCAGTCTGTTTAGATAACATTCCTCTAGTCTGGGTACCAGTCCTCTAGTCTGGGTACCAGTCTGTTTAGGTAACATTCCTCTAGTCTGGCTACCAGTCTGTTTAGATAACATTCCACTAGTCTGGGTACCAGTCTGTTTAGGTAACATTCCACTAGTCTGGGTACCAGTCTGTTTAGATAACATTCCTCTAGTCTGGCTACCAGTCCTCTAGTCTGGGTACCAGTCCTCTAGTCTGGGTACCAGTCTGTTTAGATAACATTCCACTAGTCTGGGTACCAGTCTGTTTAGATAACATTACACTAGTCTGGCTACCAGTCTGTTTAGATAACATTCCACTAGTCTGGGTACAAGTCTGTTTAGATAACATTCCACTAGTCTGGGTACCAGTCTGTTTAGATAACATTCCACTAGTCTGGGTACCGGTCTGTTTAGATAACATTCCACTAGTCTGGCTACCAGTCTGTTTAGGTAGAATTCCACTAGTCTGGGTACCAGTCCTCTATTCTGGGTACCAGTCCTCTAGCCTGGGTACCAGTCTGATTAGGTAACATTCCACTAGTCTGGGTACCAGTCTGTTTAGATAACATTCCTCTAGTCTGGGTACCATTCTGTTAAGATAACATTCCTCTAGTCTGGGTACCAGTCTGTTTAGAAAACATTCCACTAGTCTGGGTACCAGTCCGTTTAGATAACATTCCTCTAGTCTGGGTACCAGTCTGTTTAGATAACATTCCACTAGTCTGGGTACCAGTCTGTTTAGATAACATTACACTAGTCTGGGTACCAGTCTGTTTAGAAAACATTCCTCTAGTCTGGCTACCAGTCTGTTTAGAAAACATTCCTCTAGTCTGGCTACCAGTCTGTTTAGATAACATTCCACTAGTCTGGGTACCAGTCTGTTTAGAAAACATTCCTCTAGTCTGGCTACCAGTCTGTTTAGATAACATTATTCTAGTCTGGGTACCAGTCTGTATAGATAACATTCCACTAGTCTGGGTACCAGTCTGTTTAGATAACATTCCACTAGTCTGGCTACCAGTCTGTTTAGATAACATTCCACTAGTCTGGGTACCAGTCTGTTTAGATAACATTCCTCTAGTCTGGGTACCAGTCCTCTAGTCTGGGTACCAGTCTGTTTAGGTAACATTCCTCTAGTCTGGGTAACAGTCTGTTTAGGTAACATTCCACTAGTCTGGGTAAAAGTCCTCTAGTCTGGGTACCAGTCTGTTTAGATAACATTCCTCTAGTCTGGGTACCAGTCCTCTAGTCTGGGTACCAGTCTGTTTAGGTAACATTCCTCTAGTCTGGCTACCAGTCTGTTTAGATAACATTCCACTAGTCTGGGTACCAGTCTGTTTAGATAACATTCCTCTAGTCTGAGTACCAGTCCTCTAGTCTGGGTACCAGTCTGTTTAGGTAACATTCCTCTAGTCTGGGTACCAGTCTGTTTAGGTAAAATTCCACTAGTCTGGGTACCAGTCCTCTAGTCTGGGTACCAGTCTGTTTAGATAACATTCCTCTAGTCTGGGTACCAGTCCTCTAGTCTGGGTACCAGTCTGTTTAGGTAACATTCCTCTAGTCTGGGTACCAGTCTGTTTAGGTAACATTCCACTAGTCTGGGTACCAGTCCTCTAGTCTGGGTACCAGTCTGTTTAGATAACATTCCTCTAGTCTGGGTACCAGTCTGTTTAGATAACATTCCACTAGTCTGGGTACCAGTCTGTTTAGGTAACATTCCACTAGTCTGGGTACCAGTCTGTTTAGATAACATTCCACTAGTCTGGGTACCAGTCTGTTTAGATAACATTCCTCTAGTCTGGGTACCAGTCCTCTAGTCTGGGTACCAGTCTGTTTAGGTAACATTCCTCTAGTCTGGGTACCAGTCTGTTTAGGTAACATTCCACTAGTCTGGGTAAAAGTCCTCTAGTCTGGGTACCAGTCTGTTTAGATAACATTCCTCTAGTCTGGGTACCAGTCCTCTAGTCTGGGTACCAGTCTGTTTAGATAACATTCCTCTAGTCTGGGTACCAGTCTGTTTAGATAACATTCCACTAGTCTGGGTACCAGTCTGTTTAGATAACATTCCTCTAGTCTGGGTACCAGTCCTCAAGTCTGGGTACCAGTCTGTTTAGATAACATTCCTCTAGTCTGGGTACCGGTCTGTTTAGATAACATTCCACTCTCTGGGTACCAGTCTGTTTAGATGACATTCCACTAATCTGGGTACCAGTCTGATTAGGTAACATTCCTCTAGTCTGGGTACCAGTCCTCTAGTCTGGGTACCAGTCTGTTTAGATAACATTCTATTAGTCTGGGTACCAGTCTGTTTAGATAACATGCCACTAGTCTGGGTACCAGTCTGTTTAGATAACATTCCACTAGTCTGAGTACCAGTCTGTTTAGGTAACATTCCTCTAGTCTGGGTACCAGTCCTCTAGTCTGGGTACCAGTATGTTTAGATAACATTCCTCTAGTCTGGGTACCAGTCTGTTTAGATAAAATTCCTCTAGTCTGGTTACCAGTCTGTTTAGATAACATTCCACTAGTCTGGGTACCAGTCTGTTTAGATAACATTCCACTAGTCTGGGTACCAGTCTGTTTAGATAACATTCCTCTAGTCTGGGTACCAGTCCTCTAGTCTGGGTACCAGTCTGTTTAGATAACATTCTATTTGTCTGGGTACCAGTCTGTTTAGATAACATGCCACTAGTCTGGGTACCAGTCTGTTTAGATAACATTCCACTAGTCTGGGTACCAGTCTGTTTAGGTAACATTCCTCTAGTCTGGGTACCAGTCCTCTAGTCTGGGTACCAGTATGTTTAGATAACATTCCTCTAGTCTGGGTACCAGTCTGTTTAGATAACATTCCTCTAGTCTGGTTACCAGTCTGTTTAGATAACATTCCACTAGTCTGGGTACCAGTCTGTTTAGATAACATTCCACTAGTCTGGGTACCAGTCTGTTTAGATAACATTCCACTAGTCTGGGTACCAGTCTGTTTAGGTAACATTCCACTAGTCTGGGTACCAGTCTGTTTAGATAACATTCCACTAGTCTGGGTACCAGTCTGTTTAGATAACATTCCTCTAGTCTGGGTACCAGTCCTCTAGTCTGGGTACCAGTCTGTTTAGGTAACATTCCTCTAGTCTGGGTACCAGTCTGTTTAGGTAACATTCCACTAGTCTGGGTAAAAGTCCTCTAGTCTGGGTACCAGTCTGTTTAGATAACATTCCTCTAGTCTGGGTACCAGTCCTCTAGTCTGGGTACCAGTCTGTTTAGATAACATTCCTCTAGTCTGGGTACCAGTCTGTTTAGATAACATTCCACTAGTCTGGGTACCAGTCTGTTTAGATAACATTCCTCTAGTCTGGGTACCAGTCCTCAAGTCTGGGTACCAGTCTGTTTAGATAACATTCCTCTAGTCTGGGTACCAGTCTGTTTAGATAACATTCCACTAGTCTGGGTACCAGTCTGTTTAGATGACATTCCACTAATCTGGGTACCAGTCTGATTAGGTAACATTCCTCTAGTCTGGGTACCAGTCCTCTAGTCTGGGTACCAGTCTGTTTAGATAACATTCTATTAGTCAGGGTACCAGTCTGTTTAGATAACATGCCACTAGTCTGGGTACCAGTCTGTTTAGATAACAGTCCACTAGTCTGAGTACCAGTCTGTTTAGATAACATGCCACTAGTCTGGGTACCAGTCTGTTTAGATAACATTCCACTAGTCTGAGTACCAGTCTGTTTAGGTAACATTCCTCTAGTCTGGGTACCAGTCTGTTTAGAAAACATTCCACTAGTCTGGGTACCAGTCCGTTTAGATAACATTCCTCTAGTCTGGGTACCAGTCTGTTTAGATAACATTCCACTAGTCTGGGTACCAGTCTGTTTAGATAACATTACACTAGTCTGGGTACCAGTCTGTTTAGAAAACATTCCTCTAGTCTGGCTACCAGTCTGTTTAGAAAACATTCCTCTAGTCTGGCTACCAGTCTGTTTAGATAACATTCCACTAGTCTGGGTACCAGTCTGTTTAGAAAACATTCCTCTAGTCTGGCTACCAGTCTGTTTAGATAACATTATTCTAGTCTGGGTACCAGTCTGTATAGATAACATTCCACTAGTCTGGGTACCAGTCTGTTTAGATAACATTCCACTAGTCTGGCTACCAGTCTGTTTAGATAACATTCCACTAGTCTGGGTACCAGTCTGTTTAGATAAAATTCCTCTAGTCTGGGTACCAGTCCTCTAGTCTGGGTACCAGTCTGTTTAGGTAACATTCCTCTAGTCTGGGTAACAGTCTGTTTAGGTAACATTCCACTAGTCTGGGTAAAAGTCCTCTAGTCTGGGTACCAGTCTGTTTAGATAACATTCCACTAGTCTGGGTACCAGTCTGTTTAGATAACATTCCTCTAGTCTGGGTACCAGTCCTCTAGTCTGGGTACCAGTCTGTTTAGGTAACATTCCTCTAGTCTGGGTACCAGTCTGTTTAGGTAACATTCCACTAGTCTGGGTAAAAGTCCTCTAGTCTGGGTACCAGTCTGTTTAGATAACATTCCTCTAGTCTGGGTACCAGTCCTCTAGTCTGGGTACCAGTCTGTTTAGATAACATTCCTCTAGTCTGGGTACCAGTCTGTTTAGATAACATTCCACTAGTCTGGGTACCAGTCTGTTTAGATAACATTCCTCTAGTCTGGGTACCAGTCCTCAAGTCTGGGTACCAGTCTGTTTAGATAACATTCCTCTAGTCTGGGTACCGGTCTGTTTAGATAACATTCCACTCTCTGGGTACCAGTCTGTTTAGATGACATTCCACTAATCTGGGTACCAGTCTGATTAGGTAACATTCCTCTAGTCTGGGTACCAGTCCTCTAGTCTGGGTACCAGTCTGTTTAGATAACATTCTATTAGTCTGGGTACCAGTCTGTTTAGATAACATGCCACTAGTCTGGGTACCAGTCTGTTTAGATAACATTCCACTAGTCTGAGTACCAGTCTGTTTAGGTAACATTCCTCTAGTCTGGGTACCAGTCCTCTAGTCTGGGTACCAGTATGTTTAGATAACATTCCTCTAGTCTGGGTACCAGTCTGTTTAGATAAAATTCCTCTAGTCTGGTTACCAGTCTGTTTAGATAACATTCCACTAGTCTGGGTACCAGTCTGTTTAGATAACATTCCACTAGTCTGGGTACCAGTCTGTTTAGATAACATTCCTCTAGTCTGGGTACCAGTCCTCTAGTCTGGGTACCAGTCTGTTTAGATAACATTCTATTTGTATGGGTACCAGTCTGTTTAGATAACATGCCACTAGTCTGGGTACCAGTCTGTTTAGATAACATTCCACTAGTCTGGGTACCAGTCTGTTTAGGTAACATTCCTCTAGTCTGGGTACCAGTCCTCTAGTCTGGGTACCAGTATGTTTAGATAACATTCCTCTAGTCTGGGTACCAGTCTGTTTAGATAACATTCCTCTAGTCTGGTTACCAGTCTGTTTAGATAACATTCCTCTAGTCTGGGTACCAGTCTGTTTAGATAACATTCCACTAGTCTGGGTACCAGTCTGTTTAGATAACATTCCACTAGTCTGGGTACCAGTCTGTTTAGATAACATTCCACTAGTCTGGGTACCAGTCTGTTTAGGTAACATTCCTCTAGTCTGGGTACCAGTCCTCTAGTCTGGGTACCAGTATGTTTAGATAACATTCCTCTAGTCTGGGTACCAGTCTGTTTAGATAAAATTCCTCTAGTCTGGGTACCAGTCTGTTTAGATAACATTCCTCTAGTCTGGGTACCATTCTGTTAAGATAACATTCCTCTAGTCTGGGTACCAGTCTGTTTAGAAAACATTCCACTAGTCTGGGTACCAGTCCGTTTATATAACATTCCTCTAGTCTGGGTACCAGTCTGTTTAGATAACATTCCACTAGTCTGGGTACCAGTCTGTTTAGATAACATTACACTAGTCTGGGTACCAGTCTGTTTAGAAAACATTCCTCTAGTCTGGCTACCAGTCTGTTTAGAAAACATTCCTCTAGTCTGGCTACCAGTCTGTTTAGATAACATTCCACTAGTCTGGGTACCAGTCTGTTTAGAAAACATTCCTCTAGTCTGGCTACCAGTCTGTTTAGATAACATTATTCTAGTCTGGGTACCAGTCTGTATAGATAACATTCCACTAGTCTGGGTACCAGTCTGTTTAGATAACATTCCACTAGTCTGGCTACCAGTCTGTTTAGATAACATTCCACTAGTCTGGGTACCAGTCTGTTTAGATAACATTCCTCTAGTCTGGGTACCAGTCCTCTAGTCTGGGTACCAGTCTGTTTAGGTAACATTCCTCTAGTCTGGGTAACAGTCTGTTTAGGTAACATTCCACTAGTCTGGGTAAAAGTCCTCTAGTCTGGGTACCAGTCTGTTTAGATAACATTCCTCTAGTCTGGGTACCAGTCCTCTAGTCTGGGTACCAGTCTGTTTAGATAACATTCCTCTAGTCTGGGTACCAGTCTGTTTAGATAACATTCCACTAGTCTGGGTACCAGTCTGTTTAGATAACATTCCACTAGTCTGGGTACCAGTCTGTTTAGATAACATTCCTCTAGTCTGGGTACCAGTCCTCTAGTCTGGGTACCAGTCTGTTTAGATAACATTCCACTAGTCTGGGTACCAGTCTGTTTAGATAACATTCCACTAGTCTGGGTACCAGTCTGTTTAGATAACATTCCACTAGTCTGGGTACCAGTCTGTTTAGATAACATTCCACTAGTCTGGGTACCAGTCTGTTTAGATAACATTCCACTAGTCTGGGTACCAGTCTGTTTAGATAACATTCCTCTAGTCTGGGTACCAGTCTGTTTAGGTAACATTCCACTAGTCTGGGTACCAGTCTGTTTAGATAACATTCCTCTAGTCTGGGTACCAGTCTGTTTAGGTAACATTCCACTAGTCTGGGTACCAGTCTGTTTAGATAACATTCCTCTAGTCTGGGTACCATTCTGTTAAGATAACATTCCTCTAGTCTGGGTACCAGTCTGTTTAGAAAACATTCCACTAGTCTGGGTACCAGTCCGTTTAGATAACATTCCTCTAGTCTGGGTACCAGTCTGTTTAGATAACATTCCACTAGTCTGGGTACCAGTCTGTTTAGATAACATTACACTAGTCTGGGTACCAGTCTGTTTAGAAAACATTCCTCTAGTCTGGCTACCAGTCTGTTTAGAAAACATTCCTCTAGTCTGGCTACCAGTCTGTTTAGATAACATTCCACTAGTCTGGGTACCAGTCTGTTTAGAAAACATTCCTCTAGTCTGGCTACCAGTCTGTTTAGATAACATTCCTCTAGTCTGGGTACCAGTCTGTTTAGATAACATTCCTCTAGTCTGGGTACCAGTCTGTTTAGATAACATTCCACTAGTCTGGGTACCAGTCTGTTTAGATAACATTCCACTAGTCTGGGTACCAGTCTGTTTAGATAACATTCCTCTAGTCTGGGTACCAGTCCTCTAGTCTGGGTACCAGTCTGTTTAGATAACATTCTCATCTAGTCTAGGGTACCAGTCTGTTTAGATAACATTCCAGCTAGTCTGGGTAAAAGTCCTCTAGTCTGGGTACCAGTCTGTTTAGATAACATTCCTCTAGTCTGGGTACCAGTCCTCTAGTCTGGGTACCAGTCTGTTTAGATAACATTCCACTAGTCTGGGTACCAGTCTGTTTAGATAACATTCCACTAGTCTGGGTACCAGTCTGTTTAGGTAACATTCCACTAGTCTGGGTACCAGTCTGTTTAGATAACATTCCTCTAGTCTGGCTACCAGTCCTCTAGTCTGGGTACCAGTCCTCTAGTCTGGGTACCAGTCTGTTTAGATAACATTCCACTAGTCTGGGTACCAGTCTGTTTAGATAACATTACACTAGTCTGGCTACCAGTCTGTTTAGATAACATTCCACTAGTCTGGGTACAAGTCTGTTTAGATAACATTCCACTAGTCTGGGTACCAGTCTGTTTAGATAACATTCCACTAGTCTGGGTACCGGTCTGTTTAGATAACATTCCACTAGTCTGGCTACCAGTCTGTTTAGGTAGAATTCCACTAGTCTGGGTACCAGTCCTCTATTCTGGGTACCAGTCCTCTAGCCTGGGTACCAGTCTGATTAGGTAACATTCCACTAGTCTGGGTACCAGTCTGTTTAGATAACATTCCTCTAGTCTGGGTACCATTCTGTTAAGATAACATTCCTCTAGTCTGGGTACCAGTCTGTTTAGAAAACATTCCACTAGTCTGGGTACCAGTCCGTTTAGATAACATTCCTCTAGTCTGGGTACCAGTCTGTTTAGATAACATTCCACTAGTCTGGGTACCAGTCTGTTTAGATAACATTACACTAGTCTGGGTACCAGTCTGTTTAGAAAACATTCCTCTAGTCTGGCTACCAGTCTGTTTAGAAAACATTCCTCTAGTCTGGCTACCAGTCTGTTTAGATAACATTCCACTAGTCTGGGTACCAGTCTGTTTAGAAAACATTCCTCTAGTCTGGCTACCAGTCTGTTTAGATAACATTATTCTAGTCTGGGTACCAGTCTGTATAGATAACATTCCACTAGTCTGGGTACCAGTCTGTTTAGATAACATTCCACTAGTCTGGCTACCAGTCTGTTTAGATAACATTCCACTAGTCTGGGTACCAGTCTGTTTAGATAACATTCCTCTAGTCTGGGTACCAGTCCTCTAGTCTGGGTACCAGTCTGTTTAGGTAACATTCCTCTAGTCTGGGTAACAGTCTGTTTAGGTAACATTCCACTAGTCTGGGTAAAAGTCCTCTAGTCTGGGTACCAGTCTGTTTAGATAACATTCCACTAGTCTGGGTACCAGTCTGTTTAGATAACATTCCACTAGTCTGGGTACCAGTCTGTTTAGATAACATTCCTCTAGTCTGGGTACCAGTCCTCTAGTCTGGGTACCAGT
Source organism: Salmo salar (assembly GCF_965601325.2). Taxonomy (NCBI): domain Eukaryota; kingdom Metazoa; phylum Chordata; class Actinopteri; order Salmoniformes; family Salmonidae; genus Salmo; species Salmo salar. The sequence goes on along the minus strand of NC_138291.1, from coordinate 117,421,139 downwards.
CTGTTTAGATAACATTCTATTTGTATGGGTACCAGTCTGTTTAGATAACATGCCACTAGTCTGGGTACCAGTCTGTTTAGATAACATTCCACTAGTCTGGGTACCAGTCTGTTTAGGTAACATTCCTCTAGTCTGGGTACCAGTCCACTAGTCTGGGTACCAGTCTGTTTAGATAACATTCCTCTAGTCTGGGTACCAGTCCTCTAGTCTGGGTACCAGTCTGTTTAGGTAACATTCCTCTAGTCTGGGTAACAGTCTGTTTAGGTAACATTCCACTAGTCTGGGTAAAAGTCCTCTAGTCTGGGTACCAGTCTGTTTAGATAACATTCCTCTAGTCTGGGTACCAGTCCTCTAGTCTGGGTACCAGTCTGTTTAGGTAACATTCCTCTAGTCTGGCTACCAGTCTGTTTAGATAACATTCCACTAGTCTGGGTACCAGTCTGTTTAGGTAACATTCCACTAGTCTGGGTACCAGTCTGTTTAGATAACATTCCTCTAGTCTGGCTACCAGTCCTCTAGTCTGGGTACCAGTCCTCTAGTCTGGGTACCAGTCTGTTTAGATAACATTCCACTAGTCTGGGTACCAGTCTGTTTAGATAACATTACACTAGTCTGGCTACCAGTCTGTTTAGATAACATTCCACTAGTCTGGGTACAAGTCTGTTTAGATAACATTCCACTAGTCTGGGTACCAGTCTGTTTAGATAACATTCCACTAGTCTGGGTACCGGTCTGTTTAGATAACATTCCACTAGTCTGGCTACCAGTCTGTTTAGGTAGAATTCCACTAGTCTGGGTACCAGTCCTCTATTCTGGGTACCAGTCCTCTAGCCTGGGTACCAGTCTGATTAGGTAACATTCCACTAGTCTGGGTACCAGTCTGTTTAGATAACATTCCTCTAGTCTGGGTACCATTCTGTTAAGATAACATTCCTCTAGTCTGGGTACCAGTCTGTTTAGAAAACATTCCACTAGTCTGGGTACCAGTCCGTTTAGATAACATTCCTCTAGTCTGGGTACCAGTCTGTTTAGATAACATTCCACTAGTCTGGGTACCAGTCTGTTTAGATAACATTACACTAGTCTGGGTACCAGTCTGTTTAGAAAACATTCCTCTAGTCTGGCTACCAGTCTGTTTAGAAAACATTCCTCTAGTCTGGCTACCAGTCTGTTTAGATAACATTCCACTAGTCTGGGTACCAGTCTGTTTAGAAAACATTCCTCTAGTCTGGCTACCAGTCTGTTTAGATAACATTATTCTAGTCTGGGTACCAGTCTGTATAGATAACATTCCACTAGTCTGGGTACCAGTCTGTTTAGATAACATTCCACTAGTCTGGCTACCAGTCTGTTTAGATAACATTCCACTAGTCTGGGTACCAGTCTGTTTAGATAACATTCCTCTAGTCTGGGTACCAGTCCTCTAGTCTGGGTACCAGTCTGTTTAGGTAACATTCCTCTAGTCTGGGTAACAGTCTGTTTAGGTAACATTCCACTAGTCTGGGTAAAAGTCCTCTAGTCTGGGTACCAGTCTGTTTAGATAACATTCCTCTAGTCTGGGTACCAGTCCTCTAGTCTGGGTACCAGTCTGTTTAGGTAACATTCCTCTAGTCTGGCTACCAGTCTGTTTAGATAACATTCCACTAGTCTGGGTACCAGTCTGTTTAGATAACATTCCTCTAGTCTGAGTACCAGTCCTCTAGTCTGGGTACCAGTCTGTTTAGGTAACATTCCTCTAGTCTGGGTACCAGTCTGTTTAGGTAAAATTCCACTAGTCTGGGTACCAGTCCTCTAGTCTGGGTACCAGTCTGTTTAGATAACATTCCTCTAGTCTGGGTACCAGTCCTCTAGTCTGGGTACCAGTCTGTTTAGGTAACATTCCTCTAGTCTGGGTACCAGTCTGTTTAGGTAACATTCCACTAGTCTGGGTACCAGTCCTCTAGTCTGGGTACCAGTCTGTTTAGATAACATTCCTCTAGTCTGGGTACCAGTCTGTTTAGATAACATTCCACTAGTCTGGGTACCAGTCTGTTTAGGTAACATTCCACTAGTCTGGGTACCAGTCTGTTTAGATAACATTCCACTAGTCTGGGTACCAGTCTGTTTAGATAACATTCCTCTAGTCTGGGTACCAGTCTGTTTAGGTAACATTCCTCTAGTCTGGGTACCAGTCTGTTTAGGTAACATTCCACTAGTCTGGGTAAAAGTCCTCTAGTCTGGGTACCAGTCTGTTTAGATAACATTCCTCTAGTCTGGGTACCAGTCCTCTAGTCTGGGTACCAGTCTGTTTAGATAACATTCCTCTAGTCTGGGTACCAGTCTGTTTAGATAACATTCCACTAGTCTGGGTACCAGTCTGTTTAGATAACATTCCTCTAGTCTGGGTACCAGTCCTCAAGTCTGGGTACCAGTCTGTTTAGATAACATTCCTCTAGTCTGGGTACCGGTCTGTTTAGATAACATTCCACTCTCTGGGTACCAGTCTGTTTAGATGACATTCCACTAATCTGGGTACCAGTCTGATTAGGTAACATTCCTCTAGTCTGGGTACCAGTCCTCTAGTCTGGGTACCAGTCTGTTTAGATAACATTCTATTAGTCTGGGTACCAGTCTGTTTAGATAACATGCCACTAGTCTGGGTACCAGTCTGTTTAGATAACATTCCACTAGTCTGAGTACCAGTCTGTTTAGGTAACATTCCTCTAGTCTGGGTACCAGTCCTCTAGTCTGGGTACCAGTATGTTTAGATAACATTCCTCTAGTCTGGGTACCAGTCTGTTTAGATAAAATTCCTCTAGTCTGGTTACCAGTCTGTTTAGATAACATTCCACTAGTCTGGGTACCAGTCTGTTTAGATAACATTCCACTAGTCTGGGTACCAGTCTGTTTAGATAACATTCCTCTAGTCTGGGTACCAGTCCTCTAGTCTGGGTACCAGTCTGTTTAGATAACATTCTATTTGTCTGGGTACCAGTCTGTTTAGATAACATGCCACTAGTCTGGGTACCAGTCTGTTTAGATAACATTCCACTAGTCTGGGTACCAGTCTGTTTAGGTAACATTCCTCTAGTCTGGGTACCAGTCCTCTAGTCTGGGTACCAGTATGTTTAGATAACATTCCTCTAGTCTGGGTACCAGTCTGTTTAGATAACATTCCTCTAGTCTGGTTACCAGTCTGTTTAGATAACATTCCACTAGTCTGGGTACCAGTCTGTTTAGATAACATTCCACTAGTCTGGGTACCAGTCTGTTTAGATAACATTCCACTAGTCTGGGTACCAGTCTGTTTAGGTAACATTCCACTAGTCTGGGTACCAGTCTGTTTAGATAACATTCCACTAGTCTGGGTACCAGTCTGTTTAGATAACATTCCTCTAGTCTGGGTACCAGTCCTCTAGTCTGGGTACCAGTCTGTTTAGGTAACATTCCTCTAGTCTGGGTACCAGTCTGTTTAGGTAACATTCCACTAGTCTGGGTAAAAGTCCTCTAGTCTGGGTACCAGTCTGTTTAGATAACATTCCTCTAGTCTGGGTACCAGTCCTCTAGTCTGGGTACCAGTCTGTTTAGATAACATTCCTCTAGTCTGGGTACCAGTCTGTTTAGATAACATTCCACTAGTCTGGGTACCAGTCTGTTTAGATAACATTCCTCTAGTCTGGGTACCAGTCCTCAAGTCTGGGTACCAGTCTGTTTAGATAACATTCCTCTAGTCTGGGTACCAGTCTGTTTAGATAACATTCCACTAGTCTGGGTACCAGTCTGTTTAGATGACATTCCACTAATCTGGGTACCAGTCTGATTAGGTAACATTCCTCTAGTCTGGGTACCAGTCCTCTAGTCTGGGTACCAGTCTGTTTAGATAACATTCTATTAGTCAGGGTACCAGTCTGTTTAGATAACATGCCACTAGTCTGGGTACCAGTATGTTTAGATAACATTCCTCTAGTCTGGGTACCAGTCTGTTTAGATAAAATTCCTCTAGTCTGGGTACCAGTCTGTTTAGATAACATTCCTCTAGTCTGAGTACCAGTCTGTTTAGGTAACATTCCTCTAGTCTGGGTACCAGTCTGTTTAGAAAACATTCCACTAGTCTGGGTACCAGTCCGTTTAGATAACATTCCTCTAGTCTGGGTACCAGTCTGTTTAGATAACATTCCACTAGTCTGGGTACCAGTCTGTTTAGATAACATTACACTAGTCTGGGTACCAGTCTGTTTAGAAAACATTCCTCTAGTCTGGCTACCAGTCTGTTTAGAAAACATTCCTCTAGTCTGGCTACCAGTCTGTTTAGATAACATTCCACTAGTCTGGGTACCAGTCTGTTTAGAAAACATTCCTCTAGTCTGGCTACCAGTCTGTTTAGATAACATTATTCTAGTCTGGGTACCAGTCTGTATAGATAACATTCCACTAGTCTGGGTACCAGTCTGTTTCGATAACATTCCACTAGTCTGGCTACCAGTCTGTTTAGATAACATTCCACTAGTCTGGGTACCAGTCTGTTTAGATAACATTCCTCTAGTCTGGGTACCAGTCCTCTAGTCTGGGTACCAGTCTGTTTAGGTAACATTCCTCTAGTCTGGGTAACAGTCTGTTTAGATAACATTCCTCTAGTCTGGGTACCAGTCCTCTAGTCTGGGTACCAGTCTGTTTAGGTAACATTCCTCTAGTCTGGGTACCAGTCTGTTTAGGTAACATTCCACTAGTCTGGGTAAAAGTCCTCTAGTCTGGGTACCAGTCTGTTTAGATAACATTCCTCTAGTCTGGGTACCAGTCCTCTAGTCTGGGTACCAGTCTGTTTAGATAACATTCCTCTAGTCTGGGTACCAGTCTGTTTAGATAACATTCCACTAGTCTGGGTACCAGTCTGTTTAGATAACATTCCTCTAGTCTGGGTACCAGTCCTCAAGTCTGGGTACCAGTCTGTTTAGATAACATTCCTCTAGTCTGGGTACCGGTCTGTTTAGATAACATTCCACTCTCTGGGTACCAGTCTGTTTAGATGACATTCCACTAATCTGGGTACCAGTCTGATTAGGTAACATTCCTCTAGTCTGGGTACCAGTCCTCTAGTCTGGGTACCAGTCTGTTTAGATAACATTCTATTAGTCTGGGTACCAGTCTGTTTAGATAACATGCCACTAGTCTGGGTACCAGTCTGTTTAGATAACATTCCACTAGTCTGAGTACCAGTCTGTTTAGGTAACATTCCTCTAGTCTGGGTACCAGTCCTCTAGTCTGGGTACCAGTATGTTTAGATAACATTCCTCTAGTCTGGGTACCAGTCTGTTTAGATAAAATTCCTCTAGTCTGGTTACCAGTCTGTTTAGATAACATTCCACTAGTCTGGGTACCAGTCTGTTTAGATAACATTCCACTAGTCTGGGTACCAGTCTGTTTAGATAACATTCCTCTAGTCTGGGTACCAGTCCTCTAGTCTGGGTACCAGTCTGTTTAGATAACATTCTATTTGTATGGGTACCAGTCTGTTTAGATAACATGCCACTAGTCTGGGTACCAGTCTGTTTAGATAACATTCCACTAGTCTGGGTACCAGTCTGTTTAGGTAACATTCCTCTAGTCTGGGTACCAGTCCTCTAGTCTGGGTACCAGTATGTTTAGATAACATTCCTCTAGTCTGGGTACCAGTCTGTTTAGATAACATTCCTCTAGTCTGGTTACCAGTCTGTTTAGATAACATTCCTCTAGTCTGGGTACCAGTCTGTTTAGATAACATTCCACTAGTCTGGGTACCAGTCTGTTTAGATAACATTCCACTAGTCTGGGTACCAGTCTGTTTAGGTAACATTCCACTAGTCTGGGTACCAGTCTGTTTAGATAACATTCCACTAGTCTGGGTACCAGTCTGTTTAGATAACATTCCTCTAGTCTGGGTACCAGTCCTCTAGTCTGGGTACCAGTCTGTTTAGGTAACATTCCTCTAGTCTGGGTACCAGTCTGTTTAGGTAACATTCCACTAGTCTGGGTAAAAGTCCTCTAGTCTGGGTACCAGTCTGTTTAGATAACATTCCTTTAGTCTGGGTACCAGTCCTCTAGTCTGGGTACCAGTCTGTTTAGATAACATTCCTCTAGTCTGGGTACCAGTCTGTTTAGATAACATTCCACTAGTCTGGGTACCAGTCTGTTTAGATAACATTCCTCTAGTCTGGGTACCAGTCCTCAAGTCTGGGTACCAGTCTGTTTAGATAACATTCCTCTAGTCTGGGTACCAGTCTGTTTAGATAACATTCCACTAGTCTGGGTACCAGTCTGTTTAGATGACATTCCACTAATCTGGGTACCAGTCTGATTAGGTAACATTCCTCTAGTCTGGGTACCAGTCCTCTAGTCTGGGTACCAGTCTGTTTAGATAACATTCTATTAGTCAGGGTACCAGTCTGTTTAGATAACATGCCACTAGTCTGGGTACCAGTATGTTTAGATAACATTCCTCTAGTCTGGGTACCAGTCTGTTTAGATAAAATTCCTCTAGTCTGGGTACCAGTCTGTTTAGATAACATTCCTCTAGTCTGAGTACCAGTCTGTTTAGGTAACATTCCTCTAGTCTGGGTACCAGTCTGTTTAGAAAACATTCCACTAGTCTGGGTACCAGTCCGTTTAGATAACATTCCTCTAGTCTGGGTACCAGTCTGTTTAGATAACATTCCACTAGTCTGGGTACCAGTCTGTTTAGATAACATTACACTAGTCTGGGTACCAGTCTGTTTAGAAAACATTCCTCTAGTCTGGCTACCAGTCTGTTTAGAAAACATTCCTCTAGTCTGGCTACCAGTCTGTTTAGATAACATTCCACTAGTCTGGGTACCAGTCTGTTTAGAAAACATTCCTCTAGTCTGGCTACCAGTCTGTTTAGATAACATTATTCTAGTCTGGGTACCAGTCTGTATAGATAACATTCCACTAGTCTGGGTACCAGTCTGTTTCGATAACATTCCACTAGTCTGGCTACCAGTCTGTTTAGATAACATTCCACTAGTCTGGGTACCAGTCTGTTTAGATAACATTCCTCTAGTCTGGGTACCAGTCCTCTAGTCTGGGTACCAGTCTGTTTAGGTAACATTCCTCTAGTCTGGGTAACAGTCTGTTTAGATAACATTCCTCTAGTCTGGGTACCAGTCCTCTAGTCTGGGTACCAGTCTGTTTAGGTAACATTCCTCTAGTCTGGGTACCAGTCTGTTTAGGTAACATTCCACTAGTCTGGGTAAAAGTCCTCTAGTCTGGGTACCAGTCTGTTTAGATAACATTCCTCTAGTCTGGGTACCAGTCCTCTAGTCTGGGTACCAGTCTGTTTAGATAACATTCCTCTAGTCTGGGTACCAGTCTGTTTAGATAACATTCCACTAGTCTGGGTACCAGTCTGTTTAGATAACATTCCTCTAGTCTGGGTACCAGTCCTCAAGTCTGGGTACCAGTCTGTTTAGATAACATTCCTCTAGTCTGGGTACCGGTCTGTTTAGATAACATTCCACTCTCTGGGTACCAGTCTGTTTAGATGACATTCCACTAATCTGGGTACCAGTCTGATTAGGTAACATTCCTCTAGTCTGGGTACCAGTCCTCTAGTCTGGGTACCAGTCTGTTTAGATAACATTCTATTAGTCTGGGTACCAGTCTGTTTAGATAACATGCCACTAGTCTGGGTACCAGTCTGTTTAGATAACATTCCACTAGTCTGAGTACCAGTCTGTTTAGGTAACATTCCTCTAGTCTGGGTACCAGTCCTCTAGTCTGGGTACCAGTATGTTTAGATAACATTCCTCTAGTCTGGGTACCAGTCTGTTTAGATAAAATTCCTCTAGTCTGGTTACCAGTCTGTTTAGATAACATTCCACTAGTCTGGGTACCAGTCTGTTTAGATAACATTCCACTAGTCTGGGTACCAGTCTGTTTAGATAACATTCCTCTAGTCTGGGTACCAGTCCTCTAGTCTGGGTACCAGTCTGTTTAGATAACATTCTATTTGTATGGGTACCAGTCTGTTTAGATAACATGCCACTAGTCTGGGTACCAGTCTGTTTAGATAACATTCCACTAGTCTGGGTACCAGTCTGTTTAGGTAACATTCCTCTAGTCTGGGTACCAGTCCTCTAGTCTGGGTACCAGTATGTTTAGATAACATTCCTCTAGTCTGGGTACCAGTCTGTTTAGATAACATTCCTCTAGTCTGGTTACCAGTCTGTTTAGATAACATTCCTCTAGTCTGGGTACCAGTCTGTTTAGATAACATTCCACTAGTCTGGGTACCAGTCTGTTTAGATAACATTCCACTAGTCTGGGTACCAGTCTGTTTAGGTAACATTCCACTAGTCTGGGTACCAGTCTGTTTAGATAACATTCCACTAGTCTGGGTACCAGTCTGTTTAGATAACATTCCTCTAGTCTGGGTACCAGTCCTCTAGTCTGGGTACCAGTCTGTTTAGGTAACATTCCTCTAGTCTGGGTACCAGTCTGTTTAGGTAACATTCCACTAGTCTGGGTAAAAGTCCTCTAGTCTGGGTACCAGTCTGTTTAGATAACATTCCTTTAGTCTGGGTACCAGTCCTCTAGTCTGGGTACCAGTCTGTTTAGATAACATTCCTCTAGTCTGGGTACCAGTCTGTTTAGATAACATTCCACTAGTCTGGGTACCAGTCTGTTTAGATAACATTCCTCTAGTCTGGGTACCAGTCCTCAAGTCTGGGTACCAGTCTGTTTAGATAACATTCCTCTAGTCTGGGTACCAGTCTGTTTAGATAACATTCCACTAGTCTGGGTACCAGTCTGTTTAGATGACATTCCACTAATCTGGGTACCAGTCTGATTAGGTAACATTCCTCTAGTCTGGGTACCAGTCCTCTAGTCTGGGTACCAGTCTGTTTAGATAACATTCTATTAGTCAGGGTACCAGTCTGTTTAGATAACATGCCACTAGTCTGGGTACCAGTCTGTTTAGATAACAGTCCACTAGTCTGAGTACCAGTCTGTTTAGATAACATGAAACTAGTCTGGGTACCAGTCTGTTTAGATAACATTCCACTAGTCTGAGTACCAGTCTGTTTAGGTAACATTCCTCTAGTCTGGGTACCAGTCCTCTAGTCTGGGTACCAGTATGTTTAGATAACATTCCTCTAGTCTGGGTACCAGTCTGTTTAGATAAAATTCCTCTAGTCTGGGTACCAGTCTGTTTAGATAACATTCCTCTAGTCTGGGTACCATTCTGTTAAGATAACATTCCTCTAGTCTGGGTACCAGTCTGTTTAGAAAACATTCCACTAGTCTGGGTACCAGTCCGTTTAGATAACATTCCTCTAGTCTGGGTACCAGTCTGTTTAGATAACATTCCACTAGTCTGGGTACCAGTCTGTTTAGATAACATTACACTAGTCTGGGTACCAGTCTGTTTAGAAAACATTCCTCTAGTCTGGCTACCAGTCTGTTTAGAAAACATTCCTCTAGTCTGGCTACCAGTCTGTTTAGATAACATTCCACTAGTCTGGGTACCAGTCTGTTTAGAAAACATTCCTCTAGTCTGGCTACCAGTCTGTTTAGATAACATTATTCTAGTCTGGGTACCAGTCTGTATAGATAACATTCCACTAGTCTGGGTACCAGTCTGTTTAGATAACATTCCACTAGTCTGGCTACCAGTCTGTTTAGATAACATTCCACTAGTCTGGGTACCAGTCTGTTTAGATAACATTCCTCTAGTCTGGGTACCAGTCCTCTAGTCTGGGTACCAGTCTGTTTAGGTAACATTCCTCTAGTCTGGGTAACAGTCTGTTTAGGTAACATTCCACTAGTCTGGGTAAAAGTCCTCTAGTCTGGGTACCAGTCTGTTTAGATAACATTCCTCTAGTCTGGGTACCAGTCCTCTAGTCTGGGTACCAGTCTGTTTAGGTAACATTCCTCTAGTCTGGCTACCAGTCTGTTTAGATAACATTCCACTAGTCTGGGTACCAGTCTGTTTAGATAACATTCCACTAGTCTGGGTACCAGTCTGTTTAGATAACATTCCTCTAGTCTGGGTACCAGTCCTCTAGTCTGGGTAACAGGCTGTTTAGATAACGTTCCTCTAGTCTGGGTACCAGTCTGTTTAGGTAGCATTCCTCTAGTCTGGGTACCAGTCTGTTTAGGTAACATTCCTCTAGTCTGGGTACCAGTCTGTTTAGGTAACATTCCACTAGTCTGGGTACCAGTCCTCTAGTCTGGGTACCAGTCTGTTTAGGTAACATTCCACTAGTCTGGGTACCAGTCTGTTTAGATAACATTCCACTAGTCTCGGTACCAGTCTGTTTAGATAACATTCCTCTAGTCTGAGTACCAGTCCTCTAGTCTGGGTACCAGTCTGTTTAGGTAACATTCCTCTAGTCTGGGTACCAGTCTGTTTAGGTAACATTCCACTAGTCTGGGTAACAGTCCTCTAGTCTGGGTACCAGTCTGTTTAGATAACATTCCTCTAGTCTGGGTACCAGTCCTCTAGTCTGGGTACCAGTCTGTTTAGGTAACATTCCTCTAGTCTGGGTACCAGTCTGTTTAGGTAACATTCCACTAGTCTGGGTACCAGTCCTCTAGTCTGGGTACCAGTCTGTTTAGATAACATTCCTCTAGTCTGGGTACCAGTCTGTTTAGATAACATTCCACTAGTCTGGGTACCAGTCTGTTTAGGTAACATTCCACTAGTCTGGGTACCAGTCTGTTTAGATAACATTCCACTAGTCTGGGTACCAGTCTGTTTAGGTAACATTCCACTAGTCTGGGTAAAAGTCCTCTAGTCTGGGTACCAGTCTGTTTAGATAACATTCCTCTAGTCTGGGTACCAGTCCTCTAGTCTGGGTACCAGTCTGTTTAGATAACATTCCTCTAGTCTGGGTACCAGTCTGTTTAGATAACATTCCACTAGTCTGGGTACCAGTCTGTTTAGATAACATTCCTCTAGTCTGGGTACCAGTCCTCAAGTCTGGGTACCAGTCTGTTTAGATAACATTCCTCTAGTCTGGGTACCAGTCTGTTTAGATAACATTCCACTCGTCTGGGTACCAGTCTGTTTAGATGACATTCCACTAATCTGGGTACCAGTCTGATTAGGTAACATTCCTCTAGTCTGGGTACCAGTCCTCTAGTCTGGGTACCAGTCTGTTTAGATAACATTCTATTAGTCTGGGTACCAGTATGTTTAGATAACATTCCTCTAGTCTGGGTACCAGTCTGTTTAGATAAAATTCCTCTAGTCTGGTTACCAGTCTGTTTAGATAACATTCCACTAGTCTGGGTACCAGTCTGTTTAGATAACATTCCACTAGTCTGGGTACCAGTCTGTTTAGATAACATTCCTCTAGTCTGGGTACCAGTCCTCTAGTCTGGGTACCAGTCTGTTTAGATAACATTCTATTTGTCTGGGTACCAGTCTGTTTAGATAACATGCCACTAGTCTGGGTACCAGTCTGTTTAGATAACATTCCACTAGTCTGGGTACCAGTCTGTTTAGGTAACATTCCTCTAGTCTGGGTACCAGTCCTCTAGTCTGGGTACCAGTATGTTTAGATAACATTCCTCTAGTCTGGGTACCAGTCTGTTTAGATAACATTCCTCTAGTCTGGTTACCAGTCTGTTTAGATAACATTCCTCTAGTCTGGGTACCAGTCTGTTTAGATAACATTCCACTAGTCTGGGTACCAGTCTGTTTAGATAACATTCCACTAGTCTGGGTACCAGTCTGTTTAGGTAACATTCCACTAGTCTGGGTACCAGTCTGTTTAGATAACATTCCACTAGTCTGGGTACCAGTCTGTTTAGATAACATTCCTCTAGTCTGGGTACCAGTCCTCTAGTCTGGGTACCAGTCTGTTTAGGTAACATTCCTCTAGTCTGGGTACCAGTCTGTTTAGGTAACATTCCACTAGTCTGGGTAAAAGTCCTCTAGTCTGGGTACCAGTCTGTTTAGATAACATTCCTCTAGTCTGGGTACCAGTCCTCTAGTCTGGGTACCAGTCTGTTTAGATAACATTCCTCTAGTCTGGGTACCAGTCTGTTTAGATAACATTCCACTAGTCTGGGTACCAGTCTGTTTAGATAACATTCCTCTAGTCTGGGTACCAGTCCTCAAGTCTGGGTACCAGTCTGTTTAGATAACATTCCTCTAGTCTGGGTACCAGTCTGTTTAGATAACATTCCACTAGTCTGGGTACCAGTCTGTTTAGATGACATTCCACTAATCTGGGTACCAGTCTGATTAGGTAACATTCCTCTAGTCTGGGTACCAGTCCTCTAGTCTGGGTACCAGTCTGTTTAGATAACATTCTATTAGTCAGGGTACCAGTCTGTTTAGATAACATGCCACTAGTCTGGGTACCAGTCTGTTTAGATAACAGTCCACTAGTCTGAGTACCAGTCTGTTTAGATAACATGCCACTAGTCTGGGTACCAGTCTGTTTAGATAACATTCCACTAGTCTGAGTACCAGTCTGTTTAGGTAACATTCCTCTAGTCTGGGTACCAGTCCTCTAGTCTGGGTACCAGTATGTTTAGATAACATTCCTCTAGTCTGGGTACCAGTCTGTTTAGATAAAATTCCTCTAGTCTGGTTACCAGTCTGTTTAGATAACATTCCACTAGTCTGGGTACCAGTCTGTTTAGATAACATTCCACTAGTCTGGGTACCAGTCTGTTTAGATAACATTCCTCTAGTCTGGGTACCAGTCCTCTAGTCTGGGTACCAGTCTGTTTAGATAACATTCTATTTGTCTGGGTACCAGTCTGTTTAGATAACATGCCACTAGTCTGGGTACCAGTCTGTTTAGATAACATTACACTAGTCTGGGTACCAGTCTGTTTAGGTAACATTCCTCTAGTCTGGGTACCAGTCCTCTAGTCTGGGTACCAGTATGTTTAGATAACATTCCTCTAGTCTGGGTACCAGTCTGTTTAGATAACATTCCTCTAGTCTGGTTACCAGTCTGTTTAGATAACATTCCACTAGTCTGGGTACCAGTCTGTTTAGATAACATTCCACTAGTCTGGGTACCAGTCTGTTTAGATAACATTCCTCTAGTCTGGGTACCAGTCCTCTAGTCTGGGTACCAGTCTGTTTAGATAACATTCCACTAGTCTGGGTACCAGTCTGTTTAGGTAACATTCCACTAGTCTGGCTACCAGTCTGTTTAGGTAACATTCCACTAGTCTGGGTACCAGTCTGTTTAGGTAACATTCCACTAGTCTGGGTACCAGTCTGTTTAGGTAACATTCCACTAGTCTGGGTACCAGGTCTGTTTAGATAACATTCCTCTAGTCTGGCTACCAGTCCTCTAGTCTGGGTACCAGTCCTCTAGTCTGGGTACCAGTCTGTTTAGATAACATTCCACTAGTCTGGGTACCAGTCTGTTTAGATAACATTACACTAGTCTGGCTACCAGTCTGTTTAGATAACATTCCACTAGTCTGGGTACCAGTCTGTTTAGATAACATTCCACTAGTCTGGGTACCAGTCTGTTTAGATAACATTCCTCTAGTCTGGGTACCAGTCTGTTTAGATAACATTCCACTAGTCTGGGTACCAGTCTGTTTAGGTACCAGTCCTCTAGTCTGGGTACCAGTCTGTTTAGATAACATTCCACTAGTCTGGGTACCGGTCTGTTTAGATAACATTCCTCTAGTCTGGGTACCAGTCTGTTTAGATAACATTCCACTAGTCTGGGTACCAGTCTGTTTAGGTAACATTCCACTAGTCTGGGTACCAGTCTGTTTAGATAACATTCCACTAGTCTGGGTACCAGTCTGTTTAGATAACATTCCTCTAGTCTGGGTACCAGTCCTCTAGTCTGGGTACCAGTCTGTTTAGGTAATATTCCTCTAGTCTGGGTACCAGTCTGTTTAGGTAACATTCCACTAGTCTGGGTAAAAGTCCTCTAGTCTGGGTACCAGTCTGTTTAGATAACATTCCTCTAGTCTGGGTACCAGTCCTCTAGTCTGGGTACCAGTCTGTTTAGATAACATTCCTCTAGTCTGGGTACCAGTCTGTTTAGATAACATTCCACTAGTCTGGGTACCAGTCTGTTTAGATAACATTCCTCTAGTCTGGGTACCAGTCCTCAAGTCTGGGTACCAGTCTGTTTAGATAACATTCCTCTAGTCTGGGTACCAGTCTGTTTAGATAACATTCCACTCTCTGGGTACCAGTCTGTTTAGATGACATTCCACTAATCTGGGTACCAGTCTGATTAGGTAACATTCCTCTAGTCTGGGTACCAGTCCTCTAGTCTGGGTACCAGTCTGTTTAGATAACATTCTATTAGTCTGGGTACCAGTCTGTTTAGATAACATGCCACTAGTCTGGGTACCAGTCTGTTTAGATAACATTCCACTAGTCTGAGTTCCAGTCTGTTTAGGTAACATTCCTCTAGTCTGGGTACCAGTCCTCTAGTCTGGGTACCAGTATGTTTAGATAACATTCCTCTAGTCTGGGTACCAGTCTGTTTAGATAAAATTCCTCTAGTCTGGTTACCAGTCTGTTTAGATAACATTCCACTAGTCTGGGTACCAGTCTGTTTAGATAACATTCCACTAGTCTGGGTACCAGTCTGTTTAGATAACATTCCTCTAGTCTGGGTACCAGTCCTCTAGTCTGGGTACCAGTCTGTTTAGATAACATTCTATTTGTCTGGGTACCAGTCTGTTTAGATAACATGCCACTAGTCTGGGTACCAGTCTGTTTAGATAACATTCCACTAGTCTGGGTACCAGTCTGTTTAGGTAACATTCCTCTAGTCTGGGTACCAGTCCTCTAGTCTGGGTACCAGTATGTTTAGATAACATTCCTCTAGTCTGGGTACCAGTCTGTTTAGATAACATTCCTCTAGTCTGGTTACCAGTCTGTTTAGATAACATTCCTCTAGTCTGGGTACCAGTCTGTTTAGATAACATTCCACTAGTCTGGGTACCAGTCTGTTTAGATAACATTCCACTAGTCTGGGTACCAGTCTGTTTAGGTAACATTCCACTAGTCTGGGTACCAGTCTGTTTAGATAACATTCCACTAGTCTGGGTACCAGTCTGTTTAGATAACATTCCTCTAGTCTGGGTACCAGTCCTCTAGTCTGGGTACCAGTCTGTTTAGGTAACATTCCTCTAGTCTGGGTACCAGTCTGTTTAGGTAACATTCCACTAGTCTGGGTAAAAGTCCTCTAGTCTGGGTACCAGTCTGTTTAGATAACATTCCTCTAGTCTGGGTACCAGTCCTCTAGTCTGGGTACCAGTCTGTTTAGATAACATTCCTCTAGTCTGGGTACCAGTCTGTTTAGATAACATTCCACTAGTCTGGGTACCAGTCTGTTTAGATAACATTCCTCTAGTCTGGGTACCAGTCCTCAAGTCTGGGTACCAGTCTGTTTAGATAACATTCCTCTAGTCTGGGTACCAGTCTGTTTAGATAACATTCCACTAGTCTGGGTACCAGTCTGTTTAGATGACATTCCACTAATCTGGGTACCAGTCTGATTAGGTAACATTCCTCTAGTCTGGGTACCAGTCCTCTAGTCTGGGTACCAGTCTGTTTAGATAACATTCTATTAGTCAGGGTACCAGTCTGTTTAGATAACATGCCACTAGTCTGGGTACCAGTCTGTTTAGATAACAGTCCACTAGTCTGAGTACCAGTCTGTTTAGATAACATGCCACTAGTCTGGGTACCAGTCTGTTTAGATAACATTCCACTAGTCTGAGTACCAGTCTGTTTAGGTAACATTCCTCTAGTCTGGGTACCAGTCCTCTAGTCTGGGTACCAGTATGTTTAGATAACATTCCTCTAGTCTGGGTACCAGTCTGTTTAGATAAAATTCCTCTAGTCTGGTTACCAGTCTGTTTAGATAACATTCCACTAGTCTGGGTACCAGTCTGTTTAGATAACATTCCACTAGTCTGGGTACCAGTCTGTTTAGATAACATTCCTCTAGTCTGGGTACCAGTCCTCTAGTCTGGGTACCAGTCTGTTTAGATAACATTCTATTTGTCTGGGTACCAGTCTGTTTAGATAACATGCCACTAGTCTGGGTACCAGTCTGTTTAGATAACATTACACTAGTCTGGGTACCAGTCTGTTTAGGTAACATTCCTCTAGTCTGGGTACCAGTCCTCTAGTCTGGGTACCAGTATGTTTAGATAACATTCCTCTAGTCTGGGTACCAGTCTGTTTAGATAACATTCCTCTAGTCTGGTTACCAGTCTGTTTAGATAACATTCCACTAGTCTGGGTACCAGTCTGTTTAGATAACATTCCACTAGTCTGGGTACCAGTCTGTTTAGATAACATTCCTCTAGTCTGGGTACCAGTCCTCTAGTCTGGGTACCAGTCTGTTTAGATAACATTCCACTAGTCTGGGTACCAGTCTGTTTAGGTAACATTCCACTAGTCTGGCTACCAGTCTGTTTAGGTAACATTCCACTAGTCTGGGTACCAGTCTGTTTAGGTAACATTCCACTAGTCTGGGTACCAGTCTGTTTAGGTAACATTCCACTAGTCTGGGTACCAGTCTGTTTAGATAACATTCCTCTAGTCTGGCTACCAGTCCTCTAGTCTGGGTACCAGTCCTCTAGTCTGGGTACCAGTCTGTTTAGATAACATTCCACTAGTCTGGGTACCAGTCTGTTTAGATAACATTACACTAGTCTGGCTACCAGTCTGTTTAGATAACATTCCACTAGTCTGGGTACCAGTCTGTTTAGATAACATTCCACTAGTCTGGGTACCAGTCTGTTTAGATAACATTCCTCTAGTCTGGGTACCAGTCTGTTTAGATAACATTCCACTAGTCTGGGTACCAGTCTGTTTAGGTACCAGTCCTCTAGTCTGGGTACCAGTCTGTTTAGATAACATTCCACTAGTCTGGGTACCGGTCTGTTTAGATAACATTCCACTAGTCTGGCTACCAGTCTGTTTAGGTAGAATTCCACTAGTCTGGGTACCAGTCCTCTATTCTGGGTACCAGTCCTCTAGCCTGGGTACCAGTCTGTTTAGGTAACATTCCACTAGTCTGGGTACCAGTCTGTTTAGATAACATTCCACTAGTCTGGGTACCAGTCTGTTTAGATAACATTCCTCTAGTCTGGGTACCAGTCCTCTAGTCTGGGTACCAGTCTGTTTAGATAACATTCTATTTGTCTGGGTACCAGTCTGTTTAGATAACATGCCACTAGTCTGGGTACCAGTCTGTTTAGATAACATTACACTAGTCTGGGTACCAGTCTGTTTAGGTAACATTCCTCTAGTCTGGGTACCAGTCCTCTAGTCTGGGTACCAGTATGTTTAGATAACATTCCTCTAGTCTGGGTACCAGTCTGTTTAGATAACATTCCTCTAGTCTGGTTACCAGTCTGTTTAGATAACATTCCACTAGTCTGGGTACCAGTCTGTTTAGATAACATTCCACTAGTCTGGGTACCAGTCTGTTTAGATAACATTCCTCTAGTCTGGGTACCAGTCCTCTAGTCTGGGTACCAGTCTGTTTAGATAACATTCCACTAGTCTGGGTACCAGTCTGTTTAGGTAACATTCCACTAGTCTGGCTACCAGTCTGTTTAGGTAACATTCCACTAGTCTGGGTACCAGTCTGTTTAGGTAACATTCCACTAGTCTGGGTACCAGTCTGTTTAGGTAACATTCCACTAGTCTGGGTACCAGTCTGTTTAGATAACATTCCTCTAGTCTGGCTACCAGTCCTCTAGTCTGGGTACCAGTCCTCTAGTCTGGGTACCAGTCTGTTTAGATAACATTCCACTAGTCTGGGTACCAGTCTGTTTAGATAACATTACACTAGTCTGGCTACCAGTCTGTTTAGATAACATTCCACTAGTCTGGGTACCAGTCTGTTTAGATAACATTCCACTAGTCTGGGTACCAGTCTGTTTAGATAACATTCCTCTAGTCTGGGTACCAGTCTGTTTAGATAACATTCCACTAGTCTGGGTACCAGTCTGTTTAGGTACCAGTCCTCTAGTCTGGGTACCAGTCTGTTTAGATAACATTCCACTAGTCTGGGTACCGGTCTGTTTAGATAACATTCCACTAGTCTGGCTACCAGTCTGTTTAGGTAGAATTCCACTAGTCTGGGTACCAGTCCTCTATTCTGGGTACCAGTCCTCTAGCCTGGGTACCAGTCTGTTTAGGTAACATTCCACTAGTCTGGGTACCAGTCTGTTTAGATAACATTCCTATAGTCTGGGTACCATTCTGTTAAGATAACATTCCTCTAGTCTGGGTACCAGTCTGTTTAGAAAACATTCCTCTAGTCTGGGTACCAGTCCGTTTAGATAACATTCCTCTAGTCTGGGTACCAGTCTGTTTAGATAACATTCCACTAGTCTGGGTACCAGTCTGTTTAGATAACATTCCACTAGTCTGGGTACCAGTCTGTTTAGATAACATTCCACTAGTCTGGGTACCAGTCTGTTTAGAAAACATTCCTCTAGTCTGGCTACCAGTCTGTTTAGATAACATTCCACTAGTCTGGGTACCAGTCTGTTTAGAAAACATTCCTCTAGTCTGGCTACCAGTCTGTTTAGATAACATTATTCTAGTCTGGGTACCAGTCTGTATAGATAACATTCCACTAGTCTGGGTACCAGTCTGTTTAGATAACGTTACTCTAGTCTGGGTACCAGTCTGTTTAGGTAGCATTCCTCTAGTCTGGGTATCAGTCTGTTTAGATAACATTCCACTAGTCTGGGTACCAGTCTGTTTAGATAACATTCCACTAGTCTGGGTACAAGTCCTCTAGTCTGGGTACCAGTCTGTTTAGGTAACATTCCTCTAGTCTGGGTACCAGTCTGTTTAGGTAACATTCCACTAGTCTGGGTAAAAGTCCTCTAGTCTGGGTACCAGTCTGTTTAGATAACATTCCTCTAGTCTGGGTACCAGTCCTCTAGTCTGGGTACCAGTCTGTTTAGGTAACATTCCTCTAGTCTGGGTACCAGTCTGTTTAGGTAACATTCCACTAGTCTGGGTAAAAGTCCTCTAGTCTGGGTACCAGTCTGTTTAGGTAACATTCCTCTAGTCTGGCTACCAGTCTGTTTAGATAACATTCCACTAGTCTGGGTACCAGTCTGTTTAGATAACATTCCACTAGTCTGGGTACCAGTCTGTTTAGATAACATTCCTCTAGTCTGGGTACCAGTCCTCTAGTCTGGGTACCAGTCTGTTTAGATAACATTCTATTTGTCTGGGTACCAGTCTGTTTAGATAACATGCCACTAGTCTGGGTACCAGTCTGTTTAGATAACATTCCACTAGTCTGGGTACCAGTCTGTTTAGGTAACATTCCTCTAGTCTGGGTACCAGTCCTCTAGTCTGGGTACCAGTATGTTTAGATAACATTCCTCTAGTCTGGGTACCAGTCTGTTTAGATAACATTCCTCTAGTCTGGTTACCAGTCTGTTTAGATAACATTCCTCTAGTCTGGGTACCAGTCTGTTTAGATAACATTCCACTAGTCTGGGTACCAGTCTGTTTAGATAACATTCCACTAGTCTGGGTACCAGTCTGTTTAGGTAACATTCCACTAGTCTGGGTACCAGTCTGTTTAGATAACATTCCACTAGTCTGGGTACCAGTCTGTTTAGATAACATTCCTCTAGTCTGGGTACCAGTCCTCTAGTCTGGGTACCAGTCTGTTTAGGTAACATTCCTCTAGTCTGGGTACCAGTCTGTTTAGGTAACATTCCACTAGTCTGGGTAAAAGTCCTCTAGTCTGGGTACCAGTCTGTTTAGATAACATTCCTCTAGTCTGGGTACCAGTCCTCTAGTCTGGGTACCAGTCTGTTTAGATAACATTCCTCTAGTCTGGGTACCAGTCTGTTTAGATAACATTCCACTAGTCTGGGTACCAGTCTGTTTAGATAACATTCCTCTAGTCTGGGTACCAGTCCTCAAGTCTGGGTACCAGTCTGTTTAGATAACATTCCTCTAGTCTGGGTACCAGTCTGTTTAGATAACATTCCACTAGTCTGGGTACCAGTCTGTTTAGATGACATTCCACTAATCTGGGTACCAGTCTGATTAGGTAACATTCCTCTAGTCTGGGTACCAGTCCTCTAGTCTGGGTACCAGTCTGTTTAGATAACATTCTATTAGTCAGGGTACCAGTCTGTTTAGATAACATGCCACTAGTCTGGGTACCAGTCTGTTTAGATAACAGTCCACTAGTCTGAGTACCAGTCTGTTTAGATAACATGCCACTAGTCTGGGTACCAGTCTGTTTAGATAACATTCCACTAGTCTGAGTACCAGTCTGTTTAGGTAACATTCCTCTAGTCTGGGTACCAGTCCTCTAGTCTGGGTACCAGTATGTTTAGATAACATTCCTCTAGTCTGGGTACCAGTCTGTTTAGATAAAATTCCTCTAGTCTGGTTACCAGTCTGTTTAGATAACATTCCACTAGTCTGGGTACCAGTCTGTTTAGATAACATTCCACTAGTCTGGGTACCAGTCTGTTTAGGTACCAGTCCTCTAGTCTGGGTACCAGTCTGTTTAGATAACATTCCACTAGTCTGGGTACCGGTCTGTTTAGATAACATTCCACTAGTCTGGCTACCAGTCTGTTTAGGTAGAATTCCACTAGTCTGGGTACCAGTCCTCTATTCTGGGTACCAGTCCTCTAGCCTGGGTACCAGTCTGTTTAGGTAACATTCCACTAGTCTGGGTACCAGTCTGTTTAGATAACATTCCTATAGTCTGGGTACCATTCTGTTAAGATAACATTCCTCTAGTCTGGGTACCAGTCTGTTTAGAAAACATTCCTCTAGTCTGGGTACCAGTCCGTTTAGATAACATTCCTCTAGTCTGGGTACCAGTCTGTTTAGATAACATTCCACTAGTCTGGGTACCAGTCTGTTTAGATAACATTCCACTAGTCTGGGTACCAGTCTGTTTAGATAACATTCCACTAGTCTGGGTACCAGTCTGTTTAGAAAACATTCCTCTAGTCTGGCTACCAGTCTGTTTAGATAACATTCCACTAGTCTGGGTACCAGTCTGTTTAGAAAACATTCCTCTAGTCTGGCTACCAGTCTGTTTAGATAACATTATTCTAGTCTGGGTACCAGTCTGTATAGATAACATTCCACTAGTCTGGGTACCAGTCTGTTTAGATAACGTTACTCTAGTCTGGGTACCAGTCTGTTTAGGTAGCATTCCTCTAGTCTGGGTATCAGTCTGTTTAGATAACATTCCACTAGTCTGGGTACCAGTCTGTTTAGATAACATTCCACTAGTCTGGGTACAAGTCCTCTAGTCTGGGTACCAGTCTGTTTAGGTAACATTCCTCTAGTCTGGGTACCAGTCTGTTTAGGTAACATTCCACTAGTCTGGGTAAAAGTCCTCTAGTCTGGGTACCAGTCTGTTTAGATAACATTCCTCTAGTCTGGGTACCAGTCCTCTAGTCTGGGTACCAGTCTGTTTAGGTAACATTCCTCTAGTCTGGGTACCAGTCTGTTTAGGTAACATTCCACTAGTCTGGGTAAAAGTCCTCTAGTCTGGGTACCAGTCTGTTTAGGTAACATTCCTCTAGTCTGGCTACCAGTCTGTTTAGATAACATTCCACTAGTCTGGGTACCAGTCTGTTTAGATAACATTCCACTAGTCTGGGTACCAGTCTGTTTAGATAACATTCCTCTAGTCTGGGTACCAGTCCTCTAGTCTGGGTACCAGTCTGTTTAGATAACATTCTATTTGTCTGGGTACCAGTCTGTTTAGATAACATGCCACTAGTCTGGGTACCAGTCTGTTTAGATAACATTCCACTAGTCTGGGTACCAGTCTGTTTAGGTAACATTCCTCTAGTCTGGGTACCAGTCCTCTAGTCTGGGTACCAGTATGTTTAGATAACATTCCTCTAGTCTGGGTACCAGTCTGTTTAGATAACATTCCTCTAGTCTGGTTACCAGTCTGTTTAGATAACATTCCTCTAGTCTGGGTACCAGTCTGTTTAGATAACATTCCACTAGTCTGGGTACCAGTCTGTTTAGATAACATTCCACTAGTCTGGGTACCAGTCTGTTTAGGTAACATTCCACTAGTCTGGGTACCAGTCTGTTTAGATAACATTCCACTAGTCTGGGTACCAGTCTGTTTAGATAACATTCCTCTAGTCTGGGTACCAGTCCTCTAGTCTGGGTACCAGTCTGTTTAGGTAACATTCCTCTAGTCTGGGTACCAGTCTGTTTAGGTAACATTCCACTAGTCTGGGTAAAAGTCCTCTAGTCTGGGTACCAGTCTGTTTAGATAACATTCCTCTAGTCTGGGTACCAGTCCTCTAGTCTGGGTACCAGTCTGTTTAGATAACATTCCTCTAGTCTGGGTACCAGTCTGTTTAGATAACATTCCACTAGTCTGGGTACCAGTCTGTTTAGATAACATTCCTCTAGTCTGGGTACCAGTCCTCAAGTCTGGGTACCAGTCTGTTTAGATAACATTCCTCTAGTCTGGGTACCAGTCTGTTTAGATAACATTCCACTAGTCTGGGTACCAGTCTGTTTAGATGACATTCCACTAATCTGGGTACCAGTCTGATTAGGTAACATTCCTCTAGTCTGGGTACCAGTCCTCTAGTCTGGGTACCAGTCTGTTTAGATAACATTCTATTAGTCAGGGTACCAGTCTGTTTAGATAACATGCCACTAGTCTGGGTACCAGTCTGTTTAGATAACAGTCCACTAGTCTGAGTACCAGTCTGTTTAGATAACATGCCACTAGTCTGGGTACCAGTCTGTTTAGATAACATTCCACTAGTCTGAGTACCAGTCTGTTTAGGTAACATTCCTCTAGTCTGGGTACCAGTCCTCTAGTCTGGGTACCAGTATGTTTAGATAACATTCCTCTAGTCTGGGTACCAGTCTGTTTAGATAAAATTCCTCTAGTCTGGTTACCAGTCTGTTTAGATAACATTCCACTAGTCTGGGTACCAGTCTGTTTAGATAACATTCCACTAGTCTGGGTACCAGTCTGTTTAGATAACATTCCTCTAGTCTGGGTACCAGTCCTCTAGTCTGGGTACCAGTCTGTTTAGATAACATTCTATTTGTCTGGGTACCAGTCTGTTTAGATAACATGCCACTAGTCTGGGTACCAGTCTGTTTAGATAACATTACACTAGTCTGGGTACCAGTCTGTTTAGGTAACATTCCTCTAGTCTGGGTACCAGTCCTCTAGTCTGGGTACCAGTATGTTTAGATAACATTCCTCTAGTCTGGGTACCAGTCTGTTTAGATAACATTCCTCTAGTCTGGTTACCAGTCTGTTTAGATAACATTCCACTAGTCTGGGTACCAGTCTGTTTAGATAACATTCCACTAGTCTGGGTACCAGTCTGTTTAGATAACATTCCTCTAGTCTGGGTACCAGTCCTCTAGTCTGGGTACCAGTCTGTTTAGATAACATTCCACTAGTCTGGGTACCAGTCTGTTTAGGTAACATTCCACTAGTCTGGCTACCAGTCTGTTTAGGTAACATTCCACTAGTCTGGGTACCAGTCTGTTTAGGTAACATTCCACTAGTCTGGGTACCAGTCTGTTTAGGTAACATTCCACTAGTCTGGGTACCAGTCTGTTTAGATAACATTCCTCTAGTCTGGCTACCAGTCCTCTAGTCTGGGTACCAGTCCTCTAGTCTGGGTACCAGTCTGTTTAGATAACATTCCACTAGTCTGGGTACCAGTCTGTTTAGATAACATTACACTAGTCTGGCTACCAGTCTGTTTAGATAACATTCCACTAGTCTGGGTACCAGTCTGTTTAGATAACATTCCACTAGTCTGGGTACCAGTCTGTTTAGATAACATTCCTCTAGTCTGGGTACCAGTCTGTTTAGATAACATTCCACTAGTCTGGGTACCAGTCTGTTTAGGTACCAGTCCTCTAGTCTGGGTACCAGTCTGTTTAGATAACATTCCACTAGTCTGGGTACCGGTCTGTTTAGATAACATTCCACTAGTCTGGCTACCAGTCTGTTTAGGTAGAATTCCACTAGTCTGGGTACCAGTCCTCTATTCTGGGTACCAGTCCTCTAGCCTGGGTACCAGTCTGTTTAGGTAACATTCCACTAGTCTGGGTACCAGTCTGTTTAGATAACATTCCTCTAGTCTGGGTACCATTCTGTTAAGATAACATTCCTCTAGTCTGGGTACCAGTCTGTTTAGAAAACATTCCTCTAGTCTGGGTACCAGTCCGTTTAGATAACATTCCTCTAGTCTGGGTACCAGTCTGTTTAGATAACATTCCACTAGTCTGGGTACCAGTCTGTTTAGATAACATTCCACTAGTCTGGGTACCAGTCTGTTTAGAAAACATTCCTCTAGTCTGGCTACCAGTCTGTTTAGATAACATTCCACTAGTCTGGGTACCAGTCTGTTTAGAAAACATTCCTCTAGTCTGGCTACCAGTCTGTTTAGATAACATTATTCTAGTCTGGGTACCAGTCTGTATAGATAACATTCCACTAGTCTGGGTACCAGTCTGTTTAGATAACGTTCCTCTAGTCTGGGTACCAGTCTGTTTAGGTAGCATTCCTCTAGTCTGGGTATCAGTCTGTTTAGATAACATTCCACTAGTCTGGGTACCAGTCTGTTTAGATAACATTCCACTAGTCTGGGTACCAGTCCTCTAGTCTGGGTACCAGTCTGTTTAGGTAACATTCCTCTAGTCTGGGTACCAGTCTGTTTAGGTAACATTCCACTAGTCTGGGTAAAAGTCCTCTAGTCTGGGTACCAGTCTGTTTAGATAACATTCCTCTAGTCTGGGTACCAGTCCTCTAGTCTGGGTACCAGTCTGTTTAGGTAACATTCCTCTAGTCTGGCTACCAGTCTGTTTAGATAACATTCCACTAGTCTGGGTACCAGTCTGTTTAGATAACATTCCACTAGTCTGGGTACCAGTCTGTTTAGATAACATTCCTCTAGTCTGGGTACCAGTCCTCTAGTCTGGGTAACAGGCTGTTTAGATAACGTTCCTCTAGTCTGGGTACCAGTCTGTTTAGGTAGCATTCCTCTAGTCTGGGTACCAGTCTGTTTAGGTAACATTCCTCTAGTCTGGGTACCAGTCTGTTTAGGTAACATTCCACTAGTCTGGGTACCAGTCCTCTAGTCTGGGTACCAGTCTGTTTAGGTAACATTCCACTAGTCTGGGTACCAGTCTGTTTAGGTAACATTCCACTAGTCTGGGTACCAGTCTGTTTAGGTAACATTCCACTAGTCTGGGTACCAGTCTGTTTAGATAACATTCCTCTAGTCTGGGTACCAGTCCTCTAGTCTGGGTACCAGTCTGTTTAGATAACATTCTATTTGTATGGGTACCAGTCTGTTTAGATAACATGCCACTAGTCTGGGTACCAGTCTGTTTAGATAACATTCCACTAGTCTGGGTACCAGTCTGTTTAGGTAACATTCCTCTAGTCTGGGTACCAGTCCTCTAGTCTGGGTACCAGTATGTTTAGATAACATTCCTCTAGTCTGGGTACCAGTCTGTTTAGATAACATTCCTCTAGTTTGGTTACCAGTCTGTTTAGATAACATTCCACTAGTCTGGGTACCAGTCTGTTTAGATAACATTCCACTAGTCTGGGTACCAGTCTGTTTAGATAACATTCCACTAGTCTGGGTACCAGTCTGTTTAGGTAACATTCCACTAGTCTGGGTACCAGTCTGTTTAGATAACATTCCACTAGTCTGGGTACCAGTCTGTTTAGATAACATTCCTCTAGTCTGGGTACCAGTCCTCTAGTCTGGGTACCAGTCTGTTTAGGTAACATTCCTCTAGTCTGGGTACCAGTCTGTTTAGGTAACATTCCACTAGTCTGGGTAAAAGTCCTCTAGTCTGGGTACCAGTCTGTTTAGATAACATTCCTCTAGTCTGGGTACCAGTCCTCTAGTCTGGGTACCAGTCTGTTTAGATAACATTCCTCTAGTCTGGGTACCAGTCTGTTTAGATAACATTCCACTAGTCTGGGTACCAGTCTGTTTAGATAACATTCCTCTAGTCTGGGTACCAGTCCTCAAGTCTGGGTACCAGTCTGTTTAGATAACATTCCTCTAGTCTGGGTACCAGTCTGTTTAGATAACATTCCACTAGTCTGGGTACCAGTCTGTTTAGATGACATTCCACTAATCTGGGTACCAGTCTGATTAGGTAACATTCCTCTAGTCTGGGTACCAGTCCTCTAGTCTGGGTACCAGTCTGTTTAGATAACATTCTATTAGTCAGGGTACCAGTCTGTTTAGATAACATGCCACTAGTCTGGGTACCAGTCTGTTTAGATAACAGTCCACTAGTCTGAGTACCAGTCTGTTTAGATAACATGAAACTAGTCTGGGTACCAGTCTGTTTAGATAACATTCCACTAGTCTGAGTACCAGTCTGTTTAGGTAACATTCCTCTAGTCTGGGTACCAGTCCTCTAGTCTGGGTACCAGTATGTTTAGATAACATTCCTCTAGTCTGGGTACCAGTCTGTTTAGATAAAATTCCTCTAGTCTGGGTACCAGTCTGTTTAGATAACATTCCTCTAGTCTGGGTACCATTCTGTTAAGATAACATTCCTCTAGTCTGGGTACCAGTCTGTTTAGAAAACATTCCACTAGTCTGGGTACCAGTCCGTTTAGATAACATTCCTCTAGTCTGGGTACCAGTCTGTTTAGATAACATTCCACTAGTCTGGGTACCAGTCTGTTTAGATAACATTACACTAGTCTGGGTACCAGTCTGTTTAGATAACATTCCTCTAGTCTGGGTACCAGTCCTCTAGTCTGGGTACCAGTCTGTTTAGATAACATTCCTCTAGTCTGGGTACCAGTCTGTTTAGATAACATTCCACTAGTCTGGGTACCAGTCTGTTTAGATAACATTCCTCTAGTCTGGGTACCAGTCCTCAAGTCTGGGTACCAGTCCTCTAGTCTGGGTACCAGTCTGTTTAGATAACATTCCACTAGTCTGGGTACCAGTCTGTTTAGATAACATTACACTAGTCTGGCTACCAGTCTGTTTAGATAACATTCCACTAGTCTGGGTACCAGTCTGTTTAGATAACATTCCACTAGTCTGGGTACCAGTCTGTTTAGAAAACATTCCTCTAGTCTGGCTACCAGTCTGTTTAGATAACATTCCACTAGTCTGGGTACCAGTCTGTTTAGAAAACATTCCTCTAGTCTGGCTACCAGTCTGTTTAGATAACATTATTCTAGTCTGGGTACCAGTCTGTATAGATAACATTCCACTAGTCTGGGTACCAGTCTGTTTAGATAACGTTCCTCTAGTCTGGGTACCAGTCTGTTTAGGTAGCATTCCTCTAATCTGGGTATCAGTCTGTTTAGATAACATTCCACTAGTCTGGGTACCAGTCTGTTTAGATAACATTCCACTAGTCTGGGTACCAGTCCTCTAGTCTGGGTACCAGTCTGTTTAGGTAACATTCCTCTAGTCTGGGTACCAGTCTGTTTAGGTAACATTCCACTAGTCTGGGTAAAAGTCCTCTAGTCTGGGTACCAGTCTGTTTAGATAACATTCCTCTAGTCTGGGTACCAGTCCTCTAGTCTGGGTACCAGTCTGTTTAGGTAACATTCCTCTAGTCTGGCTACCAGTCTGTTTAGATAACATTCCACTAGTCTGGGTACCAGTCTGTTTAGATAACATTCCACTAGTCTGGGTACCAGTCTGTTTAGATAACATTCCTCTAGTCTGGGTACCAGTCCTCTAGTCTGGGTAACAGGCTGTTTAGATAACGTTCCTCTAGTCTGGGTACCAGTCTGTTTAGGTAGCATTCCTCTAGTCTGGGTACCAGTCTGTTTAGGTAACATTCCTCTAGTCTGGGTACCAGTCTGTTTAGGTAACATTCCACTAGTCTGGGTACCAGTCCTCTAGTCTGGGTACCAGTCTGTTTAGGTAACATTCCACTAGTCTGGGTACCAGTCTGTTTAGGTAACATTCCACTAGTCTGGGTACCAGTCTGTTTAGGTAACATTCCACTAGTCTGGGTACCAGTCTGTTTAGATAACATTCCTCTAGTCTGGGTACCAGTCCTCTAGTCTGGGTACCAGTCTGTTTAGATAACATTCTATTTGTATGGGTACCAGTCTGTTTAGATAACATGCCACTAGTCTGGGTACCAGTCTGTTTAGATAACATTCCACTAGTCTGGGTACCAGTCTGTTTAGGTAACATTCCTCTAGTCTGGGTACCAGTCCTCTAGTCTGGGTACCAGTATGTTTAGATAACATTCCTCTAGTCTGGGTACCAGTCTGTTTAGATAACATTCCTCTAGTTTGGTTACCAGTCTGTTTAGATAACATTCCACTAGTCTGGGTACCAGTCTGTTTAGATAACATTCCACTAGTCTGGGTACCAGTCTGTTTAGATAACATTCCACTAGTCTGGGTACCAGTCTGTTTAGGTAACATTCCACTAGTCTGGGTACCAGTCTGTTTAGATAACATTCCACTAGTCTGGGTACCAGTCTGTTTAGATAACATTCCTCTAGTCTGGGTACCAGTCCTCTAGTCTGGGTACCAGTCTGTTTAGGTAACATTCCTCTAGTCTGGGTACCAGTCTGTTTAGGTAACATTCCACTAGTCTGGGTAAAAGTCCTCTAGTCTGGGTACCAGTCTGTTTAGATAACATTCCTCTAGTCTGGGTACCAGTCCTCTAGTCTGGGTACCAGTCTGTTTAGATAACATTCCTCTAGTCTGGGTACCAGTCTGTTTAGATAACATTCCACTAGTCTGGGTACCAGTCTGTTTAGATAACATTCCTCTAGTCTGGGTACCAGTCCTCAAGTCTGGGTACCAGTCTGTTTAGATAACATTCCTCTAGTCTGGGTACCAGTCTGTTTAGATAACATTCCACTAGTCTGGGTACCAGTCTGTTTAGATGACATTCCACTAATCTGGGTACCAGTCTGATTAGGTAACATTCCTCTAGTCTGGGTACCAGTCCTCTAGTCTGGGTACCAGTCTGTTTAGATAACATTCTATTAGTCAGGGTACCAGTCTGTTTAGATAACATGCCACTAGTCTGGGTACCAGTCTGTTTAGATAACAGTCCACTAGTCTGAGTACCAGTCTGTTTAGATAACATGAAACTAGTCTGGGTACCAGTCTGTTTAGATAACATTCCACTAGTCTGAGTACCAGTCTGTTTAGGTAACATTCCTCTAGTCTGGGTACCAGTCCTCTAGTCTGGGTACCAGTATGTTTAGATAACATTCCTCTAGTCTGGGTACCAGTCTGTTTAGATAAAATTCCTCTAGTCTGGGTACCAGTCTGTTTAGATAACATTCCTCTAGTCTGGGTACCATTCTGTTAAGATAACATTCCTCTAGTCTGGGTACCAGTCTGTTTAGAAAACATTCCACTAGTCTGGGTACCAGTCCGTTTAGATAACATTCCTCTAGTCTGGGTACCAGTCTGTTTAGATAACATTCCACTAGTCTGGGTACCAGTCTGTTTAGATAACATTACACTAGTCTGGGTACCAGTCTGTTTAGAAAACATTCCTCTAGTCTGGCTACCAGTCTGTTTAGAAAACATTCCTCTAGTCTGGCTACCAGTCTGTTTAGATAACATTCCACTAGTCTGGGTACCAGTCTGTTTAGAAAACATTCCTCTAGTCTGGCTACCAGTCTGTTTAGATAACATTATTCTAGTCTGGGTACCAGTCTGTATAGATAACATTCCACTAGTCTGGGTACCAGTCTGTTTAGATAACATTCCACTAGTCTGGCTACCAGTCTGTTTAGATAACATT
This sequence comes from Salmo salar, assembly GCF_965601325.2. NCBI lineage: Eukaryota > Metazoa > Chordata > Actinopteri > Salmoniformes > Salmonidae > Salmo > Salmo salar. The sequence goes on along the minus strand of NC_138291.1, from coordinate 117,391,370 downwards.
CCACTAGTCTGGGTACCAGTCTGTTTAGATAACATTCCTCTAGTCTGGGTACCAGTCCTCTAGTCTGGGTACCAGTCTGTTTAGGTAACATTCCTCTAGTCTGGGTAACAGTCTGTTTAGGTAACATTCCACTAGTCTGGGTAAAAGTCCTCTAGTCTGGGTACCAGTCTGTTTAGATAACATTCCTCTAGTCTGGGTACCAGTCCTCTAGTCTGGGTACCAGTCTGTTTAGGTAACATTCCTCTAGTCTGGCTACCAGTCTGTTTAGATAACATTCCACTAGTCTGGGTACCAGTCTGTTTAGATAACATTCCACTAGTCTGGGTACCAGTCTGTTTAGATAACATTCCTCTAGTCTGGGTACCAGTCCTCTAGTCTGGGTAACAGGCTGTTTAGATAACGTTCCTCTAGTCTGGGTACCAGTCTGTTTAGGTAGCATTCCTCTAGTCTGGGTACCAGTCTGTTTAGGTAACATTCCTCTAGTCTGGGTACCAGTCTGTTTAGGTAACATTCCACTAGTCTGGGTACCAGTCCTCTAGTCTGGGTACCAGTCTGTTTAGGTAACATTCCACTAGTCTGGGTACCAGTCTGTTTAGATAACATTCCACTAGTCTCGGTACCAGTCTGTTTAGATAACATTCCTCTAGTCTGAGTACCAGTCCTCTAGTCTGGGTACCAGTCTGTTTAGGTAACATTCCTCTAGTCTGGGTACCAGTCTGTTTAGGTAACATTCCACTAGTCTGGGTAACAGTCCTCTAGTCTGGGTACCAGTCTGTTTAGATAACATTCCTCTAGTCTGGGTACCAGTCCTCTAGTCTGGGTACCAGTCTGTTTAGGTAACATTCCTCTAGTCTGGGTACCAGTCTGTTTAGGTAACATTCCACTAGTCTGGGTACCAGTCCTCTAGTCTGGGTACCAGTCTGTTTAGATAACATTCCTCTAGTCTGGGTACCAGTCTGTTTAGATAACATTCCACTAGTCTGGGTACCAGTCTGTTTAGGTAACATTCCACTAGTCTGGGTACCAGTCTGTTTAGATAACATTCCACTAGTCTGGGTACCAGTCTGTTTAGATAACATTCCTCTAGTCTGGGTACCAGTCCTCTAGTCTGGGTACCAGTCTGTTTAGGTAACATTCCTCTAGTCTGGGTACCAGTCTGTTTAGGTAACATTCCACTAGTCTGGGTAAAAGTCCTCTAGTCTGGGTACCAGTCTGTTTAGATAACATTCCTCTAGTCTGGGTACCAGTCCTCTAGTCTGGGTACCAGTCTGTTTAGATAACATTCCTCTAGTCTGGGTACCAGTCTGTTTAGATAACATTCCACTAGTCTGGGTACCAGTCTGTTTAGATAACATTCCTCTAGTCTGGGTACCAGTCCTCAAGTCTGGGTACCAGTCTGTTTAGATAACATTCCTCTAGTCTGGGTACCAGTCTGTTTAGATAACATTCCACTCTCTGGGTACCAGTCTGTTTAGATGACATTCCACTAATCTGGGTACCAGTCTGATTAGGTAACATTCCTCTAGTCTGGGTACCAGTCCTCTAGTCTGGGTACCAGTCTGTTTAGATAACATTCTATTAGTCTGGGTACCAGTCTGTTTAGATAACATGCCACTAGTCTGGGTACCAGTATGTTTAGATAACATTCCTCTAGTCTGGGTACCAGTCTGTTTAGATAAAATTCCTCTAGTCTGGTTACCAGTCTGTTTAGATAACATTCCACTAGTCTGGGTACCAGTCTGTTTAGATAACATTCCACTAGTCTGGGTACCAGTCTGTTTAGATAACATTCCTCTAGTCTGGGTACCAGTCCTCTAGTCTGGGTACCAGTCTGTTTAGATAACATTCTATTTGTCTGGGTACCAGTCTGTTTAGATAACATGCCACTAGTCTGGGTACCAGTCTGTTTAGATAACATTCCACTAGTCTGGGTACCAGTCTGTTTAGGTAACATTCCTCTAGTCTGGGTACCAGTCCTCTAGTCTGGGTACCAGTATGTTTAGATAACATTCCTCTAGTCTGGGTACCAGTCTGTTTAGATAACATTCCTCTAGTCTGGTTACCAGTCTGTTTAGATAACATTCCACTAGTCTGGGTACCAGTCTGTTTAGATAACATTCCACTAGTCTGGGTACCAGTCTGTTTAGATAACATTCCACTAGTCTGGGTACCAGTCTGTTTAGGTAACATTCCACTAGTCTGGGTACCAGTCTGTTTAGATAACATTCCACTAGTCTGGGTACCAGTCTGTTTAGATAACATTCCTCTAGTCTGGGTACCAGTCCTCTAGTCTGGGTACCAGTCTGTTTAGGTAACATTCCTCTAGTCTGGGTACCAGTCTGTTTAGGTAACATTCCACTAGTCTGGGTAAAAGTCCTCTAGTCTGGGTACCAGTCTGTTTAGATAACATTCCTCTAGTCTGGGTACCAGTCCTCTAGTCTGGGTACCAGTCTGTTTAGATAACATTCCTCTAGTCTGGGTACCAGTCTGTTTAGATAACATTCCACTAGTCTGGGTACCAGTCTGTTTAGATAACATTCCTCTAGTCTGGGTACCAGTCCTCAAGTCTGGGTACCAGTCTGTTTAGATAACATTCCTCTAGTCTGGGTACCAGTCTGTTTAGATAACATTCCACTAGTCTGGGTACCAGTCTGTTTAGATGACATTCCACTAATCTGGGTACCAGTCTGATTAGGTAACATTCCTCTAGTCTGGGTACCAGTCCTCTAGTCTGGGTACCAGTCTGTTTAGATAACATTCTATTAGTCAGGGTACCAGTCTGTTTAGATAACATTCCACTAGTCTGAGTACCAGTCTGTTTAGGTAACATTCCTCTAGTCTGGGTACCAGTCCTCTAGTCTGGGTACCAGTATGTTTAGATAACATTCCTCTAGTCTGGGTACCAGTCTGTTTAGATAAAATTCCTCTAGTCTGGGTACCAGTCTGTTTAGATAACATTCCTCTAGTCTGGGTACCATTCTGTTAAGATAACATTCCTCTAGTCTGGGTACCAGTCTGTTTAGAAAACATTCCACTAGTCTGGGTACCAGTCCGTTTAGATAACATTCCTCTAGTCTGGGTACCAGTCTGTTTAGATAACATTCCACTAGTCTGGGTACCAGTCTGTTTAGATAACATTACACTAGTCTGGGTACCAGTCTGTTTAGAAAACATTCCTCTAGTCTGGCTACCAGTCTGTTTAGAAAACATTCCTCTAGTCTGGCTACCAGTCTGTTTAGATAACATTCCACTAGTCTGGGTACCAGTCTGTTTAGAAAACATTCCTCTAGTCTGGCTACCAGTCTGTTTAGATAACATTATTCTAGTCTGGGTACCAGTCTGTATAGATAACATTCCACTAGTCTGGGTACCAGTCTGTTTAGATAACATTCCACTAGTCTGGCTACCAGTCTGTTTAGATAACATTCCACTAGTCTGGGTACCAGTCTGTTTAGATAACATTCCTCTAGTCTGGGTACCAGTCCTCTAGTCTGGGTACCAGTCTGTTTAGGTAACATTCCTCTAGTCTGGGTAACAGTCTGTTTAGGTAACATTCCACTAGTCTGGGTAAAAGTCCTCTAGTCTGGGTACCAGTCTGTTTAGATAACATTCCTCTAGTCTGGGTACCAGTCCTCTAGTCTGGGTACCAGTCTGTTTAGGTAACATTCCTCTAGTCTGGCTACCAGTCTGTTTAGATAACATTCCACTAGTCTGGGTACCAGTCTGTTTAGATAACATTCCACTAGTCTGGGTACCAGTCTGTTTAGATAACATTCCTCTAGTCTGGGTACCAGTCCTCTAGTCTGGGTAACAGGCTGTTTAGATAACGTTCCTCTAGTCTGGGTACCAGTCTGTTTAGGTAGCATTCCTCTAGTCTGGGTACCAGTCTGTTTAGGTAACATTCCTCTAGTCTGGGTACCAGTCTGTTTAGGTAACATTCCACTAGTCTGGGTACCAGTCCTCTAGTCTGGGTACCAGTCTGTTTAGGTAACATTCCACTAGTCTGGGTACCAGTCTGTTTAGATAACATTCCACTAGTCTCGGTACCAGTCTGTTTAGATAACATTCCTCTAGTCTGAGTACCAGTCCTCTAGTCTGGGTACCAGTCTGTTTAGGTAACATTCCTCTAGTCTGGGTACCAGTCTGTTTAGGTAACATTCCACTAGTCTGGGTAACAGTCCTCTAGTCTGGGTACCAGTCTGTTTAGATAACATTCCTCTAGTCTGGGTACCAGTCCTCTAGTCTGGGTACCAGTCTGTTTAGGTAACATTCCTCTAGTCTGGGTACCAGTCTGTTTAGGTAACATTCCACTAGTCTGGGTACCAGTCCTCTAGTCTGGGTACCAGTCTGTTTAGATAACATTCCTCTAGTCTGGGTACCAGTCTGTTTAGATAACATTCCACTAGTCTGGGTACCAGTCTGTTTAGGTAACATTCCACTAGTCTGGGTACCAGTCTGTTTAGATAACATTCCACTAGTCTGGGTACCAGTCTGTTTAGATAACATTCCTCTAGTCTGGGTACCAGTCCTCTAGTCTGGGTACCAGTCTGTTTAGGTAACATTCCTCTAGTCTGGGTACCAGTCTGTTTAGGTAACATTCCACTAGTCTGGGTAAAAGTCCTCTAGTCTGGGTACCAGTCTGTTTAGATAACATTCCTCTAGTCTGGGTACCAGTCCTCTAGTCTGGGTACCAGTCTGTTTAGATAACATTCCTCTAGTCTGGGTACCAGTCTGTTTAGATAACATTCCACTAGTCTGGGTACCAGTCTGTTTAGATAACATTCCTCTAGTCTGGGTACCAGTCCTCAAGTCTGGGTACCAGTCTGTTTAGATAACATTCCTCTAGTCTGGGTACCAGTCTGTTTAGATAACATTCCACTCTCTGGGTACCAGTCTGTTTAGATGACATTCCACTAATCTGGGTACCAGTCTGATTAGGTAACATTCCTCTAGTCTGGGTACCAGTCCTCTAGTCTGGGTACCAGTCTGTTTAGATAACATTCTATTAGTCTGGGTACCAGTCTGTTTAGATAACATGCCACTAGTCTGGGTACCAGTCTGTTTAGATAACATTCCACTAGTCTGAGTTCCAGTCTGTTTAGGTAACATTCCTCTAGTCTGGGTACCAGTCCTCTAGTCTGGGTACCAGTATGTTTAGATAACATTCCTCTAGTCTGGGTACCAGTCTGTTTAGATAACATTCCTCTAGTCTGGTTACCAGTCTGTTTAGATAACATTCCACTAGTCTGGGTACCAGTCTGTTTAGATAACATTCCACTAGTCTGGGTACCAGTCTGTTTAGATAACATTCCTCTAGTCTGGGTACCAGTCCTCTAGTCTGGGTACCAGTCTGTTTAGATAACATTCTATTTGTCTGGGTACCAGTCTGTTTAGATAACATGCCACTAGTCTGGGTACCAGTCTGTTTAGATAACATTCCACTAGTCTGGGTACCAGTCTGTTTAGGTAACATTCCTCTAGTCTGGGTACCAGTCCTCTAGTCTGGGTACCAGTATGTTTAGATAACATTCCTCTAGTCTGGGTACCAGTCTGTTTAGATAACATTCCTCTAGTCTGGTTACCAGTCTGTTTAGATAACATTCCACTAGTCTGGGTACCAGTCTGTTTAGATAACATTCCACTAGTCTGGGTACCAGTCTGTTTAGATAACATTCCACTAGTCTGGGTACCAGTCTGTTTAGGTAACATTCCACTAGTCTGGGTACCAGTCTGTTTAGATAACATTCCACTAGTCTGGGTACCAGTCTGTTTAGATAACATTCCTCTAGTCTGGGTACCAGTCCTCTAGTCTGGGTACCAGTCTGTTTAGGTAACATTCCTCTAGTCTGGGTACCAGTCTGTTTAGGTAACATTCCACTAGTCTGGGTAAAAGTCCTCTAGTCTGGGTACCAGTCTGTTTAGATAACATTCCTCTAGTCTGGGTACCAGTCCTCTAGTCTGGGTACCAGTCTGTTTAGATAACATTCCTCTAGTCTGGGTACCAGTCTGTTTAGATAACATTCCACTAGTCTGGGTACCAGTCTGTTTAGATAACATTCCTCTAGTCTGGGTACCAGTCCTCAAGTCTGGGTACCAGTCTGTTTAGATAACATTCCTCTCGTCTGGGTACCAGTCTGTTTAGATAACATTCCACTAGTCTGGGTACCAGTCTGTTTAGATGACATTCCACTAATCTGGGTACCAGTCTGATTAGGTAACATTCCTCTAGTCTGGGTACCAGTCCTCTAGTCTGGGTACCAGTCTGTTTAGATAACATTCTATTAGTCAGGGTACCAGTCTGTTTAGATAACATGCCACTAGTCTGGGTACCAGTCTGTTTAGATAACAGTCCACTAGTCTGAGTACCAGTCTGTTTAGATAACATGCCACTAGTCTGGGTACCAGTCTGTTTAGATAACATTCCACTAGTCTGAGTACCAGTCTGTTTAGGTAACATTCCTCTAGTCTGGGTACCAGTCCTCTAGTCTGGGTACCAGTATGTTTAGATAACATTCCTCTAGTCTGGGTACCAGTCTGTTTAGATAAAATTCCTCTAGTCTGGTTACCAGTCTGTTTAGATAACATTCCACTAGTCTGGGTACCAGTCTGTTTAGATAACATTCCACTAGTCTGGGTACCAGTCTGTTTAGATAACATTCCTCTAGTCTGGGTACCAGTCCTCTAGTCTGGGTACCAGTCTGTTTAGATAACATTCTATTTGTCTGGGTACCAGTCTGTTTAGATAACATGCCACTAGTCTGGGTACCAGTCTGTTTAGATAACATTACACTAGTCTGGGTACCAGTCTGTTTAGGTAACATTCCTCTAGTCTGGGTACCAGTCCTCTAGTCTGGGTACCAGTATGTTTAGATAACATTCCTCTAGTCTGGGTACCAGTCTGTTTAGATAACATTCATCTAGTCTGGTTACCAGTCTGTTTAGATAACATTCCACTAGTCTGGGTACCAGTCTGTTTAGATAACATTCCACTAGTCTGGGTACCAGTCTGTTTAGATAACATTCCTCTAGTCTGGGTACCAGTCCTCTAGTCTGGGTACCAGTCTGTTTAGATAACATTCCACTAGTCTGGGTACCAGTCTGTTTAGGTAACATTCCACTAGTCTGGCTACCAGTCTGTTTAGGTAACATTCCACTAGTCTGGGTACCAGTCTGTTTAGGTAACATTCCACTAGTCTGGGTACCAGTCTGTTTAGGTAACATTCCACTAGTCTGGGTACCAGTCTGTTTAGATAACATTCCTCTAGTCTGGCTACCAGTCCTCTAGTCTGGGTACCAGTCCTCTAGTCTGGGTACCAGTCTGTTTAGATAACATTCCACTAGTCTGGGTACCAGTCTGTTTAGATAACATTACACTAGTCTGGCTACCAGTCTGTTTAGATAACATTCCACTAGTCTGGGTACCAGTCTGTTTAGATAACATTCCACTAGTCTGGGTACCAGTCTGTTTAGATAACATTCCTCTAGTCTGGGTACCAGTCTGTTTAGATAACATTCCACTAGTCTGGGTACCAGTCTGTTTAGGTACCAGTCCTCTAGTCTGGGTACCAGTCTGTTTAGATAACATTCCACTAGTCTGGGTACCGGTCTGTTTAGATAACATTCCACTAGTCTGGCTACCAGTCTGTTTAGGTAGAATTCCACTAGTCTGGGTACCAGTCCTCTATTCTGGGTACCAGTCCTCTAGCCTGGGTACCAGTCTGTTTAGGTAACATTCCACTAGTCTGGGTACCAGTCTGTTTAGATAACATTCCTCTAGTCTGGGTACCATTCTGATAAGATAACATTCCTCTAGTCTGGGTACCAGTCTGTTTAGAAAACATTCCTCTAGTCTGGGTACCAGTCCGTTTAGATAACATTCCTCTAGTCTGGGTACCAGTCTGTTTAGATAACATTCCACTAGTCTGGGTACCAGTCTGTTTAGATAACATTCCACTAGTCTGGGTACCAGTCTGTTTAGAAAACATTCCTCTAGTCTGGCTACCAGTCTGTTTAGATAACATTCCACTAGTCTGGGTACCAGTCTGTTTAGAAAACATTCCTCTAGTCTGGCTACCAGTCTGTTTAGATAACATTATTCTAGTCTGGGTACCAGTCTGTATAGATAACATTCCACTAGTCTGGGTACCAGTCTGTTTAGATAACGTTCCTCTAGTCTGAGTACCAGTCCTCTAGTCTGGGTACCAGTCTGTTTAGAAAACATTCCTCTAGTCTGGGTACCAGTCTGTTTAGGTAGCATTCCTCTAGTCTGGGTATCAGTCTGTTTAGATAACATTCCACTAGTCTGGGTACCAGTCTGTTTAGATAACATTCCACTAGTCTGGGTACCAGTCCTCTAGTCTGGGTACCAGTCTGTTTAGGTAACATTCCTCTAGTCTGGGTACCAGTCTGTTTAGGTAACATTCCACTAGTCTGGGTAAAAGTCCTCTAGTCTGGGTACCAGTCTGTTTAGATAACATTCCTCTAGTCTGGGTACCAGTCCTCTAGTCTGGGTACCAGTCTGTTTAGGTAACATTCCTCTAGTCTGGCTACCAGTCTGTTTAGATAACATTCCACTAGTCTGGGTACCAGTCTGTTTAGATAACATTCCACTAGTCTGGGTACCAGTCTGTTTAGATAACATTCCTCTAGTCTGGGTACCAGTCCTCTAGTCTGGGTAACAGGCTGTTTAGATAACGTTCCTCTAGTCTGGGTACCAGTCTGTTTAGGTAGCATTCCTCTAGTCTGGGTACCAGTCTGTTTAGGTAACATTCCTCTAGTCTGGGTACCAGTCTGTTTAGGTAACATTCCACTAGTCTGGGTACCAGTCCTCTAGTCTGGGTACCAGTTTGTTTAGGTAACATTCCACTAGTCTGGGTACCAGTCTGTTTAGATAACATTCCACTAGTCTGGGTACCAGTCTGTTTAGATAACATTCCTCTAGTCTGAGTACCAGTCCTCTAGTCTGGGTACCAGTCTGTTTAGGTAACATTCCTCTAGTCTGGGTACCAGTCTGTTTAGGTAACATTCCACTAGTCTGGGTACCAGTCCTCTAGTCTGGGTACCAGTCTGTTTAGATAACATTCCTCTAGTCTGGGTACCAGTCCTCTAGTCTGGGTACCAGTCTGTTTAGGTAACATTCCTCTAGTCTGGGTACCAGTCTGTTTAGGTAACATTCCACTAGTCTGGGTACCAGTCCTCTAGTCTGGGTACCAGTCTGTTTAGATAACATTCCTCTAGTCTGGGTACCAGTCTGTTTAGATAACATTCCACTAGTCTGGGTACCAGTCTGTTTAGGTAACATTCCACTAGTCTGGGTACCAGTCTGTTTAGATAACATTCCACTAGTCTGGGTACCAGTCTGTTTAGATAACATTCCTCTAGTCTGGGTACCAGTCCTCTAGTCTGGGTACCAGTCTGTTTAGGTAACATTCCTCTAGTCTGGGTACCAGTCTGTTTAGGTAACATTCCACTAGTCTGGGTAAAAGTCCTCTAGTCTGGGTACCAGTCTGTTTAGATAACATTCCTCTAGTCTGGGTACCAGTCCTCTAGTCTGGGTACCAGTCTGTTTAGATAACATTCCTCTAGTCTGGGTACCAGTCTGTTTAGATAACATTCCACTAGTCTGGGTACCAGTCTGTTTAGATAACATTCCACTAGTCTGGGTACCAGTCTGTTTAGATAACATTCCTCTAGTCTGGGTACCAGTCCTCAAGTCTGGGTACCAGTCTGTTTAGATAACATTCCTCTAGTCTGGGTACCAGTCTGTTTAGATAACATTCCACTAGTCTGGGTACCAGTCTGTTTAGATGACATTCCACTAATCTGGGTACCAGTCTGATTAGGTAACATTCCTCTAGTCTGGGTACCAGTCCTCTAGTCTGGGTACCAGTCTGTTTAGATAACATTCTATTAGTCTGGGTACCAGTCTGTTTAGATAACATGCCACTAGTCTGGGTACCAGTCTGTTTAGATAACATTCCACTAGTCTGAGTACCAGTCTGTTTAGGTAACATTCCTCTAGTCTGGGTACCAGTCCTCTAGTCTGGGTACCAGTATGTTTAGATAACATTCCTCTAGTCTGGGTACCAGTCTGTTTAGATAAAATTCCTCTAGTCTGGTTACCAGTCTGTTTAGATAACATTCCACTAGTCTGGGTACCAGTCTGTTTAGATAACATTCCACTAGTCTGGGTACCAGTCTGTTTAGATAACATTCCTCTTGTCTGGGTACCAGTCCTCTAGTCTGGGTACCAGTCTGTTTAGATAACATTCTATTTGTCTGGGTACCAGTCTGTTTAGATAACATGCCACTAGTCTGGGTACCAGTCTGTTTAGATAACATTCCACTAGTCTGGGTACCAGTCTGTTTAGGTAACATTCCTCTAGTCTGGGTACCAGTCCTCTAGTCTGGGTACCAGTATGTTTAGATAACATTCCTCTAGTCTGGGTACCAGTCTGTTTAGATAACATTCCTCTAGTCTGGTTACCAGTCTGTTTAGATAACATTCCACTAGTCTGGGTACCAGTCTGTTTAGATAACATTCCACTAGTCTGGGTACCAGTCTGTTTAGATAACATTCCACTAGTCTGGGTACCAGTCTGTTTAGGTAACATTCCACTAGTCTGGGTACCAGTCTGTTTAGATAACATTCCACTAGTCTGGGTACCAGTCTGTTTAGATAACATTCCTCTAGTCTGGGTACCAGTCCTCTAGTCTGGGTACCAGTCTGTTTAGGTAACATTCCTCTAGTCTGGGTACCAGTCTGTTTAGGTAACATTCCACTAGTCTGGGTAAAAGTCCTCTAGTCTGGGTGCCAGTCTGTTTAGATAACATTCCTCTAGTCTGGGTACCAGTCCTCTAGTCTGGGTACCAGTCTGTTTAGATAACATTCCTCTAGTCTGGGTACCAGTCTGTTTAGATAACATTCCACTAGTCTGGGTACCAGTCTGTTTAGATAACATTCCTCTAGTCTGGGTACCAGTCCTCAAGTCTGGGTACCAGTCTGTTTAGATAACATTCCTCTAGTCTGGGTACCAGTCTGTTTAGATAACATTCCACTAGTCTGAGTACCAGTCTGTTTAGATAACATGCCACTAGTCTGGGTACCAGTCTGTTTAGATAACATTCCACTAGTCTGGGTACCAGTCTGTTTAGGTAACATTCCTCTAGTCTGGGTACCAGTCCTCTAGTCTGGGTACCAGTATGTTTAGATAACATTCCTCTAGTCTGGGTACCAGTCTGTTTAGATAACATTCCTCTAGTCTGGTTACCAGTCTGTTTAGATAACATTCCACTAGTCTGGGTACCAGTCTGTTTAGATAACATTCCACTAGTCTGGGTACCAGTCTGTTTAGATAACATTCCTCTAGTCTGGGTACCAGTCCTCTAGTCTGGGTACCAGTCTGTTTAGATAACATTCCACTAGTCTGGGTACCAGTCTGTTTAGGTAACATTCCACTAGTCTGGCTACCAGTCTGTTTAGGTACCATTCCACTAGTCTGGGTACCAGTCTGTTTAGGTAACATTCCACTAGTCTGGGTACCAGTCTGTTTAGGTAACATTCCACTAGTCTGGGTACCAGTCTGTTTAGATAACATTCCTCTAGTCTGGCTACCAGTCCTCTAGTCTGGGTACCAGTCCTCTAGTCTGGGTACCAGTCTGTTTAGATAACATTCCACTAGTCTGGGTACCAGTCTGTTTAGATAACATTACACTAGTCTGGCTACCAGTCTGTTTAGATAACATTCCACTAGTCTGGGTACCAGTCCTCTAGTCTGGGTACCAGTCTGTTTAGATAACATTCCTCTAGTCTGGGTACCAGTCCTCTAGTCTGGGTACCAGTCTGTTTAGATAACATTCTATTTGTCTGGGTACCAGTCTGTTTAGATAACATGCCACTAGTCTGGGTACCAGTCTGTTTAGATAACATTCCACTAGTCTGGGTACCAGTCTGTTTAGGTAACATTCCTCTAGTCTGGGTACCAGTATGTTTAGATAACATTCCTCTAGTCTGGGTACCAGTCTGTTTAGATAACATTCCTCTAGTCTGGTTACCAGTCTGTTTAGATAACATTCCACTAGTCTGGGTACCAGTCTGTTTAGATAACATTCCACTAGTCTGGGTACCAGTCTGTTTAGATAACATTCCTGTAGTCTGGGTACCAGTCCTCTAGTCTGGGTACCAGTCTGTTTAGATAACATTCCACTAGTCTGGGTACCAGTCTGTTTAGGTAACATTCCACTAGTCTGGCTACCAGTCTGTTTAGGTAACATTCCACTAGTCTGGGTACCAGTCTGTTTAGGTAACATTCCACTAGTCTGGGTACCAGTCTGTTTAGGTAACATTCCACTAGTCTGGGTACCAGTCTGTTTAGATAACATTCCTCTAGTCTGGCTACCAGTCCTCTAGTCTGGGTACCAGTCCTCTAGTCTGGGTACCAGTCTGTTTAGATAACATTCCACTAGTCTGGGTACCAGTCTGTTTAGATAACATTACACTAGTCTGGCTACCAGTCTGTTTAGATAACATTCCACTAGTCTGGGTACAAGTCTGTTTAGATAACATTCCACGAGTCTGGGTACCAGTCTGTTTAGATAACATTCCTCTAGTCTGGGTACCAGTCTGTTTAGATAACATTCCACTAGTCTGGGTACCAGTCTGTTTAGGTACCAGTCCTCTAGTCTGGGTACCAGTCTGTTTAGATAACATTCCACTAGTCTGGGTACCGGTCTGTTTAGATAACATTCCACTAGTCTGGCTACCAGTCTGTTTAGGTAGAATTCCACTAGTCTGGGTACCAGTCCTCTATTCTGGGTACCAGTCCTCTAGCCTGGGTACCAGTCTGTTTAGGTAACATTCCACTAGTCTGGGTACCAGTCTGTTTAGATAACATTCCTCTAGTCTGGGTACCATTCTGTTAAGATAACATTCCTCTAGTCTGGGTACCAGTCTGTTTAGAAAACATTCCTCTAGTCTGGGTACCAGTCCGTTTAGATAACATTCCTCTAGTCTGGGTACCAGTCTGTTTAGATAACATTCCACTAGTCTGGGTACCAGTCTGTTTAGATAACATTCCACTAGTCTGGGTACCAGTCTGTTTAGAAAACATTCCTCTAGTCTGGCTACCAGTCTGTTTAGATAACATTCCACTAGTCTGGGTACCAGTCTGTTTAGAAAACATTCCTCTAGTCTGGCTACCAGTCTGTTTAGATAACATTATTCTAGTCTGGGTACCAGTCTGTATAGATAACATTCCACTAGTCTGGGTACCAGTCTGTTTAGATAACGTTCCTCTAGTCTGGGTACCAGTCTGTTTAGGTAGCATTCCTCTAGTCTGGGTATCAGTCTGTTTAGATAACATTCCACTAGTCTGGGTACCAGTCTGTTTAGATAACATTCCACTAGTCTGGCTACCAGTCTGTTTAGATAACATTCCACTAGTCTGGGTACCAGTCTGTTTAGATAACATTCCTCTAGTCTGGGTACCAGTCCTCTAGTCTGGGTACCAGTCTGTTTAGGTAACATTCCTCTAGTCTGGGTACCAGTCTGTTTAGGTAACATTCCACTAGTCTGGGTAAAAGTCCTCTAGTCTGGGTACCAGTCTGTTTAGATAACATTCCTCTAGTCTGGGTACCAGTCCTCTAGTCTGGGTACCAGTCTGTTTAGGTAACATTCCTCTAGTCTGGCTACCAGTCTGTTTAGATAACATTCCACTAGTCTGGGTACCAGTCTGTTTAGATAACATTCCACTAGTCTGGGTACCAGTCTGTTTAGATAACATTCCTCTAGTCTGGGTACCAGTCCTCTAGTCTGGGTAACAGGCTGTTTAGATAACGTTCCTCTAGTCTGGGTACCAGTCTGTTTAGGGAGCATTCCTCTAGTCTGGGTACCAGTCTGTTTAGGTAACATTCCTCTAGTCTGGGTACCAGTCTGTTTAGGTAACATTCCACTAGTCTGGGTACCAGTCCTCTAGTCTGGGTACCAGTATGTTTAGATAACATTCCTCTAGTCTGGGTACCAGTCTGTTTAGATAACATTCCTCTAGTCTGGTTACCAGTCTGTTTAGATAACATTCCACTAGTCTGGGTACCAGTCTGTTTAGATAACATTCCACTAGTCTGGGTACCAGTCTGTTTAGATAACATTCCACTAGTCTGGGTACCAGTCTGTTTAGGTAACATTCCACTAGTCTGGGTACCAGTCTGTTTAGATAACATTCCACTAGTCTGGGTACCAGTCTGTTTAGATAACATTCCTCTAGTCTGGGTACCAGTCCTCTAGTCTGGGTACCAGTCTGTTTAGGTAACATTCCTCTAGTCTGGGTACCAGTCTGTTTAGGTAACATTCCACTAGTCTGGGTAAAAGTCCTCTAGTCTGGGTGCCAGTCTGTTTAGATAACATTCCTCTAGTCTGGGTACCAGTCCTCTAGTCTGGGTACCAGTCTGTTTAGATAACATTCCTCTAGTCTGGGTACCAGTCTGTTTAGATAACATTCCACTAGTCTGAGTACCAGTCTGTTTAGATAACATGCCACTAGTCTGGGTACCAGTCTGTTTAGATAACATTCCACTAGTCTGAGTACCAGTCTGTTTAGGTAACATTCCTCTAGTCTGGGTACCAGTCCTCTAGTCTGGGTACCAGTATGTTTAGATAACATTCCTCTAGTCTGGGTACCAGTCTGTTTAGATAAAATTCCTCTAGTCTGGTTACCAGTCTGTTTAGATAACATTCCACTAGTCTGGGTACCAGTCTGTTTAGATAACATTCCACTAGTCTGGGTACCAGTCTGTTTAGATAACATTCCTCTAGTCTGGGTACCAGTCCTCTAGTCTGGGTACCAGTCTGTTTAGATAACATTCTATTTGTCTGGGTACCAGTCTGTTTAGATAACATGCCACTAGTCTGGGTACCAGTCTGTTTAGATAACATTCCACTAGTCTGGGTACCAGTCTGTTTAGGTAACATTCCTCTAGTCTGGGTACCAGTCCTCTAGTCTGGGTACCAGTATGTTTAGATAACATTCCTCTAGTCTGGGTACCAGTCTGTTTAGATAACATTCCTCTAGTCTGGTTACCAGTCTGTTTAGATAACATTCCACTAGTCTGGGTACCAGTCTGTTTAGATAACATTCCACTAGTCTGGGTACCAGTCTGTTTAGATAACATTCCTCTAGTCTGGGTACCAGTCCTCTAGTCTGGGTACCAGTCTGTTTAGATAACATTCCACTAGTCTGGGTACCAGTCTGTTTAGGTAACATTCCACTAGTCTGGCTACCAGTCTGTTTAGGTAACATTCCACTAGTCTGGGTACCAGTCTGTTTAGGTAACATTCCACTAGTCTGGGTACCAGTCTGTTTAGGTAACATTCCACTAGTCTGGGTACCAGTCTGTTTAGATAACATTCCTTTAGTCTGGCTACCAGTCCTCTAGTCTGGGTACCAGTCCTCTAGTCTGGGTACCAGTCTGTTTAGATAACATTCCACTAGTCTGGGTACCAGTCTGTTTAGATAACATTACACTAGTCTGGCTACCAGTCTGTTTAGATAACATTCCACTAGTCTGGGTACCAGTCCTCTAGTCTGGGTACCAGTCTGTTTAGATAACATTCCTCTAGTCTGGGTACCAGTCCTCTAGTCTGGGTACCAGTCTGTTTAGATAACATTCTATTTGTCTGGGTACCAGTCTGTTTAGATAACATGCCACTAGTCTGGGTACCAGTCTGTTTAGATAACATTCCACTAGTCTGGGTACCAGTCTGTTTAGGTAACATTCCTCTAGTCTGGGTACCAGTCCTCTAGTCTGGGTACCAGTATGTTTAGATAACATTCCTCTAGTCTGGGTACCAGTCTGTTTAGATAACATTCCTCTAGTCTGGTTACCAGTCTGTTTAGATAACATTCCACTAGTCTGGGTACCAGTCTGTTTAGATAACATTCCACTAGTCTGGGTACCAGTCTGTTTAGATAACATTCCTCTAGTCTGGGTACCAGTCCTCTAGTCTGGGTACCAGTCTGTTTAGATAACATTCCACTAGTCTGGGTACCAGTCTGTTTAGGTAACATTCCACTAGTCTGGCTACCAGTCTGTTTAGGTAACATTCCACTAGTCTGGGTACCAGTCTGTTTAGGTAACATTCCACTAGTCTGGGTACCAGTCTGTTTAGGTAACATTCCACTAGTCTGGGTACCAGTCTGTTTAGATAACATTCCTCTAGTCTGGCTACCAGTCCTCTAGTCTGGGTACCAGTCCTCTAGTCTGGGTACCAGTCTGTTTAGATAACATTCCACTAGTCTGGGTACCAGTCTGTTTAGATAACATTACACTAGTCTGGCTACCAGTCTGTTTAGATAACATTCCACTAGTCTGGGTACAAGTCTGTTTAGATAACATTCCACTAGTCTGGGTACCAGTCTGTTTAGATAACATTCCTCTAGTCTGGGTACCAGTCTGTTTAGATAACATTCCACTAGTCTGGGTACCAGTCTGTTTAGGTACCAGTCCTCTAGTCTGGGTACCAGTCTGTTTAGATAACATTCCACTAGTCTGGGTACCGGTCTGTTTAGATAACATTCCACTAGTCTGGCTACCAGTCTGTTTAGGTAGAATTCCACTAGTCTGGGTACCAGTCCTCTATTCTGGGTACCAGTCCTCTAGCCTGGGTACCAGTCTGTTTAGGTAACATTCCACTAGTCTGGGTACCAGTCTGTTTAGATAACATTCCTCTAGTCTGGGTACCATTCTGTTAAGATAACATTCCTCTAGTCTGGGTACCAGTCTGTTTAGAAAATATTCCTCTAGTCTGGGTACCAGTCCGTTTAGATAACATTCCACTAGTCTGGGTACCAGTCTGTTTAGGTAACATTCCACTAGTCTGGGTACCAGTCTGTTTAGATAACATTCCTCTAGTCTGGGTACCAGTCTGTTTAGATAACATTCCACTAGTCTGGGTACCGGTCTGTTTAGATAACATTCCACTAGTCTGGCTACCAGTCTGTTTAGGTAGAATTCCACTAGTCTGGGTACCAGTCCTCTATTCTGGGTACCAGTCCTCTAGCCTGGGTACCAGTCTGTTTAGGTAACATTCCACTAGTCTGGGTACCAGTCTGTTTAGATAACATTCCTCTAGTCTGGGTACCATTCTGTTAAGATAACATTCCTCTAGTCTGGGTACCAGTCTGTTTAGAAAATATTCCTCTAGTCTGGGTACCAGTCCGTTTAGATAACATTCCTCTAGTCTGGGTACCAGTCTGTTTAGATAACATTCCACTAGTCTGGGTACCAGTCTGTTTAGATAACATTCCACTAGTCTGGGTACCAGTCTGTTTAGAAAACATTCCTCTAGTCTGGCTACCAGTCTGTTTAGATAACATTCCACTAGTCTGGGTACCAGTCTGTTTAGAAAACATTCCTCTAGTCTGGCTACCAGTCTGTTTAGATAACATTATTCTAGTCTGGGTACCAGTCTGTATAGATAACATTCCACTAGTCTGGGTACCAGTCTGTTTAGATAACGTACCTCTAGTCTGGGTACCAGTCTGTTTAGGTAGCATTCCTCTAGTCTGGGTATCAGTCTGTTTAGATAACATTCCACTAGTCTGGGTACCAGTCTGTTTAGATAACATTCCACTAGTCTGGGTACCAGTCTGTTTAGATAACATTCCACTAGTCTGGCTACCAGTCTGTTTAGATAACATTCCACTAGTCTGGGTACCAGTCTGTTTAGATAACATTCCTCTAGTCTGGGTACCAGTCCTCTAGTCTGGGTACCAGTCTGTTTAGGTAACATTCCTCTAGTCTGGGTACCAGTCTGTTTAGGTAACATTCCACTAGTCTGGGTAAAAGTCCTCTAGTCTGGGTACCAGTCTGTTTAGATAACATTCCTCTAGTCTGGGTACCAGTCCTCTAGTCTGGGTACCAGTCTGTTTAGGTAACATTCCTCTAGTCTGGCTACCAGTCTGTTTAGATAACATTCCACTAGTCTGGGTACCAGTCTGTTTAGATAACATTCCACTAGTCTGGGTACCAGTCTGTTTAGATAACATTCCTCTAGTCTGGGTACCAGTCCTCTAGTCTGGGTAACAGGCTGTTTAGATAACGTTCCTCTAGTCTGGGTACCAGTCTGTTTAGGTAGCATTCCTCTAGTCTGGGTACCAGTCTGTTTAGGTAACATTCCTCTAGTCTGGGTACCAGTCTGTTTAGGTAACATTCCACTAGTCTGGGTACCAGTCCTCTAGTCTGGGTACCAGTCTGTTTAGGTAACATTCCACTAGTCTGGGTACCAGTCTGTTTAGATAACATTCCACTAGTCTGGGTACCAGTCTGTTTAGATAACATTCCTCTAGTCTGAGTACCAGTCCTCTAGTCTGGGTACCAGTCTGTTTAGGTAACATTCCTCTAGTCTGGGTACCAGTCTGTTTAGGTAACATTCCACTAGTCTGGGTACCAGTCCTCTAGTCTGGGTACCAGTCTGTTTAGATAACATTCCTCTAGTCTGGGTACCAGTCCTCTAGTCTGGGTACCAGTCTGTTTAGGTAACATTCCTCTAGTCTGGGTACCAGTCTGTTTAGGTAACATTCCACTAGTCTGGGTACCAGTCCTCTAGTCTGGGTACCAGTCTGTTTAGATAACATTCCTCTAGTCTGGGTACCAGTCTGTTTAGATAACATTCCACTAGTCTGGGTACCAGTCTGTTTAGGTAACATTCCACTAGTCTGGGTACCAGTCTGTTTAGATAACATTCCACTAGTCTGGGTACCAGTCTGTTTAGATAACATTCCTCTAGTCTGGGTACCAGTCCTCTAGTCTGGGTACCAGTCTGTTTAGGTAACATTCCTCTAGTCTGGGTACCAGTCTGTTTAGGTAACATTCCACTAGTCTGGGTAAAAGTCCTCTAGTCTGGGTACCAGTCTGTTTAGATAACATTCCTCTAGTCTGGGTACCAGTCCTCTAGTCTGGGTACCAGTCTGTTTAGATAACATTCCTCTAGTCTGGGTACCAGTCTGTTTAGATAACATTCCACTAGTCTGGGTACCAGTCTGTTTAGATAACATTCCTCTAGTCTGGGTACCAGTCCTCAAGTCTGGGTACCAGTCTGTTTAGATATCATTCCTCTAGTCTGGGTACCAGTCTGTTTAGATAACATGCCACTAGTCTGGGTACCAGTCTGTTTAGATAACATTCCACTAGTCTGAGTACCAGTCTGTTTAGGTAACATTCCTCTAGTCTGGGTACCAGTCCTCTAGTCTGGGTACCAGTATGTTTAGATAACATTCCTCTAGTCTGGGTACCAGTCTGTTTAGATAAAATTCCTCTAGTCTGGTTACCAGTCTGTTTAGATAACATTCCACTAGTCTGGGTACCAGTCTGTTTAGATAACATTCCACTAGTCTGGGTACCAGTCTGTTTAGATAACATTCCTCTAGTCTGGGTACCAGTCCTCTAGTCTGGGTACCAGTCTGTTTAGATAACATTCTATTTGTCTGGGTACCAGTCTGTTTAGATAACATGCCACTAGTCTGGGTACCAGTCTGTTTAGATAACATTCCACTAGTCTGGGTACCAGTCTGTTTAGGTAACATTCTTCTAGTCTGGGTACCAGTCCTCTAGTCTGGGTACCAGTATGTTTAGATAACATTCCTCTAGTCTGGGTACCAGTCTGTTTAGATAACATTCCTCTAGTCTGGTTACCAGTCTGTTTAGATAACATTCCACTAGTCTGGGTACCAGTCTGTTTAGATAACATTCCACTAGTCTGGGTACCAGTCTGTTTAGATAACATTCCACTAGTCTGGGTACCAGTCTGTTTAGGTAACATTCCACTAGTCTGGGTACCAGTCTGTTTAGATAACATTCCACTAGTCAGGGTACCAGTCTGTTTAGATAACATTCCTCTAGTCTGGGTACCAGTCCTCTAGTCTGGGTACCAGTCTGTTTAGGTAACATTCCTCTAGTCTGGGTACCAGTCTGTTTAGGTAACATTCCACTAGTCTGGGTAAAAGTCCTCTAGTCTGGGTACCAGTCTGTTTAGATAACATTCCTCTAGTCTGGGTACCAGTCCTCTAGTCTGGGTACCAGTCTGTTTAGATAACATTCCTCTAGTCTGGGTACCAGTCTGTTTAGATAACATTCCACTAGTCTGGGTACCAGTCTGTTTAGATAACATTCCTCTAGTCTGGGTACCAGTCCTCAAGTCTGGGTACCAGTCTGTTTAGATAACATTCCTCTAGTCTGGGTACCAGTCTGTTTAGATAACATTCCACTAGTCTGAGTACCAGTCTGTTTAGATAACATGCCACTAGTCTGGGTACCAGTCTGTTTAGATAACATTCCACTAGTCTGAGTACCAGTCTGTTTAGGTAACATTCCTCTAGTCTGGGTACCAGTCCTCTAGTCTGGGTACCAGTATGTTTAGATAACATTCCTCTAGTCTGGGTACCAGTCTGTTTAGATAAAATTCCTCTAGTCTGGTTACCAGTCTGTTTAGATAACATTCCACTAGTCTGGGTACCAGTCTGTTTAGATAACATTCCACTAGTCTGGGTACCAGTCTGTTTAGATAACATTCCTCTAGTCTGGGTACCAGTCCTCTAGTCTGGGTACCAGTCTGTTTAGATAACATTCTATTTGTCTGGGTACCAGTCTGTTTAGATAACATGCCACTAGTCTGGGTACCAGTCTGTTTAGATAACATTCCACTAGTCTGGGTACCAGTCTGTTTAGGTAACATTCCTCTAGTCTGGGTACCAGTCCTCTAGTCTGGGTACCAGTATGTTTAGATAACATTCCTCTAGTCTGGGTACCAGTCTGTTTAGATAACATTCCTCTAGTCTGGTTACCAGTCTGTTTAGATAACATTCCACTAGTCTGGGTACCAGTCTGTTTAGATAACATTCCACTAGTCTGGGTACCAGTCTGTTTAGATAACATTCCTCTAGTCTGGGTACCAGTCCTCTAGTCTGGGTACCAGTCTGTTTAGATAACATTCCACTAGTCTGGGTACCAGTCTGTTTAGGTAACATTCCACTAGTCTGGCTACCAGTCTGTTTAGGTAACATTCCACTAGTCTGGGTACCAGTCTGTTTAGGTAACATTCCACTAGTCTGGGTACCAGTCTGTTTAGGTAACATTCCACTAGTCTGGGTACCAGTCTGTTTAGATAACATTCCTCTAGTCTGGCTACCAGTCCTCTAGTCTGGGTACCAGTCCTCTAGTCTGGGTACCAGTCTGTTTAGATAACATTCCACTAGTCTGGGTACCAGTCTGTTTAGATAACATTACACTAGTCTGGCTACCAGTCTGTTTAGATAACATTCCACTAGTCTGGGTACCAGTCTGTTTAGATAACATTCCACTAGTCTGGGTACCAGTCTGTTTAGATAACATTCCTCTAGTCTGGGTACCAGTCTGTTTAGATAACATTCCACTAGTCTGGGTACCAATCTGTTTAGGTACCAGTCCTCTAGTCTGGGTACCAGTCTGTTTAGATAACATTCCACTAGTCTGGGTACCGGTCTGTTTAGATAACATTCCACTAGTCTGGCTACCAGTCTGTTTAGGTAGAATTCCACTAGTCTGGGTACCAGTCCTCTATTCTGGGTACCAGTCCTCTAGCCTGGGTACCAGTCTGTTTAGGTAACATTCCACTAGTCTGGGTACCAGTCTGTTTAGATAACATTCCTCTAGTCTGGGTACCATTCTGTTAAGATAACATTCCTCTAGTCTGGGTACCAGTCTGTTTAGAAAACATTCCTCTAGTCTGGGTACCAGTCCGTTTAGATAACATTCCTCTAGTCTGGGTACCAGTCTGTTTAGATAACATTCCACTAGTCTGGGTACCAGTCTGTTTAGATAACATTCCACTAGTCTGGGTACCAGTCTGTTTAGAAAACATTCCTCTAGTCTGGCTACCAGTCTGTTTAGATAACATTCCACTAGTCTGGGTACCAGTCTGTTTAGAAAACATTCCTCTAGTCTGGCTACCAGTCTGTTTAGATAACATTATTCTAGTCTGGGTACCAGTCTGTATAGCTAACATTCCACTAGTCTGGGTACCAGTCTGTTTAGATAACGTTCCTCTAGTCTGGGTACCAGTCTGTTTAGGTAGCATTCCTCTAGTCTGGGTATCAGTCTGTTTAGATAACATTCCACTAGTCTGGGTACCAGTCTGTTTAGATAACATTCCACTAGTCTGGCTACCAGTCTGTTTAGATAACATTCCACTAGTCTAGGTACCAGTCTGTTTAGATAACATTCCTCTAGTCTGGGTACCAGTCCTCTAGTCTGGGTACCAGTCTGTTTAGGTAACATTCCTCTAGTCTGGGTACCAGTCTGTTTAGGTAACATTCCACTAGTCTGGGTAAAAGTCCTCTAGTCTGGGTACCAGTCTGTTTAGATAACATTCCTCTAGTCTGGGTACCAGTCCTCTAGTCTGGGTACGAGTCTGTTTAGGTAACATTCCTCTAGTCTGGCTACCAGTCTGTTTAGATAACATTCCACTAGTCTGGGTACCAGTCTGTTTAGATAACATTCCACTAGTCTGGGTACCAGTCTGTTTAGATAACATTCCTCTAGTCTGGGTACCAGTCCTCTAGTCTGGGTAACAGGCTGTTTAGATAACGTTCCTCTAGTCTGGGTACCAGTCTGTTTAGGTAGCATTCCTCTAGTCTGGGTACCAGTCTGTTTAGGTAACATTCCTCTAGTCTGGGTACCAGTCTGTTTAGGTAATATTCCACTAGTCTGGGTACCAGTCCTCTAGTCTGGGTACCAGTCTGTTTAGGTAACATTCCACTAGTCTGGGTACCAGTCTGTTTAGATAACATTCCACTAGTCTGGGTACCAGTCTGTTTAGATAACATTCCTCTAGTCTGAGTACCAGTCCTCTAGTCTGGGTACCAGTCTGTTTAGGTAACATTCCTCTAGTCTGGGTACCAGTCTGTTTAGGTAACATTCCACTAGTCTGGGTACCAGTCCTCTAGTCTGGGTACCAGTCTGTTTAGATAACATTCCTCTAGTCTGGGTACCAGTCCTCTAGTCTGGGTACCAGTCTGTTTAGGTAACATTCCTCTAGTCTGGGTACCAGTCTGTTTAGGTAACATTCCACTAGTCTGGGTACCAGTCCTCTAGTCTGGGTACCAGTCTGTTTAGATAACATTCCTCTAGTCTGGGTACCAGTCTGTTTAGATAACATTCCACTAGTCTGGGTACCAGTTTGTTTAGGTAACATTCCACTAGTCTGGGTACCAGTCTGTTTAGATAACATTCCACTAGTCTGGGTACCAGTCTGTTTAGATAACATTCCTCTAGTCTGGGTACCAGTCCTCTAGTCTGGGTACCAGTCTGTTTAGGTAACATTCCTCTAGTCTGGGTACCAGTCTGTTTAGGTAACATTCCACTAGTCTGGGTAAAAGTCCTCTAGTCTGGGTACCAGTCTGTTTAGATAACATTCCTCTAGTCTGGGTACCAGTCCTCTAGTCTGGGTACCAGTCTGTTTAGATAACATTCCTCTAGTCTGGGTACCAGTCTGTTTAGATAACATTCCACTAGTCTGGGTACCAGTCTGTTTAGATAACATTCCTCTAGTCTGGGTACCAGTCCTCAAGTCTGGGTACCAGTCTGTTTAGATAACATTCCTCTAGTCTGGGTACCAGTCTGTTTAGATAACATTCCACTAGTCTGGGTACCAGTCTGTTTAGATGACATTCCACTAATCTGGGTACCAGTCTGATTAGGTAACATTCCTCTAGTCTGGGTACCAGTCCTCTAGTCTGGGTACCAGTCTGTTTAGATAACATTCTATTAGTCTGGGTACCAGTCTGTTTAGATAACATGCCACTAGTCTGGGTACCAGTCTGTTTAGATAACATTCCACTAGTCTGAGTACCAGTCTGTTTAGGTAACATTCCTCTAGTCTGGGTACCAGTCCTCTAGTCTGGGTACCAGTATGTTTAGATAACATTCCTCTAGTCTGGGTACCAGTCTGTTTAGATAAAATTCCTCTAGTCTGGTTACCAGTCCGTTTAGATAACATTCCACTAGTCTGGGTACCAGTCTGTTTAGATAACATTCCACTAGTCTGGGTACCAGTCTGTTTAGATAACATTCCTCTAGTCTGGGTACCAGTCCACTATTCTGGGTACCAGTCTGTTTAGATAACATTCTATTTGTCTGGGTACCAGTCTGTTTAGATAACATGCCACTAGTCTGGGTACCAGTCTGTTTAGATAACATTCCACTAGTCTGGGTACCAGTCTGTTTAGGTAACATTCCTCTAGTCTGGGTACCAGTCCTCTAGTCTGGGTACCAGTATGTTTAGATAACATTCCTCTAGTCTGGCTACCAGTCTGTTTAGATAACATTCCTCTAGTCTGGTTACCAGTCTGTTTAGATAACATTCCACTAGTCTGGGTACCAGTCTGTTTAGATAACATTCCACTAGTCTGGGTACCA
Source organism: Salmo salar (assembly GCF_965601325.2). Taxonomy (NCBI): domain Eukaryota; kingdom Metazoa; phylum Chordata; class Actinopteri; order Salmoniformes; family Salmonidae; genus Salmo; species Salmo salar. The sequence continues at coordinate 117,366,926 of NC_138291.1, read as the reverse complement.
GTCTGTTTAGATAACATTCCACTAGTCTGGGTACCAGTCTGTTTAGGTAACATTCCACTAGTCTGGGTACCAGTCTGTTTAGATAACATTCCACTAGTCTGGGTACCAGTCTGTTTAGATAACATTCCTCTAGTCTGGGTACCAGTCCTCTAGTCTGGGTACCAGTCTGTTTAGGTAACATTCCTCTAGTCTGGGTACCAGTCTGTTTAGGTAACATTCCACTAGTCTGGGTAAAAGTCCTCTAGTCTGGGTACCAGTCTGTTTAGATAACATTCCTCTAGTCTGGGTACCAGTCCTCTAGTCTGGGTACCAGTCTGTTTAGATAACATTCCACTAGTCTGGGTACCAATCTGTTTAGGTACCAGTCCTCTAGTCTGGGTACCAGTCTGTTTAGATAACATTCCACTAGTCTGGGTACCGGTCTGTTTAGATAACATTCCACTAGTCTGGCTACCAGTCTGTTTAGGTAGAATTCCACTAGTCTGGGTACCAGTCCTCTATTCTGGGTACCAGTCCTCTAGCCTGGGTACCAGTCTGTTTAGGTAACATTCCACTAGTCTGGGTACCAGTCTGTTTAGATAACATTCCTCTAGTCTGGGTACCATTCTGTTAAGATAACATTCCTCTAGTCTGGGTACCAGTCTGTTTAGAAAACATTCCTCTAGTCTGGGTACCAGTCTGTTTAGAAAACATTCCTCTAGTCTGGGTACCAGTCTGTTTAGATAACATTCCACTAGTCTGGGTACCAGTCTGTTTAGATAACATTCCACTAGTCTGGGTACCAGTCTGTTTAGAAAACATTCCTCTAGTCTGGCTACCAGTCTGTTTAGATAACATTCCACTAGTCTGGGTACCAGTCTGTTTAGAAAACATTCCTCTAGTCTGGCTACCAGTCTGTTTAGATAACATTATTCTAGTCTGGGTACCAGTCTGTATAGATAACATTCCACTAGTCTGGGTACCAGTCTGTTTAGATAACGTTCCTCTAGTCTGGGTACCAGTCTGTTTAGGTAGCATTCCTCTAGTCTGGGTATCAGTCTGTTTAGATAACATTCCACTAGTCTGGGTACCAGTCTGTTTAGATAACATTCCACTAGTCTGGCTACCAGTCTGTTTAGATAACATTCCACTAGTCTGGGTACCAGTCTGTTTAGATAACATTCCTCTAGTCTGGGTACCAGTCCTCTAGTCTGGGTACCAGTATGTTTAGATAACATTCCTCTAGTCTGGGTACCAGTCTGTTTAGATAAAATTCCTCTAGTCTGGTTACCAGTCCGTTTAGATAACATTCCACTAGTCTGGGTACCAGTCTGTTTAGATAACATTCCACTAGTCTGGGTACCAGTCTGTTTAGATAACATTCCTCTAGTCTGGGTACCAGTCCACTATTCTGGGTACCAGTCTGTTTAGATAACATTCTATTTGTCTGGGTACCAGTCTGTTTAGATAACATGCCACTAGTCTGGGTACCAGTCTGTTTAGATAACATTCCACTAGTCTGGGTACCAGTCTGTTTAGGTAACATTCCTCTAGTCTGGGTACCAGTCCTCTAGTCTGGGTACCAGTATGTTTAGATAACATTCCTCTAGTCTGGGTACCAGTCTGTTTAGGTAGCATTCCTCTAGTCTGGGTACCAGTCTGTTTAGGTAACATTCCTCTAGTCTGGGTACCAGTCTGTTTAGGTAATATTCCACTAGTCTGGGTACCAGTCCTCTAGTCTGGGTACCAGTCTGTTTAGGTAACATTCCACTAGTCTGGGTACCAGTCTGTTTAGATAACATTCCACTAGTCTGGGTACCAGTCTGTTTAGATAACATTCCTCTAGTCTGAGTACCAGTCCTCTAGTCTGGGTACCAGTCTGTTTAGGTAACATTCCTCTAGTCTGGGTACCAGTCTGTTTAGGTAACATTCCACTAGTCTGGGTACCAGTCCTCTAGTCTGGGTACCAGTCTGTTTAGATAACATTCCTCTAGTCTGGGTACCAGTCCTCTAGTCTGGGTACCAGTCTGTTTAGGTAACATTCCTCTAGTCTGGGTACCAGTCTGTTTAGGTAACATTCCACTAGTCTGGGTACCAGTCCTCTAGTCTGGGTACCAGTCTGTTTAGATAACATTCCTCTAGTCTGGGTACCAGTCCTCTAGTCTGGGTACCAGTCTGTTTAGGTAACATTCCTCTAGTCTCGGTACCAGTCTGTTTAGGTAACATTCCACTAGTCTGGGTACCAGTCCTCTAGTCTGGGTACCAGTCTGTTTAGGTAACATTCCTCTAGTCTGGGTACCAGTCTGTTTAGGTAACATTCCACTAGTCTGGGTAAAAGTCCTCTAGTCTGGGTACCAGTCTGTTTAGATAACATTCCTCTAGTCTGGGTACCAGTCCTCTAGTCTGGGTACCAGTCTGTTTAGATAACATTCCTCTAGTCTGGGTACCAGTCTGTTTAGATAACATTCCACTAGTCTGGGTACCAGTCTGTTTAGATAACATTCCTCTAGTCTGGGTACCAGTCCTCAAGTCTGGGTACCAGTCTGTTTAGATAACATTCCTCTAGTCTGGGTACCAGTCTGTTTAGATAACATTCCACTAGTCTGGGTACCAGTCTGTTTAGATGACATTCCACTAATCTGGGTACCAGTCTGATTAGGTAACATTCCTCTAGTCTGGGTACCAGTCCTCTAGTCTGGGTACCAGTCTGTTTAGATAACATTCTATTAGTCTGGGTACCAGTCTGTTTAGATAACATGCCACTAGTCTGGGTACCAGTCTGTTTAGATAACATTCCACTAGTCTGGGTACCAGTCTGTTTAGGTAACATTCCTCTAGTCTGGGTACCAGTCCTCTAGTCTGGGTACCAGTATGTTTAGATAACATTCCTCTAGTCTGGGTACCAGTCTGTTTAGATAAAATTCCTCTAGTCTGGTTACCAGTCCGTTTAGATAACATTCCACTAGTCTGGGTACCAGTCTGTTTAGATAACATTCCACTAGTCTGGGTACCAGTCTGTTTAGATAACATTCCTCTAGTCTGGGTACCAGTCCACTATTCTGGGTACCAGTCTGTTTAGATAACATTCTATTTGTCTGGGTACCAGTCTGTTTAGATAACATGCCACTAGTCTGGGTACCAGTCTGTTTAGATAACATTCCACTAGTCTGGGTACCAGTCTGTTTAGGTAACATTCCTCTAGTCTGGGTACCAGTCCTCTAGTCTGGGTACCAGTATGTTTAGATAACATTCCTCTAGTCTGGGTACCAGTCTGTTTAGATAACATTCCTCTAGTCTGGTTACCAGTCTGTTTAGATAACATTCCACTAGTCTGGGTACCAGTCTGTTTAGATAACATTCCACTAGTCTGGGTACCAGTCTGTTTAGATAACATTCCACTAGTCTGGGTACCAGTCTGTTTAGGTAACATTCCACTAGTCTGGGTACCAGTCTGTTTAGATAACATTCCACTAGTCTGGGTACCAGTCTGTTTAGATAACATTCCTCTAGTCTGGGTACCAGTCCTCTAGTCTGGGTACCAGTCTGTTTAGGTAACATTCCTCTAGTCTGGGTACCAGTCTGTTTAGGTAACATTCCACTAGTCTGGGTAAAAGTCCTCTAGTCTGGGTACCAGTCTGTTTAGATAACATTCCTCTAGTCTGGGTACCAGTCCTCTAGTCTGGGTACCAGTCTGTTTAGATAACATTCCACTAGTCTGGGTACCAATCTGTTTAGGTACCAGTCCTCTAGTCTGGGTACCAGTCTGTTTAGATAACATTCCACTAGTCTGGGTACCGGTCTGTTTAGATAACATTCCACTAGTCTGGCTACCAGTCTGTTTAGGTAGAATTCCACTAGTCTGGGTACCAGTCCTCTATTCTGGGTACCAGTCCTCTAGCCTGGGTACCAGTCTGTTTAGGTAACATTCCACTAGTCTGGGTACCAGTCTGTTTAGATAACATTCCTCTAGTCTGGGTACCATTCTGTTAAGATAACATTCCTCTAGTCTGGGTACCAGTCTGTTTAGAAAACATTCCTCTAGTCTGGGTACCAGTCTGTTTAGAAAACATTCCTCTAGTCTGGGTACCAGTCTGTTTAGATAACATTCCACTAGTCTGGGTACCAGTCTGTTTAGATAACATTCCACTAGTCTGGGTACCAGTCTGTTTAGAAAACATTCCTCTAGTCTGGCTACCAGTCTGTTTAGATAACATTCCACTAGTCTGGGTACCAGTCTGTTTAGAAAACATTCCTCTAGTCTGGCTACCAGTCTGTTTAGATAACATTATTCTAGTCTGGGTACCAGTCTGTATAGATAACATTCCACTAGTCTGGGTACCAGTCTGTTTAGATAACGTTCCTCTAGTCTGGGTACCAGTCTGTTTAGGTAGCATTCCTCTAGTCTGGGTATCAGTCTGTTTAGATAACATTCCACTAGTCTGGGTACCAGTCTGTTTAGATAACATTCCACTAGTCTGGCTACCAGTCTGTTTAGATAACATTCCACTAGTCTGGGTACCAGTCTGTTTAGATAACATTCCTCTAGTCTGGGTACCAGTCCTCTAGTCTGGGTACCAGTCTGTTTAGGTAACATTCCTCTAGTCTGGGTACCAGTCTGTTTAGGTAACATTCCACTAGTCTGGGTAAAAGTCCTCTAGTCTGGGTACCAGTCTGTTTAGATAACATTCCTCTAGTCTGGGTACCAGTCCTCTAGTCTGGGTACGAGTCTGTTTAGGTAACATTCCTCTAGTCTGGCTACCAGTCTGTTTAGATAACATTCCACTAGTCTGGGTACCAGTCTGTTTAGATAACATTCCACTAGTCTGGGTACCAGTCTGTTTAGATAACATTCCTCTAGTCTGGGTACCAGTCCTCTAGTCTGGGTAACAGGCTGTTTAGATAACGTTCCTCTAGTCTGGGTACCAGTCTGTTTAGGTAGCATTCCTCTAGTCTGGGTACCAGTCTGTTTAGGTAACATTCCTCTAGTCTGGGTACCAGTCTGTTTAGGTAATATTCCACTAGTCTGGGTACCAGTCCTCTAGTCTGGGTACCAGTCTGTTTAGGTAACATTCCACTAGTCTGGGTACCAGTCTGTTTAGATAACATTCCACTAGTCTGGGTACCAGTCTGTTTAGATAACATTCCTCTAGTCTGAGTACCAGTCCTCTAGTCTGGGTACCAGTCTGTTTAGGTAACATTCCTCTAGTCTGGGTACCAGTCTGTTTAGGTAACATTCCACTAGTCTGGGTACCAGTCCTCTAGTCTGGGTACCAGTCTGTTTAGATAACATTCCTCTAGTCTGGGTACCAGTCCTCTAGTCTGGGTACCAGTCTGTTTAGGTAACATTCCTCTAGTCTGGGTACCAGTCTGTTTAGGTAACATTCCACTAGTCTGGGTACCAGTCCTCTAGTCTGGGTACCAGTCTGTTTAGATAACATTCCTCTAGTCTGGGTACCAGTCCTCTAGTCTGGGTACCAGTCTGTTTAGGTAACATTCCTCTAGTCTCGGTACCAGTCTGTTTAGGTAACATTCCACTAGTCTGGGTACCAGTCCTCTAGTCTGGGTACCAGTCTGTTTAGATAACATTCCTCTAGTCTGGGTACCAGTCTGTTTAGATAACATTCCACTAGTCTGGGTACCAGTTTGTTTAGGTAACATTCCACTAGTCTGGGTACCAGTCTGTTTAGATAACATTCCACTAGTCTGGGTACCAGTCTGTTTAGATAACATTCCTCTAGTCTGGGTACCAGTCCTCTAGTCTGGGTACCAGTCTGTTTAGATAACATTCCTCTAGTCTGGGTACCAGTCCTCTAGTCTGGGTACCAGTCTGTTTAGGTAACATTCCTCTAGTCTGGGTACCAGTCTGTTTAGGTAACATTCCACTAGTCTGGGTACCAGTCCTCTAGTCTGGGTACCAGTCTGTTTAGATAACATTCCTCTAGTCTGGGTACCAGTCTGTTTAGAAAACATTCCTCTAGTCTGGGTACCAGTCCGTTTAGATAACATTCCTCTAGTCTGGGTACCAGTCTGTTTAGATAACATTCCACTAGTCTGGGTACCAGTCTGTTTAGATAACATTCCACTAGTCTGGGTACCAGTCTGTTTAGAAAACATTCCTCTAGTCTGGCTACCAGTCTGTTTAGATAACATTCCACTAGTCTGGGTACCAGTCTGTTTAGAAAACATTCCTCTAGTCTGGCTACCAGTCTGTTTAGATAACATTATTCTAGTCTGGGTACCAGTCTGTATAGATAACATTCCACTAGTCTGGGTACCAGTCTGTTTAGATAACGTTCCTCTAGTCTGGGTACCAGTCTGTTTAGGTAGCATTCCTCTAGTCTGGGTATCAGTCTGTTTAGATAACATTCCACTAGTCTGGGTACCAGTCTGTTTAGATAACATTCCACTAGTCTGGCTACCAGTCTGTTTAGATAACATTCCACTAGTCTGGGTACCAGTCTGTTTAGATAACATTCCTCTAGTCTGGGTACCAGTCCTCTAGTCTGGGTACCAGTCTGTTTAGGTAACATTCCTCTAGTCTGGGTACCAGTCTGTTTAGGTAACATTCCACTAGTCTGGGTAAAAGTCCTCTAGTCTGGGTACCAGTCTGTTTAGATAACATTCCTCTAGTCTGGGTACCAGTCCTCTAGTCTGGGTACCAGTCTGTTTAGGTAACATTCCTCTAGTCTGGCTACCAGTCTGTTTAGGTAACATTCCTCTAGTCTGGCTACCAGTCTGTTTAGATAACATTCCACTAGTCTGGGTACCAGTCTGTTTAGATAACATTCCACTAGTCTGGGTACCAGTCTGTTTAGATAACATTCCTCTAGTCTGGGTACCAGTCCTCTAGTCTGGGTAACAGGCTGTTTAGATAACGTTCCTATAGTCTGGGTACCAGTCTGTTTAGGTAGCATTCCTCTAGTCTGGGTACCAGTCTGTTTAGGTAACATTCCTCTAGTCTGGGTACCAGTCTGTTTAGGTAACATTCCACTAGTCTGGGTACCAGTCTGTTTAGATAACATTCCTCTAGTCTGGGTACCAGTCCTCAAGTCTGGGTACCAGTCTGTTTAGATAACATTCCTCTAGTCTGGGTACCAGTCTGTTTAGATAACATTCCACTAGTCTGAGTACCAGTCTGTTTAGATAACATGCCACTAGTCTGGGTACCAGTCTGTTTAGATAACATTCCACTAGTCTGAGTACCAGTCTGTTTAGGTAACATTCCTCTAGTCTGGGTACCAGTCCTCTAGTCTGGGTACCAGTATGTTTAGATAACATTCCTCTAGTCTGGGTACCAGTCTGTTTAGATAAAATTCCTCTAGTCTGGTTACCAGTCTGTTTAGATAACATTCCACTAGTCTGGGTACCAGTCTGTTTAGATAACATTCCACTAGTCTGGGTACCAGTCTGTTTAGATAACATTCCTCTAGTCTGGGTACCAGTCCTCTAGTCTGGGTACCAGTCTGTTTAGATAACATTCTATTTGTCTGGGTACCAGTCTGTTTAGATAACATGCCACTAGTCTGGGTACCAGTCTGTTTAGATAACATTCCACTAGTCTGGGTACCAGTCTGTTTAGGTAACATTCCTCTAGTCTGGGTACCAGTCCTCTAGTCTGGGTACCAGTATGTTTAGATAACATTCCTCTAGTCTGGGTACCAGTCTGTTTAGATAACATTCCTCTAGTCTGGTTACCAGTCTGTTTAGATAACATTCCACTAGTCTGGGTACCAGTCTGTTTAGATAACATTCCACTAGTCTGGGTACCAGTCTGTTTAGATAACATTCCTCTAGTCTGGGTACCAGTCCTCTAGTCTGGGTACCAGTCTGTTTAGATAACATTCCACTAGTCTGGGTACCAGTCTGTTTAGGTAACATTCCACTAGTCTGGCTACCAGTCTGTTTAGGTAACATTCCACTAGTCTGGGTACCAGTCTGTTTAGGTAACATTCCACTAGTCTGGGTACCAGTCTGTTTAGGTAACATTCCACTAGTCTGGGTACCAGTCTGTTTAGATAACATTCCTTTAGTCTGGCTACCAGTCCTCTAGTCTGGGTACCAGTCCTCTAGTCTGGGTACCAGTCTGTTTAGATAACATTCCACTAGTCTGGGTACCAGTCTGTTTAGATAACATTACACTAGTCTGGCTACCAGTCTGTTTAGATAACATTCCACTAGTCTGGGTACCAGTCCTCTAGTCTGGGTACCAGTCTGTTTAGATAACATTCCTCTAGTCTGGGTACCAGTCCTCTAGTCTGGGTACCAAGTCTGTTTAGATAACATTCTATTTGTCTGGGTACCAGTCTGTTTAGATAACATGCCACTAGTCTGGGTACCAGTCTGTTTAGATAACATTCCACTAGTCTGGGTACCAGTCTGTTTAGGTAACATTCCTCTAGTCTGGGTACCAGTCCTCTAGTCTGGGTACCAGTCTGTTTAGATAACATTCCACTAGTCTGGGTACCAGTCTGTTTAGGTAACATTCCACTAGTCTGGCTACCAGTCTGTTTAGGTAACATTCCACTAGTCTGGGTACCAGTCTGTTTAGGTAACATTCCACTAGTCTGGGTACCAGTCTGTTTAGGTAACATTCCACTAGTCTGGGTACCAGTCTGTTTAGATAACATTCCTCTAGTCTGGCTACCAGTCCTCTAGTCTGGGTACCAGTCCTCTAGTCTGGGTACCAGTCTGTTTAGATAACATTCCACTAGTCTGGGTACCAGTCTGTTTAGATAACATTACACTAGTCTGGCTACCAGTCTGTTTAGATAACATTCCACTAGTCTGGGTACAAGTCTGTTTAGATAACATTCCACTAGTCTGGGTACCAGTCTGTTTAGATAACATTCCTCTAGTCTGGGTACCAGTCTGTTTAGATAACATTCCACTAGTCTGGGTACCAGTCTGTTTAGGTACCAGTCCTCTAGTCTGGGTACCAGTCTGTTTAGATAACATTCCACTAGTCTGGGTACCGGTCTGTTTAGATAACATTCCACTAGTCTGGCTACCAGTCTGTTTAGGTAGAATTCCACTAGTCTGGGTACCAGTCCTCTATTCTGGGTACCAGTCCTCTAGCCTGGGTACCAGTCTGTTTAGGTAACATTCCACTAGTCTGGGTACCAGTCTGTTTAGATAACATTCCTCTAGTCTGGGTACCATTCTGTTAAGATAACATTCCTCTAGTCTGGGTACCAGTCTGTTTAGAAAATATTCCTCTAGTCTGGGTACCAGTCCGTTTAGATAACATTCCACTAGTCTGGGTACCAGTCTGTTTAGGTAACATTCCACTAGTCTGGGTACCAGTCTGTTTAGATAACATTCCTCTAGTCTGGCTACCAGTCCTCTAGTCTGGGTACCAGTCCTCTAGTCTGGGTACCAGTCTGTTTAGATAACATTCCACTAGTCTGGGTACCAGTCTGTTTAGATAACATTACACTAGTCTGGCTACCAGTCTGTTTAGATAACATTCCACTAGTCTGGGTACAAGTCTGTTTAGATAACATTCCACTAGTCTGGGTACCAGTCTGTTTAGATAACATTCCTCTAGTCTGGGTACCAGTCTGTTTAGATAACATTCCACTAGTCTGGGTACCAGTCTGTTTAGGTACCATTACACTAGTCTGGCTACCAGTCTGTTTAGATAACATTCCTCTATTCTGGGTACCAGTCCTCTAGCCTGGGTACCAGTCTGTTTAGGTAACATTCCACTAGTCTGGGTACCAGTCTGTTTAGATAACATTCCTCTAGTCTGGGTACCATTCTGTTAAGATAACATTCCTCTAGTCTGGGTACCAGTCTGTTTAGAAAATATTCCTCTAGTCTGGGTACCAGTCCGTTTAGATAACATTCCTCTAGTCTGGGTACCAGTCTGTTTAGATAACATTCCACTAGTCTGGGTACCAGTCTGTTTAGATAACATTCCACTAGTCTGGGTACCAGTCTGTTTAGAAAACATTCCTCTAGTCTGGCTACCAGTCTGTTTAGATAACATTCCACTAGTCTGGGTACCAGTCTGTTTAGAAAACATTCCTCTAGTCTGGCTACCAGTCTGTTTAGATAACATTATTCTAGTCTGGGTACCAGTCTGTATAGATAACATTCCACTAGTCTGGGTACCAGTCTGTTTAGATAACGTACCTCTAGTCTGGGTACCAGTCTGTTTAGGTAGCATTCCTCTAGTCTGGGTATCAGTCTGTTTAGATAACATTCCACTAGTCTGGGTACCAGTCTGTTTAGATAACATTCCACTAGTCTGGGCACCAGTCTGTTTAGATAACATTCCACTAGTCTGGCTACCAGTCTGTTTAGATAACATTCCACTAGTCTGGGTACCAGTCTGTTTAGATAACATTCCTCTAGTCTGGGTACCAGTCCTCTAGTCTGGGTACCAGTCTGTTTAGGTAACATTCCTCTAGTCTGGGTACCAGTCTGTTTAGGTAACATTCCACTAGTCTGGGTAAAAGTCCTCTAGTCTGGGTACCAGTCTGTTTAGATAACATTCCTCTAGTCTGGGTACCAGTCCTCTAGTCTGGGTACCAGTCTGTTTAGGTAACATTCCTCTAGTCTGGCTACCAGTCTGTTTAGGTAACATTCCTCTAGTCTGGCTACCAGTCTGTTTAGATAACATTCCACTAGTCTGGGTACCAGTCTGTTTAGATAACATTCCACTAGTCTGGGTACCAGTCTGTTTAGATAACATTCCTCTAGTCTGGGTACCAGTCCTCTAGTCTGGGTAACAGGCTGTTTAGATAACGTTCCTCTAGTCTGGGTACCAGTCTGTTTAGGTAGCATTCCTCTAGTCTGGGTACCAGTCTGTTTAGGTAACATTCCTCTAGTCTGGGTACCAGTCTGTTTAGGTAACATTCCACTAGTCTGGGTACCAGTCCTCTAGTCTGGGTACCAGTCTGTTTAGGTAACATTCCACTAGTCTGGGTACCAGTCTGTTTAGATAACATTCCACTAGTCTGGGTACCAGTCTGTTTAGATAACATTCCTCTAGTCTGAGTACCAGTCCTCTAGTCTGGGTACCAGTCTGTTTAGGTAACATTCCTCTAGTCTGGGTACCAGTCTGTTTAGGTAACATTCCACTAGTCTGGGTACCAGTCCTCTAGTCTGGGTACCAGTCTGTTTAGATAACATTCCTCTAGTCTGGGTACCAGTCCTCTAGTCTGGGTACCAGTCTGTTTAGGTAACATTCCTCTAGTCTGGGTACCAGTCTGTTTAGGTAACATTCCTCTAGTCTGGGTACCAGTCCTCAAGTCTGGGTACCAGTCTGTTTAGATAACATTCCTCTAGTCTGGGTACCAGTCTGTTTAGATAACATTCCACTAGTCTGGGTACCAGTCTGTTTAGATGACATTCCACTAATCTGGGTACCAGTCTGATTAGGTAACATTCCTCTAGTCTGGGTACCAGTCCTCTAGTCTGGGTACCAGTCTGTTTAGATAACATTCTATTAGTCTGGGTACCAGTCTGTTTAGATAACATGCCACTAGTCTGGGTACCAGTCTGTTTAGATAACATTCCACTAGTCTGAGTACCAGTCTGTTTAGGTAACATTCCTCTAGTCTGGGTACCAGTCCTCTAGTCTGGGTACCAGTATGTTTAGATAACATTCCTCTAGTCTGGGTACCAGTCTGTTTAGATAAAATTCCTCTAGTCTGGTTACCAGTCTGTTTAGATAACATTCCACTAGTCTGGGTACCAGTCTGTTTAGATAACATTCAACTAGTCTGGGTACCAGTCTGTTTAGATAACATTCCTCTAGTCTGGGTACCAGTCCTCTAGTCTGGGTACCAGTCTGTTTAGATAACATTCTATTTGTCTGGGTACCAGTCTGTTTAGATAACATGCCACTAGTCTGGGTACCAGTCTGTTTAGATAACATTCCACTAGTCTGGGTACCAGTCTGTTTAGGTAACATTCCTCTAGTCTGGGTACCAGTCCTCTAGTCTGGGTACCAGTATGTTTAGATAACATTCCTCTAGTCTGGGTACCAGTCTGTTTAGATAACATTCCTCTAGTCTGGTTACCAGTCTGTTTAGATAACATTCCACTAGTCTGGGTACCAGTCTGTTTAGATAACATTCCACTAGTCTGGGTACCAGTCTGTTTAGATAACATTCCACTAGTCAGGGTACCAGTCTGTTTAGATAACATTCCTCTAGTCTGGGTACCAGTCCTCTAGTCTGGGTACCAGTCTGTTTAGGTAACATTCCTCTAGTCTGGGTACCAGTCTGTTTAGGTAACATTCCACTAGTCTGGGTAAAAGTCCTCTAGTCTGGGTACCAGTCTGTTTAGATAACATTCCTCTAGTCTGGGTACCAGTCCTCTAGTCTGGGTACCAGTCTGTTTAGATAACATTCCTCTAGTCTGGGTACCAGTCTGTTTAGATAACATTCCACTAGTCTGGGTACCAGTCTGTTTAGATAACATTCCTCTAGTCTGGGTACCAGTCCTCAAGTCTGGGTACCAGTCTGTTTAGATAACATTCCTCTAGTCTGGGTACTAGTCTGTTTAGATAACATTCCACTAGTCTGAGTACCAGTCTGTTTAGATAACATGCCACTAGTCTGGGTACCAGTCTGTTTAGATAACATTCCACTAGTCTGAGTACCAGTCTGTTTAGGTAACATTCCTCTAGTCTGGGTACCAGTCCTCTAGTCTGGGTACCAGTATGTTTAGATAACATTCCTCTAGTCTGGGTACCAGTCTGTTTAGATAAAATTCCTCTAGTCTGGTTACCAGTCTGTTTAGATAACATTCCACTAGTCTGGGTACCAGTCTGTTTAGATAACATTCCACTAGTCTGGGTACCAGTCTGTTTAGATAACATTCCTCTAGTCTGGGTACCAGTCCTCTAGTCTGGGTACCAGTCTGTTTAGATAACATTCTATTTGTCTGGGTACCAGTCTGTTTAGATAACATGCCACTAGTCTGGGTACCAGTCTGTTTAGATAACATTCCACTAGTCTGGGTACCAGTCTGTTTAGGTAACATTCCTCTAGTCTGGGTACCAGTCCTCTAGTCTGGGTACCAGTATGTTTAGATAACATTCCTCTAGTCTGGGTACCAGTCTGTTTAGATAACATTCCTCTAGTCTGGTTACCAGTCTGTTTAGATAACATTCCACTAGTCTGGGTACCAGTCTGTTTAGATAACATTCCACTAGTCTGGGTACCAGTCTGTTTAGATAACATTCCTCTAGTCTGGGTACCAGTCCTCTAGTCTGGGTACCAGTCTGTTTAGATAACATTCCACTAGTCTGGGTACCAGTCTGTTTAGGTAACATTCCACTAGTCTGGCTACCAGTCTGTTTAGGTAACATTCCACTAGTCTGGGTACCAGTCTGTTTAGGTAACATTCCACTAGTCTGGGTACCAGTCTGTTTAGGTAACATTCCACTAGTCTGGGTACCAGTCTGTTTAGATAACATTCCTCTAGTCTGGCTACCAGTCCTCTAGTCTGGGTACCAGTCCTCTAGTCTGGGTACCAGTCTGTTTAGATAACATTCCACTAGTCTGGGTACCAGTCTGTTTAGATAACATTCCTCTAGTCTGGGTACCAGTCTGTTTAGATAACATTCCACTAGTCTGGGTACCAATCTGTTTAGGTACCAGTCCTCTAGTCTGGGTACCAGTCTGTTTAGATAACATTCCACTAGTCTGGGTACCGGTCTGTTTAGATAACATTCCACTAGTCTGGCTACCAGTCTGTTTAGGTAGAATTCCACTAGTCTGGGTACCAGTCCTCTATTCTGGGTACCAGTCCTCTAGCCTGGGTACCAGTCTGTTTAGGTAACATTCCACTAGTCTGGGTACCAGTCTGTTTAGATAACATTCCACTAGTCTGGGTACCAGTCTGTTTAGATAACATTCCACTAGTCTGGGTACCAGTCTGTTTAGAAAACATTCCTCTAGTCTGGCTACCAGTCTGTTTAGATAACATTCCACTAGTCTGGGTACCAGTCTGTTTAGAAAACATTCCTCTAGTCTGGCTACCAGTCTGTTTAGATAACATTATTCTAGTCTGGGTACCAGTCTGTATAGATAACATTCCACTAGTCTGGGTACCAGTCTGTTTAGATAACGTTCCTCTAGTCTGGGTACCAGTCTGTTTAGGTAGCATTCCTCTAGTCTGGGTATCAGTCTGTTTAGATAACATTCCACTAGTCTGGGTACCAGTCTGTTTAGATAACATTCCACTAGTCTGGCTACCAGTCTGTTTAGATAACATTCCACTAGTCTGGGTACCAGTCTGTTTAGATAACATTCCTCTAGTCTGGGTACCAGTCCTCTAGTCTGGGTACCAGTCTGTTTAGGTAACATTCCTCTAGTCTGGGTACCAGTCTGTTTAGGTAACATTCCACTAGTCTGGGTAAAAGTCCTCTAGTCTGGGTACCAGTCTGTTTAGATAACATTCCTCTAGTCTGGGTACCAGTCCTCTAGTCTGGGTACGAGTCTGTTTAGGTAACATTCCTCTAGTCTGGCTACCAGTCTGTTTAGATAACATTCCACTAGTCTGGGTACCAGTCTGTTTAGATAACATTCCACTAGTCTGGGTACCAGTCTGTTTAGATAACATTCCTCTAGTCTGGGTACCAGTCCTCTAGTCTGGGTAACAGGCTGTTTAGATAACGTTCCTCTAGTCTGGGTACCAGTCTGTTTAGGTAGCATTCCTCTAGTCTGGGTACCAGTCTGTTTAGGTAACATTCCTCTAGTCTGGGTACCAGTCTGTTTAGGTAATATTCCACTAGTCTGGGTACCAGTCCTCTAGTCTGGGTACCAGTCTGTTTAGGTAACATTCCACTAGTCTGGGTACCAGTCTGTTTAGATAACATTCCACTAGTCTGGGTACCAGTCTGTTTAGATAACATTCCTCTAGTCTGAGTACCAGTCCTCTAGTCTGGGTACCAGTCTGTTTAGGTAACATTCCTCTAGTCTGGGTACCAGTCTGTTTAGGTAACATTCCACTAGTCTGGGTACCAGTCCTCTAGTCTGGGTACCAGTCTGTTTAGATAACATTCCTCTAGTCTGGGTACCAGTCCTCTAGTCTGTTTAGGTAACATTCCTCTAGTCTGGGTACCAGTCTGTTTAGGTAACATTCCACTAGTCTGGGTACCAGTCCTCTAGTCTGGGTACCAGTCTGTTTAGATAACATTCCTCTAGTCTGGGTACCAGTCTGTTTAGATAACATTCCACTAGTCTGGGTACCAGTTTGTTTAGGTAACATTCCACTAGTCTGGGTACCAGTCTGTTTAGATAACATTCCACTAGTCTGGGTACCAGTCTGTTTAGATAACATTCCTCTAGTCTGGGTGCCAGTCCTCTAGTCTGTGTACCAGTCTGTTTAGGTAACATTCCTCTAGTCTGAGTACCAGTCTGTTTAGGTAACATTCCACTAGTCTGGGTAAAAGACCTCTAGTATGGGTACCAGTCTGTTTAGATAACATTCCTCTAGTCTGGGTACCAGTCCTCTAGTCTGGGTACCAGTCTGTTTAGATAACATTCCTCTAGTCTGGGTACCAGTCTGTTTAGATAACATTCCACTAGTCTGGGTACCAGTCTGTTTAGATAACATTCCTCTAGTCTGGGTACCAGTCCTCAAGTCTGGGTACCAGTCTGTTTAGATAACATTCCTCTAGTCTGGGTACCAGTCTGTTTAGATAACATTCCACTAGTCTGGGTACCAGTCTGTTTAGATGACATTCCACTAATCTGGGTACCAGTCTGATTAGGTAACATTCCTCTAGTCTGGGTACCAGTCCTCTAGTCTGGGTACCAGTCTGTTTAGATAACATTCTATTAGTCTGGGTACCAGTCTGTTTAGATAACATGCCACTAGTCTGGGTACCAGTCTGTTTAGATAACATTCCACTAGTCTGAGTACCAGTCTGTTTAGGTAACATTCCTCTAGTCTGGGTACCAGTCCTCTAGTCTGGGTACCAGTATGTTTAGATAACATTCCTCTAGTCTGGGTACCAGTCTGTTTAGGTAAAATTCCTCTAGTCTGGTTACCAGTCCGTTTAGATAACATTCCACTAGTCTGGGTACCAGTCTGTTTAGATAACATTCCACTAGTCTGGGTACCAGTCTGTTTAGATAACATTCCTCTAGTCTGGGTACCAGTCCACTATTCTGGGTACCAGTCTGTTTAGATAACATTCTATTTGTCTGGGTACCAGTCTGTTTAGATAACATGCCACTAGTCTGGGTACCAGTCTGTTTAGATAACATTCCACTAGTCTGGGTACCAGTCTGTTTAGGTAACATTCCTCTAGTCTGGGTACCAGTCCTCTAGTCTGGGTACCAGTATGTTTAGATAACATTCCTCTAGTCTGGGTACCAGTCTGTTTAGATAACATTCCTCTAGTCTGGTTACCAGTCTGTTTAGATAACATTCCACTAGTCTGGGTACCAGTCTGTTTAGATAACATTCCACTAGTCTGGGTACCAGTCTGTTTAGATAACATTCCACTAGTCTGGGTACCAGTCTGTTTAGGTAACATTCCACTAGTCTGGGTACCAGTCTGTTTAGATAACATTCCACTAGTCTGGGTACCAGTCTGTTTAGATAACATTCCTCTAGTCTGGGTACCAGTCCTCTAGTCTGGGTACCAGTCTGTTTAGGTAACATTCCTCTAGTCTGGGTACCAGTCTGTTTAGGTAACATTCCACTAGTCTGGGTAAAAGTCCTCTAGTCTGGGTACCAGTCTGTTTAGATAACATTCCTCTAGTCTGGGTACCAGTCCTCTAGTCTGGGTACCAGTCTGTTTAGATAACATTCCACTAGTCTGGGAACCAATCTGTTTAGGTACCAGTCCTCTAGTCTGGGTACCAGTCTGTTTAGATAACATTCCACTAGTCTGGGTACCGGTCTGTTTAGATAACATTCCACTAGTCTGGCTACCAGTCTGTTTAGGTAGAATTCCACTAGTCTGGGTACCAGTCCTCTATTCTGGGTACCAGTCCTCTAGCCTGGGTACCAGTCTGTTTAGGTAACATTCCACTAGTCTGGGTACCAGTCTGTTTAGATAACATTCCTCTAGTCTGGGTACCATTCTGTTAAGATAACATTCCTCTAGTCTGGGTACCAGTCTGTTTAGAAAACATTCCTCTAGTCTGGGTACCAGTCCGTTTAGATAACATTCCTCTAGTCTGGGTACCAGTCTGTTTAGATAACATTCCACTAGTCTGGGTACCAGTCTGTTTAGATAATGTTCCTCTAGTCTGGGTACCAGTCTGTTTAGGTAGCATTCCTCTAGTCTGGGTATCAGTCTGTTTAGATAACATTCCACTAGTCTGGGTACCAGTCTGTTTAGGTAACATTCCACTAGTCTGGCTACCAGTCTGTTTAGATAACATTCCACTAGTCTGGGTACCAGTCTGTTTAGATAACATTCCTCTAGTCTGGGTACCAGTCCTCTAGTCTGGGTACCAGTCTGTTTAGGTAACATTCCTCTAGTCTGGGTACCAGTCTGTTTAGGTAACATTCCACTAGTCTGGGTAAAAGTCCTCTAGTCTGGGTACCAGTCTGTTTAGATAACATTCCTCTAGTCTGGGTACCAGTCCTCTAGTCTGGGTACGAGTCTGTTTAGGTAACATTCCTCTAGTCTGGCTACCAGTCTGTTTAGATAACATTCCACTAGTCTGGGTACCAGTCTGTTTAGATAACATTCCACTAGTCTGGGTACCAGTCTGTTTAGATAACATTCCTCTAGTCTGGGTACCAGTCCTCTAGTCTGGGTAACAGGCTGTTTAGATAACGTTCCTCTAGTCTGGGTACCAGTCTGTTTAGGTAGCATTCCTCTAGTCTGGGTACCAGTCTGTTTAGGTAACATTCCTCTAGTCTGGGTACCAGTCTGTTTAGGTAATATTCCACTAGTCTGGGTACCAGTCCTCTAGTCTGGGTACCAGTCTGTTTAGGTAACATTCCACTAGTCTGGGTACCAGTCTGTTTAGATAACATTCCACTAGTCTGGGTACCAGTCTGTTTAGATAACATTCCTCTAGTCTGAGTACCAGTCCTCTAGTCTGGGTACCAGTCTGTTTAGGTAACATTCCTCTAGTCTGGGTACCAGTCTGTTTAGGTAACATTCCACTAGTCTGGGTACCAGTCCTCTAGTCTGGGTACCAGTCTGTTTAGATAACATTCCTCTAGTCTGGGTACCAGTCCTCTAGTCTGGGTACCAGTCTGTTTAGGTAACATTCCTCTAGTCTGGGTACCAGTCTGTTTAGGTAACATTCCACTAGTCTGGGTACCAGTCCTCTAGTCTGGGTACCAGTCTGTTTAGATAACATTCCTCTAGTCTGGGTACCAGTCTGTTTAGATAACATTCCACTAGTCTGGGTACCAGTTTGTTTAGGTAACATTCCACTAGTCTGGGTACCAGTCTGTTTAGATAACATTCCACTAGTCTGGGTACCAGTCTGTTTAGATAACATTCCTCTAGTCTGGGTACCAGTCCTCTAGTCTGGGTACCAGTCTGTTTAGGTAACATTCCTCTAGTCTGGGTACCAGTCTGTTTAGGTAACATTCCACTAGTCTGGGTAAAAGTCCTCTAGTCTGGGTACCAGTCTGTTTAGATAACATTCCTCTAGTCTGGGTACCAGTCCTCTAGTCTGGGTACCAGTCTGTTTAGATAACATTCCTCTAGTCTGGGTACCAGTCTGTTTAGATAACATTCCACTAGTCTGGGTACCAGTCTGTTTAGATAGCATTCCTCTAGTCTGGGTACCAGTCCTCAAGTCTGGGTACCAGTCTGTTTAGATAACATTCCTCTAGTCTGGGTACCAGTCTGTTTAGATAACATTCCACTAGTCTGGGTACCATTCTGTTTAGATGACATTCCACTAATCTGGGTACCAGTCTGATTAGGTAACATTCCTCTAGTCTGGGTACCAGTCCTCTAGTCTGGGTACCAGTCTGTTTAGATAACATTCTATTAGTCTGGGTACCAGTCTGTTTAGATAACATGCCACTAGTCTGGGTACCAGTCTGTTTAGATAACATTCCACTAGTCTGAGTACCAGTCTGTTTAGGTAACATTCCTCTAGTCTGGGTACCAGTCCTCTAGTCTGGGTACCAGTATGTTTAGATAACATTCCTCTAGTCTGGGTACCAGTCTGTTTAGATAAAATTCCTCTAGTCTGGTTACCAGTCCGTTTAGATAACATTCCACTAGTCTGGGTACCAGTCTGTTTAGATAACATTCCACTAGTCTGGGTACCAGTCTGTTTAGATAACATTCCTCTAGTCTGGGTACCAGTCCACTATTCTGGGTACCAGTCTGTTTAGATAACATTCTATTTGTCTGGGTACCAGTCTGTTTAGATAACATGCCACTAGTCTGGGTACCAGTCTGTTTAGATAACATTCCACTAGTCTGGGTACCAGTCTGTTTAGGTAACATTCCTCTAGTCTGGGTACCAGTCCTCTAGTCTGGGTACCAGTATGTTTAGATAACATTCCTCTAGTCTGGGTACCAGTCTGTTTAGATAACATTCCTCTAGTCTGGTTACCAGTCTGTTTAGATAACATTCCACTAGTCTGGGTACCAGTCTGTTTAGATAACATTCCACTAGTCTGGGTACCAGTCTGTTTAGATAACATTCCACTAGTCTGGGTACCAGTCTGTTTAGGTAACATTCCACTAGTCTGGGTACCAGTCTGTTTAGATAACATTCCACTAGTCTGGGTACCAGTCTGTTTAGATAACATTCCTCTAGTCTGGGTACCAGTCCTCTAGTCTGGGTACCAGTCTGTTTAGGTAACATTCCTCTAGTCTGGGTACCAGTCTGTTTAGGTAACATTCCACTAGTCTGGGTAAAAGTCCTCTAGTCTGGGTACCAGTCTGTTTAGATAACATTCCTCTAGTCTGGGTACCAGTCCTCTAGTCTGGGTACCAGTCTGTTTAGATAACATTCCTCTAGTCTGGGTACCAGTCTGTTTAGATAACATTCCACTAGTCTGGGTACCAGTCTGTTTAGATAACATTCCTCTAGTCTGGGTACCAGTCCTCAAGTCTGGGTACCAGTCTGTTTAGATAACATTCCTCTAGTCTGGGTACCAGTCTGTTTAGATAACATTCGACTAGTCTGGGTACCAGTCTGTTTAGATGACATTCCACTAATCTGGGTACCAGTCTGATTAGGTAACATTCCTCTACTCTGGGTACCAGTCCTCTAGTCTGGGTACCAGTCTGTTTAGATAACATTCTATTAGTCTGGGTACCAGTCTGTTTAGATAACATGCCACTAGTCTGGGTACCAGTCTGTTTAGATAACATTCCACTAGTCTGAGTACCAGTCTGTTTAGGTAACATTCCTCTAGTCTGGGTACCAGTCCTCTAGTCTGGGTACCAGTATGTTTAGATAACATTCCTCTAGTCTGGGTACCAGTCTGTTTAGATAAAATTCCTCTAGTCTGGTTACCAGTCTGTTTAGATAACATTCCACTAGTCTGGGTACCAGTCTGTTTAGATAACATTCCTCTAGTCTGGGTACCAGTCCTCTAGTCTGGGTACCAGTCTGTTTAGATAACATTCCTCTAGTCTGGGTACCAGTCCTCTAGTCTGGGTACCAGTCTGTTTAGATAACATTCCACTAGTCTGGGTACCAGTCTGTTTAGGTAACATTCCTCTAGTCTGGGTACCAGTCCTCTAGTCTGGGTACCAGTATGTTTAGATAACATTCCTCTAGTCTGGGTACCAGTCTGTTTAGATAACATTCCTCTAGTCTGGTTACCAGTCTGTTTAGATAACATTCCACTAGTCTGGGTACCAGTCTGTTTAGATAACATTCCACTAGTCTGGGTACCAGTCTGTTTAGATAACATTCCTCTAGTCTGGGTACCAGTCCTCTAGTCTGGGTACCAGTCTGTTTAGATAACATTCCACTAGTCTGGGTACCAGTCTGTTTAGGTAACATTCCACTAGTCTGGCTACCAGTCTGTTTAGGTAACATTCCACTAGTCTGGGTACCAGTCTGTTTAGGTAACATTCCACTAGTCTGGGTACCAGTCTGTTTAGGTAACATTCCACTAGTCTGGGTACCAGTCTGTTTAGATAACATTCCTCTAGTCTGGCTACCAGTCCTCTAGTCTGGGTACCAGTCCTCTAGTCTGGGTACCAGTCTGTTTAGATAACATTCCACTAGTCTTGGTACCAGTCTGTTTAGATAACATTACACTAGTCTGGCTACCAGTCTGTTTAGATAACATTCCACTAGTCTGGGTACCAGTCTGTTTAGATAACATTCCACTAGTCTGGGTACCAGTCTGTTTAGATAACATTCCTCTAGTCTGGGTACCAGTCTGTTTAGATAACATTCCACTAGTCTGGGTACCAGTCTGTTTAGGTACCAGTCCTCTAGTCTGGGTACCAGTCTGTTTAGATAACATTCCACTAGTCTGGGTACCGGTCTGTTTAGATAACATTCCACTAGTCTGGCTACCAGTCTGTTTAGGTAGAATTCCACTAGTCTGGGTACCAGTCCTCTATTCTGGGTACCAGTCCTCTAGCCTGGGTACCAGTCTGTTTAGGTAACATTCCACTAGTCTGGGTACCAGTCTGTTTAGATAACATTCCTCTAGTCTGGGTACCATTCTGTTAAGATAACATTCCTCTAGTCTGGGTACCAGTCTGTTTAGAAAACATTCCTCTAGTCTGGGTACCAGTCCGTTTAGATAACATTCCTCTAGTCTGGGTACCAGTCTGTTTAGATAACATTCCACTAGTCTGGGTACCAGTCTGTTTAGATAACATTCCACTAGTCTGGGTACCAGTCTGTTTAGAAAACATTCCTCTAGTCTGGCTACCAGTCTGTTTAGAAAACATTCCTCTAGTCTGGCTACCAGTCTGTTTAGATAACATTCCACTAGTCTGGGTACCAGTCTGTTTAGAAAACATTCCTCTAGTCTGGCTACCAGTCTGTTTAGATAACATTATTCTAGTCTGGGAACCAGTCTGTATAGATAACATTCCACTAGTCTGGGTACCAGTCTGTTTAGATAACGTTCCTCTAGTCTGGGTACCAGTCTGTTTAGGTAGCATTCCTCTAGTCTGGGTATCAGTCTGTTTAGATAACATTCCACTACTCTGGGTACCAGTCTGTTTAGATAACATTCCACTAGTCTGGCTACCAGTCTGTTTAGATAACATTCCACTAGTCTGGGTACCAGTCTGTTTAGATAACATTCCACTAGTCTGGGTACCAGTCTGTTTAGATAACATTCCTCTAGTCTGGGTACCAGTCCTCTAGTCTGGGTACCAGTCTGTTTAGGTAACATTCCTCTAGTCTGGGTACCAGTCTGTTTAGGTAACATTCCACTAGTCTGGGTAAAAGTCCTCTAGTCTGGGTACCAGTCTGTTTAGATAACATTCCTCTAGTCTGGGTACCAGTCCTCTAGTCTGGGTACCAGTCTGTTTAGATAACATTCCTCTAGTCTGGGTACCAGTCTGTTTAGATAACATTCCACTAGTCTGGGTACCAGTCTGTTTAGATAACATTCCTCTAGTCTGGGTACCAGTCCTCAAGTCTGGGTACCAGTCTGTTTAGATAACATTCCTCTAGTCTGGGTACCAGTCTGTTTAGATAACATTCCACTAGTCTGGGTACCAGTCTGTTTAGATGACATTCCACTAATCTGGGTACCAGTCTGATTAGGTAACATTCCTCTAGTCTGGGTACCAGTCCTCTAGTCTGGGTACCAGTCTGTTTAGATAACATTCTATTAGTCTGGGTACCAGTCTGTTTAGATAACATGCCACTAGTCTGGGTACCAGTCTGTTTAGATAACATTCCACTAGTCTGAGTACCAGTCTGTTTAGGTAACATTCCTCTAGTCTGGGTACCAGTCCTCTAGTTTGGGTACCAGTATGTTTAGATAACATTCCTCTAGTCTGGGTACCAGTCTGTTTAGATAAAATTCCTCTAGTCTGGTTACCAGTCTGTTTAGATAACATTCCACTAGTCTGGGTACCAGTCTGTTTAGATAACATTCCACTAGTCTGGGTACCAGTCTGTTTAGATAACATTCCTCTAGTCTGGGTACCAGTCCTCTAGTCTGGGTACCAGTCTGTTTAGATAACATTCTATTTGTCTGGGTACCAGTCTGTTTAGATAACATGCCACTAGTCTGGGTACCAGTCTGTTTAGATAACATTCCACTAGTCTGGGTACCAGTCTGTTTAGGTAACATTCCTCTAGTCTGGGTACCAGTCCTCTAGTCTGGGTACCAGTATGTTTAGATAACATTCCTCTAGTCTGGGTACCAGTCTGTTTAGATAACATTCCTCTAGTCTGGTTACCAGTCTGTTTAGATAACATTCCACTAGTCTGGGTACCAGTCTGTTTAGATAACATTCCACTAGTCTGGGTACCAGTCTGTTTAGATAACATTCCTCTAGTCTGGGTACCAGTCCTCTAGTCTGGGTACCAGTCTGTTTAGATAACATTCCACTAGTCTGGGTACCAGTCTGTTTAGGTAACATTCCACTAGTCTGGCTACCAGTCTGTTTAGGTAACATTCCACTAGTCTGGGTACCAGTCTGTTTAGGTAACATTCCACTAGTCTGGGTACCAGTCTGTTTAGGTAACATTCCACTAGTCTGGGTACCAGTCTTTTTAGATAACATTCCTCTAGTCTGGCTACCAGTCCTCTAGTCTGGGTACCAGTCCTCTAGTCTGGGTACCAGTCTGTTTAGATAACATTCCACTAGTCTGGGTACCAGTCTGTTTAGATAACATTACACTAGTCTGGCTACCAGTCTGTTTAGATAACATTCCACTAGTCTGGGTACCAGTCTGTTTAGATAACATTCCACTAGTCTGGGTACCAGTCTGTTTAGATAACATTCCTCTAGTCTGGGTACCAGTCTGTTTAGATAACATTCCACTAGTCTGGGTACCAGTCTGTTTAGGTACCAGTCCTCTAGTCTGGGTACCAGTCTGTTTAGATAACATTCCACTAGTCTGGGTACCGGTCTGTTTAGATAACATTCCACTAGTCTGGCTACCAGTCTGTTTAGGTAGAATTCCACTAGTCTGGGTACCAGTCCTCTATTCTGGGTACCAGTCCTCTAGCCTGGGTACCAGTCTGTTTAGGTAACATTCCACTAGTCTGGGTACCAGTCTGTTTAGATAACATTCCTCTAGTCTGGGTAACATTCTGTTAAGATAACATTCCTCTAGTCTGGGTACCAGTCTGTTTAGAAAACATTCCTCTAGTCTGGGTACCAGTCTGTTTAGAAAACATTCCTCTAGTCTGGGTACCAGTCCATTTAGATAACATTCCACTAGTCTGGGTACCAGTCTGTTTAGATAACATTCCACTAGTCTGGGTACCAGTCTGTTTAGAAAACATTCCTCTAGTCTGGCTACCAGTCTGTTTAGAAAACATTCCTCTAGTCTGGCTACCAGTCTGTTTAGATAACATTCCACTAGTCTGGGTACCAGTCTGTTTAGAAAACATTCCTCTAGTCTGGCTACCAGTCTGTTTAGATAACATTATTCTAGTCTGGGTACCAGTCTGTATAGATAACATTCCACTAGTCTGGGTACCAGTCTGTTTAGATAACGTTCCTCTAGTCTGGGTACCAGTCTGTTTAGGTAGCATTCCTCTATTCTGGGTATCAGTCTGTTTAGATAACATTCCACTAGTCTGGGTACCAGTCTGTTTAGATAACATTCCACTAGTCTGGCTACCAGTCTGTTTAGATAACATTCCACTAGTCTGGGTACCAGTCTGTTTAGATAACATTCCACTAGTCTGGGTACCAGTCTGTTTAGATAACGTTCCTCTAGTCTGGGTACCAGTCTGTTTAGGTAGCATTCCTCTAGTCTGGGTATCAGTCTGTTTAGATAACATGCCACTAGTCTGGGTACCAGTCTGTTTAGACAACATTCCACTAGTCTGGGTACCAGTCTGTTTAGGTAACATTCCTCTAGTCTGGGTACCAGTCCTCTAGTCTGGGTACCAGTATGTTTAGATAACATTCCTCTAGTCTCGGTACCAGTCTGTTTAGATAACATTCCTCTAGTCTGGTTACCAGTCTGTTTAGATAACATTCCACTAGTCTGGGTACCAGTCTGTTTAGATAACATTCCACTAGTCTGGGTACCAGTCTGTTTAGATAACATTCCTCTAGTCTGGGTACCAGTCCTCTAGTCTGGGTACCAGTCTATTTAGGTAACATTCCTCTAGTCTGGGTACCAGTCTGTTTAGGTAACATTCCACTAGTCTGGGTAAAAGTCCTCTAGTCTGGGTACCAGTCTGTTTAGATAACATTCCTCTAGTCTGGGTACCAGTCCTCTAGTCTGGGTACCAGTCTGTTTAGATAACATTCCTCTAGTCTGGGTACCAGTCTGTTTAGATAACATTCCACTAGTCTGGGTACCAGTCTGTTTAGATAACATTCCTCTAGTCTGGCTACCAGTCCTCTAGTCTGGGTACCAGTCCTCTAGTCTGGGTACCAGTCCTCTAGTCTGGGTACCAGTCTGTTTAGGTAACATTCCTCTTGTCTGGGTACCAGTCTGTTTAGGTAACATTCCACTAGTCTGGGTACCAGTCCTCTAGTCTGGGTACCAGTCTGTTTAGATAACATTCCTCTAGTCTGGGTACCAGTCTGTTTAGATAACATTCCACTAGTCTGGGTACCAGTCTGTTTAGGTAACATTCCACTAGTCTGGGTACCAGTCTGTTTAGATAACATTCCACTAGTCTGGGTACCAGTCTGTTTAGATAACATTGCTCTAGTCTGGGTACCAGTCCTCTAGTCTGGGTACCAGTCTGTTTAGGTAACATTCCTCTAGTCTGGGTACCAGTCTGTTTTGGTAACATTCCACTAGTCTGGGTAAAAGTCCTCTAGTCTGGGTACCAGTCTGTTTAGATAACATTCCTCTAGTCTGGGTACCAGTCCTCTAGTCTGGGTACCAGTCTGTTTAGATAACATTCCTCTAGTCTGGGTACCAGTCTGTTTAGATAACATTCCACTAGTCTGGGTACCAGTCTGTTTAGATAACATTCCTCTAGTCTGGGTACCAGTCCTCAAGTCTGGGTACCAGTCTGTTTAGATAACATTCCTCTAGTCTGGGTACCAGTCTGTTTAGATAACATTCCACTAGTCTGGGTACCAGTCTGTTTAGATGACATTCCACTAATCTGGGTACCAGTCTGTTTAGGTAACATTCCTCTAGTCTGGGTACCAGTCCTCTAGTCTGGGTACC
Source organism: Salmo salar (assembly GCF_965601325.2). Classification (NCBI taxonomy): domain Eukaryota; kingdom Metazoa; phylum Chordata; class Actinopteri; order Salmoniformes; family Salmonidae; genus Salmo; species Salmo salar. The sequence goes on along the minus strand of NC_138291.1, from coordinate 117,340,722 downwards.
AGTCTGTTTAGATAACATTCTATTAGTCTGGGTACCAGTCTGTTTAGATAACATGCCACTAGTCTGGGTACCAGTCTGTTTAGATAACATTCCACTAGTCTGAGTACCAGTCTGTTTAGATAACATTCCTCTAGTCTGGGTACCAGTCCTCTAGTCTGGGTACCAGTCTGTTTAGGTAACATTCCTCTAGTCTGGGTACCAGTCTGTTTAGGTAACATTCCACTAGTCTGGGTAAAAGTCCTCTAGTCTGGGTACCAGTCTGTTTAGATAACATTCCTCTAGTCTGGGTACCAGTCCTCTAGTCTGGGTACCAGTCTGTTTAGATAACATTCCTCTAGTCTGGGTACCAGTCTGTTTAGATAACATTCCACTAGTCTGGGTACCAGTCTGTTTAGATAACATTCCTCTAGTCTGGGTACCAGTCCTCAAGTCTGGGTACCAGTCTGTTTAGATAACATTCCTCTAGTCTGGGTACCAGTCTGTTTAGATAACATTCCACTAGTCTGAGTACCAGTCTGTTTAGATAACATGCCACTAGTCTGGGTACCAGTCTGTTTAGATAACATTCCACTAGTCTGAGTACCAGTCTGTTTAGGTAACATTCCTCTAGTCTGGGTACCAGTCCTCTAGTCTGGGTACCAGTATGTTTAGATAACATTCCTCTAGTCTGGGTACCAGTCTGTTTAGATAACATTCCACTAGTCTGAGTACCAGTCTGTTTAGATAACATGCCACTAGTCTGGGTACCAGTCTGTTTAGATAACATTCCACTAGTCTGGCTACCAGTCTGTTTAGGTAGAATTCCACTAGTCTGGGTACCAGTCCTCTATTCTGGGTACCAGTCCTCTAGCCTGGGTACCAGTCTGTTTAGGTAACATTCCACTAGTCTGGGTACCAGTCTGTTGAGATAACATTCCTCTAGTCTGGGTAACATTCTGTTAAGATAACATTCCTCTAGTCTGGGTACCAGTCTGTTTAGAAAACATTCCTCTAGTCTGGGTACCAGTCTGTTTAGAAAACATTCCTCTAGTCTGGGTACCAGTCCATTTAGATAACATTCCACTAGTCTGGGTACCAGTCTGTTTAGATAACATTCCACTAGTCTGGGTACCAGTCTGTTTAGAAAACATTCCTCTAGTCTGGCTACCAGTCTGTTTAGAAAACATTCCTCTAGTCTGGCTACTAGTCTGTTTAGATAACATTCCACTAGTCTGGGTACCAGTCTGTTTAGAAAACATTCCTCTAGTCTGGCTACCAGTCTGTTTAGATAACATTATTCTAGTCTGGGTACCAGTCTGTATAGATAACATTCCACTAGTCTGGGTACCAGTCTGTTTAGATAACGTTCCTCTAGTCTGGGTACCAGTCTGTTTAGGTAGCATTCCTCTAGTCTGGGTATCAGTCTGTTTAGATAACATTCCACTAGTCTGGGTACCAGTCTGTTTAGATAACATTCCACTAGTCTGGCTACCAGTCTGTTTAGATAACATTCCACTAGTCTGGGTACCAGTCTGTTTAGATAACATTCCACTAGTCTGGGTACCAGTCTGTTTAGATAACGTTCCTCTAGTCTGGGTACCAGTCTGTTTAGGTAGCATTCCTCTAGTCTGGGTATCAGTCTGTTTAGATAACATGCCACTAGTCTGGGTACCAGTCTGTTTAGACAACATTCCACTAGTCTGGGTACCAGTCTGTTTAGGTAACATTCCTCTAGTCTGGGTACCAGTCCTCTAGTCTGGGTACCAGTATGTTTAGATAACATTCCTCTAGTCTCGGTACCAGTCTGTTTAGATAACATTCCTCTAGTCTGGTTACCAGTCTGTTTAGATAACATTCCACTAGTCTGGGTACCAGTCTGTTTAGATAACATTCCACTAGTCTGGGTACCAGTCTGTTTAGATAACATTCCTCTAGTCTGGGTACCAGTCCTCTAGTCTGGGTACCAGTCTATTTAGGTAACATTCCTCTAGTCTGGGTACCAGTCTGTTTAGGTAACATTCCACTAGTCTGGGTAAAAGTCCTCTAGTCTGGGTACCAGTCTGTTTAGATAACATTCCTCTAGTCTGGGTACCAGTCCTCTAGTCTGGGTACCAGTCTGTTTAGATAACATTCCTCTAGTCTGGGTACCAGTCTGTTTAGATAACATTCCACTAGTCTGGGTACCAGTCTGTTTAGATAACATTCCTCTAGTCTGGCTACCAGTCCTCTAGTCTGGGTACCAGTCCTCTAGTCTGGGTACCAGTCCTCTAGTCTGGGTACCAGTCTGTTTAGGTAACATTCCTCTTGTCTGGGTACCAGTCTGTTTAGGTAACATTCCACTAGTCTGGGTACCAGTCCTCTAGTCTGGGTACCAGTCTGTTTAGATAACATTCCTCTAGTCTGGGTACCAGTCTGTTTAGATAACATTCCACTAGTCTGGGTACCAGTCTGTTTAGGTAACATTCCACTAGTCTGGGTACCAGTCTGTTTAGATAACATTCCACTAGTCTGGGTACCAGTCTGTTTAGATAACATTGCTCTAGTCTGGGTACCAGTCCTCTAGTCTGGGTACCAGTCTGTTTAGGTAACATTCCTCTAGTCTGGGTACCAGTCTGTTTTGGTAACATTCCACTAGTCTGGGTAAAAGTCCTCTAGTCTGGGTACCAGTCTGTTTAGATAACATTCCTCTAGTCTGGGTACCAGTCCTCTAGTCTGGGTACCAGTCTGTTTAGATAACATTCCTCTAGTCTGGGTACCAGTCTGTTTAGATAACATTCCACTAGTCTGGGTACCAGTCTGTTTAGATAACATTCCTCTAGTCTGGGTACCAGTCCTCAAGTCTGGGTACCAGTCTGTTTAGATAACATTCCTCTAGTCTGGGTACCAGTCTGTTTAGATAACATTCCACTAGTCTGGGTACCAGTCTGTTTAGATGACATTCCACTAATCTGGGTACCAGTCTGATTAGGTAACATTCCTCTAGTCTGGGTACCAGTCCTCTAGTCTGGGTACCAGTCTGTTTAGATAACATTCTATTAGTCTGGGTACCAGTCTGTTTAGATAACATGCCACTAGTCTGGGTACCAGTCTGTTTAGATAACATTCCACTAGTCTGAGTACCAGTCTGTTTAGATAACATTCCTCTAGTCTGGGTACCAGTCCTCTAGTCTGGGTACCAGTCTGTTTAGGTAACATTCCTCTAGTCTGGGTACCAGTCTGTTTAGGTAACATTCCACTAGTCTGGGTAAAAGTCCTCTAGTCTGGGTACCAGTCTGTTTAGATAACATTCCTCTAGTCTGGGTACCAGTCCTCTAGTCTGGGTACCAGTCTGTTTAGATAACATTCCTCTAGTCTGGGTACCAGTCTGTTTAGATAACATTCCACTAGTCTGGGTACCAGTCTGTTTAGATGACATTCCACTAATCTGGGTACCAGTCTGATTAGGTAACATTCCTCTAGTCTGGGTACCAGTCCTCTAGTCTGGGTACCAGTCTGTTTAGATAACATTCTATTAGTCTGGGTACCAGTCTGTTTAGATAACATGCCACTAGTCTGGGTACCAGTCTGTTTAGATAACATTCCACTAGTCTGAGTACCAGTCTGTTTAGGTAACATTCCTCTAGTCTGGGTACCAGTCCTCTAGTTTGGGTACCAGTATGTTTAGATAACATTCCTCTAGTCTGGGTACCAGTCTGTTTAGATACAATTCCTCTAGTCTGGTTACCAGTCTGTTTAGATAACATTCCACTAGTCTGGGTACCAGTCTGTTTAGATAACATTCCACTAGTCTGGGTACCAGTCTGTTTAGATAACATTCCTCTAGTCTGGGTACCAGTCCTCTAGTCTGGGTACCAGTCTGTTTAGATAACATTCTATTTGTCTGGGTACCAGTCTGTTTAGATAACATTCCACTAGTCTGGGTACCAGTCTGTTTAGGTAACATTCCACTAGTCTGGCTACCAGTCTGTTTAGGTAACATTCCACTAGTCTGGGTACCAGTCTGTTTAGGTAACATTCCACTAGTCTGGGTACCAGTCTGTTTAGGTAACATTCCACTAGTCTGGGTACCAGTCTGTTTAGATAACATTCCTCTAGTCTGGCTACCAGTCCTCTAGTCTGGGTACCAGTCCTCTAGTCTGGGTACCAGTCTGTTTAGATAACATTCCACTAGTCTGGGTACCAGTCTGTTTAGATAACATTACACTAGTCTGGCTACCAGTCTGTTTAGATAACATTCCACTAGTCTGGGTACCAGTCTGTTTAGATAACATTCCACTAGTCTGGGTACCAGTCTGTTTAGATAACATTCCTCTAGTCTGGGTACCAGTCTGTTTAGATAACATTCCACTAGTCTGGGTACCAGTCTGTTTAGGTACCAGTCCTCTAGTCTGGGTACCAGTCTGTTTAGATAACATTCCACTAGTCTGGGTACCGGTCTGTTTAGATAACATTCCACTAGTCTGGGTACCGGTCTGTTTAGATAACATTCCACTAGTCTGGCTACCAGTCTGTTTAGGTAGAATTCCACTAGTCTGGGTACCAGTCCTCTATTCTGGGTACCAGTCCTCTAGCCTGGGTACCAGTCTGTTTAGGTAACATTCCACTAGTCTGGGTACCAGTCTGTTTAGATAACATTCCTCTAGTCTGGGTAACATTCTGTTAAGATAACATTCCTCTAGTCTGGGTACCAGTCTGTTTAGAAAACATTCCTCTAGTCTGGGTACCAGTCTGTTTAGAAAACATTCCTCTAGTCTGGGTACCAGTCCATTTAGATAACATTCCACTAGTCTGGGTACCAGTCTGTTTAGATAACATTCCACTAGTCTGGGTACCAGTCTGTTTAGAAAACATTCCTCTAGTCTGGCTACCAGTCTGTTTAGAAAACATTCCTCTAGTCTGGCTACCAGTCTGTTTAGATAACATTACACTAGTCTGGGTACCAGTCTGTTTAGAAAACATTCCTCTAGTCTGGCTACCAGTCTGTTTAGATAACATTATTCTAGTCTGGGTACCAGTCTGTATAGATAACATTCCACTAGTCTGGGTACCAGTCTGTTTAGATAACGTTCCTCTAGTCTGGGTACCAGTCTGTTTAGGTAGCATTCCTCTAGTCTGGGTATCAGTCTGTTTAGATAACATTCCACTAGTCTGGGTACCAGTCTGTTTAGATAACATTCCACTAGTCTGGCTACCAGTCTGTTTAGATAACATTCCACTAGTCTGGGTACCAGTCTGTTTAGATAACATTCCACTAGTCTGGGTACCAGTCTGTTTAGATAACGTTCCTCTAGTCTGGGTACCAGTCTGTTTAGGTAGCATTCCTCTAGTCTGGGTATCAGTCTGTTTAGATAACATGCCACTAGTCTGGGTACCAGTCTGTTTAGACAACATTCCACTAGTCTGGGTACCAGTCTGTTTAGGTAACATTCCTCTAGTCTGGGTACCAGTCCTCTAGTCTGGGTACCAGTATGTTTAGATAACATTCCTCTAGTCTGGGTACCAGTCTGTTTAGATAACATTCCTCTAGTCTGGTTACCAGTCTGTTTAGATAACATTCCACTAGTCTGGGTACCAGTCTGTTTAGATAACATTCCACTAGTCTGGGTACCAGTCTGTTTAGATAACATTCCTCTAGTCTGGGTACCAGTCCTCTAGTCTGGGTACCAGTCTATTTAGGTAACATTCCTCTAGTCTGGGTACCAGTCTGTTTAGGTAACATTCCACTAGTCTGGGTAAAAGTCCTCTAGTCTGGGTACCAGTCTGTTTAGATAACATTCCTCTAGTCTGGGTACCAGTCCTCTAGTCTGGGTACCAGTCTGTTTAGATAACATTCCTCTAGTCTGGGTACCAGTCTGTTTAGATAACATTCCACTAGTCTGGGTACCAGTCTGTTTAGATAACATTCCTCTAGTCTGGCTACCAGTCCTCTAGTCTGGGTACCAGTCCTCTAGTCTGGGTACCAGTCCTCTAGTCTGGGTACCAGTCTGTTTAGGTAACATTCCTCTTGTCTGGGTACCAGTCTGTTTAGGTAACATTCCACTAGTCTGGGTACCAGTCCTCTAGTCTGGGTACCAGTCTGTTTAGATAACATTCCTCTAGTCTGGGTACCAGTCTGTTTAGATAACATTCCACTAGTCTGGGTACCAGTCTGTTTAGGTAACATTCCACTAGTCTGGGTACCAGTCTGTTTAGATAACATTCCACTAGTCTGGGTACCAGTCTGTTTAGATAACATTGCTCTAGTCTGGGTACCAGTCCTCTAGTCTGGGTACCAGTCTGTTTAGGTAACATTCCTCTAGTCTGGGTACCAGTCTGTTTTGGTAACATTCCACTAGTCTGGGTAAAAGTCCTCTAGTCTGGGTACCAGTCTGTTTAGATAACATTCCTCTAGTCTGGGTACCAGTCCTCTAGTCTGGGTACCAGTCTGTTTAGATAACATTCCACTAGTCTGGGTACCAGTCTGTTTAGGTAACATTCCACTAGTCTGGCTACCAGTCTGTTTAGGTAACATTCCACTAGTCTGGGTACCAGTCTGTTTAGGTAACATTCCACTAGTCTGGGTACCAGTCTGTTTAGGTAACATTCCACTAGTCTGGGTACCAGTCTGTTTAGATAACATTCCTCTAGTCTGGCTACCAGTCCTCTAGTCTGGGTACCAGTCCTCTAGTCTGGGTACCAGTCTGTTTAGATAACATTCCACTAGTCTGGGTACCAGTCTGTTTAGATAACATTACACTAGTCTGGCTACCAGTCTGTTTAGATAACATTCCACTAGTCTGGGTACCAGTCTGTTTAGATAACATTCCACTAGTCTGGGTACCAGTCTGTTTAGATAACATTCCTCTAGTCTGGGTACCAGTCTGTTTAGATAACATTCCTCTAGTCTGGGTACCAGTCTGTTTAGATAACATTCCACTAGTCTGGGTACCAGTCTGTTTAGATAACATTCCACTAGTCTGGGTACCGGTCTGTTTAGATAACATTCCACTAGTCTGGCTACCAGTCTGTTTAGGTAGAATTCCACTAGTCTGGGTACCAGTCCTCTATTCTGGGTACCAGTCCTCTAGCCTGGGTACCAGTCTGTTTAGGTAACATTCCACTAGTCTGGGTACCAGTCTGTTTAGATAACATTCCTCTAGTCTGGGTAACATTCTGTTAAGATAACATTCCTCTAGTCTGGGTACCAGTCTGTTTAGAAAACATTCCTCTAGTCTGGGTACCAGTCTGTTTAGAAAACATTCCTCTAGTCTGGGTACCAGTCCATTTAGATAACATTCCACTAGTCTGGGTACCAGTCTGTTTAGATAACATTCCACTAGTCTGGGTACCAGTCTGTTTAGAAAACATTCCTCTAGTCTGGCTACCAGTCTGTTTAGAAAACATTCCTCTAGTCTGGCTACCAGTCTGTTTAGATAACATTCCACTAGTCTGGGTACCAGTCTGTTTAGAAAACATTCCTCTAGTCTGGCTACCAGTCTGTTTAGATAACATTATTCTAGTCTGGGTACCAGTCTGTATAGATAACATTCCACTAGTCTGGGTACCAGTCTGTTTAGATAACGTTCCTCTAGTCTGGGTACCAGTCTGTTTAGGTAGCATTCCTCTAGTCTGGGTATCAGTCTGTTTAGATAACATTCCACTAGTCTGGGTACCAGTCTGTTTAGATAACATTCCACTAGTCTGGCTACCAGTCTGTTTAGATAACATTCCACTAGTCTGGGTACCAGTCTGTTTAGATAACATTCCACTAGTCTGGGTACCAGTCTGTTTAGATAACGTTCCTCTAGTCTGGGTACCAGTCTGTTTAGGTAGCATTCCTCTAGTCTGGGTATCAGTCTGTTTAGATAACATGCCACTAGTCTGGGTACCAGTCTGTTTAGACAACATTCCACTAGTCTGGGTACCAGTCTGTTTAGGTAACATTCCTCTAGTCTGGGTACCAGTCCTCTAGTCTGGGTACCAGTATGTTTAGATAACATTCCTCTAGTCTGGGTACCAGTCTGTTTAGATAACATTCCTCTAGTCTGGTTACCAGTCTGTTTAGATAACATTCCACTAGTCTGGGTACCAGTCTGTTTAGATAACATTCCACTAGTCTGGGTACCAGTCTGTTTAGATAACATTCCTCTAGTCTGGGTACCAGTCCTCTAGTCTGGGTACCAGTCTATTTAGGTAACATTCCTCTAGTCTGGGTACCAGTCTGTTTAGGTAACATTCCACTAGTCTGGGTAAAAGTCCTCTAGTCTGGGTACCAGTCTGTTTAGATAACATTCCTCTAGTCTGGGTACCAGTCCTCTAGTCTGGGTACCAGTCTGTTTAGATAACATTCCTCTAGTCTGGGTACCAGTCTGTTTAGATAACATTCCACTAGTCTGGGTACCAGTCTGTTTAGATAACATTCCTCTAGTCTGGCTACCAGTCCTCTAGTCTGGGTACCAGTCCTCTAGTCTGGGTACCAGTCCTCTAGTCTGGGTACCAGTCTGTTTAGGTAACATTCCTCTTGTCTGGGTACCAGTCTGTTTAGGTAACATTCCACTAGTCTGGGTACCAGTCCTCTAGTCTGGGTACCAGTCTGTTTAGATAACATTCCTCTAGTCTGGGTACCAGTCTGTTTAGATAACATTCCACTAGTCTGGGTACCAGTCTGTTTAGGTAACATTCCACTAGTCTGGGTACCAGTCTGTTTAGATAACATTCCACTAGTCTGGGTACCAGTCTGTTTAGATAACATTGCTCTAGTCTGGGTACCAGTCCTCTAGTCTGGGTACCAGTCTGTTTAGGTAACATTCCTCTAGTCTGGGTACCAGTCTGTTTTGGTAACATTCCACTAGTCTGGGTAAAAGTCCTCTAGTCTGGGTACCAGTCTGTTTAGATAACATTCCTCTAGTCTGGGTACCAGTCCTCTAGTCTGGGTACCAGTCTGTTTAGATAACATTCCTCTAGTCTGGGTACCAGTCTGTTTAGATAACATTCCACTAGTCTGGGTACCAGTCTGTTTAGATAACATTCCTCTAGACTGGGTACCAGTCCTCAAGTCTGGGTACCAGTCTGTTTAGATAACATTCCTCTAGTCTGGGTACCAGTCTGTTTAGATAACATTCCACTAGTCTGGGTACCAGTCTGTTTAGATGACATTCCACTAATCTGGGTACCAGTCTGATTAGGTAACATTCCTCTAGTCTGGGTACCAGTCCTCTAGTCTGGGTACCAGTCTGTTTAGATAACATTCTATTAGTCTGGGTACCAGTCTGTTTAGATAACATGCCACTAGTCTGGGTACCAGTCTGTTTAGATAACATTCCACTAGTCTGAGTACCAGTCTGTTTAGATAACATTCCTCTAGTCTGGGTACCAGTCCTCTAGTCTGGGTACCAGTCTGTTTAGGTAACATTCCTCTAGTCTGGGTACCAGTCTGTTTAGGTAACATTCCACTAGTCTGGGTAAAAGTCCTCTAGTCTGGGTACCAGTCTGTTTAGATAACATTCCTCTAGTCTGGGTACCAGTCCTCTAGTCTGGGTACCAGTCTGTTTAGATAACATTCCTCTAGTCTGGGTACCAGACTGTTTAGATAACATTCCTCTAGTCTGGGTACCAGTCTGTTTAGATAACATTCCACTAGTCTGAGTACCAGTCTGTTTAGATAACATGCCACTAGTCTGGGTACCAGTCTGTTTAGATAACATTCCACTAGTCTGAGTACCAGTCTGTTTAGGTAACATTCCTCTAGTCTGGGTACCAGTCCTCTAGTCTGGGTACCAGTATGTTTAGATAACATTCCTCTAGTCTGGGTACCAGTCTGTTTAGATAAAATTCCTCTAGTCTGGTTACCAGTCTGTTTAGATAACATTCCACTAGTCTGGGTACCAGTCTGTTTAGATAACATTCCACTAGTCTGGGTACCAGTCTGTTTAGATAACATTCCTCTAGTCTGGGTACCAGTCCTCTAGTCTGGGTACCAGTCTGTTTAGATAACATTCTATTTGTCTGGGTACCAGTCTGTTTAGATAACATGCCACTAGTCTGGGTACCAGTCTGTTTAGATAACATTCCACTAGTCTGGGTACCAGTCTGTTTAGGTAACATTCCTCTAGTCTGGGTACCAGTCCTCTAGTCTGGGTACCAGTATGTTTAGATAACATTCCTCTAGTCTGGGTACCAGTCTGTTTAGATAACATTCCTCTAGTCTGGTTACCAGTCTGTTTAGATAACATTCCACTAGTCTGGGTACCAGTCTGTTTAGATAACATTCCACTAGTCTGGGTACCAGTCTGTTTAGATAACATTCCTCTAGTCTGGGTACCAGTCCTCTAGTCTGGGTACCAGTCTGTTTAGATAACATTCCACTAGTCTGGGTACCAGTCTGTTTAGGTAACATTCCACTAGTCTGGCTACCAGTCTGTTTAGGTAACATTACACTAGTCTGAGTAACAGTCCTCTAGTCTGGGTACCAGTATGTTTAGATAACATTCCTCTAGTCTGGGTACCAGTCTGTTTAGATAACATTCCTCTAGTCTGGTTACCAGTCTGTTTAGATAACATTCCACTAGTCTGGGTACCAGTCTGTTTAGATAACATTCCACTAGTCTGGGTACCAGTCTGTTTAGATAACATTCCTCTAGTCTGGGTACCAGTCCTCTAGTCTGGGTACCAGTCTGTTTAGATAACATTCCACTAGTCTGGGTACCAGTCTGTTTAGGTAACATTCCACTAGTCTGGCTACCAGTCTGTTTAGGTAACATTCCTCTAGTCTGGCTACCAGTCTGTTTAGATAACATTCCACTAGTCTGGGTACCAGTCTGTTTAGATAACATTCCACTAGTCTGGGTACCAGTCTGTTTAGATAACATTCCTCTAGTCTGGGTACCAGTCCTCTAGTCTGGGTAACAGGCTGTTTAGATAACGTTCCTCTAGTCTGGGTACCAGTCTGTTTAGGTAGCATTCCTCTAGTCTGGGTACCAGTCTGTTTAGGTAACATTCCTCTAGTCTGGGTACCAGTCTGCTTAGGTAATATTCCACTAGTCTGGGTACCAGTCCTCTAGTCTGGGTACCAGTCTGTTTAGGTAACATTCCACTAGTCTGGGTACCAGTCTGTTTAGATAACATTCCACTAGTCTGGGTACCAGTCTGTTTAGATAACATTCCTCTAGTCTGAGTACCAGTCCTCTAGTCTGGGTACCAGTCTGTTTAGGTAACATTCCTCTAGTCTGGGTACCAGTCTGTTTAGGTAACATTCCACTAGTCTGGGTACCAGTCCTCTAGTCTGGGTACCAGTCTGTTTAGATAACATTCCTCTAGTCTGGGTACCAGTCCTCTAGTCTGGGTACCAGTCTGTTTAGGTAACATTCCTCTAGTCTGGGTACCAGTCTGTTTAGATAACATTCCACTAGTCTGGGTACCAGTCTGTTTAGGTAACATTCCACTAGTCTGGGTACCAGTCTGTTTAGATAACATTCCACTAGTCTGGGTATCAGTCTGTTTAGATAACATTCCTCTAGTCTGGGTACCAGTCCTCTAGTCTGGGTACCAGTCTGTTTAGGTAACATTCCTCTAGTCTGGGTACCAGTCTGTTTAGGTAACATTCCACTAGTCTGGGTAAAAGTCCTCTAGTCTGGGTACCAGTCTGTTTAGATAACATTCCTCTAGTCTGGGTACCAGTCCTCTAGTCTGGGTACCAGTCTGTTTAGATAACATTCCTCTAGTCTGGGTACCAGTCTGTTTAGATAACATTCCACTAGTATGGGTACCAGTCTGTTTAGATAACATTCCTCTAGTCTGGGTACCAGTCCTCAAGTCTGGGTACCAGTCTGTTTAGATAACATTCCTCTAGTCTGGGTACCAGTCTGTTTAGATAACATTCCACTAGTCTGGGTACCAGTCTGTTTAGATGACATTCCACTAATCTGGGTACCAGTCTGATTAGGTAACATTCCTCTAGTCTGGGTACCAGTCCTCTAGTCTGGGTACCAGTCTGTTTAGATAACATTCTATTAGTCTGGGTACCAGTCTGTTTAGATAACATGCCACTAGTCTGGGTACCAGTCTGTTTAGATAACATTCCTCTAGTCTGGGTACCAGTCTGTTTAGATAAAATTCCTCTAGTCTGGTTACCAGTCTGTTTAGATAACATTCCACTAGTCTGGGTACCAGTCTATTTAGATAACATTCCACTAGTCTGGGTACCAGTCTGTTTAGATAACATTCCTCTAGTCTGGGTACCAGTCCTCTAGTCTGGGTACCAGTCTGTTTAGATAACATTCTAATTGTCTGGGTACCAGTCTGTTTAGATAACATGCCACTAGTCTGGGTACCAGTCTGTTTAGATAACATTCCACTAGTCTGGGTACCAGTCTGTTTAGGTAACATTCCTCTAGTCTGGGTACCAGTCCTCTAGTCTGGGTAACAGTATGTTTAGATAACATTCCTCTAGTCTGGGTACCAGTCTGTTTAGATAACATTCCTCTAGTCTGGTTACCAGTCTGTTTAGATAACATTCCACTAGTGTGGGTACCAGTCTGTTTAGATAACATTCCACTAGTCTGGGTACCAGTCTGTTTAGATAACATTCCTCTAGTCTGGGTACCAGTCCTCTAGTCTGGGTACCAGTCTGTTTAGATAACATTCCACTAGTCTGGGTACCAGTCTGTTTAGGTAACATTCCACTAGTCTGGCTACCAGTCTGTTTAGGTAACATTCCACTAGTCTGGGTACCAGTCTGTTTAGGTAACATTCCACTAGTCTGGGTACCAGTCTGTTTAGGTAACATTCCACTAGTCTGGGTACCAGTCTGTTTAGATAACATTCCTCTAGTCTGGCTACCAGTCCTCTAGTCTGGGTACCAGTCCTCTAGTCTGGGTACCAGTCTGTTTAGATAACATTCCACTAGTCTGGGTACCAGTCTGTTTAGATAACATTACACTAGTCTGGCTACCAGTCTGTTTAGATAACATTCCACTAGTCTGGGTACCAGTCTGTTTAGATAACATTCCACTAGTCTGGGTACCAGTCTGTTTAGATAACATTCCTCTAGTCTGGGTACCAGTCTGTTTAGATAACATTCCACTAGTCTGGGTACCAGTCTGTTTAGGTACCAGTCCTCTAGTCTGGGTACCAGTCTGTTTAGATAACATTCCACTAGTCTGGGTACCGGTCTGTTTAGATAACATTCCACTAGTCTGGCTACCAGTCTGTTTAGGTAGAATTCCACTAGTCTGGGTACCAGTCCTCTATTCTGGGTACCAGTCCTCTAGCCTGGGTACCAGTCTGTTTAGGTAACATTCCACTAGTCTGGGTACCAGTCTGTTTAGATAACATTCCACTAGTATGGGTACCAGTCTGTTTAGATAACATTCCTCTAGTCTGGGTACCAGTCCTCAAGTCTGGGTACCAGTCTGTTTAGATAACATTCCTCTAGTCTGGGTACCAGTCTGTTTAGATAACATTCCACTAGTCTGGGTACCAGTCTGTTTAGATGACATTCCACTAATCTGGGTACCAGTCTGATTAGGTAACATTCCTCTAGTCTGGGTACCAGTCCTCTAGTCTGGGTACCAGTCTGTTTAGATAACATTCTATTAGTCTGGGTACCAGTCTGTTTAGATAACATGCCACTAGTCTGGGTACCAGTCTGTTTAGATAACATTCCTCTAGTCTGGGTACCAGTCTGTTTAGATAAAATTCCTCTAGTCTGGTTACCAGTCTGTTTAGATAACATTCCACTAGTCTGGGTACCAGTCTATTTAGATAACATTCCACTAGTCTGGGTACCAGTCTGTTTAGATAACATTCCTCTAGTCTGGGTACCAGTCCTCTAGTCTGGGTACCAGTCTGTTTAGATAACATTCTAATTGTCTGGGTACCAGTCTGTTTAGATAACATGCCACTAGTCTGGGTACCAGTCTGTTTAGATAACATTCCACTAGTCTGGGTACCAGTCTGTTTAGGTAACATTCCTCTAGTCTGGGTACCAGTCCTCTAGTCTGGGTAACAGTATGTTTAGATAACATTCCTCTAGTCTGGGTACCAGTCTGTTTAGATAACATTCCTCTAGTCTGGTTACCAGTCTGTTTAGATAACATTCCACTAGTCTGGGTACCAGTCTGTTTAGATAACATTCCACTAGTCTGGGTACCAGTCTGTTTAGATAACATTCCTCTAGTCTGGGTACCAGTCCTCTAGTCTGGGTACCAGTCTGTTTAGATAACATTCCACTAGTCTGGGTACCAGTCTGTTTAGGTAACATTCCACTAGTCTGGCTACCAGTCTGTTTAGGTAACATTCCACTAGTCTGGGTACCAGTCTGTTTAGGTAACATTCCACTAGTCTGGGTACCAGTCTGTTTAGGTAACATTCCACTAGTCTGGGTACCAGTCTGTTTAGATAACATTCCTCTAGTCTGGCTACCAGTCCTCTAGTCTGGGTACCAGTCCTCTAGTCTGGGTACCAGTCTGTTTAGATAACATTCCACTAGTCTGGGTACCAGTCTGTTTAGATAACATTACACTAGTCTGGCTACCAGTCTGTTTAGATAACATTCCACTAGTCTGGGTACCAGTCTGTTTAGATAACATTCCACTAGTCTGGGTACCAGTCTGTTTAGATAACATTCCTCTAGTCTGGGTACCAGTCTGTTTAGATAACATTCCACTAGTCTGGGTACCAGTCTGTTTAGGTACCAGTCCTCTAGTCTGGGTACCAGTCTGTTTAGATAACATTCCACTAGTCTGGGTACCGGTCTGTTTAGATAACATTCCACTAGTCTGGCTACCAGTCTGTTTAGGTAGAATTCCACTAGTCTGGGTACCAGTCCTCTATTCTGGGTACCAGTCCTCTAGCCTGGGTACCAGTCTGTTTAGGTAACATTCCACTAGTCTGGGTACCAGTCTGTTTAGATAACATTCCTCTAGTCTGGGTACCATTCTGTTAAGATAACATTCCTCTAGTCTGGGTACCAGTCTGTTTAGAAAACATTCCTCTAGTCTGGGTACCAGTCCGTTTAGATAACATTCCTCTAGTCTGGGTACCAGTCTGTTTAGATAACATTCCACTAGTCTGGGTACCAGTCTGTTTAGATAACATTCCACTAGTCTGGGTACCAGTCTGTTTAGAAAACATTCCTCTAGTCTGGCTACCAGTCTGTTTAGAAAACATTCCTCTAGTCTGGCTACCAGTCTGTTTAGATAACATTCCACTAGTCTGGGTACCAGTCTGTTTAGAAAACATTCCTCTAGTCTGGCTACCAGTCTGTTTAGATAACATTATTCTAGTCTGGGTACCAGTCTGTATAGATAACATTCCACTAGTCTGGGTACCAGTCTGTTTAGATAACGTTCCTCTAGTCTGGGTACCAGTCTGTTTAGGTAGCATTTCTCTAGTCTGGGTATCAGTCTGTTTAGATAACATTCCACTAGTCTGGGTACCAGTCTGTTTAGATAACATTCCACTAGTCTGGCTACCAGTCTGTTTAGATAACATTCCACTAGTCTGGGAACCAGTCTGTTTAGATAACATTCCACTAGTCTGGGTACCAGTCTGTTTAGATAACATTCCTCTAGTCTGGGTACCAGTCCTCTAGTCTGGGTACCAGTCTGTTTAGGTAACATTCCACTAGTCTGGGTAAAAGTCCTCTAGTCTGGGTACCAGTCTGTTTAGATAACATTCCTCTAGTCTGGGTACCAGTCCTCTAGTCTGGGTACCAGTCTGTTTAGATAACATTCCTCTAGTCTGGGTACCAGTCTGTTTAGATAACATTCCACTAGTCTGGGTACCAGTCTGTTTAGATAACATTCCTCTAGTCTGGGTACCAGTCCTCAAGTCTGGGTACCAGTCTGTTTAGATAACATTCCACTAGTCTGGGTACCAGTCTGTTTAGATAACATTACACTAGTCTGGCTACCAGTCTGTTTAGATAACATTCCACTAGTCTGGGTACCAGTCTGTTTAGATAACATTCCACTAGTCTGGGTACCAGTCTGTTTAGATAACATTCCTCTAGTCTGGGTACCAGTCTGTTTAGATAACATTCCACTAGTCTGGGTACCAGTCTGTTTAGGTACCAGTCCTCTAGTCTGGGTACCAGTCTGTTTAGATAACATTCCACTAGTCTGGGTACCGGTCTGTTTAGATAACATTCCAATAGTCTGGCTACCAGTCTGTTTAGGTAGAATTCCACTAGTCTGGGTACCAGTCCTCTATTCTGGGTACCAGTCCTCTAGCCTTGGTACCAGTCTGTTTAGGTAACATTCCACTAGTCTGGGTACCAGTCTGTTTAGATAACATTCCTCTAGTCTGGGTACCATTCTGTTAAGATAACATTCCTCTAGTCTGGGTACCAGTCTGTTTAGAAAACATTCCTCTAGTCTGGGTACCAGTCCGTTTAGATAACATTCCTCTAGTCTTCTGTACCAGTCTGTTTAGATAACATTCCACTAGTCTGGGTACCAGTCTGTTTAGATAACATTCCACTAGTCTGGGTACCAGTCTGTTTAGAAAACATTCCTCTAGTCTGGCTACCAGTCTGTTTAGAAAACATTCCTCTAGTCTGGCTACCAGTCTGTTTAGATAACATTCCACTAGTCTGGGTACCAGTCTGTTTAGAAAACATTCCTCTAGTCTGGCTACCAGTCTGTTTAGATAACAT
Organism: Salmo salar; assembly: GCF_965601325.2. Taxonomy (NCBI): domain Eukaryota; kingdom Metazoa; phylum Chordata; class Actinopteri; order Salmoniformes; family Salmonidae; genus Salmo; species Salmo salar. The sequence goes on along the minus strand of NC_138291.1, from coordinate 117,324,107 downwards.
TATTCTAGTCTGGGTACCAGTCTGTATAGATAACATTCCACTAGTCTGGGTACCAGTCTGTTTAGATAACGTTCCTCTAGTCTGGGTACCAGTCTGTTTAGGTAGCATTCCTCTAGTCTGGGTATCAGTCTGTTTAGATAACATTCCACAAGTCTGGGTACCAGTCTGTTTAGATAACATTCCACTAGTCTGGCTACCAGTCTGTTTAGATAACATTCCACTAGTCTGGGTACCAGTCTGTTTAGATAACATTCCACTAGTCTGGGTACCAGTCTGTTTAGATAACATTCCTCTAGTCTGGGTACCAGTCCTCTAGTCTGGGTACCAGTCTGTTTAGGTAACATTCCACTAGTCTGGGTAAAAGTCCTCTAGTCTGGGTACCAGTCTGTTTAGATAACATTCCTCTAGTCTGGGTACCAGTCCTCTAGTCTGGGTACCAGTCTGTTTAGATAACATTCCTCTAGTCTGGGTACCAGTCTGTTTAGATAACATTCCACTAGTCTGGGTACCAGTCTGTTTAGATAACATTCTTCTAGTCTGGGTACCAGTCCTCAAGTCTGGGTACCAGTCTGTTTAGATAACATTCCACTAGTCTGGGTACCAGTCTGTTTAGATGACATTCCACTAATCTGGGTACCAGTCTGATTAGGTAACATTCCTCTAGTCTGGGTACCAGTCCTCTAGTCTGGGTACCAGTCTGTTTAGATAACATTCTGTTAGTCTGGGTACCAGTCTGTTTAGATAACATGCCACTAGTCTGGGTACCAGTCTGTTTAGATAACATTCCACTAGTCTGAGTACCAGTCTGTTTAGGTAACATTCCTCTAGTCTGGGTACCAGTCCTCTAGTTTGGGTACCAGTATGTTTAGATAACATTCCTCTAGTCTGGGTACCAGTCTGTTTAGATAAAATTCCTCTAGTCTGGTTACCAGTCTGTTTAGATAACATGCCACTAGTCTGGGTACCAGTCTGTTTAGATAACATTCCACTAGTCTGGGTACCAGTCTGTTTAGATAACATTCCTCTAGTCTGGGTACCAGTCTGTTTAGATAACATTCCACTAGTCTGGGTACCAGTCTGTTTAGATAACATTCCTCTAGTCTGGGTAAAAGTCCTCTAGTCTGGGTACCAGTCTGTTTAGATAACATTCCTCTAGTCTGGGTACCAGTCCTCTAGTCTGGGTACCAGTCTGTTTAGATAACATTCCTCTAGTCTGGGTACCAGTCTGTTTAGATAACATTCCACTAGTCTGGGTACCAGTCTGTTTAGATAACATTCCTCTAGTCTGGGTACCAGTCCTCAAGTCTGGGTACCAGTCTGTTTAGATAACATTCCTCTAGTCTGGGTACCAGTCTGTTTAGATAACATTCCACTAGTCTGGGTACCAGTCTGTTTAGATGACATTCCACTAATCTGGGTACCAGTCTGATTACGTAACATTCCTCTAGTCTGGGTACCAGTCCTCTAGTCTGGGTACCAGTCTGTTTAGATAACATTCTATTAGTCTGGGTACCAGTCTGTTTAGATAACATGCCACTAGTCTGGGTACCAGTCTGTTTAGATAACATTCCTCTAGTCTGGGTACCAGTCTGTTTAGATAAAATTCCTCTAGTCTGGTTACCAGTCTGTTTAGATAACATTCCACTAGTCTGGGTACCAGTCTATTTAGATAACATTCCACTAGTCTGGGTACCAGTCTGTTTAGATAACATTCCTCTAGTCTGGGTACCAGTCCTCTAGTCTGGGTACCAGTCTGTTTAGATAACATTCTAATTGTCTGGGTACCAGTCTGTTTAGATAACATGCCACTAGTCTGGGTACCAGTCTGTTTAGATAACATTCCACTAGTCTGGGTACCAGTCTGTTTAGGTAACATTCCTCTAGTCTGGGTACCAGTCCTCTAGTCTGGGTAACAGTATGTTTAGATAACATTCCTCTAGTCTGGGTACCAGTCTGTTTAGATAACATTCCTCTAGTCTGGTTACCAGTCTGTTTAGATAACATTCCACTAGTCTGGGTACCAGTCTGTTTAGATAACATTCCACTAGTCTGGGTACCAGTCTGTTTAGATAACATTCCTCTAGTCTGGGTACCAGTCCTCTAGTCTGGGTACCAGTCTGTTTAGATAACATTCCACTAGTCTGGGTACCAGTCTGTTTAGGTAACATTCCACTAGTCTGGCTACCAGTCTGTTTAGGTAACATTCCACTAGTCTGGGTACCAGTCTGTTTAGGTAACATTCCACTAGTCTGGGTACCAGTCTGTTTAGGTAACATTCCACTAGTCTGGGTACCAGTCTGTTTAGATAACATTCCTCTAGTCTGGCTACCAGTCCTCTAGTCTGGGTACCAGTCTGTTTAGATAGCATTCCACTAGTCTGGGTACCAGTCTGTTTAGATAACATTACACTAGTCTGGCTACCAGTCTGTTTAGATAACATTCCACTAGTCTGGGTACCAGTCTGTTTAGATAACATTCCACTAGTCTGGGTACCAGTCTGTTTAGATAACATTCCTCTAGTCTGGGTACCAGTCTGTTTAGATAACATTCCACTAGTCTGGGTACCAGTCTGTTTAGGTACCAGTCCTCTAGTCTGGGTACCAGTCTGTTTAGATAACATTCCACTAGTCTGGGTACCGGTCTGTTTAGATAACATTCCACTAGTCTGGCTACCAGTCTGTTTAGGTAGAATTCCACTAGTCTGGGTACCAGTCCTCTATTCTGGGTACCAGTCCTCTAGCCTTGGTACCAGTCTGTTTAGGTAACATTCCACTAGTCTGGGTACCAGTCTGTTTAGATAACATTCCTCTAGTCTGGGTACCATTCTGTTAAGATAACATTCCTCTAGTCTGGGTACCAGTCTGTTTAGAAAACATTCCTCTAGTCTGGGTACCAGTCCGTTTAGATAACATTCCTCTAGTCTTCTGTACCAGTCTGTTTAGATAACATTCCACTAGTCTGGGTACCAGTCTGTTTAGATAACATTCCACTAGTCTGGGTACCAGTCTGTTTAGAAAACATTCCTCTAGTCTGGCTACCAGTCTGTTTAGAAAACATTCCTCTAGTCTGGCTACCAGTCTGTTTAGATAACATTCCACTAGTCTGGGTACCAGTCTGTTTAGATAACGTTCCTCTAGTCTGGGTACCAGTCTGTTTAGGTAGCATTCCTCTAGTCTGGGTATCAGTCTGTTTAGATAACATTCCACTAGTCTGGGTACCAGTCTGTTTAGATAACATTCCACTAGTCTGGCTACCAGTCTGTTTAGATAACATTCCACTAGTCTGGGTACCAGTCTGTTTAGATAACATTCCACTAGTCTGGGTACCAGTCTGTTTAGATAACATTCCTCTAGTCTGGGTACCAGTCCTCTAGTCTGGGTACCAGTCTGTTTAGGTAACATTCCACTAGTCTGGGTAAAAGTCCTCTAGTCTGGGTACCAGTCTGTTTAGATAACATTCCTCTAGTCTGGGTACCAGTCCTCTAGTCTGGGTACCAGTCTGTTTAGTTAACATTCCTCTAGTCTGGGTACCAGTCTGTTTAGATAACATTCCACTAGTCTGGGTACCAGTCTGTGTAGATAACATTCCTCTAGTCTGGGTACCAGTCCTCAAGTCTGGGTACCAGTCTGTTTAGATAACATTCCACTAGTCTGGGTACCAGTCTGTTTAGATGACATTCCACTAATCTGGGTACCAGTCTGATTAGGTAACATTCCTCTAGTCTGGGTACCAGTCCTCTAGTCTGGGTACCAGTCTGTTTAGATAACATTCTATTAGTCTGGGTACCAGTCTGTTTAGATAACATGCCACTAGTCTGGGTACCAGTCTGTTTAGATAACATTCCACTAGTCTGAGTACCAGTCTGTTTAGGTAACATTCCTCTAGTCTGGGTACCAGTCCTCTAGTTTGGGTACCAGTATGTTTAGATAACATTCCTCTAGTCTGGGTACCAGTCTGTTTAGATAAAATTCCTCTAGTCTGGTTACCAGTCTGTTTAGAAAACATTCCACTAGTCTGGGTACCAGTCTGTTTAGATAACATTCCTCTAGTCTGGGTACCAGTCTGTTTAGATAACATTCCTCTAGTCTGGGTACCAGTCTGTTTAGATAACATGCCACTAGTCTGGGTACCAGTCTGTTTAGATAACATTCCACTAGTCTGGGTACCAGTCTGTTTAGATAACATTCCTCTAGTCTGGGTAAAAGTCCTCTAGTCTGGGTACCAGTCTGTTTAGATAACATTCCTCTAGTCTGGGTACCAGTCCTCTAGTCTGGGTACCAGTCTGTTTAGATAACATTCCTCTAGTCTGGGTACCAGTCTGTTTAGATAACATTCCACTAGTCTGGGTACCAGTCTGTTTAGATAACATTCCTCTAGTCTGGGTACCAGTCCTCAAGTCTGGGTACCAGTCTGTTTAGATAGCATTCCTCTAGTCTGGGTACCAGTCTGTTTAGATAACATTCCACTAGTCTGGGTACCAGTCTGTTTAGATGACATTCCACTAATCTGGGTACCAGTCTGATTAGGTAACATTCCTCTAGTCTGGGTACCAGTCCTCTAGTCTGGGTACCAGTCTGTTTAGATAACATTCTATTAGTCTGGGTACCAGTCTGTTTAGATAACATGCCACTAGTCTGGGTACCAGTCTGTTTAGATAACATTCCTCTAGTCTGGGTACCAGTCTGTTTAGATAAAATTCCTCTAGTCTGGTTACCAGTCTGTTTAGATAACATTCCACTAGTCTGGGTACCAGTCCTCTAGTCTGGGTACCAGTCTATTTAGATAACATTCCACTAGTCTGGGTACCAGTCTGTTTAGATAACATTCCTCTAGTCTGGGTACCAGTCCTCTAGTCTGGGTACCAGTCTGTTTAGATAACATTCTAATTGTCTGGGTACCAGTCTGTTTAGATAACATGCCACTAGTCTGGGTACCAGTCTGTTTAGATAACATTCCACTAGTCTGGGTACCAGTCTGTTTAGGTAACATTCCTCTAGTCTGGGTACCAGTCCTCTAGTCTGGGTAACAGTATGTTTAGATAACATTCCTCTAGTCTGGGTACCAGTCTGTTTAGATAACATTCCTCTAGTCTGGTTACCAGTCTGTTTAGATAACATTCCACTAGTCTGGGTACCAGTCTGTTTAGATAACATTCCACTAGTCTGGGTACCAGTCTGTTTAGATAACATTCCTCTAGTCTGGGTACCAGTCCTCTAGTCTGGGTACCAGTCTGTTTAGATAACATTCCACTAGTCTGGGTACCAGTCTGTTTAGGTAACATTCCACTAGTCTGGCTACCAGTCTGTTTAGGTAACATTCCACTAGTCTGGGTACCAGTCTGTTTAGGTAACATTCCACTAGTCTGGGTACCAGTCTGTTTAGATAACATTCCTCTAGTCTGGCTACCAGTCCTCTAGTCTGGGTACCAGTCCTCTAGTCTGGGTACCAGTCTGTTTAGATAACATTCCACTAGTCTGGGTACCAGTCTGTTTAGATAACATTACACTAGTCTGGCTACCAGTCTGTTTAGATAACATTCCACTAGTCTGGGTACCAGTCTGTTTAGATAACATTCCACTAGTCTGGGTACCAGTCTGTTTAGATAACATTCCTCTAGTCTGGGTACCAGTCTGTTTAGATAACATTCCACTAGTCTGGGTACCAGTCTGTTTAGGTACCAGTCCTCTAGTCTGGGTACCAGTCTGTTTAGATAACATTCCACTAGTCTGGGTACCGGTCTGTTTAGATAACATTCCACTAGTCTGGCTACCAGTCTGTTTAGGTAGAATTCCACTAGTCTGGGTACCAGTCCTCTATTCTGGGTACCAGTCCTCTAGCCTGGGTACCAGTCTGTTTAGGTAACATTCCACTAGTCTGGGTACCAGTCTGTTTAGATAACATTCCTCTAGTCTGGGTACCATTCTGTTAAGATAACATTCCTCTAGTCTGGGTACCAGTCTGTTTAGAAAACATTCCTCTAGTCTGGGTACCAGTCCGTTTAGATAACATTCCTCTAGTCTGGGTACCAGTCTGTTTAGATAACATTCCACTAGTCTGGGTACCAGTCTGTTTAGATAACATTCCACTAGTCTGGGTACCAGTCTGTTTAGAAAACATTCCTCTAGTCTGGCTACCAGTCTGTTTAGAAAACATTCCTCTAGTCTGGCTACCAGTCTGTTTAGATAACATTCCACTAGTCTGGGTACCAGTCTGTTTAGAAAACATTCCTCTAGTCTGGCTACCAGTCTGTTTAGATAACATTATTCTAGTCTGGGTACCAGTCTGTTTAGATAACGTTCCTCTAGTCTGGGTACCAGTCTGTTTAGGTAGCATTCCTCTAGTCTGGGTATCAGTCTGTTTAGATAACATTCCACTAGTCTGGGTACCAGTCTGTTTAGATAACATTCCACTAGTCTGGCTACCAGTCTGTTTAGATAACATTCCACTAGTCTGGGAACCAGTCTGTTTAGATAACATTCCACTAGTCTGGGTACCAGTCTGTTTAGATAACATTCCTCTAGTCTGGGTACCAGTCCTCTAGTCTGGGTACCAGTCTGTTTAGGTAACATTCCACTAGTCTGGGTAAAAGTCCTCTAGTCTGGGTACCAGTCTGTTTAGATAACATTCCTCTAGTCTGGGTACCAGTCCTCTAGTCTGGGTACCAGTCTGTTTAGATAACATTCCTCTAGTCTGGGTACCAGTCTGTTTAGATAACATTCCACTAGTCTGGGTACCAGTCTGTTTAGATAACATTCCTCTAGTCTGGGTACCAGTCCTCAAGTCTGGGTACCAGTCTGTTTAGATAACATTCCACTAGTCTGGGTACCAGTCTGTTTAGATAACATTACACTAGTCTGGCTACCAGTCTGTTTAGATAACATTCCACTAGTCTGGGTACCAGTCTGTTTAGATAACATTCCACTAGTCTGGGTACCAGTCTGTTTAGATAACATTCCTCTAGTCTGGGTACCAGTCTGTTTAGATAACATTCCACTAGTCTGGGTACCAGTCTGTTTAGGTACCAGTCCTCTAGTCTGGGTACCAGTCTGTTTAGATAACATTCCACTAGTCTGGGTACCGGTCTGTTTAGATAACATTCCACTAGTCTGGCTACCAGTCTGTTTAGATAACATTCCACTAGTCTGGGTACCAGTCTGTTTAGATAACATTCCACTAGTCTGGGTACCAGTCTGTTTAGATAACATTCCTCTAGTCTGGGTACCAGTCCTCTAGTCTGGGTACCAGTCTGTTTAGGTAACATTCCACTAGTCTGGGTAAAAGTCCTCTAGTCTGGGTACCAGTCTGTTTAGATAACATTCCTCTAGTCTGGGTACCAGTCCTCTAGTCTGGGTACCAGTCTGTTTAGATAACATTCCTCTAGTCTGGGTACCAGTCTGTTTAGATAACATTCCACTAGTCTGGGTACCAGTCTGTTTAGATAACATTCCTCTAGTCTGGGTACCAGTCCTCAAGTCTGGGTACCAGTCTGTTTAGATAACATTCCACTAGTCTGGGTACCAGTCTGTTTAGATGACATTCCACTAATCTGGGTACCAGTCTGATTAGGTAACATTCCTCTAGTCTGGGTACCAGTCCTCTAGTCTGGGTACCAGTCTGTTTAGATAACATTCTATTAGTCTGGGTACCAGTCTGTTTAGATAACATGCCACTAGTCTGGGTACCAGTCTGTTTAGATAACATTCCACTAGTCTGAGTACCAGTCTGTTTAGGTAACATTCCTCTAGTCTGGGTACCAGTCCTCTAGTTTGGGTACCAGTATGTTTAGATAACATTCCTCTAGTCTGGGTACCAGTCTGTTTAGATAAAATTCCTCTAGTCTGGTTACCAGTCTGTTTAGATAACATGCCACTAGTCTGGGTACCAGTCTGTTTAGATAACATTCCACAAGTCTGGGTACCAGTCTGTTTAGATAACATTCCTCTAGTCTGGGTAAAAGTCCTCTAGTCTGGGTACCAGTCTGTTTAGATAACATTCCTCTAGTCTGGGTACCAGTCCTCTAGTCTGGGTACCAGTCTGTTTAGATAACATTCCTCTAGTCTGGGTACCAGTCTGTTTAGATAACATTCCACTAGTCTGGGTACCAGTCTGTTTAGATAACATTCCTCTAGTCTGGGTACCAGTCCTCAAGTCTGGGTACCAGTCTGTTTAGATAACATTCCTCTAGTCTGGGTACCAGTCTGTTTAGATAACATTCCACTAGTCTGGGTACCAGTCTGTTTAGATGACATTCCACTAATCTGGGTACCAGTCTGATTAGGTAACATTCCTCTAGTCTGGGTACCAGTCCTCTAGTCTGGGTACCAGTCTGTTTAGATAACATTCTATTAGTCTGGGTACCAGTCTGTTTAGATAACATGCCACTAGTCTGGGTACCAGTCTGTTTAGATAACATTCCTCTAGTCTGGGTACCAGTCTGTTTAGATAAAATTCCTCTAGTCTGGTTACCAGTCTGTTTAGATAACATTCCACTAGTCTGGGTACCAGTCTATTTAGATAACATTCCACTAGTCTGGGTACCAGTCTGTTTAGATAACATTCCTCTAGTCTGGGTACCAGTCCTCTAGTCTGGGTACCAGTCTGTTTAGATAACATTCTATTAGTCTGGGTACCAGTCTGTTTAGATAACATGCCACTAGTCTGGGTACCAGTCTGTTTAGATAACATTCCTCTAGTCTAGGTACCAGTCTGTTTAGATAAAATTCCTCTAGTCTGGTTACCAGTCTGTTTAGATAACATTCCACTAGTCTGGGTACCAGTCTGTTTAGATAACATTCCTCTAGTCTGGGTACCAGTCCTCAAGTCTGGGTACCAGTCTGTTTAGATAACATTCCACTAGTCTGGGTACCAGTCTGTTTAGATAACATTACACTAGTCTGGCTACCAGTCTGTTTAGATAACATTCCACTAGTCTGGGTACCAGTCTGTTTAGATAACATTCCACTAGTCTGGGTACCAGTCTGTTTAGATAACATTCCTCTAGTCTGGGTACCAGTCTGTTTAGATAACATTCCACTAGTCTGGGTACCAGTCTGTTTAGGTACCAGTCCTCTAGTCTGGGTACCAGTCTGTTTAGATAACATTCCACTAGTCTGGGTACCGGTCTGTTTAGATAACATTCCACTAGTCTGGCTACCAGTCTGTTTAGATAACATTCCACTAGTCTGGGTACCAGTCTGTTTAGATAACATTCCACTAGTCTGGGTACCAGTCTGTTTAGATAACATTCCTCTAGTCTGGGTACCAGTCCTCTAGTCTGGGTACCAGTCTGTTTAGGTAACATTCCACTAGTCTGGGTAAAAGTCCTCTAGTCTGGGTACCAGTCTGTTTAGATAACATTCCTCTAGTCTGGGTACCAGTCCTCTAGTCTGGGTACCAGTCTGTTTAGATAACATTCCTCTAGTCTGGGTACCAGTCTGTTTAGATAACATTCCACTAGTCTGGGTACCAGTCTGTTTAGATAACATTCCTCTAGTCTGGGTACCAGTCCTCAAGTCTGGGTACCAGTCTGTTTAGATGACATTCCACTAATCTGGGTACCAGTCTGATTAGGTAACATTCCTCTAGTCTGGGTACCAGTCCTCTAGTCTGGGTACCAGTCTGTTTAGATAACATTCTATTAGTCTGGGTACCAGTCTGTTTAGATAACATGCCACTAGTCTGGGTACCAGTCTGTTTAGATAACATTCCACTAGTCTGAGTACCAGTCTGTTTAGGTAACATTCCTCTAGTCTGGGTACCAGTCCTCTAGTTTGGGTACCAGTATGTTTAGATAACATTCCTCTAGTCTGGGTACCAGTCTGTTTAGATAAAATTCCTCTAGTCTGGTTACCAGTCTGTTTAGATAACATGCCACTAGTCTGGGTACCAGTCTGTTTAGATAACATTCCACTAGTCTGGGTACCAGTCTGTTTAGATAACATTCCTCTAGTCTGGGTAAAAGTCCTCTAGTCTGGGTACCAGTCTGTTTAGATAACATTCCTCTAGTCTGGGTACCAGTCCTCTAGTCTGGGTACCAGTCTGTTTAGATAACATTCCTCTAGTCTGGGTACCAGTCTGTTTAGATAACATTCCACTAGTCTGGGTACCAGTCTGTTTAGATAACATTCCTCTAGTCTGGGTACCAGTCCTCAAGTCTGGGTACCAGTCTGTTTAGATAACATTCCTCTAGTCTGGGTACCAGTCTGTTTAGATAACATTCCACTAGTCTGGGTACCAGTCTGTTTAGATGACATTCCACTAATCTGGGTACCAGTCTGATTAGGTAACATTCCTCTAGTCTGGGTACCAGTCCTCTAGTCTGGGTACCAGTCTGTTTAGATAACATTCTATTAGTCTGGGTACCAGTCTGTTTAGATAACATGCCACTAGTCTGGGTACCAGTCTGTTTAGATAACATTCCTCTAGTCTGGGTACCAGTCTGTTTAGATAAAATTCCTCTAGTCTGGTTACCAGTCTGTTTAGATAACATTCCACTAGTCTGGGTACCAGTCTATTTAGATAACATTCCACTAGTCTGGGTACCAGTCTGTTTAGATAACATTCCTCTAGTCTGGGTACCAGTCCTCTAGTCTGGGTACCAGTCTGTTTAGATAACATTCTAATTGTCTGGGTACCAGTCTGTTTAGATAACATGCCACTAGTCTGGGTACCAGTCTGTTTAGATAACATTCCACTAGTCTGGGTACCAGTCTGTTTAGGTAACATTCCTCTAGTCTGGGTACCAGTCCTCTAGTCTGGGTAACAGTATGTTTAGATAACATTCCTCTAGTCTGGGTACCAGTCTGTTTAGATAACATTCCTCTAGTCTGGTTACCAGTCTGTTTAGATAACATTCCACTAGTCTGGGTACCAGTCTGTTTAGATAACATTCCACTAGTCTGGGTACCAGTCTGTTTAGATAACATTCCTCTAGTCTGGGTACCAGTCCTCTAGTCTGGGTACCAGTCTGTTTAGATAACATTCCACTAGTCTGGGTACCAGTCTGTTTAGGTAACATTCCACTAGTCTGGCTACCAGTCTGTTTAGGTAACATTCCACTAGTCTGGGTACCAGTCTGTTTAGGTAACATTCCACTAGTCTGGGTACCAGTCTGTTTAGATAACATTCCTCTAGTCTGGCTACCAGTCCTCTAGTCTGGGTACCAGTCCTCTAGTCTGGGTACCAGTCTGTTTAGATAACATTCCACTAGTCTGGGTACCAGTCTGTTTAGATAACATTACACTAGTCTGGCTACCAGTCTGTTTAGATAACATTCCACTAGTCTGGGTACCAGTCTGTTTAGATAACATTCCACTAGTCTGGGTACCAGTCTGTTTAGATAACATTCCTCTAGTCTGGGTACCAGTCTGTTTAGATAACATTCCACTAGTCTGGGTACCAGTCTGTTTAGGTACCAGTCCTCTAGTCTGGGTACCAGTCTGTTTAGATAACATTCCACTAGTCTGGGTACCGGTCTGTTTAGATAACATTCCACTAGTCTGGCTACCAGTCTGTTTAGGTAGAATTCCACTAGTCTGGGTACCAGTCCTCTATTCTGGGTACCAGTCCTCCAGCCTGGGTACCAGTCTGTTTACGTAACATTCCACTAGTCTGGGTACCAGTCTGTTTAGATAACATTCCTCTAGTCTGGGTACCATTCTGTTAAGATAACATTCCTCTAGTCTGGGTACCAGTCTGTTTAGAAAACATTCCTCTAGTCTGGGTACCAGTCCGTTTAGATAACATTCCTCTAGTCTGGGTACCAGTCTGTTTAGATAACATTCCACTAGTCTGGGTACCAGTCTGTTTAGATAACATTCCACTAGTCTGGGTACCAGTCTGTTTAGAAAACATTCCTCTAGTCTGGCTACCAGTCTGTTTAGAAAACATTCCTCTAGTCTGGCTACCAGTCTGTTTAGATAACATTCCACTAGTCTGGGTACCAGTCTGTTTAGAAAACATTCCTCTAGTCTGGCTACCAGTCTGTTTAGATAACATTATTCTAGTCTGGGTACCAGTCTGTATAGATAACATTCCACTAGTCTGGGTACCAGTCTGTTTAGATAACGTTCCTCTAGTCTGGGTACCAGTCTGTTTAGGTAGCATTCCTCTAGTCTGGGTATCAGTCTGTTTAGATAACATTCCACTAGTCTGGGTACCAGTCTGTTTAGATAACATTCCACTAGTCTGGCTACCAGTCTGTTTAGATAACATTCCACTAGTCTGGGAACCAGTCTGTTTAGATAACATTCCACTAGTCTGGGTACCAGTCTGTTTAGATAACATTCCTCTAGTCTGGGTACCAGTCCTCTAGTCTGGGTACCAGTCTGTTTAGGTAACATTCCACTAGTCTGGGTAAAAGTCCTCTAGTCTGGGTACCAGTCTGTTTAGATAACATTCCTCTAGTCTGGGTACCAGTCCTCTAGTCTGGGTACCAGTCTGTTTAGATAACATTCCTCTAGTCTGGGTACCAGTCTGTTTAGATAACATTCCACTAGTCTGGGTACCAGTCTGTTTAGATAACATTCCTCTAGTCTGGGTACCAGTCCTCAAGTCTGGGTACCAGTCTGTTTAGATAACATTCCACTAGTCTGGGTACCAGTCTGTTTAGATAACATTACACTAGTCTGGCTACCAGTCTGTTTAGATAACATTCCACTAGTCTGGGTACCAGTCTGTTTAGATAACATTCCACTAGTCTGGGTACCAGTCTGTTTAGATAACATTCCTCTAGTCTGGGTACCAGTCTGTTTAGATAACATTCCACTAGTCTGGGTACCAGTCTGTTTAGGTACCAGTCCTCTAGTCTGGGTACCAGTCTGTTTAGATAACATTCCACTAGTCTGGGTACCGGTCTGTTTAGATAACATTCCACTAGTCTGGCTACCAGTCTGTTTAGGTAGAATTCCACTAGTCTGGGTACCAGTCCTCTATTCTGGGTACCAGTCCTCTAGCCTTGGTACCAGTCTGTTTAGGTAACATTCCACTAGTCTGGGAACCAGTCTGTTTAGATAACATTCCACTAGTCTGGGTACCAGTCTGTTTAGATAACATTCCTCTAGTCTGGGTACCAGTCCTCTAGTCTGGGTACCAGTCTGTTTAGGTAACATTCCACTAGTCTGGGTAAAAGTCCTCTAGTCTGGGTACCAGTCTGTTTAGATAACATTCCTCTAGTCTGGGTACCAGTCCTCTAGTCTGGGTACCAGTCTGTTTAGATAACATTCCTCTAGTCTGGGTACCAGTCTGTTTAGATAACATTCCACTAGTCTGGGTACCAGTCTGTTTAGATAACATTCCTCTAGTCTGGGTACCAGTCCTCAAGTCTGGGTACCAGTCTGTTTAGATAACATTCCACTAGTCTGGGTACCAGTCTGTTTAGATAACATTACACTAGTCTGGCTACCAGTCTGTTTAGATAACATTCCACTAGTCTGGGTACCAGTCTGTTTAGATAACATTCCACTAGTCTGGGTACCAGTCTGTTTAGATAACATTCCTCTAGTCTGGGTACCAGTCTGTTTAGATAACATTCCACTAGTCTGGGTACCAGTCTGTTTAGGTACCAGTCCTCTAGTCTGGGTACCAGTCTGTTTAGATAACATTCCACTAGTCTGGGTACCGGTCTGTTTAGATAACATTCCACTAGTCTGGCTACCAGTCTGTTTAGATAACATTCCACTAGTCTGGGTACCAGTCTGTTTAGATAACATTCCACTAGTCTGGGTACCAGTCTGTTTAGATAACATTCCTCTAGTCTGGGTACCAGTCCTCTAGTCTGGGTACCAGTCTGTTTAGGTAACATTCCACTAGTCTGGGTAAAAGTCCTCTAGTCTGGGTACCAGTCTGTTTAGATAACATTCCTCTAGTCTGGGTACCAGTCCTCTAGTCTGGGTACCAGTCTGTTTAGATAACATTCCTCTAGTCTGGGTACCAGTCTGTTTAGATAACATTCCACTAGTCTGGGTACCAGTCTGTTTAGATAACATTCCTCTAGTCTGGGTACCAGTCCTCAAGTCTGGGTACCAGTCTGTTTAGATAACATTCCACTAGTCTGGGTACCAGTCTGTTTAGATGACATTCCACTAATCTGGGTACCAGTCTGATTAGGTAACATTCCTCTAGTCTGGGTACCAGTCCTCTAGTCTGGGTACCAGTCTGTTTAGATAACATTCTATTAGTCTGGGTACCAGTCTGTTTAGATAACATGCCACTAGTCTGGGTACCAGTCTGTTTAGATAACATTCCACTAGTCTGAGTACCAGTCTGTTTAGGTAACATTCCTCTAGTCTGGGTACCAGTCCTCTAGTTTGGGTACCAGTATGTTTAGATAACATTCCTCTAGTCTGGGTACCAGTCTGTTTAGATAAAATTCCTCTAGTCTGGTTACCAGTCTGTTTAGATAACATGCCACTAGTCTGGGTACCAGTCTGTTTAGATAACATTCCACTAGTCTGGGTACCAGTCTGTTTAGATAACATTCCTCTAGTCTGGGTAAAAGTCCTCTAGTCTGGGTACCAGTCTGTTTAGATAACATTCCTCTAGTCTGGGTACCAGTCCTCTAGTCTGGGTACCAGTCTGTTTAGATAACATTCCTCTAGTCTGGGTACCAGTCTGTTTAGATAACATTCCACTAGTCTGGGTACCAGTCTGTTTAGATAACATTCCTCTAGTCTGGGTACCAGTCCTCAAGTCTGGGTACCAGTCTGTTTAGATAACATTCCTCTAGTCTGGGTACCAGTCTGTTTAGATAACATTCCACTAGTCTGGGTACCAGTCTGTTTAGATGACATTCCACTAATCTGGGTACCAGTCTGATTAGGTAACATTCCTCTAGTCTGGGTACCAGTCCTCTAGTCTGGGTACCAGTCTGTTTAGATAACATTCTATTAGTCTGGGTACCAGTCTGTTTAGATAACATGCCACTAGTCTGGGTACCAGTCTGTTTAGATAACATTCCTCTAGTCTGGGTACCAGTCTGTTTAGATAAAATTCCTCTAGTCTGGTTACTAGTCTGTTTAGATAACATTCCACTAGTCTGGGTACCAGTCTATTTAGATAACATTCCACTAGTCTGGGTACCAGTCTGTTTAGATAACATTCCTCTAGTCTGGGTACCAGTCCTCTAGTCTGGGTACCAGTCTGTTTAGATAACATTCTAATTGTCTGGGTACCAGTCTGTTTAGATAACATGCCACTAGTCTGGGTACCAGTCTGTTTAGATAACATTCCACTAGTCTGGGTACCAGTCTGTTTAGGTAACATTCCTCTAGTCTGGGTACCAGTCCTCTAGTCTGGGTAACAGTATGTTTAGATAACATTCCTCTAGTCTGGGTACCAGTCTGTTTAGATAACATTCCTCTAGTCTGGTTACCAGTCTGTTTAGATAACATTCCACTAGTCTGGGTACCAGTCTGTTTAGATAACATTCCACTAGTCTGGGTACCAGTCTGTTTAGATAACATTCCTCTAGTCTGGGTACCAGTCCTCTAGTCTGGGTACCAGTCTGTTTAGATAACATTCCACTAGTCTGGGTACCAGTCTGTTTAGGTAACATTCCACTAGTCTGGCTACCAGTCTGTTTAGGTAACATTCCACTAGTCTGGGTACCAGTCTGTTTAGGTAACATTCCACTAGTCTGGGTACCAGTCTGTTTAGATAACATTCCTCTAGTCTGGCTACCAGTCCTCTAGTCTGGGTACCAGTCCTCTAGTCTGGGTACCAGTCTGTTTAGATAACATTCCACTAGTCTGGGTACCAGTCTGTTTAGATAACATTACACTAGTCTGGCTACCAGTCTGTTTAGATAACATTCCACTAGTCTGGGTACCAGTCTGTTTAGATAACATTCCACTAGTCTGGGTACCAGTCTGTTTAGATAACATTCCTCTAGTCTGGGTACCAGTCTGTTTAGATAACATTCCACTAGTCTGGGTACCAGTCTGTTTAGGTACCAGTCCTCTAGTCTGGGTACCAGTCTGTTTAGATAACATTCCACTAGTCTGGGTACCGGTCTGTTTAGATAACATTCCACTAGTCTGGCTACCAGTCTGTTTAGGTAGAATTCCACTAGTCTGGGTACCAGTCCTCTATTCTGGGTACCAGTCCTCTAGCCTGGGTACCAGTCTGTTTAGGTAACATTCCACTAGTCTGGGTACCAGTCTGTTTAGATAACATTCCTCTAGTCTGGGTACCATTCTGTTAAGATAACATTCCTCTAGTCTGGGTACCAGTCTGTTTAGAAAACATTCCTCTAGTCTGGGTACCAGTCCGTTTAGATAACATTCCTCTAGTCTGGGTACCAGTCTGTTTAGATAACATTCCACTAGTCTGGGTACCAGTCTGTTTAGATAACATTCCACTAGTCTGGGTACCAGTCTGTTTAGAAAACATTCCTCTAGTCTGGCTACCAGTCTGTTTAGAAAACATTCCTCTAGTCTGGCTACCAGTCTGTTTAGATAACATTCCACTAGTCTGGGTACCAGTCTGTTTAGAAAACATTCCTCTAGTCTGGCTACCAGTCTGTTTAGATAACATTATTCTAGTCTGGGTACCAGTCTGTATAGATAACATTCCACTAGTCTGGGTACCAGTCTGTTTAGATAACGTTCCTCTAGTCTGGGTACCAGTCTGTTTAGGTAGCATTTCTCTAGTCTGGGTATCAGTCTGTTTAGATAACATTCCACTAGTCTGGGTACCAGTCTGTTTAGATAACATTCCACTAGTCTGGCTACCAGTCTGTTTAGATAACATTCCACTAGTCTGGGAACCAGTCTGTTTAGATAACATTCCACTAGTCTGGGTACCAGTCTGTTTAGATAACATTCCTCTAGTCTGGGTACCAGTCCTCTAGTCTGGGTACCAGTCTGTTTAGGTAACATTCCACTAGTCTGGGTAAAAGTCCTCTAGTCTGGGTACCAGTCTGTTTAGATAACATTCCTCTAGTCTGGGTACCAGTCCTCTAGTCTGGGTACCAGTCTGTTTAGATAACATTCCTCTAGTCTGGGTACCAGTCTGTTTAGATAACATTCCACTAGTCTGGGTACCAGTCTGTTTAGATAACATTCCTCTAGTCTGGGTACCAGTCCTCAAGTCTGGGTACCAGTCTGTTTAGATAACATTCCACTAGTCTGGGTACCAGTCTGTTTAGATAACATTACACTAGTCTGGCTACCAGTCTGTTTAGATAACATTCCACTAGTCTGGGTACCAGTCTGTTTAGATAACATTCCACTAGTCTGGGTACCAGTCTGTTTAGATAACATTCCTCTAGTCTGGGTACCAGTCTGTTTAGATAACATTCCACTAGTCTGGGTACCAGTCTGTTTAGGTACCAGTCCTCTAGTCTGGGTACCAGTCTGTTTAGATAACATTCCACTAGTCTGGGTACCGGTCTGTTTAGATAACATTCCACTAGTCTGGCTACCAGTCTGTTTAGGTAGAATTCCACTAGTCTGGGTACCAGTCCTCTATTCTGGGTACCAGTCCTCTAGCCTTGGTACCAGTCTGTTTAGGTAACATTCCACTAGTCTGGGTACCAGTCTGTTTAGATAACATTCCTCTAGTCTGGGTACCATTCTGTTAAGATAACATTCCTCTAGTCTGGGTACCAGTCTGTTTAGAAAACATTCCTCTAGTCTGGGTACCAGTCCGTTTAGATAACATTCCTCTAGTCTTCTGTACCAGTCTGTTTAGATAACATTCCACTAGTCTGGGTACCAGTCTGTTTAGATAACATTCCACTAGTCTGGGTACCAGTCTGTTTAGAAAACATTCCTCTAGTCTGGCTACCAGTCTGTTTAGAAAACATTCCTCTAGTCTGGCTACCAGTCTGTTTAGATAACATTCCACTAGTCTGGGTACCAGTCTGTTTAGAAAACATTCCTCTAGTCTGGCTACCAGTCTGTTTAGATAACATTATTCTAGTCTGGGTACCAGTCTGTATAGATAACATTCCACTAGTCTGGGTACCAGTCTGTTTAGATAACGTTCCTCTAGTCTGGGTACCAGTCTGTTTAGGTAGCATTACTCTAGTCTGGGTATCAGTCTGTTTAGATAACATTCCACTAGTCTGGGTACCAGTCTGTTTAGATAACATTCCACTAGTCTGGCTACCAGTCTGTTTAGATAACATTCCACTAGTCTGGGTACCAGTCTGTTTAGATAACATTCCACTAGTCTGGGTACCAGTCTGTTTAGATAACATTCCTCTAGTCTGGGTACCAGTCCTCTAGTCTGGGTACCAGTCTGTTTAGGTAACATTCCACTAGTCTGGGTAAAAGTCCTCTAGTCTGGGTACCAGTCTGTTTAGATAACATTCCTCTAGTCTGGGTACCAGTCCTCTAGTCTGGGTACCAGTCTGTTTAGATAACATTCCTCTAGTCTGGGTACCAGTCTGTTTAGATAACATTCCACTAGTCTGGGTACCAGTCTGTTTAGATAACATTCCTCTAGTCTGGGTACCAGTCCTCAAGTCTGGGTACCAGTCTGTTTAGATAACATTCCACTAGTCTGGGTACCAGTCTGTTTAGATGACATTCCACTAATCTGGGTACCAGTCTGATTAGGTAACATTCCTCTAGTCTGGGTACCAGTCCTCTAGTCTGGGTACCAGTCTGTTTAGATAACATTCTATTAGTCTGGGTACCAGTCTGTTTAGATAACATGCCACTAGTCTGGGTACCAGTCTGTTTAGATAACATTCCACTAGTCTGAGTACCAGTCTGTTTAGGTAACATTCCTCTAGTCTGGGTACCAGTCCTCTAGTTTGGGTACCAGTATGTTTAGATAACATTCCTCTAGTCTGGGTACCAGTCTGTTTAGATAAAATTCCTCTAGTCTGGTTACCAGTCTGTTTAGATAACATGCCACTAGTCTGGGTACCAGTCTGTTTAGATAACATTCCACTAGTCTGGGTACCAGTCTGTTTAGATAACATTCCTCTAGTCTGGGTACCAGTCCTCTAGTCTGGGTACCAGTCTGTTTAGATAACATTCTATTTGTCTGGGTACCAGTCTGTTTAGATAACATGCCACTAGTCTGGGTACCAGTCTGTTTAGATAACATTCCACTAGTCTGGGTACCAGTCTGTTTAGGTAACATTCCTCTAGTCTGGGTACCAGTCCTCTAGTCTGGGTACCAGTATGTTTAGATAACATTCCTCTAGTCTGGGTACCAGTCTGTTTAGATAACATTCCTCTAGTCTGGTTACCAGTCTGTTTAGATAACATTCCACTAGTCTGGGTACCAGTCTGTTTAGATAACATTCCACTAGTCTGGGTACCAGTCTGTTTAGATAACATTCCTCTAGTCTGGGTACCAGTCCTCTAGTCTGGGTACCAGTCTGTTTAGATAACATTCCACTAGTCTGGGTACCAGTCTGTTTAGGTAACATTCCACTAGTCTGGCTACCAGTCTGTTTAGGTAACATTCCACTAGTCTGGGTACCAGTCTGTTTAGGTAACATTCCACTAGTCTGGGTACCAGTCTGTTTAGGTAACATTCCACTAGTCTGGGTACCAGTCTGTTTAGATAACATTCCTCTAGTCTGGCTACCAGTCCTCTAGTCTGGGTACCAGTCCTCTAGTCTGGGTACCAGTCTGTATAGTTAACATTCCACTAGTCTGGGTACCAGTCTGTTTAGATAACATTACACTAGTCTGGCTACCAGTCTGTTTAGATAACATTCCACTAGTCTGGGTACCAGTCTGTTTAGATAGCATTCCACTAGTCTGGGTACCAGTCTGTTTAGATAACATTCCTCTAGTCTGGGTACCAGTCTGTTTAGATAACATTCCACTAGTCTGGGTACCAGTCTGTTTAGGTACCAGTCCTCTAGTCTGGGTACCAGTCTGTTTAGATAACATTCCACTAGTCTGGGTACCGGTCTGTTTAGATAACATTCCACTAGTCTGGCTACCAGTCTGTTTAGGTAGAATTCCACTAGTCTGGGTACCAGTCCTCTATTCTGGGTACCAGTCCTCTAGCCTGGGTACCAGTCTGTTTAGGTAACATTCCACTAGTCTGGGTACCAGTCTGTTTAGATAACATTCCTCTAGTCTGGGTACCATTCTGTTAAGATAACATTCCTCTAGTCTGGGTACCAGTCTGTTTAGAAAACATTCCTCTAGTCTGGGTACCAGTCCGTTTAGATAACATTCCTCTAGTCTGGGTACCAGTCTGTTTAGATAACATTCCACTAGTCTGGGTACCAGTCTGTTTAGATAACATTCCACTAGTCTGGGTACCAGTCTGTTTAGAAAACATTCCTCTAGTCTGGCTACCAGTCTGTTTAGAAAACATTCCTCTAGTCTGGCTACCAGTCTGTTTAGATAACAATCCACTAGTCTGGGTACCAGTCTGTTTAGAAAACATTCCTCTAGTCTGGGTACCAGTCTGTTTAGATAACATTATTCTAGTCTGGGTACCAGTCTGTATAGATAACATTCCACTAGTCTGGGTACCAGTCTGTTTAGATAACGTTCCTCTAGTCTGGGTACCAGTCTGTTTAGGTAGCATTCCTCTAGTCTGGGTATCAGTCTGTTTAGATAACATTCCACTAGTCTGGGTACCAGTCTGTTTAGATAACATTCCACTAGTCTGGCTACCAGTCTGTTTAGATAACATTCCACTAGTCTGGGTACCAGTCTGTTTAGATAACATTCCACTAGTCTGGGTACCAGTCTGTTTAGATAACGTTCCTCTAGTCTGGGTACCAGTCTGTTTAGGTAGCATTCCTCTAGTCTGGGTATCAGTCTGTTTAGATAACATGCCACTAGTCTGGGTACCAGTCTGTTTAGACAACATTCCACTAGTCTGGGTACCAGTCTGTTTAGGTAACATTCCTCTAGTCTGGGTACCAGTCCTCTAGTCTGGGTACCAGTATGTTTAGATAACATTCCTCTAGTCTGGGTACCAGTCTGTTTAGATAACATTCCTCTAGTCTGGTTACCAGTCTGTTTAGATAACATTCCACTAGTCTGGGTACCAGTCTGTTTAGATAACATTCCACTAGTCTGGGTACCAGTCTGTTTAGATAACATTCCTCTAGTCTGGGTACCACTCCTCTAGTCTGGGTACCAGTCTGTTTAGGTAACATTCCTCTAGTCTGGGTACCAGTCTGTTTAGGTAACATTCCACTAGTCTGGGTAAAAGTCCTCTAGTCTGGGTACCAGTCTGTTTAGATAACATTCCTCTAGTCTGGGTACCAGTCCTCTAGTCTGGGTACCAGTCTGTTTAGATAACATTCCTCTAGTCTGGGTACCAGTCTGTTTAGATAACATTCCACTAGTCTGGGTACCAGTCTGTTTAGATAACATTCCTCTAGTCTGGGTACCAGTCCTCAAGTCTGGGTACCAGTCTGTTTAGATAACATTCCACTAGTCTGGGTACCAGTCTGTTTAGATAACATTACACTAGTCTGGCTACCAGTCTGTTTAGATAACATTCCACTAGTCTGGGTACCAGTCTGTTTAGATAACATTCCACTAGTCTGGGTACCAGTCTGTTTAGATAACATTCCTCTAGTCTGGGTACCAGTCTGTTTAGATAACATTCCACTAGTCTGGGTACCAGTCTGTTTAGGTACCAGTCCTCTAGTCTGGGTACCAGTCTGTTTAGATAACATTCCACTAGTCTGGGTACCGGTCTGTTTAGATAACATTCCACTAGTCTGGCTACCAGTCTGTTTAGGTAGAATTCCACTAGTCTGGGTACCAGTCCTCTATTCTGGGTACCAGTCCTCTAGCCTGGGTACCAGTCTGTTTAGGTAACATTCCACTAGTCTGGGTACCAGTCTGTTTAGATAACATTCCTCTAGTCTGGGTACCATTCTGTTAAGATAACATTCCTCTAGTCTGGGTACCAGTCTGTTTAGAAAACATTCCTCTAGTCTGGGTACCAGTCCGTTTAGATAACATTCCTCTAGTCTGGGTACCAGTCTGTTTAGATAACATTCCACTAGTCTGGGTACCAGTCTGTTTAGATAACATTCCACTAGTCTGGGTACCAGTCTGTTTAGAAAACATTCCTCTAGTCTGGCTACCAGTCTGTTTAGAAAACATTCCTCTAGTCTGGCTACCAGTCTGTTTAGATAACATTCCACTAGTCTGGGTACCAGTCTGTTTAGAAAACATTCCTCTAGTCTGGCTACCAGTCTGTTTAGATAACATTATTCTAGTCTGGGTACCAGTCTGTATAGATAACATTCCACTAGTCTGGGTACCAGTCTGTTTAGATAACGTTCCTCTAGTCTGGGTACCAGTCTGTTTAGATAACATTCCACTAGTCTGGGTACCAGTCTGTTTAGATAACATTCCTCTAGTCTGGGTACCAGTCCTCAAGTCTGGGTACCAGTCTGTTTAGATAACATTCCACTAGTCTGGGTACCAGTCTGTTTAGATGACATTCCACTAATCTGGGTACCAGTCTGATTAGGTAACATTCCTCTAGTCTGGGTACCAGTCCTCTAGTCTGGGTACCAGTCTGTTTAGATAACATTCTATTAGTCTGGGTACCAGTCTGTTTAGATAACATGCCACTAGTCTGGGTACCAGTCTGTTTAGATAACATTCCACTAGTCTGAGTACCAGTCTGTTTAGGTAACATTCCTCTAGTCTGGGTACCAGTCCTCTAGTTTGGGTACCAGTATGTTTAGATAACATTCCTCTAGTCTGGGTACCAGTCTGTTTAGATAAAATTCCTCTAGTCTGGTTACCAGTCTGTTTAGATAACATTCCACTAGTCTGGGTACCAGTCTGTTTAGATAACATTCCACTAGTCTGGGTACCAGTCTGTTTAGATATCATTCCTCTAGTCTGGGTACCAGTCCTCTAGTCTGGGTACCAGTCTGTTTAGATAACATTCTATTTGTCTGGGTACCAGTCTGTTTAGATAACATGCCACTAGTCTGGGTACCAGTCTGTTTAGATAACATTCCACTAGTCTGGGTACCAGTCTGTTTAGGTAACATTCCTCTAGTCTGGGTACCAGTCCTCTAGTCTGGGTACCAGTATGTTTAGATAACATTCCTCTAGTCTGGGTACCAGTCTGTTTAGATAACATTCCTCTAGTCTGGTTACCAGTCTGTTTAGATAACATTCCACTAGTCTGGGTACCAGTCTGTTTAGATAACATTCCACTAGTCTGGGTACCAGTCTGTTTAGATAACATTCCTCTAGTCTGGGTACCAGTCCTCTAGTCTGGGTACCAGTCTGTTTAGATAACATTCCACTAGTCTGGGTACCAGTCTGTTTAGGTAACATTCCACTAGTCTGGCTACCAGTCTGTTTAGGTAACATTCCACTAGTCTGGGTACCAGTCTGTTTAGGTAACATTCCACTAGTCTGGGTACCAGTCTGTTTAGGTAACATTCCACTAGTCTGGGTACCAGTCTGTTTAGGTAACATTCCACTAGTCTGGGTACCAGTCTGTTTAGATAACATTCCTCTAGTCTGGCTACCAGTCCTCTAGTCTGGGTACCAGTCCTCTAGTCTGGGTACCAGTCTGTTTAGATAACATTCCACTAGTCTGGGTACCAGTCTGTTTAGATAACATTACACTAGTCTGGCTACCAGTCTGTTTAGATAACATTCCACTAGTCTGGGTACCAGTCTGTTTAGATAGCATTCCACTAGTCTGGGTACCAGTCTGTTTAGATAACATTCCTCTAGTCTGGGTACCAGTCTGTTTAGATAACATTCCACTAGTCTGGGTACCAGTCTGTTTAGGTACCAGTCCTCTAGTCTGGGTACCAGTCTGTTTAGATAACATTCCACTAGTCTGGGTACCGGTCTGTTTAGATAACATTCCACTAGTCTGGCTACCAGTCTGTTTAGGTAGAATTCCACTAGTCTGGGTACCAGTCCTCTATTCTGGGTACCAGTCCTCTAGCCTGGGTACCAGTCTGTTTAGGTAACATTCCACTAGTCTGGGTACCAGTCTGTTTAGATAACATTCCTCTAGTCTGGGTACCAGTCCTCTAGTCTGGGTACCATTCTGTTAAGATAACATTCCTCTAGTCTGGGTACCAGTCTGTTTAGAAAACATTCCTCTAGTCTGGGTACCAGTCCGTTTAGATAACATTCCTCTAGTCTGGGTACCAGTCTGTTTAGATAACATTCCACTAGTCTGGGTACCAGTCTGTTTAGATAACATTCCACTAGTCTGGGTACCAGTCTGTTTAGAAAACATTCCTCTAGTCTGGCTACCAGTCTGTTTAGAAAACATTCCTCTAGTCTGGCTACCAGTCTGTTTAGATAACAATCCACTAGTCTGGGTACCAGTCTGTTTAGAAAACATTCCTCTAGTCTGGCTACCAGTCTGTTTAGATAACATTATTCTAGTCTGGGTACCAGTCTGTATAGATAACATTCCACTAGTCTGGGTACCAGTCTGTTTAGATAACGTTCCTCTAGTCTGGGTACCAGTCTGTTAAGATAACATTCCTCTAGTCTGGGTACCAGTCTGTTTAGAAAACATTCCTCTAGTCTGGGTACCAGTCCGTTTAGATAACATTCCTCTAGTCTGGGTACCAGTCTGTTTAGATAACATTCCACTAGTCTGGGTACCAGTCTGTTTAGATAACATTCCACTAGTCTGGGTACCAGTCTGTTTAGAAAACATTCCTCTAGTCTGGCTACCAGTCTGTTTAGAAAACATGCCTCTAGTCTGGCTACCAGTCTGTTTAGGTAACATTCCACTAGTCTGGGTACCAGTCTGTTTAGATAACATTCCTCTAGTCTGGCTACCAGTCCTCTAGTCTGGGTACCAGTCCTCTAGTCTGGGTACCAGTCTGTATAGTTAACATTCCACTAGTCTGGGTACCAGTCTGTTTAGATAACATTACACTAGTCTGGCTACCAGTCTGTTTAGATAACATTCCACTAGTCTGGGTACCAGTCTGTTTAGATAGCATTCCACTAGTCTGGGTACCAGTCTGTTTAGATAACATTCCTCTAGTCTGGGTACCAGTCTGTTTAGATAACATTCCACTAGTCTGGGTACCAGTCTGTTTAGGTACCAGTCCTCTAGTCTGGGTACCAGTCTGTTTAGATAACATTCCACTAGTCTGGGTACCGGTCTGTTTAGATAACATTCCACTAGTCTGGCTACCAGTCTGTTTAGGTAGAATTCCACTAGTCTGGGTACCAGTCCTCTATTCTGGGTACCAGTCCTCTAGCCTTGGTACCAGTCTGTTTAGGTAACATTCCACTAGTCTGGGTACCAGTCTGTTTAGATAACATTCCTCTAGTCTGGGTACCATTCTGTTAAGATAACATTCCTCTAGTCTGGGTACCAGTCTGTTTAGAAAACATTCCTCTAGTCTGGGTACCAGTCCGTTTAGATAACATTCCTCTAGTCTTCTGTACCAGTCTGTTTAGATAACATTCCACTAGTCTGGGTACCAGTCTGTTTAGATAACATTCCACTAGTCTGGGTACCAGTCTGTTTAGAAAACATTCCTCTAGTCTGGCTACCAGTCTGTTTAGAAAACATTCCTCTAGTCTGGCTACCAGTCTGTTTAGATAACATTCCACTAGTCTGGGTACCAGTCTGTTTAGAAAACATTCCTCTAGTCTGGCTACCAGTCTGTTTAGATAACATTATTCTAGTCTGGGTACCAGTCTGTATAGATAACATTCCACTAGTCTGGGTACCAGTCTGTTTAGATAACGTTCCTCTAGTCTGGGTACCAGTCTGTTTAGGTAGCATTACTCTAGTCTGGGTATCAGTCTGTTTAGATAACATTCCACTAGTCTGGGTACCAGTCTGTTTAGATAACATTCCACTAGTCTGGCTACCAGTCTGTTTAGATAACATTCCACTAGTCTGGGTACCAGTCTGTTTAGATAACATTCCACTAGTCTGGGTACCAGTCTGTTTAGATAACATTCCTCTAGTCTGGGTACCAGTCCTCTAGTCTGGGTACCAGTCTGTTTAGGTAACATTCCACTAGTCTGGGTAAAAGTCCTCTAGTCTGGGTACCAGTCTGTTTAGATAACATTCCTCTAGTCTGGGTACCAGTCCTCTAGTCTGGGTACCAGTCTGTTTAGATAACATTCCTCTAGTCTGGGTACCAGTCTGTTTAGATAACATTCCACTAGTCTGGGTACCAGTCTGTTTAGATAACATTCCTCTAGTCTGGGTACCAGTCCTCAAGTCTGGGTACCAGTCTGTTTAGATAACATTCCACTAGTCTGGGTACCAGTCTGTTTAGATGACATTCCACTAATCTGGGTACCAGTCTGATTAGGTAACATTCCTCTAGTCTGGGTACCAGTCCTCTAGTCTGGGTACCAGTCTGTTTAGATAACATTCTATTAGTCTGGGTACCAGTCTGTTTAGATAACATGCCACTAGTCTGGGTACCAGTCTGTTTAGATAACATTCCACTAGTCTGAGTACCAGTCTGTTTAGGTAACATTCCTCTAGTCTGGGTACCAGTCCTCTAGTTTGGGTACCAGTATGTTTAGATAACATTCCTCTAGTCTGGGTACCAGTCTGTTTAGATAAAATTCCTCTAGTCTGGTTACCAGTCTGTTTAGATAACATGCCACTAGTCTGGGTACCAGTCTGTTTAGATAACATTCCACTAGTCTGGGTACCAGTCTGTTTAGATAACATTCCTCTAGTCTGGGTACCAGTCCTCTAGTCTGGGTACCAGTCTGTTTAGATAACATTCTATTTGTCTGGGTACCAGTCTGTTTAGATAACATGCCACTAGTCTGGGTACCAGTCTGTTTAGATAACATTCCACTAGTCTGGGTACCAGTCTGTTTAGGTAACATTCCTCTAGTCTGGGTACCAGTCCTCTAGTCTGGGTACCAGTATGTTTAGATAACATTCCTCTAGTCTGGGTACCAGTCTGTTTAGATAACATTCCTCTAGTCTGGTTACCAGTCTGTTTAGATAACATTCCACTAGTCTGGGTACCAGTCTGTTTAGATAACATTCCACTAGTCTGGGTACCAGTCTGTTTAGATAACATTCCTCTAGTCTGGGTACCAGTCCTCTAGTCTGGGTACCAGTCTGTTTAGATAACATTCCACTAGTCTGGGTACCAGTCTGTTTAGGTAACATTCCACTAGTCTGGCTACCAGTCTGTTTAGGTAACATTCCACTAGTCTGGGTACCAGTCTGTTTAGGTAACATTCCACTAGTCTGGGTACCAGTCTGTTTAGGTAACATTCCACTAGTCTGGGTACCAGTCTGTTTAGATAACATTCCTCTAGTCTGGCTACCAGTCCTCTAGTCTGGGTACCAGTCCTCTAGTCTGGGTACCAGTCTGTATAGTTAACATTCCACTAGTCTGGGTACCAGTCTGTTTAGATAACATTACACTAGTCTGGCTACCAGTCTGTTTAGATAACATTCCACTAGTCTGGGTACCAGTCTGTTTAGATAGCATTCCACTAGTCTGGGTACCAGTCTGTTTAGATAACATTCCTCTAGTCTGGGTACCAGTCTGTTTAGATAACATTCCACTAGTCTGGGTACCAGTCTGTTTAGGTACCAGTCCTCTAGTCTGGGTACCAGTCTGTTTAGATAACATTCCACTAGTCTGGGTACCGGTCTGTTTAGATAACATTCCACTAGTCTGGCTACCAGTCTGTTTAGGTAGAATTCCACTAGTCTGGGTACCAGTCCTCTATTCTGGGTACCAGTCCTCTAGCCTGGGTACCAGTCTGTTTAGGTAACATTCCACTAGTCTGGGTACCAGTCTGTTTAGATAACATTCCTCTAGTCTGGGTACCATTCTGTTAAGATAACATTCCTCTAGTCTGGGTACCAGTCTGTTTAGAAAACATTCCTCTAGTCTGGGTACCAGTCCGTTTAGATAACATTCCTCTAGTCTGGGTACCAGTCTGTTTAGATAACATTCCACTAGTCTGGGTACCAGTCTGTTTAGATAACATTCCACTAGTCTGGGTACCAGTCTGTTTAGAAAACATTCCTCTAGTCTGGCTACCAGTCTGTTTAGAAAACATTCCTCTAGTCTGGCTACCAGTCTGTTTAGATAACAATCCACTAGTCTGGGTACCAGTCTGTTTAGAAAACATTCCTCTAGTCTGGGTACCAGTCTGTTTAGATAACATTATTCTAGTCTGGGTACCAGTCTGTATAGATAACATTCCACTAGTCTGGGTACCAGTCTGTTTAGATAACGTTCCTCTAGTCTGGGTACCAGTCTGTTTAGGTAGCATTCCTCTAGTCTGGGTATCAGTCTGTTTAGATAACATTCCACTAGTCTGGGTACCAGTCTGTTTAGATAACATTCCACTAGTCTGGCTACCAGTCTGTTTAGATAACATTCCACTAGTCTGGGTACCAGTCTGTTTAGATAACATTCCACTAGTCTGGGTACCAGTCTGTTTAGATAACGTTCCTCTAGTCTGGGTACCAGTCTGTTTAGGTAGCATTCCTCTAGTCTGGGTATCAGTCTGTTTAGATAACATGCCACTAGTCTGGGTACCAGTCTGTTTAGACAACATTCCACTAGTCTGGGTACCAGTCTGTTTAGGTAACATTCCTCTAGTCTGGGTACCAGTCCTCTAGTCTGGGTACCAGTATGTTTAGATAACATTCCTCTAGTCTGGGTACCAGTCTGTTTAGATAACATTCCTCTAGTCTGGTTACCAGTCTGTTTAGATAACATTCCACTAGTCTGGGTACCAGTCTGTTTAGATAACATTCCACTAGTCTGGGTACCAGTCTGTTTAGATAACATTCCTCTAGTCTGGGTACCACTCCTCTAGTCTGGGTACCAGTCTGTTTAGGTAACATTCCTCTAGTCTGGGTACCAGTCTGTTTAGGTAACATTCCACTAGTCTGGGTAAAAGTCCTCTAGTCTGGGTACCAGTCTGTTTAGATAACATTCCTCTAGTCTGGGTACCAGTCCTCTAGTCTGGGTACCAGTCTGTTTAGATAACATTCCTCTAGTCTGGGTACCAGTCTGTTTAGATAACATTCCACTAGTCTGGGTACCAGTCTGTTTAGATAACATTCCTCTAGTCTGGGTACCAGTCCTCAAGTCTGGGTACCAGTCTGTTTAGATAACATTCCACTAGTCTGGGTACCAGTCTGTTTAGATAACATTACACTAGTCTGGCTACCAGTCTGTTTAGATAACATTCCACTAGTCTGGGTACCAGTCTGTTTAGATAACATTCCACTAGTCTGGGTACCAGTCTGTTTAGATAACATTCCTCTAGTCTGGGTACCAGTCTGTTTAGATAACATTCCACTAGTCTGGGTACCAGTCTGTTTAGGTACCAGTCCTCTAGTCTGGGTACCAGTCTGTTTAGATAACATTCCACTAGTCTGGGTACCGGTCTGTTTAGATAACATTCCACTAGTCTGGCTACCAGTCTGTTTAGGTAGAATTCCACTAGTCTGGGTACCAGTCCTCTATTCTGGGTACCAGTCCTCTAGCCTGGGTACCAGTCTGTTTAGGTAACATTCCACTAGTCTGGGTACCAGTCTGTTTAGATAACATTCCTCTAGTCTGGGTACCATTCTGTTAAGATAACATTCCTCTAGTCTGGGTACCAGTCTGTTTAGAAAACATTCCTCTAGTCTGGGTACCAGTCCGTTTAGATAACATTCCTCTAGTCTGGGTACCAGTCTGTTTAGATAACATTCCACTAGTCTGGGTACCAGTCTGTTTAGATAACATTCCACTAGTCTGGGTACCAGTCTGTTTAGAAAACATTCCTCTAGTCTGGCTACCAGTCTGTTTAGAAAACATTCCTCTAGTCTGGCTACCAGTCTGTTTAGATAACATTCCACTAGTCTGGGTACCAGTCTGTTTAGAAAACATTCCTCTAGTCTGGCTACCAGTCTGTTTAGATAACATTATTCTAGTCTGGGTACCAGTCTGTATAGATAACATTCCACTAGTCTGGGTACCAGTCTGTTTAGATAACGTTCCTCTAGTCTGGGTACCAGTCTGTTTAGATAACATTCCACTAGTCTGGGTACCAGTCTGTTTAGATAACATTCCTCTAGTCTGGGTACCAGTCCTCAAGTCTGGGTACCAGTCTGTTTAGATAACATTCCACTAGTCTGGGTACCAGTCTGTTTAGATGACATTCCACTAATCTGGGTACCAGTCTGATTAGGTAACATTCCTCTAGTCTGGGTACCAGTCCTCTAGTCTGGGTACCAGTCTGTTTAGATAACATTCTATTAGTCTGGGTACCAGTCTGTTTAGATAACATGCCACTAGTCTGGGTACCAGTCTGTTTAGATAACATTCCACTAGTCTGAGTACCAGTCTGTTTAGGTAACATTCCTCTAGTCTGGGTACCAGTCCTCTAGTTTGGGTACCAGTATGTTTAGATAACATTCCTCTAGTCTGGGTACCAGTCTGTTTAGATAAAATTCCTCTAGTCTGGTTACCAGTCTGTTTAGATAACATTCCACTAGTCTGGGTACCAGTCTGTTTAGATAACATTCCACTAGTCTGGGTACCAGTCTGTTTAGATATCATTCCTCTAGTCTGGGTACCAGTCCTCTAGTCTGGGTACCAGTCTGTTTAGATAACATTCTATTTGTCTGGGTACCAGTCTGTTTAGATAACATGCCACTAGTCTGGGTACCAGTCTGTTTAGATAACATTCCACTAGTCTGGGTACCAGTCTGTTTAGGTAACATTCCTCTAGTCTGGGTACCAGTCCTCTAGTCTGGGTACCAGTATGTTTAGATAACATTCCTCTAGTCTGGGTACCAGTCTGTTTAGATAACATTCCTCTAGTCTGGTTACCAGTCTGTTTAGATAACATTCCACTAGTCTGGGTACCAGTCTGTTTAGATAACATTCCACTAGTCTGGGTACCAGTCTGTTTAGATAACATTCCTCTAGTCTGGGTACCAGTCCTCTAGTCTGGGTACCAGTCTGTTTAGATAACATTCCACTAGTCTGGGTACCAGTCTGTTTAGGTAACATTCCACTAGTCTGGCTACCAGTCTGTTTAGGTAACATTCCACTAGTCTGGGTACCAGTCTGTTTAGGTAACATTCCACTAGTCTGGGTACCAGTCTGTTTAGGTAACATTCCACTAGTCTGGGTACCAGTCTGTTTAGATAACATTCCTCTAGTCTGGCTACCAGTCCTCTAGTCTGGGTACCAGTCCTCTAGTCTGGGTACCAGTCTGTTTAGATAACATTCCACTAGTCTGGGTACCAGTCTGTTTAGATAACATTACACTAGTCTGGCTACCAGTCTGTTTAGATAACATTCCACTAGTCTGGGTACCAGTCTGTTTAGATAGCATTCCACTAGTCTGGGTACCAGTCTGTTTAGATAACATTCCTCTAGTCTGGGTACCAGTCTGTTTAGATAACATTCCACTAGTCTGGGTACCAGTCTGTTTAGGTACCAGTCCTCTAGTCTGGGTACCAGTCTGTTTAGATAACATTCCACTAGTCTGGGTACCGGTCTGTTTAGATAACATTCCACTAGTCTGGCTACCAGTCTGTTTAGGTAGAATTCCACTAGTCTGGGTACCAGTCCTCTATTCTGGGTACCAGTCCTCTAGCCTGGGTACCAGTCTGTTTAGGTAACATTCCACTAGTCTGGGTACCAGTCTGCTTAGATAACATTCCTCTAGTCTGGGTACCAGTCCTCTAGTCTGGGTACCATTCTGTTAAGATAACATTCCTCTAGTCTGGGTACCAGTCTGTTTAGAAAACATTCCTCTAGTCTGGGTACCAGTCCGTTTAGATAACATTCCTCTAGTCTGGGTACCAGTCTGTTTAGATAACATTCCACTAGTCTGGGTACCAGTCTGTTTAGATAACATTCCACTAGTCTGGGTACCAGTCTGTTTAGAAAACATTCCTCTAGTCTGGCTACCAGTCTGTTTAGAAAACATTCCTCTAGTCTGGCTACCAGTCTGTTTAGATAACAATCCACTAGTCTGGGTACCAGTCTGTTTAGAAAACATTCCTCTAGTCTGGCTACCAGTCTGTTTAGATAACATTATTCTAGTCTGGGTACCAGTCTGTATAGATAACATTCCACTAGTCTGGGTACCAGTCTGTTTAGATAACGTTCCTCTAGTCTGGGTACCAGTCTGTTAAGATAACATTCCTCTAGTCTGGGTACCAGTCTGTTTAGAAAACATTCCTCTAGTCTGGGTACCAGTCCGTTTAGATAACATTCCTCTAGTCTGGGTACCAGTCTGTTTAGATAACATTCCACTAGTCTGGGTACCAGTCTGTTTAGATAACATTCCACTAGTCTGGGTACCAGTCTGTTTAGAAAACATTCCTCTAGTCTGGCTACCAGTCTGTTTAGAAAACATGCCTCTAGTCTGGCTACCAGTCTGTTTAGGTAACATTCCACTAGTCTGGGTACCAGTCTGTTTAGATAACATTCCTCTAGTCTGGCTACCAGTCCTCTAGTCTGGGTACCAGTCCTCTAGTCTGGGTACCAGTCTGTATAGTTAACATTCCACTAGTCTGGGTACCAGTCTGTTTAGATAACATTACACTAGTCTGGCTACCAGTCTGTTTAGATAACATTCCACTAGTCTGGGTACCAGTCTGTTTAGATAGCATTCCACTAGTCTGGGTACCAGTCTGTTTAGATAACATTCCTCTAGTCTGGGTACCAGTCTGTTTAGATAACATTCCACTAGTCTGGGTACCAGTCTGTTTAGGTACCAGTCCTCTAGTCTGGGTACCAGTCTGTTTAGATAACATTCCACTAGTCTGGGTACCGGTCTGTTTAGATAACATTCCACTAGTCTGGCTACCAGTCTGTTTAGGTAGAATTCCACTAGTCTGGGTACCAGTCCTCTATTCTGGGTACCAGTCCTCTAGCCTGGGTACCAGTCTGTTTAGGTAACATTCCACTAGTCTGGGTACCAGTCTGTTTAGATAACATTCCTCTAGTCTGGGTACCATTCTGTTAAGATAACATTCCTCTAGTCTGGGTACCAGTCTGTTTAGAAAACATTCCTCTAGTCTGGGTACCAGTCCGTTTAGATAACATTCCTCTAGTCTGGGTACCAGTCTGTTTAGATAACATTCCACTAGTCTGGGTACCAGTCTGTTTAGATAACATTCCACTAGTCTGGGTACCAGTCTGTTTAGAAAACATTCCTCTAGTCTGGCTACCAGTCTGTTTAGAAAACATTCCTCTAGTCTGGCTACCAGTCTGTTTAGATAACAATCCACTAGTCTGGGTACCAGTCTGTTTAGAAAACATTCCTCTAGTCTGGGTACCAGTCTGTTTAGATAACATTATTCTAGTCTGGGTACCAGTCTGTATAGATAACATTCCACTAGTCTGGGTACCAGTCTGTTTAGATAACGTTCCTCTAGTCTGGGTACCAGTCTGTTTAGGTAGCATTCCTCTAGTCTGGGTATCAGTCTGTTTAGATAACATTCCACTAGTCTGGGTACCAGTCTGTTTAGATAACATTCCACTAGTCTGGCTACCAGTCTGTTTAGATAACATTCCACTAGTCTGGGTACCAGTCTGTTTAGATAACATTCCACTAGTCTGGGTACCAGTCTGTTTAGATAACGTTCCTCTAGTCTGGGTACCAGTCTGTTTAGGTAGCATTCCTCTAGTCTGGGTATCAGTCTGTTTAGATAACATGCCACTAGTCTGGGTACCAGTCTGTTTAGACAACATTCCACTAGTCTGGGTACCAGTCTGTTTAGGTAACATTCCTCTAGTCTGGGTACCAGTCCTCTAGTCTGGGTACCAGTATGTTTAGATAACATTCCTCTAGTCTGGGTACCAGTCTGTTTAGATAACATTCCTCTAGTCTGGTTACCAGTCTGTTTAGATAACATTCCACTAGTCTGGGTACCAGTCTGTTTAGATAACATTCCACTAGTCTGGGTACCAGTCTGTTTAGATAACATTCCTCTAGTCTGGGTACCACTCCTCTAGTCTGGGTACCAGTCTGTTTAGGTAACATTCCTCTAGTCTGGGTACCAGTCTGTTTAGGTAACATTCCACTAGTCTGGGTAAAAGTCCTCTAGTCTGGGTACCAGTCTGTTTAGATAACATTCCTCTAGTCTGGGTACCAGTCCTCTAGTCTGGGTACCAGTCTGTTTAGATAACATTCCTCTAGTCTGGGTACCAGTCTGTTTAGATAACATTCCACTAGTCTGGGTACCAGTCTGTTTAGATAACATTCCTCTAGTCTGGGTACCAGTCCTCAAGTCTGGGTACCAGTCTGTTTAGATAACATTCCACTAGTCTGGGTACCAGTCTGTTTAGATAACATTACACTAGTCTGGCTACCAGTCTGTTTAGATAACATTCCACTAGTCTGGGTACCAGTCTGTTTAGATAACATTCCACTAGTCTGGGTACCAGTCTGTTTAGATAACATTCCTCTAGTCTGGGTACCAGTCTGTTTAGATAACATTCCACTAGTCTGGGTACCAGTCTGTTTAGGTACCAGTCCTCTAGTCTGGGTACCAGTCTGTTTAGATAACATTCCACTAGTCTGGGTACCGGTCTGTTTAGATAACATTCCACTAGTCTGGCTACCAGTCTGTTTAGGTAGAATTCCACTAGTCTGGGTACCAGTCCTCTATTCTGGGTACCAGTCCTCTAGCCTGGGTACCAGTCTGTTTAGGTAACATTCCACTAGTCTGGGTACCAGTCTGTTTAGATAACATTCCTCTAGTCTGGGTACCATTCTGTTAAGATAACATTCCTCTAGTCTGGGTACCAGTCTGTTTAGAAAACATTCCTCTAGTCTGGGTACCAGTCCGTTTAGATAACATTCCTCTAGTCTGGGTACCAGTCTGTTTAGATAACATTCCACTAGTCTGGGTACCAGTCTGTTTAGATAACATTCCACTAGTCTGGGTACCAGTCTGTTTAGAAAACATTCCTCTAGTCTGGCTACCAGTCTGTTTAGAAAACATTCCTCTAGTCTGGCTACCAGTCTGTTTAGATAACATTCCACTAGTCTGGGTACCAGTCTGTTTAGATAACGTTCCTCTAGTCTGGGTACCAGTCTGTTTAGATAACATTCCACTAGTCTGGGTACCAGTCTGTTTAGATAACATTCCTCTAGTCTGGGTACCAGTCCTCAAGTCTGGGTACCAGTCTGTTTAGATAACATTCCACTAGTCTGGGTACCAGTCTGTTTAGATGACATTCCACTAATCTGGGTACCAGTCTGATTAGGTAACATTCCTCTAGTCTGGGTACCAGTCCTCTAGTCTGGGTACCAGTCTGTTTAGATAACATTCTATTAGTCTGGGTACCAGTCTGTTTAGATAACATGCCACTAGTCTGGGTACCAGTCTGTTTAGATAACATTCCACTAGTCTGAGTACCAGTCTGTTTAGGTAACATTCCTCTAGTCTGGGTACCAGTCCTCTAGTTTGGGTACCAGTATGTTTAGATAACATTCCTCTAGTCTGGGTACCAGTCTGTTTAGATAAAATTCCTCTAGTCTGGTTACCAGTCTGTTTAGATAACATTCCACTAGTCTGGGTACCAGTCTGTTTAGATAACATTCCACTAGTCTGGGTACCAGTCTGTTTAGATATCATTCCTCTAGTCTGGGTACCAGTCCTCTAGTCTGGGTACCAGTCTGTTTAGATAACATTCTATTTGTCTGGGTACCAGTCTGTTTAGATAACATGCCACTAGTCTGGGTACCAGTCTGTTTAGATAACATTCCACTAGTCTGGGTACCAGTCTGTTTAGGTAACATTCCTCTAGTCTGGGTACCAGTCCTCTAGTCTGGGTACCAGTATGTTTAGATAACATTCCTCTAGTCTGGGTACCAGTCTGTTTAGATAACATTCCTCTAGTCTGGTTACCAGTCTGTTTAGATAACATTCCACTAGTCTGGGTACCAGTCTGTTTAGATAACATTCCACTAGTCTGGGTACCAGTCTGTTTAGATAACATTCCTCTAGTCTGGGTACCAGTCCTCTAGTCTGGGTACCAGTCTGTTTAGATAACATTCCACTAGTCTGGGTACCAGTCTGTTTAGGTAACATTCCACTAGTCTGGCTACCAGTCTGTTTAGGTAACATTCCACTAGTCTGGGTACCAGTCTGTTTAGGTAACATTCCACTAGTCTGGGTACCAGTCTGTTTAGGTAACATTCCACTAGTCTGGGTACCAGTCTGTTTAGATAACATTCCTCTAGTCTGGCTACCAGTCCTCTAGTCTGGGTACCAGTCCTCTAGTCTGGGTACCAGTCTGTTTAGATAACATTCCACTAGTCTGGGTACCAGTCTGTTTAGATAACATTACACTAGTCTGGCTACCAGTCTGTTTAGATAACATTCCACTAGTCTGGGTACCAGTCTGTTTAGATAGCATTCCACTAGTCTGGGTACCAGTCTGTTTAGATAACATTCCTCTAGTCTGGGTACCAGTCTGTTTAGATAACATTCCACTAGTCTGGGTACCAGTCTGTTTAGGTACCAGTCCTCTAGTCTGGGTACCAGTCTGTTTAGATAACATTCCACTAGTCTGGGTACCGGTCTGTTTAGATAACATTCCACTAGTCTGGCTACCAGTCTGTTTAGGTAGAATTCCACTAGTCTGGGTACCAGTCCTCTATTCTGGGTACCAGTCCTCTAGCCTGGGTACCAGTCTGTTTAGGTAACATTCCACTAGTCTGGGTACCAGTCTGTTTAGATAACATTCCTCTAGTCTGGGTACCAGTCCTCTAGTCTGGGTACCATTCTGTTAAGATAACATTCCTCTAGTCTGGGTACCAGTCTGTTTAGAAAACATTCCTCTAGTCTGGGTACCAGTCCGTTTAGATAACATTCCTCTAGTCTGGGTACCAGTCTGTTTAGATAACATTCCACTAGTCTGGGTACCAGTCTGTTTAGATAACATTCCACTAGTCTGGGTACCAGTCTGTTTAGAAAACATTCCTCTAGTCTGGCTACCAGTCTGTTTAGAAAACATTCCTCTAGTCTGGCTACCAGTCTGTTTAGATAACAATCCACTAGTCTGGGTACCAGTCTGTTTAGAAAACATTCCTCTAGTCTGGCTACCAGTCTGTTTAGATAACATTATTCTAGTCTGGGTACCAGTCTGTATAGATAACATTCCACTAGTCTGGGTACCAGTCTGTTTAGATAACGTTCCTCTAGTCTGGGTACCAGTCTGTTAAGATAACATTCCTCTAGTCTGGGTACCAGTCTGTTTAGAAAACATTCCTCTAGTCTGGGTACCAGTCCGTTTAGATAACATTCCTCTAGTCTGGGTACCAGTCTGTTTAGATAACATTCCACTAGTCTGGGTACCAGTCTGTTTAGATAACATTCCACTAGTCTGGGTACCAGTCTGTTTAGAAAACATTCCTCTAGTCTGGCTACCAGTCTGTTTAGAAAACATTCCTCTAGTCTGGCTACCAGTCTGTTTAGATAACATTCCACTAGTCTGGGTACCAGTCTGTTTAGAAAACATTCCTCTAGTCTGGCTACCAGTCTGTTTAGATAACATTATTCTAGTCTGGGTACCAGTCTGTATAGATAACATTCCACTAGTCTGGGTACCAGTCTGTTTAGATAACGTTCCTCTAGTCTGGGTACCAGTCTGTTTAGGTAGCATTCCTCTAGTCTGGGTATCAGTCTGTTTAGATAACATTCCACTAGTCTGGGTACCAGTCTGTTTAGATAACATTCCACTAGTCTGGCTACCAGTCTGTTTAGATAACATTCCACTAGTCTGGGTACCAGTCTGTTTAGATAACATTCCACTAGTCTGGGTACCAGTCTGTTTAGATAACATTCCTCTAGTCTGGGTACCAGTCCTCTAGTCTGGGTACCAGTCTGTTTAGGTAACATTCCACTAGTCTGGGTAAAAGTCCTCTAGTCTGGGTACCAGTCTGTTTAGATAACATTCCTCTAGTCTGGGTACCAGTCCTCTAGTCTGGGTACCAGTCTGTTTAGATAACATTCCTCTAGTCTGGGTACCAGTCTGTTTAGATAACATTCCACTAGTCTGGGTACCAGTCTGTTTAGATAACATTCCACTAGTCTGGGTACCAGTCTGTTTAGATAACATTCCTCTAGTCTGGGTACCAGTCCTCTAGTCTGGGTACCAGTCTGTTTAGATAACATTCCACTAGTCTGGGTACCAGTCTGTTTAGGTAACATTCCACTAGTCTGGCTACCAGTCTGTTTAGGTAACATTCCACTAGTCTGGGTACCAGTCTGTTTAGGTAACATTCCACTAGTCTGGGTACCAGTCTGTTTAGGTAACATTCCACTAGTCTGGGTACCAGTCTGTTTAGATAACATTCCTCTAGTCTGGGTACCAGTCCTCTAGTCTGGGTACCAGTCCTCTAGTCTGGGTACCAGTCTGTTTAGATAACATTCCACTAGTCTGGGTACCAGTCTGTTTAGATAACATTACACTAGTCTGGCTACCAGTCTGTTTAGATAACATTCCACTAGTCTGGGTACCAGTCTGTTTAGATAGCATTCCACTAGTCTGGGTACCAGTCTGTTTAGATAACATTCCTCTAGTCTGGGTACCAGTCTGTTTAGATAACATTCCACTAGTCTGGGTACCAGTCTGTTTAGGTACCAGTCCTCTAGTCTGGGTACCAGTCTGTTTAGATAACATTCCACTAGTCTGGGTACCGGTCTGTTTAGATAACATTCCACTAGTCTGGCTACCAGTCTGTTTAGGTAGAATTCCACTAGTCTGGGTACCAGTCCTCTATCCTGGGTACCAGTCCTCTAGCCTGGGTACCAGTCTGTTTAGGTAACATTCCACTAGTCTGGGTACCAGTCTGTTTAGATAACATTCCTCTAGTCTGGGTACCATTCTGTTAAGATAACATTCCTCTAGTCTGGGTACCAGTCTGTTTAGAAAACATTCCTCTAGTCTGGGTACCAGTCCGTTTAGATAACATTCCTCTAGTCTGGGTACCAGTCTGTTTAGATAACATTCCACTAGTCTGGGTACCAGTCTGTTTAGATAACATTCCACTAGTCTGGGTACCAGTCTGTTTAGATAACATTCCTCTAGTCTGGGTACCAGTCTGTTTAGATAACATTCCTCTCGTCTGGCTACCAGTCCTCTAGTCTGGGTACCAGTCTGTTTAGATAACATTCCACTAGCCTGGGTACCAGTCTGTTTAGATAACATTCCACTAGTCTGGGTACCAGTCTGTTTAGATAACATTCCACTAGTCTGGGTACCAGTCTGTTTAGATAACATTCCACTATTCTGGGTACCAGTCTGTTTAGATAACATTCCTCTAGTCTGGGTACCAGTCTGTTTAGATAACATTCCTCTCGTCTGGCTACCAGTCCTCTAGTCTGGGTACCAGTCTGTTTAGATAACATTCCACTAGCCTGGGTACCAGTCTGTTTAGATAACATTCCACTAGTCTGGGTACCAGTCTGTTTAGATAACATTCCACTAGTCTGGGTACCAGTCTGTTTAGATAACATTCCACTATTCTGGGTACCAGTCTGTTTAGATAACATTCCTCTAGTCTGGGTACCAGTCTGTTTAGATAACATTCCACTAGTCTGGGTACCAGTCTGTTTAGATAACATTCCACTAGTCTGGGTACCAGTCTGTTTAGATAACATTCCTCTAGACTGGCTAACAGTCTAGGATGATCTACTTCCCATCCAGATCTTCTCTTTTATTATTTATTATCTAAATTGTCTACTTCCCATCCAGATCCAGAGGGTCTGATGCAGTCGCTAGAGGAGCTGCATTACCTCGCGGCATTGGACATCGATGGGAACCTATCAGAGGTCGGGATCATAATCTCTGAGTTGTCATTGGACGCTCAGATGGCCAAGGCTCTGCTGGCGTCCTGTGAGTTTGATTGTGTGAACAAGGTGGTGACCATAGCAGCTTTGCTATCAGGTATGTAGTTTACACTCTTATGACCTTTGGCCCATTTTAGTTTGATTCTATTTGATTCACTCAGGGTGGATTGCACCAACATGAATTAACTCTTAAACTGGGTTTAATCAAGGTTTATCTAGTCATGTTGTTGCACTGAACTTTAAACCTTGTTTTCAATAATCATAGTTCAATCTAATACTTCTTCTACACTGAATTTAATTTAGAAATCAAACCAAGATCAAATTTAATGTTGTTGCTCCATTGTTTTAGAAACAAATTTAAATTCAGTTTTGGGATTAAATCTAAACTGCCACTGTTTAAAAGTCATTTGTATGTCCTTTATTTTCTTTCTGATTAACCATTTTATCTCCTGTGGTTTATCATGTTCATTAAAGTCATTTGACAGAAAAGTGCAATTAATTTCATCCTTAGCCTGAAGTGAAAAGTCACTTTGCTGGCTAGCTAGCAATGACCAATTCTGGTTTGTTTCCATAGAATTACAACATATTGCTATGGTGAATCCATTAGGACACGTATCACTGATCATAGTTTAGTGCTTTAACCTTTAGATTAACTAATCCAGTCTTAAAATTAAGTGGTGCAACACATATTTGATGAACTATAAACGTATAGATTTACAAAATCTACATTAGGTCTAATCTAAAATGGATTTAAACCATGTTGGTGCAGAACACCCTCCATGTCTTGTAATGGGGTTAAACTCTCACACTTATGTTAACATCCATAAAGCCTTTATTACCGCTACTGAAGATATTAGAATATCCATCATAAGCAGTCCTAACAATTATGGACAACTACATCTGCATCTCTGACCTTGTGAATGTATAATCTGCCAGACAGTATGATCTGCCATATATTGAATAACTGAACATCACATTTGCACCTAATAAAATACTGATCACTTGGAGAGAGAGAGAGAGAAAAACAGTTTTACCTCAGCAGTATCCTTGTCTGTTATGAGCTCAGCCTGGTGAGAGGAAGGGATCTGTAGATCTGAATGATCCCGACTGTGGAAGAGTTTCTCTGCATCAGTGGAGCCAATGCTGGTCAACAATAATACATTTATCAGCTGGAGTAAAATCAGCATCGTAGTTGTTGCGGTGTGGTCTTGAAACGGGTCAGTTTGCTGGGGTGAGAGAGAGATAATGACCCACTGAAGAGCTAATCTTAAACCTCAACTAAATGTAAGGCTCCTTTCCAAAGTTACGCCCTTTTAACGTGACACACTTTGAAGTTTACAGAGTATGGACACTTTAATAAAGTACACCTATAGATGGCCCTTTGACTCGCAATACGCACTCAGCTGCGAAAGGTAAACACGGGGCTGCTAAATTAAAATGTCGGCCAAACGTGTGAGTAACGCTTCACTGGTTACTAATGGATACCGGGCGTTTTAACTGTTGGCCTTTCATCCCGACAGTAAAGGGCGGGAAAACAGCCGCGCGACTCCCGCCCAGGAACACACCTGTTTGGAACGCATGGCGCGCATCTCTCCTCCCAGCTGGATTTAAAAAAAATAACGGCCATAAATAAAAATCAATAATCACCATTTAAACATATTGTTATAGTCGTGGACTAATTGTTCACTATTTATTTTCAATAATTAAATTCATCATGCTCAATTCTCAAAGTATGCACCTTTTTTTAAATGTATTTAAAATGTATTTAACTAGGCAAGTCAGTTAAGAACAAATTATTATTTACAATGATGACCTACCTGGGAACAGTGGGGTTAACTGACTTGTTCAGGGGCAGAAGGACAGATTTTTACCTTGTCAGCTCAGGGATTCAATCTAGCAACCTTTCAGGTTACTGGTCCAACTCCTCTAACCACTAGCCTACCTGCCTCTAACCACTAGGCTACCAGCCTCTAACCACTAGGCTACCTGCCTCTAACCACTAGGCTACCTGCCTCTAACCACTAGGCTACCTGCCCCTAACCACTAGGCTACCTGCCCCTAACCACTAGGCTACCCGCCTCTAACCACTAGGCTACCCGCCTCTAACCACTAGGCTACCCGCCTCTAACCACTAGGCTACCCTCCTCTAACCACTAGGCTACCCGCCTCTAACCACTAGGCTACCCGCCTCTACCACTAGGCTACCCGGTCTAACCACTAGGCTACCTGCCTCTAACCACTAGGCTACCTGCCTCTAACCACTAGGCTACCACTAGGCTATAAATAATAAAATAATTGTCTCAATTTTTTACCATAAAAACAATACTTCTATCAGCTCAGTGTATTCACAAGTTTATAAGAGCATGATTTGATACATTCAGTGTCAACAAATAGGCATAAAGCATTACAATATCTCTGTGGTGCACAACAACACATGAGAATATAATAAATATACAGATGGTTACCGGGATCAAAATATGACATAAAAAGCCACAAATAATAGCAAATACTTCAGAGAGATAAAGCAATCCCAAAGGCTGCAATACCACAATCCATTTCAGAAGCTGATTGAGAAAGTGATGGGGGACGGATCAAGTTTTCAGGTTGGTTTGTGGTCCGTCTCGTCAGTCTGTCACTGTAGAGCCTTTGCTATCCCTGTGGCTAGGTGCTCAGCTGTAGGTTTGTATGCTGAGCAGCTAACCGATAGCCCCTCTGCTATCATGGCATCTGCTGTGGTGGGTCCTATGGCTGCAAACTGGAAGACAAAACAACACAACATTAAGTTCAGTTGTATTGGCAGTATAGTATCACAAGCTCAAAGAAGATATCCACAGTCACTTAAAGTTACATCGAAAAACTAGAAACGTTTTACCTTTATCCGCTTAAGTTGTTCACCTGACAGTCTTCTCACAGTTTCCAAGCAGAACTTGACTCCCGATGGGCTGAAGAAAGCAATGCTGGCTGGAACACCCTGTGTGTGGACAGAGCCCAAACCATGATGATTAGTGTATAACTGTTTCTGAACGATAACAACATCACAGCGTATATATCGGATAGTGTTTTGAGGGGAAAGTCCCGCTTGTTGATGCTTCCTGTACCTGCTCTGTAAAATGGTTCTTCAGGTTCTTCTCCAGGTCTGGATGTTGAGCTGTCTGATAAACCATCAGTGTGTCTAGAGGAACTCCTAAAAAAAAAACATCATGAAATGAATGTCACCTATGGTATTAGATACTACCTTGTAAATAGTACAGTATTCATGGGTATTACAAATATTAGTTATAATGCATTTAAGTAAGTCGTAATAGAGGAAACTTACCGTTTTCCCTCAAAGCAGTAGGTAAAACTTATCTTTTAATAGAACCACAGGGGAAGAAAAGTGGTAATATATTGGTGTCCTCTCCTATATCAAGCCAGAATGTAGGTATAGTTAGCCAGCTCAATATAATACAAAAATAAAAACGCAACATGCAACAATTTCAAAGATTTTACTGAGTTACAGTTCATATAACCAAATCAGTTAATTGAAATAAATAAATTTATGGATTTCACATAACTGGGAATACAGATATGCATCTGTTTTTCGCAGATACCTTTAAAAAAAACAGTTAGTGGCGTGGATCAGAAAACCAGTCAGTATCTGGTGTGACCAACGTTTGCCTCATGCAGCGCGACACATCTCCTTCACATAGAGTTGATCAGGCTGTTGATTGTGGCCCTTGGAATGTTTTCCCACTCCTCTTCAATTGGTGCGCGAAGTTGCTGGATATTGGTGGGAACTGGAACACTCTGTCGTACACGCCGACCCAGAGCATCCCAAACATGCTCAATGGGTGTCTTGTCTGGTGAGTATGCAGGCCATGGAAGAACTGGGACATTTTCAGCTTCCAGGAATTGTGTACAGATCCTTGCGACATGGGGCCATGCATTATCATGCTGAAACATGAGGTGATGTTGACTGATGAATGGCACAACAATGGGCCTCAGTATCTCATCACGGTATCTCTGTGCATTCAAATTTCCATCAATGAAATGCAATTGTGTTCGTTGTCCGTAGCTTATGCCTGCCCATACTATAACCCCACCGCCACCATGGGGCACTCTGTTCACAACGTTGACATCAGCAAACTGCTCGCTCACACAACGCTGTCTGCCATCTGCCCGATACAGTTGAAACCGTGTTTCATCCGTGAAGAGAACACTTCTCCAGCGTGCCAGTGGCCATCGAATGTGAGCATTTTCCCACTGAAGTCGGTTTCGACGCCAAACTGCAGTCAGGACAAGACCCTGGTGAGGACAACGAGCACGCAGATGAGCTTGTGAGGCCGGCTGGACGTACTGCCAAATTCTCTAAAACAACACTGGAGGCGGCTTATGGTAGAGAAATTAACATTCAATTATCTGGCAACAGCTCTGGTGGACATTCCTGCAGTCAGCATGCCAATTGCACGCTCCCTCAAAACTTGAGACATCTGTGGCATTGTGCTCTGTGACAAAACTGGCTTATCGTGGCAACGGAGAAATGTTCACTAACAGGGATGTAAACAAATGTGTGCACAAAATTTGAGAGAAATAAGCTTTTTGTGTGTATGGAAAATTTCTAGGATCTTTTATTTCAAGTCATGAAACGCGGGACCAACACTTTGCATGTTGCGTTTATATTTTTGTTCAGTGTAGTTGCAGTCAAAACTGTTCGCTGCTCTGGCACCCCAATGGTGGAACAAGCTCCCTCACGACGCCAGGACAGCGGAGTCAATCACCACCTTCCATAGACACCTGAAACCCCACCTCTTTAAGGAATAC
Organism: Salmo salar; assembly: GCF_965601325.2. Lineage (NCBI taxonomy): Eukaryota > Metazoa > Chordata > Actinopteri > Salmoniformes > Salmonidae > Salmo > Salmo salar. Next base: position 117,279,551 of record NC_138291.1, on the reverse strand, counting down.
CTGGGATAGGATTAAGTAATCCTTCTAACCCCCCCCCCCCATAAAAAGATATAGATGTACTATTGTAAAGTGGTTGTTCCACTGGATATCATAAGGTGAATGCACCAATTTGTAAGTCGCTCTGGATAAGAGCGTTTGCTAAATGACGTAAATGTAAATGTAAATAACTGTCATACGTTCAAGGATGAGGCGCGAGAGAACGTCTGCAGTCCCAGTGTCCTCTCCCAGGGGGACCAGACCTAGGAAGAAAAACAGACAACTGAAATATAATACCAAACAGAAACCTACTTTTCATCTAATGACATGAATACATGTAGTAGTTTATGATATTAATACATGAAGTAGTTTATGGCATTAATACATGTAGTAGTTTGATATTAATACATGTGGTAGTTTGATATTAATACATGTAGTAGTTTATGACATTAATACATTAGTATTCATTATGACAGTAATACATGTAGTAGTTTATGACATTAATACATGTAGTAGTTTATGGCATTAATACATTAGTAGTTTATGATAGTAATACATGTAGTAGTTTATGACATTAATACATGTAGTAGTTTATGACATTAATACATTAGTAGTTTATAATATTAATACATGTAGTAGTTTATGATAATACATGTAGTAGTTTATGACATTAATACATGTAGTAGTTTATGACATTAATACATTAGTATTCATTATGACAGAAATACATGTAGTAGTTTATGATAGTAATACATGTAGTAGTTTATGACATTAATACATGTAGTAGTTTATGATAGTAATACATATAGTAGTTTATGATAGTAATACATGTAGTAGTTTATGACATTAATACATGTAGTCATTAAGCTACACATGAATGAACACCCTAAACATTCTTAGAAAGTGTTTTGGTGCAGATAACAAACAGTTCAATACACTCAAACTTTAGCTGAAACGTTAACAGAACAACCCTGTAATTCCTCCCCAATAATCAGAGGTAAACGGAACAGTACAGATACCAAGAGAGTATTGCACCTGCCACCTGCCCTCTATAAAGACAAGGCAGCAAGATGTCAGTAAACTGTCACTTGTGGAAAAGTCATTTCCAGCTGAATGCAGGCTAGTGGATAACATGGTCGACACGTTACTGTGACATCCAGGTGCCTGCCACACATACTATATCTAGTTCCATCTCATTAAAGGCTCACTCTGTGATATTTACATTTTTTTTATTACACTCAGCTGCCAGTATATTAGGTACACCATCCCGTTCACAAAAATGGTTCTCTCGTTACAGACAGTGAGTCGCGTGGCCGTGGCTTGCTATAATAAAGCAGGCAGACAGGCATCGATGCTTTCAGTTACTGTTCGATTGAACGTTAGAGTTGGGAAAAACAAGTTGCCTAAACGACTTTGAGCGTGTTATGGTCGTTGGTGCCAGACGCGCCGGTTCCCGTATCTCAGAAACGGCCGCCCTCCAGGGCATTTCAAGCACTACAGTGACTAAGGGTTTACCGACAATGATGCAACAAACACACAACATCCAGTCAGCGGCAGTCCTGTGGGTGAAAACAGCTCGTTGATTAGAGTTCGGAAGAGAATGGCAAGAATGGTGCATGCTAACAGGTGGGCCTCAAACAGGCAAATAACGCCGCATTTCACAACAGTGGTGTGCAGACCAGCATCTCGGAACGTGCAACTCTCTGTCCTTGTCACAGATGGGCTATTGCAGTAGATGACTAGGACTGTTGCAGTGACCTTATTACTGCCACACTGGCAGTCATGAGTCATGAACGCAGTAAATTTCCACGTGACCGTTGATGGACATGCTTTAGTAGTACCCAACCTGCTAACAGACCATCAAGGTCCTAATGGCCTGGAACTCAGGGCTCTACTGTCCCTTTATCAGGTCCTAATGGCCTGGAACTCAGGGCTCTACTGTCCCTCCATCAGGTCCTAATGGCCTGGAACTCAGGGCTCTACTGTCCCTCCATCAGGTCCTAATGGCCTGGAACTCAGGGCTCTACTGTCCCTTTATCAGGTCCTAATGGCCTGGAACTCAGGGCTCTACTGTCCCTCCATCAGGTCCTAATGGCCTGGAACTCAGGGCTCTACTGTCCCTCCATCAGGTCCTAATGGCCTGGAACTCAGGGCTCTACTGTCCCTCCATCAGGTCCTAATGGCCTGGAACTCAGGGCTCTACTGTCCCTCCATCAGGTCATAATGGCCTGGTACTCAGGGCTCTACTGTCCCTCCATCAGATCCTAATGGCCTGGAACTCAGGGCTCTACTGTCCCTGCATCAGGTCCTAATGGCCTGGAACTCAGGGCTCTACTGTCCCTCCATCAGGTCCTAATGGCCTGGAACTCAGGGCTCTACTGTCCCTCCATCAGGTCCTACCGGCCTGGAACTCAGGGCTCTATTGTCCCTCCATCAGGTCCAAATGGCCTGGAACTCAGGGCTCTACTGTCCCTCCATCAGGTCCTAACGGCCTGGAACTCAGGGCTCTACTGTCCCTCCATCAGGTCCTAATGGCCTGGAACTCAGGGCTCTACTGTCCCTCCATCAGGTCATAATGGCCTGGTACTCAGGGCTCTATTGTCCCTCTAACCACTCTGACATCAATGCAAATGGAATCACATCCAACACTTATCATTAAAACAGTTGGCCTATCTTACTTTTAAAACTCACCTCACTGTGATGATCAATTTGAAGAAAGAAGTTCAACAGTAGGTTGAAACAGAGTAAAACATGATTGTTGTGGATGTTGTTTCAAAGCTTAACACAACGAAAATGGACAGCGCTTTCTAAGGATATAAATTATTCAAAACATCCATACGCATATTAGAGCTTATGCATATAGGATTATGAATTTGTATTTGATTTTGAATAGCCTAGTAATGGGGATTTTAAAAATATTTTCATAATTAATTGGGCGACACATTACCTTTATAGCGTTACAGATTATCCCACCGGTATTCGTTTCCATCTCCTCCTCTCTCTCCTGTACTCCTTTCTCGAGCACGCAGACAGGCTGTCAACACTACAGACAACCACACCACTACAGACGACCACACCACTACAGACGACCACAGACGACCACAGATGACCACACCACTACAGACGACCACAGACGACCACAGATGACCACACCACTACAGACGACCACAGACGACCACAGATGACCACACCACCACAGACGACCACAGACGACCACAGCCCTACAGACGACCACAGCCCTACAGACGACCACAGCCCTACAGACGACCACAGCCCTACAGACGACCACAGCCCTACCGACGACCAGACCACTACAGACGACCACACCACTACAGACGACCACACCACTACAGACGACCACACCACTACAGACGACCACAGATGACCACACCACTACAGACGACCACACCACTACAGACGACCACACCACTACAGACGACCACAGCCCTACAGACGACCACACCACTACAGACGACCACAGCCCTACAGACGACCACACCACTACAGACCACACCACTACAGACGACCACACCACTACAGACGACCACACCACTACAGACGACCACAGACGTCCACACCACTACAGACGACCACACTACTACAGACGACCACAGACGACCACACCACTACAGACGACCACACCACTACAGACGACCACAGACCTACAGACAACCACAGACCTACAGACGACCACACCACTACAGACGACCACAGACGACCACAGACCTACAGACGACCACACCACTACAGACGACCACAGCACTACAGACGACCACAGCCCTACCGACGACCACACCACTACAGACGACCACAGCACTACAGACGACCACACCACTACAGACGACCACAGCCCTACAGACGACCAGACCACTACAGATGACCACACCACTACAGACGACCACAGACGACCACACCACTACAGACGTCCACACCACTACAGACGACCACACCACTACAGACGACCACAGACGACCCCACCACTACAGACGACCACAGACCTACAGACAACCACAGACCTACAGACGACCACACCACTACAGACGACCACAGACCTACAGACGACCACAGACCTACAGACGACCACACCACTACAGACGACCACAGCACTACAGACGACCACACCACTACAGACGACCACAGCACTACAGACGACCACAGCCCTACCGACGACCACAGCCCTACAGACGACCACACCACTACAGACGACCACACCACTACAGACGACCACACCACTACAGACGACCACACCACTACAGACGACCACAGCCCTACAGACGACCACAGCCCTACTGACGACCACACCACTACAGACGACCACAGCCCTACAGACGACCACAGCCCTACAGACGACCACACCACTACAGACGACCACAGCCCTACAGACGACCACAGCCCTACAGACGACCACAGCACTACAGACGACCACAGCCCTACAGACGACCACACCACTACAGACGACCACAGACGACCACAGCCCTACAGACGACCACACCACTACAGACGACCACACCACTACAGACGACCACACCACTACAGACGACCACACCACTACAGACGACCACACCACTACAGACGACCACAGCCCTACAGACGACGACACCACTACAGACGACCACAGATGACCACAGCCCTACATACGACCACAACCCTACAGACGACCACACCACTACAGACGACCACAGACGACCACAGACGTACAGACGACCACACCACTACAGATGACCACACCACTACAGATGACCACACCACTACAGATGACCACACCACTACAGATGACCACAGACCTACAGACGACCACAGCCCTACCGATGACCACAGACCTACAGACGACCACACCGGGTTCTCCTCCAATCAGCTAAAAAAAGGAAGAAGCAGTGGGCACTTCCATCACCAACACTGGACAAATGAGGAGTGGAACAAATTGCCTGGTTCAACGAATCACGGTTCCTGTTAGGTCATGCTGATGGCAGAGTCATGATTTGGTGTAAGTAGCGTGAGTCCATGGCCCCCATCCTGCCTGGTGTCAACGGTACAGGCTGGTGGCGGTGGTGTGATGGTATGGGGAATGTTTTCCTGGCACACGTTAGGTCCCTTGATACCAATTGAGCAACGGTTCCATTCCCCGGAGAATTCAGGCTGTTCTGGATGCAAAGGGGTGTCCTATCCAGTACTCGATGGTTGTACCTAATAAACTGGCCACTGGGTTTACAGTATATATCCCTGGTATTATTATTTTTTTTTATATAACTAGGCCTCCAAGTGACATATGACAAGATCCTCTCAGTGAAACAAAGGAGAGACATCACTTTAGAGACATGAAGGTGTTGTAAACTACAAAGAACTCCATGCTGAATAGAAGTGTTTAATGCCAGTAAGTTTACACAATGTTGGTGATCAATTACTCACCTAACGCTGCAGTAGCCTTCCCAACAACATAGATGGACTTGGCATTCCATTTGTCTTTTATGTCATTGTTCCACTCTATAATAGAAAACAGAAATTAAAACGAGTAGCTTACATACACTAACGCGTGTTGACTTTTGTCCATCTGAAAACGCATGAGACTAAGGCACAGGAGACCTATCCTCTCCTGACAATGACAATTTGTTGATGGGGCGGCATTTACAGTACATAGTTTATTAAAACTTCACATGACATCTACTCACGTTCCCTTCTTTCATCATCTTCAAGAGACATTCTGACTGCCTCCACTGCCCTCGGGCTGGTAAAAATCAGGCCGCCATGTTGTTCTGGCTGAAACAGCTGCAGTAGTAGAGAGAACAGCTGTATAACGACTACTAAACATAAACCAAACAGTACAAGGTTCAGTAACACTTTACTTGACACCCCCAGTGTCATAACACGTTATGACGCTGTAATAACCATATCATAATATGTCATAACAGCTGACTCATAACACTGTCATGACCCTTATATAATATATATATATATATCACACACACCTGTTAAATATATTGCGTTATTTTATGGATGGTTATAACACCTACATCAGAGTGTCAAAACCCACATTTATTCAAATGTGTTTTTCCCCGCCAAGAAGTTTCTTTTCGTTTTGAAAGTTTGTTTCGTTGTTGTTGTTGTAATAATTAATTTCTTTACAGTCGTGTTTTTTTTTCCCATCATATTTTAAATAACTTGCAGAAAATACACTATGACACTGTCAAGAAGCATTATGTCCATCATAATCCTACAAGCCAATAAAGCCAGGTAGGCCTATCACGTACACGCTCTTACGTCAATCAGTCAAAAAGGTGTCTTGTCCTGCTCCTGAAATCTGCTCCTGCGTTCATCCCAGTCATCAACAATAGAGAATTGTGGGGAGGTGCATGTCTGACTTCAATTTGTATGTAATTATAAAGATAATTTAATATAGTCAATTTCAGAAACTATTATATAACATAAACATACTGTTGACCAGTAGGCTATGGTGGAATGGAATGTTCTACCTTGTGTGGTAGGTTTAGTCAGTGTCCTAACCAGCCATAAAGTAACTACCTTGGTAGGTTTAGTCAGTGTCCTAACCAGCCATAAAGTAACTACATTGGTAGGTTTAGTCAGTGTCATAACCAGCCATAAAGTAACTACCTTGGTAGGTTTTATGGGTTTTGACACTCTTATGTAGGTGTCATAACCAGCCATAAAGTAACTACCTTGGTAGGTTTAGTCAGTGTCCTAACCAGCCATAAAGTAACTACCATGGTAGTTATGACGCTTGGTGTCCCAGTAAAATGTTACCAAGCTTTCGATCTTAAAAAATCAACACTTTGATGTATATATAAATGGTATTCACCTTGTCTGACAAAGTGTTCAAGGACACAAATGTAAAAGACAGCACAGGAATTAAGGTTGCTTTGTGTCCACGGGATGCCAGCTCCTGTAAATACAAAGTTGAGAGTTCTGTAAATCAAATCAAATCGATTTCACTGTTACACAGTCACCCATTATACATTTTGGTTATAACGTCCGAGAAGCCGGTGTTTCGAGGTTATATTGTGACGGGTGTTGTTATTGGCAAACCGTTCCAGTATACCCACCAAAACACCGGCTTTGAGGGAATTATCACTTTTACACAACGGGTTACCAACATATTCAAATAATGATTGACATATTTTCATTAAAAATATATATATTTTGATGAATTTATTCATACTATTTCATCCTTCCACAAGATATAGTCCTGACAGAAATCTAGGGTTGCTACCCGAGCCGGCTGGTCGTTCGTTCTATCGGTTCGGTTGCCAGAGACGCGACCCAGTCGTTCAGTCTTTTTGTTCTGTATCTATGGACGTGACCCAGTCGTTCAGTCTTTTTGTTCTGTATCTATGGACGCGACCCAGTCGTTCAGTCTTTTTGTTCTGTATCTGTGGACGCGACCCAGTCATTCAGTCTTTTTGTTCTGTATCTATGGACGTGACCCAGTCGTTCAGTCTTTTTGTTCTGTATCTATGGACGCGACCCAGTCGTTCAGTCTTTTTGTTCTGTATCTATGGACGCGACCCAGTCGTTCAGTCTTTTTGTTCTGTATCTGTGGACGCGACCCAGTCGTTCAGTCTTTTTGTTCTGTATCTGTGGACGCGACCCAGTCGTTCAGTCTTTTTGTTCTGTATCTGTGGACGCGACCCAGTCGTTCAGTCTTTTTGTTCTGTATCTGTGGACGCGACCCAGTCGTTCAGTCTTTTTGTTCTGTATCTATGGACGCGACCCAGTCGTTCAGTCTTTTTGTTCTGTATCTGTGGACGCGACCCAGTCGTTCAGTCTTTTTGTTCTGTATCTATGGACGCGACCCAGTCGTTCAGTCTTTTTGTTCTGTATCTATGGACGTGACCCAGTCGTTCAGTCTTTTTGTTCTGTATCTATGGACGCGACCCAGTCGTTCAGTCTTTTTGTTCTGTATCTATGGACGTGACCCAGTCGTTCAGTCTTTTTGTTCTGTATCTGTGGACGCGACCCAGTCGTTCAGTCTTTTTGTTCTGTATCTATGGACGCGACCCAGTCGTTCAGTCTTTTTGTTCTGTATCTATGGATGCGACCCAGTCGTTCAGTCTTTTTGTTCTGTATCTGTGGACGCGACCCAGTCGTTCAGTCTTTTTGTTCTGTATCTGTGGACGCGACCCAGTTGTTCATTCTAAATGGTCCATTGCCATACTGGCTGGCAACGTTCTTATCCCTTGCTTGCTAGCTAGCCAACTACGGCTAACTTACAGTCACATCCAAAAGCGCAGACAGAATAACAGCAAAGTAGCTGCATTTGCATTTGTTTAAGCTGTTTTCTAGTGACATTTATTTGTATACATCCATAACAATGAGGTAATGATCCACGATTTCACCTGGCATAGAAAATGTGCTCTCTCGTCAGGACACTGTTGTTCAGAGGAGCTAGCCAACAACACAGCTAAACACAATCACTTCATACTGAAGCTGGAAAGACTGCAAACTAGCTGCATTTCGTTTAGTTTTACCTGTTTGTACAGTATATATCCATAAAAATTATGCCAGCTGATTCATGATTTAGACTGGCTGAGAAACGCTGCATGCGAATCTACCTACCTCATCCCCATATTGTTTTTGTTACATTTTTTTGCTCTTTTGCACACCAGTATTTCTACTTGCACATCATCATCTGCACATCTATCACTCCAGTGTTAATGTGCTAAATTGTAATTACTATGGCCTATTTAATGCCTTACCTCCTCACGCCATTTGCACACACTGTATATAGACTTTTTCTATTGCGTTATTGACTGTACATTTGTTTATTCCATGTGTAACTCTGTGTTGTTGTTTGTGTCACACTGCTTTGCTTTATCTTGGCCAGGTCGCAGTTGTAAATGAGAACTTGTTCTCAACTGGCCTACCTGGTTAAATAAAGGTGAAATAAAATAAATAAATAAATAAAATTGCCTGTCTGTCTCGTTCCGAATCCCAACAAGTTCATTACTATGGGACAGCTGGAGATTGAATTTTGAAACAATGTTGCAAATGTCGGAAAGACAGACAACAAGGTTTATACAAAACATCCGCTGTTGAAAACTAAATGTTAGTCTAAAAGTAATGTGAGATAATGTCTAGATGCTTTTTATAGTGGAGATCAAGTTTATAAATTGCCTGGCTGGGCTGATGAGACAGTGGATTGCAGCAGTCAGATGGAACAGAGTAAATAGGCATTTTAACGTCATAGATTTAACCTGTTGGTAACTTGTGGAACAGACACCAGCGCTAAAATGCGGTTTTAACCAATCAGCATTCAGGATTAGAACCATCCGTTGTATAATGGATTATAACAGGTGTAGAGTATAATAGAATAGGATTGAATAGAACAGAATAGAATGCATATATCAATACAAAAGATGTTTCTCTACTGTACCTTGATGTAAGGATCTGGTCCAGAGCCTCCCTCTCTTGGTTCTTTCAGAAGCAGCACATGCATTTCGACAGATGACTCAGAGCCCTGTGGAATACAACTGAAATGTTAGTCAGCAACGAGGTCAATGATGAAAATCGGGAACACATTTAAAAAAAATCCACTCAATGCAGATTTACTGTATTTAGTAAGATTATAAACTGAATGACTGACCCTGTGTAGTAGTTTCAGAACAGAAGGTTGACGAGGGGTGTAACCCATAGAGGGCTAACGTTACACCCAGCGAAAGTCATATGTCGCCTACTGATAACAATGCTGTTGAGCCATGAATCAACTGTTTTCATTGCTTGGGACCATTTATCATTTAGAGGCATGCGGTGTTATTCAGTCAGCTGTAGAGCTCAGCTATTTCATGCATCAGCGTACTGTACGTCTTATGTACTTGCAATGCTGTTATGTTATGCAACACAATTCAAATATGGAGCTGTCACTTCTTGTGAGCGAAGGCGACACATTTACTTGGCTTCGTTGGCGCAACCATAAAACAATAACAACTGCACACACAATACTTATCATGCTTTAACTATTGAGCTAACTAGTTTTCGTTTTCAAGTCAACAGAAAATCAACAGAAACCGTAGACAATCAACAAAAATTGGATGTACACAAGCTCTTCCTCCAGCTGGCTTCATGGCTACTACTAAAAACGAGGAAATAGGGGACAACAAAATAGTCATGTTTTGTTAGGATAATACTTGAGTAATAACAATGAATGTTATCACTACAATTACAATTAGAGAAAGTAATCGTTTTTTTTCTTTCTTCTGGAACAGTTCAGTAAACAATATTCTAACATATTTTAAATATAATTTATATACAATATATATCCCTTTTTCATCAAAATGGTTTATTCCATTCTGCTGTCAGCATGAAGAAACGGGACGCCATTGCGGTTCTACACATGGACGTTCCAAGCATAGCGAAGCATGCAGCAATTGATCCAATATGGCCGCTACAGTGTCTCAGTTTCGCAGTACTCCAACTCCACTTTTAATCCTTCGCCGCACGCGTGGTATCTGTTTTGGCAGCATGGCTTCTTCAGCGAAAAGACGAGCAGTTGGAATGGGAGAAAATCCAGTTGATAGTGAGGATAACAGCTCTGACGAGGGATTGGAAGACGACGGTGATTCAGGAGAGAATGACAGCGGATCAGAAGAGGAGATTAATGAAGTACGATATATGTCTGTAGCGAACTGGCTACATTCCTGGCCTAGCAGGCTAGCTAGCACTGCCTAACGTGTTTAGAGGGGTTAGCAAGCTAGCTAGTTAGCTTTTTTAGCAAACAACTGTTGTTTATATCAAGCTAGCTAACAATGTTAAGTATGTTAGGGACATGCTGAACATAGCCAGTCGATAACTTCAGAGTTTTTAACTAGCTAAATAGTACAATTCATGGACTTTTACACACTTAAAACCATAAGAGTAATTTAGACAAACAAACAATCGATACTGTATTGACACTAAAACTGGCAGCACATTCCCCCTCCAGTCCAAAACATTGTCTCGGGATTCGGGACTTGTATTAAAAACGTTTATTTGTTTCCAGGAGGTCATTGTAGACTTTGAGGCCCATACCATTACTCACAATGACTACAATGGGGTGAAGAAACTCCTACAACAGCTGTTTCTGAAGGCTCATGTCAATACATCCGAGTTGACCGATCTCCTCATCCAGCAGAATCATATCGGAAGCGTCATCAGGGTAAGAAACAAGACGTGGTGCATCTTTCACATATCAGACCATCAGTAAATATGCGACATATTAAACTCCCGAAATATGCTCTCTTCAAATCAAAATGTATTCCTCACCTACATGTTTAGCAGATGTTATTACGGTTGTAGCGAAATGCTTGTGTTTCTAGCTCCAGTTTCCAACCCCACATCCAATGGAGAATAATTGTATATGAATTCAGTAGCATCATGTATGTCTTTGGCATGTTTTGTGATGTCAGCAAGCAGAGGTGCCAGAGGACAGTGATGATGACGAGGATCCAGCTGATGAAGTGTTTGGTTTCATCAGCATGCTCAACCTCACTGAGAGAAAGGTAGGTACGGTCAGATATAGGTTATCTATTTGGGGAGGCGGGTAGCCTAGTGGTTGGAGGCGGGTAGCCTAGTGGTTGGAGGCGGGTAGCCTAGTGGTTGGAGGCGGGTAGCCTAGTGGTTGGAGGCGGGGAGGCTAGTAACCGAAAGGTTGCTAGATCGAATCCCCGAACTGACAAGGTAAAAATCGGTCATTCTGCTCCTGAACAAGGCAGTTAACCCACTGTTCCCCGGTAGGCCGTCATTGTAAATAAGAATTTGTTCTTAACCTCTATGGGCTAGGTGGGACGCAAGCGTCCCACCCGTGGTGCACTCCATCAACAGCAGGTGCATTTCAAGAGCGGCAAATTTGAATCCAAATAAATGTCAAAATTCAAATTTTTCAAACATACAACTATTTTACACCCTTTGAAAGATAAACATCTCCTTAATCTAACCACGTTTTACGATTTCAAAAAGGTTTTACGGCGAAAGCATAAATTTAGAGTATGTTAGGACAGTACATTTACAAGAGTTGTGTGTAATGTTGTGCCAATTCAAAGACAGGCGTCACCAAAACCATAAATCAGCTAAAATCATGCACTAACCTTTTACAATCTCCAACAGATGACACTCCTAGGACATTGTGTTAGACAATGCATGCATTTTTAGTTCTATCAAGTTCATATTTATATCCAAAAACAGCTTTTTACTGTGGCGTTGATGTTCAGGAAATCGTTTCCCTCCAATAACCGGCATTAGAGTCAGCACCACAAATTAAATAATTAAAATTAGAAAACATTGGTAAAATATTATATTGTCATTTAAAGAATTATAGATTTACATCTCTTGAACGCAATCAACTTGCCAGATTTAAAAATAACCTTACTGGGAAATCACACTTTGCAATGATCTGAGCACTGCGCCCAGAAAAATACGCGTTGCGATACAGACTAGCCGCCATGTTGGGGAGATCTAAAATCGAAAATACTATGTAAATAATCCATTACCTTTGATTCTCTTCATCAGATGTCACTTCCAGGTATCACAGGTCCATAACGAATGTAGTTTTGTTCAAAAAAGCTCATCATTTATGTCCAAAAATCTCCGTCTTGTTAGCACATGATCTAAGCCCGCCGGACTTCACTTCATGAACGAGGGGAAAAAATATATTTACGTTCGTTCAAACATGTCAAACGTTGTATAGCATAAATCATTAGGGCCTTTTTTAACCAGAACATGAATAATATTCAAGGTGGACGAATGCATTCTCTTTTATAACGTATTGGAACGAGGGTACCCAACATGAACTCGCGCGCCAGGTGTCTAATGGGCCATCATCGTTCCATGGCTCTTGTTCGGTCAGATCTCCCTCCAGAAGACTCAAAACACTTTGTAAAGGCTGGTGACATCTAGTGGAAGCAATAGGAAGTGCCAAAATATTCCTCAGCCCCTGTGTTTTTCAATGGCATAGGTTTAAAGGTAATACAACACATCAGGTATCCACTTCCTGTCAGAAAATGTCTCAGGGTTTTGCCTGCCAAACCATTCAAACAGTTTTAGAAACTTTAGGGTGTTTTCTATCCATATATAATAAGTATATGCATATTCTAGTTACTGGGTAGGATTAGTAACCAGATTAAATCGGGTACATTTTTTTATCCAGCTGTGCAAATACTGCCCCCTAGCCCCAACAGGTTAACTGACTTGCCTAGTTAAATAAAAAAAATGTTTAAAAAAAATATATAGATAGATAGATGGATAGATCGATGGGAGGGGAGGCGGGTAGCCTAGTGGTTGGAGGGGAGGCGGGTAGCCTAGTGGTTGGAGGGGAGGCGGGTAGCCTAGTGGTTGGAGGGGAGGCGGGTAGCCTAGTGGTTGGAGGGGAGGCGGGTAGCCTAGTGGTTGGAGGGGAGGCGGGTAGCCTAGTGGTTGGAGGGGAGGCGGGTAGCCTAGTGGTTGGAGGGGAGGCGGGTAGCCTAGTGGTTGGAGGGGAGGCGGGTAGCCTAGTGGTTGGAGGGGAGGCGGGTAGCCTAGTGGTTGGAGGGGAGGGGAGGCGGGTAACCTAGTGGTTGGAGGGGAGGGGAGGCGGGTAGCCTAGTGGTTGGAGGGGAGGGGAGGCGGGTAGCCTAGTGGTTGGAGGGGAGGGGAGGCGGGTAGTCTAGTGGTTAGAGTGGAGGGGAGGGGAGGCGGGTAGCCTAGTGGTTAGAGTGGAGGGGAGGCAGGTAACCAAATTTAGTGATTTCATATATATATATATATGAAATCACTAAATTTGACACTTTCTCAACCAATGAGATGTTAAGAGATAAAAGATATTGTCGTTCACTCTTCTCTCTGTTTGAATCTGATATTTTAAAAGGTCGACCTTGAGGAAAGATCTGTTTTCCATAGACTTCAATGTAGTAGCCTACTTCCTCTTCCAGCCTACTGCTCTAGCCTGCATTTTGAACAATCACGGCAGTCTGGTGAATAAGGTCTATGGTGCTATGTTAATAACTGTGTTATGATCCGTTCACAGGGTGTCCAGTGTGTGGAGGAGGTAAAGGATCTGATCCTGGGTCAATGTGAGAAGAGTTGTCCCCATAGTGTGACGGACGATCTGGAGAAGGTCCTCAACGACACCAGTAAGCCTGTAGGACTGCTGCTCAGCGAGAGGTTCATCAACGTGCCCCCACAGATTGCCCTGCCCCTTCACAAACAGCTACAGTGAGTCTCTAACTCTAACCCCCCACATATCATCCTGCCCCTCCAAACAGCAGAGTCCAGTTACCTCCCCTTTCTCTCTGTTATCCCACCTGGGTCATGTTCATTAGGTCACAAAACCAAAGAAAACGTACTGAAACAGGGATGGACTACCTGGAGTTGTCCAATAAGAAACTATATATTTTTTTTGTTTTAGATTTAATAATGTTACAAAATGTTCTGTTGCATACCCTGCACACTGTACTACCAGCAAAACATGCTCTCAGATTACTGGACTGTCAGCAAGACATGCTCTCAGATTACTGGACTGTCAGCAAGACATGCTCTCAGATTACTGGACTGTCAGCAAGACATGCTCTCAGATTACTGGACTGTCAGCAAGACATGCTCTCAGATTACTGGACTGTCAGCAAGACATGCTCTCAGATTACTGGACTGTCAGCAAGACATGCTCTCAGATTACTGGACTGTCAGCAAGACGTGCTCTCAGATTACTGGACTGTCAGCAAGACGTGCTCTCAGATTACTGGACTGTCAGCAAGACGTGCTCTCAGATTACTGCGCTGTCAGCAAGACGTGCTCTCAGATTACTGCGCTGTCAGCAAGACGTGCTCTCAGATTACTGCGCTGTCAGCAAGACGTGCTCTCAGATTACTGCGCTGTCAGCAAGACGTGCTCTCAGATTACTGCACTGTCAGCAAGACGTGCTCTCAGATTACTGCGCTGTCAGCAAGACGTGCTCTCAGATTACTGCACTGTCAGCAAGACGTGCTCTCAGATTACTGGACTGTCAGCAAGACGTGCTCTCAGATTACTGGACTGCCGCTCAGGCGATGTACCATTGTGTTCACTGTCAATAACCTGCTAAGCATTATGGGTGTGCTACTGTAGATGAACCCTTCTAATCATGGTGATTTAATATGGACCTGCAATTATGTAACTGCTTGTCTCAGATATGGGTCACTTTGCACCGGATAAACAAATGCTAAAAATCATTGACATATTTATTTTTGTTTGTACAAAAGTAATTCCATGTATGTATTATTGTCTATGGAAAGAAGACAAACTGTGTGTCAGTACACTACCATAAAAACATGACCACATCATTGAATGTTCCAGGGAGGAGATGGCAGAAGCCCAGAGCAGCAACAAGCCCAGTGGGAAGTGTCATTACTGTCTGATGATCAGCAAGACCTATAAGGATCCCTCCAAGACCATCCCTGCCAGAGGAGCGCCGCCTAAAGACGAGCTCACGTTCCTCAACGCAGAGGAGGAGTTCTTCTATGAGGTACGTTTCTAACTTTTTTAAATTTATTTTTTATTTAACTAGGCAAGTCAGTTAAGATCAAATTCTTATTTACAATGACGACCTAGAAACAGTGGGGTTAACTGCCTTGTTCAGGGGCAGAACAACATATTTTTACCTTGTCAGCTCAGGGATTCGATCCAGCAACCTTTCAGGTTACTGACCAACCCCTCTATCCACTAGGTTACCTGCCACCCCTCCACTCTAACCACTAGGCTACCTGCCGCCCCTCCACTCTAACCACTAGGCTACCTGCCGCCCCTCCACTCTAACCACTAGGCTACCTGCCGCCCCTCCACTCTAACCACTAGGCTACCCGCCTCCCCTCCACTCTAACCACTAGGCTACCTGCCGCCCCTCCACTCTAACCACTAGGCTACCTGCCGCCCCTCCACTCTAACCACTAGGCTACCTGCCTCCCCTCCACACTAACCACTAGGCTACCCGCCGCCCCTCCACTCTAACCACTAGGCTACCTGCCGCCCCTCCACTCTAACCACTAGGCTACCTGCCTCCCCTCCACTCTAACCACTAGGCTACCTGCCGCCCCTCCACTCTAACCACTAGGCTACCCGCCGCCCCTCCACTCTAACCACTAGGCTACCTGCCTCCCCTCTACTCTAACCACTAGGCTACCTGCCTCCCCTCCACTCTGTCGTGACGTTGTATTAGTTAATGTGACGACTGTTGCTCATCGAATGATTAACGGTTTATAATTGCGTGATTAAATGAATTAAGCAATGAATCAAGCAATTATTAACTCATCAACCTGGGGCACCATGGGAACAGTATTTTGATTGAGTTTCTATTTCCCAAATTAACTCAAAGGATATCAGAATATCGATTTTACAACAGTCGCTAAATTAATCAATTTCCTCTACAGTCTCATTCTGAACGTCGCATAATCCGGGAATCTGCACGGACCCGGGCTTCACCAATGAGTTTACCACACCAATCTTAGTTGATTATTTATTTACTAGCAAGCTAAAATGATGATAAAAATACACATACACAAAACACAGTCTAGCTATTGATTAGGACTTAGTATAACGGGCCAACACACTATGGCGCATGTTACCCAAAATGGGGATTTAAAAGAGAGAGAAACCAAGAAAGTACACGAGAGAAATATACATTTGGGTTCATTTGTCAGCCATGCTTATTTAAACCTAGCCTTGCCCCGAACTGCTGCTCTTATGGGTCAGAATATAATGATGTAATTACGTGTTGGAGGTCTCAGGTGGGAAGCTCCGCGTGTGTCGTTTAGGCTTCTCAATGACGCACTTCTCCGGCGCAACTCTCTGGTTGTCCTCACGATGTCAGTGTCCTTCTTGGCTAAGTGGTCTGATCCCTCGCCCTTGATCTGAAAGGGGTCTTCTGAGGACAGACAGCTCTGTAGCTCAGAGCTCACAGCTTCGGACTCGAACGGTGTAGATACCACGATTCAATGGAGAGTGGAGGCTGGGTGGTTCGGCTTGAATTCACCCGCTTAGACACAGCTACTCGTCCGTAGCTCGTGTAGAAAAAGATTTCTTTGTCTTCAACCTTGTGTTTCGTTTTGGGGTTCGTTGACTTTGTTAGACCTTCGCTGCAGCTTGGGGTCAATTAGTCTCATATGTTAATTCTTCACTCTCCTGTCTTATACCATAGGGTCAGAAGTGGGCGTAACCGCCTTTAGGGCACTTCTCTGGGCGGACCAAGTTAAGGGGCAAGGCCTAGATTTGACTAAAATCCTATTTTAGACACTACCTTCACATCTCATCTTTACCAAAACATTCTCTTGATTTGGATATTTTCCACACAACGTACAATGTATAAACATCAGGCATATACTGGGAAAACTCTTAAAGGTACAATGTTTTCATAATAACGTCATCTCTTAACCTTTAATAACAATTCAAAAGTTACATACATTTTCATATTCCACCTCTCGTCATGACCACCGTTGTGGCTGACGGAAACCATTGTTCCAAAGTCCCTTTATTGCATGTTTTAATGTTCTGAGGCCAGTTCTCCATAGTGAGAGGACAAAGGAATTTCTCAGTGGCCTAAGGTTTATTATGGGCGTGAGGTGTCATAAAACCCCCCACATCTTCAGACCCCTAGATCTCTCCTCCTCTGTTGGGGGTTTGGGAGATAATCTGTAGGGTGGTGGTCTCCTGTACCCTGACCTGATCAGGACAGTCATGACAACTCTAACCACTAGGCTACCCGCCTCCCCTCCACTCTAACCACTAGGCTACCCGCCTCCCCTCCACTCTAACCACTAGGCTACCCGCCGCCCCTCCACTCTAACCACTAGGCTACCCGCCGCCCCTCCACTCTAACCACTAGGCTACCCGCCGCCCCTCCACTCTAACCACTAGGCTACCCGCCGCCCCTCCACTCTAACCACTAGGCTACCGCCGCCCCTCCACTCTAACCACTGGGCTACCCGCCGCCCCTCCACTCTAACCACTGGGCTACCCGCCGCCCCTCCACTCTAACCACTGGGCTACCCGCCGCCCCTCCACTCTAACCACTGGGCTACCCGCCGCCCCTCCACTCTAACCACTGGGCTACCCGCCGCCCCTCCACTCTAACCACTGGGCTACCCGCCGCCCCTCCACTCTAACCACTGGGCTACCCGCCGCCCCTCCACTCTAACCACTGGGCTACCCGCCGCCCCTCCACTCTAACCACTGGGCTACCTGCCGCCCCTACTTTAAGTATAATAATATATGCCATTTAGGTGTGCTGTTGGATTGTTTAAGGTACTTTTTGAAGTGGTAGGGTTTTAGATGGTTTTTTTTTTCGGAAGATGTGCAGGGACTCCGCTGTCCTGCCACCCTGCTGTCCTGGCACCCCAATGGTGGAACAGGCTTCCCCCCCTAAAGCTAGGACAGCGGAGTCCCTGCACTCAGAGAAGAGCTTGGACTGAGCTGAGTGAGAGCTGCCCTCCCGTACGGCCAAGAGACCAGAGGTGGCAGAACGGAGTACTCAGGTTGGGGTGTAGGGTTTGAGCAGAGCCTGAAGGAAGGGAGGGCCAGTTTCTCTTGCTGCTCCGCAGGCCAGCACCATGGTCTTGTAGTGGATGGGAGCTTCGACTGTACGCTAGTGGAGTGTGTGTCTGTGTGGAGGAGCAGGGTGACATGGGAGAACGTGGGAAGGTTGAAAACCAGGTGGGTTACAGCGTTCTGGATAAGATGCAGGGGTTTGACACAAGCAGGGAGCCCAGTCGACAGAGAGTTTCACTAGTCCAGGAGGGAGAGGACAAGGTATTTTGTTTCCACCCCACCAGCTTCCTACTGGTACTAGTCTTGGTGCCGCGGACGCTCCTTCACCTCCTCTACTTGGATCTTACAATCAGCTATTCAAGCAAAAGCTGGAACGTTCTCGTTTTCCCATCTTCCACAGCGGAGCACCACGAGACCTGGATATATCACTGTCAGGGTTGGGAGTCAATTCCATTTCAATTCAAATCAAAGTTTGTCACGTGTGCCGAATACAACAGGTGTAGACCTTACAGTAAAATGTTTACTTACAGGCTCTAACCAATAGTGCAAAAAAGGTATTAGGTGAACAATGGGTAAGTAAAGAAATTAAAAGACAGGCTATAAAAGTAGCGAGGCTTCATACAGACACCGGTTAGTCAGGCTGATTGAGGTAGTATGTAGATATGGTTAAAGTGACTATGCATATATGATGAACAGAGAGTAGCAGTAGCGTAAAAGAGGGGTTGGCGGGTGGTGGGACACAATGCAGATAGCCCGGTTAGCCAATGTGCGGGAGCCCTGGTTGGTCGGCCCAATTGAGGTAGTATGTACATGAATATGCATATAAGATAAACAGAGAGTAGCAGCAGTGTAAAAGAGGGGTGGGGGGGGCACACAATGCAAATAGTCCGGGTAACCATTTGATTACCTGTTCAGGAGTCTTATGGCTTCAGAAATTAAAGCCAATTATCAAATGTCCCAAATGAAGAGAATTGGCGCATTTCAACCCCCAACCCTGGTCACTATTCATAACTTCCTCTATTTATACTCGTTTTGAAGACTACTCAAGCTACACTTGGAGAGTTAAATGGCCCGTTTTTACTTGTCCCTTTCACTGCCTTAACCATTTGTCCATGTCTCCACTACAGCAAGCCACCATGAAGTTCCACTACTCAGTGCAGGAGGAGACGGACAGTGTTCTGAGTGGGCGGTGGTCCTTCGACGACGTCCCCATGAAGCCGCAGCGAACCGTGATGCTCATCCCAGCAGACAGGATGTCAGCCATCATGGACAAGCTCAAAGAATACCTGACCGTGTGACCAACCGTACTACGACACACACAGAATAAACTCTGGTAAACCACAGGACTGATGTCTTTTAAACAGCCCCTCGGGATCATTTTTTTTTTGCAAATGTAAAATTCAATACAAAACATCGAAAGGAAGGGACCACTGGAATAATTTTTGTTAAGCGGAGAATAATGTCAAGTCAATGTCATTGTTGTAACGGTTCCCTTTAGCCCAGCGGTTTTTATCTAGCTGTTTTTAGAGAAATGTATCTTTTGACAAAATAAGTCACGTTAGACATTGGTCATAGTTCAAAGCACTGTATTTACAGATTCATGTAAACATAGTGATGTTTTAACATTAACATTTCAGTGCAAACAATTTCTTGCAAAATGAAGTTGTGCATTTTTCTGTAAAGGAATATCAGATGTTTTGAGTTAAAACTGACTTGACTCTCTGGATTCATTTATATTCTATTAGAATATAGGCTAATTACGTACTGTAATATCAAATTACCAAGGCAGTTACCACCTGACTGAATTAAAGAAATGAAGAATACTGTACAGCAAGTCAGTCATTTGGCAGTTGATCTAACCCAGGGGTTTTATCACACCTCTCCTTGGTGACCCCTCCCTCCAGCCGATCCATATATTAGAACTATTCCACAGCTCACACACCTGATTCGGCTAATCAGTAAGTAAATCGGGTGACATAATTTAGAGCTACAACAACATTGTGAAAAGTCTGGGGGTCCCCCTGAGAAGCGGTTTGAAAACCACTGTTCTAATTAGCTGTGAAGGTCAGCGCAGCACTAAAACTCTCCACCAGAGGTCACTGTAGCACACATCTGTCATAAGACTGAGCCACTGTACTGCAGTCCTTATCCGCTTTACTGTTGATTGTCAGGGTCTGTTTCTTGTCTTTACGGCCAGATCTGTCCCGGTCCAGGATGTGCTGTAGTAGGTCTTTACTTTCACTAGGAGGCAGGTTGTAATAGAAATACTGTGGGGCCGTCTGGATGAACCTACAGAGAGAATACAATGCTAATATTATAGAGATACGGTGGGGTCGTCTGGATGAACCTACAGAGAGAATACAACGCTAATATTATAGAGATACGGTGGGGTCGTCTGGATGAACCTACAGAGAGAATACAACGCTAATATTATAGAGATACGGTGGGGTCGTCTGGATGAACCTACAGAGAGAATACAACGCTAATATTATAGAGATACGGTGGGGTCGTCTGGATGAACCTACAGAGAGAATACAACGCTAATATTATAGAGATACGGTGGGGTCGTCTGGATGAACCTACAGAGAGAATACAACACAACACTGACTGAACCATTGGGTGAGAAGGTTAGAGGGGAGGGGCCTCGGGGGTCATTGGGTGAGAAGGTTAGATGGGAGGGGCCTCAGGGGTCATTGGATGAGAAGGTTAGAGGGGAGGGGCCTCGGGGGTCATTGGATGAGAAGGTTAGAGGGGAGGGGCCTCGGGTCATTGGATGAGAAGGTTAGAAGGGAGGGGCCTCGGGGGTCATTGGATGAGAAGGTTAGAGGGGAGGGGCCTCTGACCTCATCCAATGCATTTTGAAAAAGAGGACATAAGAACGGACATGAGGAGTCAAAGGAAAATGCATTGAGAAAGAGCCTTGGTTTGGCCCATTGACTTACACTGCAGGGGAGATTTCAGAGACTATCCGGATACAGTTGTTTTCCGAGAGAGAATACTCATGGAACAGCACCCACTCTGGCAAACCCAATTGATGTGCTTTGGCCCCATAGCTGGAGGCAGGGTGGACCTGAGCCATGTGCCTGTTGGTCAACATGAAGTAGTTTCCTGAACCATCCACATCACAGGCAATCTAAAACAGGGATAAAGGAAGTTCATATTTGCCATTAAGCAAATTACTTCATGGAAAGTGACAGGACAGTGACTTCCATACAGGACACTGACTTCCATACAGGACACTGACTTCCATACAGGACACTGACTTCCATATACAGGACACTGACTTCCATATACAGGCCACTGACTTCCATACAGGACGGTGAGTTACAGGACAGTGAGTTCATTCAGATGTTTAATGTGTATGTGAGCCGTTCGGGAATTGAACCTCGGTGTTGCTAATGTAGCAGATTAGGATCTGCCAATTGCGCGGCCGAAAAAGCTAGCTTTCAATGGCGTGACCCGCTTCAGGAGGGCGGTCACGTATGCGATCCCTTCGGGAATTGAACCTCGGTATTGCTAACCTCGGGTTTGGAAGTGGAACCGGGAGGAAACGGAACACGCTTAAGCGAGCAGTGGGACGTCCTCTACACTAGCACAACAGTCTCCATTGTCCACCGACCTGCATAAAGAACCCTGCCAGCAGAGCTCTCTTGATGTTGAGTGTGTTGGTCTTGGTTCCGAAGGACGTCTCTGAGATGGGCAGCTCTATTCTCTTCAGGATGTCAGTCAACTCTGACCTGATGGCGTCTGCTGTCTGAAGGGCACGGTGGTTTAGATGGTAGTCCTGACACCACTTCTCTACGCTGAAGTCTGAGGGAATATTAGAATGACAGGAAGAAACATTCAGCTAGAAGTGAGGAGAAGAGAATAGAATAAAGTAGAATAGAATTAAATGTATACATACATATACAGTTAAAGTCTGAAGTTTACATACACCTTAGCCAAATACATTTAAACTCAGTTTTTCACAATTTAATCCTAGTAAAAATTCCCTGTTTTAGGTCAGTTAGGATCACCACTTTATTTTAAGAACGTGAAATGTCAGAATAATACTAGAGAGAATGATTTATTTCAAGTTTTATTTCTTTCATCACATTCCCAGTTGGTCAGAAGTTTACATACACTCAATTAGTATTTGGTAGCATTGCCTTTAATTGTTTAACTTAAGTCAAATGTTTCAGGTAGCCTTCCACAACCTTCCCACAATAAGTTGGGTGAAATTTGTCCCATTCCTCCTGACAGAGCTGGTGTTAACTGAGTCAGGTTCGTAGGCCGCCTTGCTCGCACACACTTTTTCAGTTCTGCCCACACATTTTCTATAGGATTGAGGTCAGGGCTTTGTGATGGCCACTCCAATACCTTGACAGTGTTGTCCTTAATCCATTTTGCCACAACTTTGGAAGTATGCTTGGGGTCATTGTCCATTTGGAAGACCCATTTGCGACCAAGCTTTAACTTCCTGACTGATGTCTTGAGATGTTGCTTCAATATATCCACAAAATTTCCCTTTCTCATGATGCCATCTATTTTGTGAAGTGCACCAGTCCCTCCTGCATCAAAGCACGCCCACAACATGATGCTGCCACCCCCGTGCTTCACGGTTGGGATGGTCTTCTTCAGCTTGCAAGCCTCCCCCTTTTTCTTCCAAACATAACAATGGTCATTATGGCCAAACAGTTCCATTTTTGTTTCATCAGACCAGAGGACATTTCTCCAAAAAGTACGATCTTTGTCCCCATGTGCAGTTGCAAACCGTAGTCTGGCTTTTTTATGGCGGTTTTGGAGCAGTGGCTTCTTCTTTGCTGAGCGGCCTTTCAGGTTATGTCAATATTGGACTCGTTTTACTGTGGATATAGATACTTTTGTACCTGTTTCCTCCAGCATCTTCACAAGGTCCTTTGCTGTTGTTTTGGGATTGATTTGCATTTTTCAAACCGAAGTACGTTCATCTCTAGGAGACAGAACGCTTCTCCTTCCTGAGCGGTATGGCGGCTGAGTGGTCCCATGGTGTTTATACTTGCATACTATTGTTTGTACAGATGAACATGGTACCTTCAGGCATTTGGAAATTGCTCCCAAGGATGAACCAGACTTGTGGAGATCTACAATTTTTTTTCTGAGTTATTGGCTGATTTCTTTTGATTTTCCCATGATGTAAAGCAAATAGGCACTGAGTTTGAAGGTAGGCCTTGAAATACATCCACAGGTACACCTCCAATTCACTCAAATGATGTCAATTAGCCCATCAGAAGTTTCTAAAGCCATGACATAATTTTCTGGAATTTTCCAAGCAGTTTAAAGGCACAGTCAACTTTGTGTATGTAAACTTCTGACCCACTGGAATTGTGATACAGTGAATTATAAGTGAAATAATCTGTCTGTAAACAAGTGTTGGAAAAATGACTTGTGTCATGCACAAAGTAGATGTCCTAACCGACTTGCCAAAACTATAGTTTGTTAACAAGAAATTTGTGGAGTGGTTGAAAAACGAGTTTTAATGACTCCAACCTAAGTGTATGTAAACTTCCGACTTCAACTGTAGAGGCATACAGCGCATTCGGAAAGTATTCAGACCCCTTGACCTTTTCCACATTTTGTTACTTTACAGCCTTATTCTATTTTTTTTTACCTCATCAATCTACACACAATACCCCATAATGAAAAAGCAAGAACAGGTTTTTAGAAAAAACTGAAATATCACATTTATATAAGTATTCAGACCCTTTACTCAGTACTTTGTTGAAGCACCTTTGGCAGTGATTACAGCCTCGAGTCTTCTTGGGTATGACACTACAAGCTTGGGACACCTGTATTTAAGGAGTTTCTCCCATTCTTCTCTGCAGATCCTCTCAAGCTCTGTCAGGTTGGATGGGGAGAGTCGCTGCACAGCTATTTTCAGGTCTCTCCAGAGATGTTAGATCAGGTTCAAGTCTGGGCTCTAGCTGGGCCACTCAAGGACATTCAGAGACTTGTCCCGAAGTCACTCTTGCGTTGACTTGGATGTGTGCTTAGGGTCATATTCCTGTTGGACGTTGAACCTGAGGTCCTGAGTGCTCTGGAGCAGGTTTTCATCAAGGATCTCTGTACTTTGCTCCGTTCATCTTTGCCTCGATCCTGACTAGTCTCCCAGTCCCTGCTGCTGAAAAACATTCCCACAGCAGGATGCTGCCACCACCATGCTTCACCGTAGGGATGGTGCCAGGTTTCCTCCAGACGTGACGCTTGGCATTCAGGGCAAAGAGTTCAATCTTGGTTTCATCAGACCAGATAATCTTGTTTCTCATGGTCTGAGAGTCTTTAGGTGCCTTTTGGCAAACTCCAAGCGGGCTGTCATGTGCCTTTTACTGAGGAGTTGCTTCCGTCTGGCCACTCTACCATAAAGACCTGATTAGTGGAGTGCTGCAGAGATGGTTGTCCTTCTGGAAGGTTCTCCCATCTCCACAGAGGAACTCTGGAGCTCTGTCAGAGTGAGCAAGGCCCTTCTCCCTCGATTGCTCAGTTTGGCCAGGCGGCCAGCTCTAGGAAGAGTCTTGGTGGTTCCAAACTTCTTCCATTTAAGAATGATGGAGGCCACTGTGTTTTGGGGACTTTCAATGCTGCAGAAATGTTTTGGTACCCTTCCCCAGATCTGTACCTCGACACAATCATGTCTCGAAGCTCTACGGACAATTCCTTCGAACTCATGGCTTGGTTTTTGCTGTGACATGCACTGTCAACTGTGGAACCGTATATGTACACAGGTATGTTCCTTTCCAAATCATGTCCAATCAATTGAATTTACCACAGGTGGACTCCAAGTTGTAGAAACATCTTAAGGATGATCAATGGAAACAGGATGCACCTGAGCTCATTTCGAGTCTCATAGCAAAGGGTCTAAATACTTACAGAAATAAGGTATTTCTGTTTTTATTTTTAATACATTTGCAAAAATCTCTAAAAACCTGTTTTCAATTTGTCATTATGGGGTGTTGTGTGTAGATTGATGAGGGGGGAAAAAACGAATACATTTTAGAGTAAGGTTGTAACTTAACAAAACGTGGAAAAAGTCAAGGGGTCTGAATACTTTCACAATGTGATGCTTTTTTGAGCTCAATGGATGTGACTGACTGTCTTTCTCCTTCTACATTTACATTTTAGTCATTTTAGCAGACGCTCTTATCCAGAGCGACTTACAGTAGTGAATGCATACATTTCATACATTTTTTTCTCCATACTGGTCCCCCGTGGGAATCAAACCCAGAACCCTGGCGTTGCAAACACCATGCTCTACCAACTGAGCCACACAGGACCTTCTCTGGCTGTATTTGAAGTAACTAACTTACATGTCTCTCTCTGGCTGTATTTGAAGTAACTAACATACATGTCTCTCTCTGGCTGTATTTGAAGTAACTAACATACATGTCTCTCTCTGGCTGTATTTGAAGGCGTTGTAGATGTTGATGAGGGTGAAGTGGTCTCCCTCAGGGTGCCGGAACTTTCTGTGACACTGTTGTACCTCTTGGGCCCTGCCAACAGGTGGCTCCAGGAAGCAGCTTGGCGCTAACGCAAAACAGACAGAATCAATAGGGTGGTTAGCATTGGTGCTAACGCAGACAGACAGAATCAATAGGGTGGTTAGCATTGGTGCTAACGCAGACAGACAGAATCAATAGGGTGGTTAGCATTGGTGCTAACGCAGACAGAGAATCAATAGGGAGTATAGCATTGGTGCTAATGCAGACAGAGAATCAACAGAGGTTAGCATTGACGCTAACGCAGACAGACAGAGAATCAATAGGGAGGTTAGCATTGGTGCTAAAACAGACATATCAACAGGGTTAGCATTGTTTGACCAAGCTACTCTCCCCGTATAGGTACCTTGTGGCTCATTGTCTGAGTGGGAGAAATAGCAGCCGTCTAGGCTTCAACTGCAAATGCTCAGAGACTAAACTATGTCCATATGGCAGATCAAACAGTCTGGGAGATTATACATTCAAAGGTCAGAGTCTAGACTATGTCCACATGGCAGATTATACTGTCAGGCAGATTATATATCCAAAAGTCAGAGACTAGACTATGTCCATATAGTAGATCATACTGTCTGGCAGATTATACATTCAAAAGGTCAGAGATGCCGATGTAGTTGTCCATAATGGTTAAGACTGCTTATGATGGATATTCTAATATCTTCAGTAGCGGTTATAAAGGCTTTATGGATGTTAATATAAGTGTGAGAGTTTAACCCTATTACAAGACATGGAGGGTGTTCTGCACCAACATGGTTTAAATCCATTTTAGATTAGACCTAATCTAGATTTTGTAAATCTACGTTCATAGTTCATCAAAGATGTGTTGCACCACTTAATTTTAAGACTGGATTAGTTAATCTAAAGGTTAAAGCACTAAACTATGATCAGTGATACGTGTCCTAATGGATTCACCATAGCAATATGTTGTAATTCTATGGGAACAAACCAGAACTGGTCATTGCTAGCTAGCCAGCAAAGTGACTTTTCACTTCAGGTTTAGGATGAAATTAATTGCACTTTTCTGTCAAATGACTTTAATGAACATGATAAACCACAGGAGATAAAATGGTTAATCAGAAAGAAAATAAAGGACATACAAATGACTTTTAGATTTAATCCCAAAACTGAATTTAAATTTGTTTTTAAAACAATGGAGCAACAACATTAAATTTGATCTTGGTTTGATTTCTAAATTAAATTCAGTGTAGAAGAAGTATTAGATTGAACTATGATTATTGAAAACAAGGTTTAAAGTTCAGTGCAACAACATGACTAGATAAACCTTGATTAAACCCAGTTTAAGAGTTAATTCATGTTGGTGCAATCCACCCTGAGTGAATCAAATAGAATCAAACTAAAATGGGCCAAAGGTCATAAGAGTGTAAACTACATACCTGATAGCAAAGCTGCGATGGTCACCACCTCGTTCACACAATCAAACTCACAGGACGCCAGCAGAGCCTTGGCCATCTGAGCGTCCAATGGCAACTCAGAGATTATGATCCCGATCTCTGATAGGTTCCCATCGATGTCCAATGCCGCGAGGTAGTCCAGCTCCTCTAGCGACTGCATCAGACCCTCTGGATCTGGGTTCGAAGTAGACAATTTAGACAATAGATAATAAAAGAGAAGATCTGGATAGGAAGTAGATAATCCTTTCATAATAGAAAATAAAAGAGAAGATCTGGATAGGAAGTAGATAGTCCTTTACATAATAGATAATAAAAGAGAAGATCTGGATAGGAAGTAGATAATCCTTTACATAATAGATAATAAAAGAGAAGATCTGGATAGGAAGTAGATCATCCTTTACATAATAGATAAGATCTGGATGGGAAGTAGATCATCCTTTACATAATAGATAAGATATGGATGGGAAGTAGATCATCCTTTACATAATAGATAATAAAAGAGAAGATCTGGATAGGAAGTAGATAATCCTTTACATAATAGATAATAAAAGAAGATCTGGATAGGAAGTAGATAATCCTTTACATAATAGATATTAAAAGAGAAGATCTGGATAGGAAGTAGATAATCCTTTACATAATAGATAATAAAAGAGAAGATCTGGATAGGAAGTAGATAATCCTTTACATCATAGATAATAAAAGAGAAGATCTGGATAGGAAGTAGATCATCCTTTACATCATAGATAATAAAAGACAAGATCTGGATAGGAAGTAGATAATCCTTTACATAATAGATAAGATCTGGATAGGAAGTAGATAATCCTTTACATCATAGATAATAAAAGAGAAGATCTGGATAGGAAGTAGATCATCCTTTACATCATAGATAATAAAAGAGAAGATCTGGATAGAAGTAGATAATCCTTTACATCATAGATAATAAAATAGATATCAGAGAAAAGACTGAGCAAAACACCTGTTTAACAAACTGACTTGTCAGTTGATGCTTTGGATTATGATCATATAGTATCTGTTCAGCTCCTCAAGAGATCGAGGGCCTTACTTTAACTGGTCACTCCATGTAGCTACAAAATAAAAACGGCACACATCAAAAGACATAAGAATACAGAATCAGTAGGAAACTCTATTCCTGAAAAAGAACCTGAGCTCCAAAAAGGTTGATCCAGGAATATAGCCTGGCGAGCCTCTTTACACCGTGGGATGTGTCCCAAGTGGTACACTATTCCCTTTATAAGGCGCTACCTTTTGACCAGAGTAGGGCGCTACCTTTTGACCGGAGTAGGGCGCTACCTTTTGACCGGAGTAGGGCGCTACCTTTTGACCGGAGTAGGGCGCTACCTTTTGACCGGAGTAGGGCGCTACCTTTTGACCAGAGTAGGGCGCTACCTTTTGACCAGAGTAGGGCGCTACCTTTTGACCAGAGTAGGGCGCTACCTTTTGACCAGAGTAGGGCACTACCTTTTGACCAGAGTAGGGCGCTAACTTTTGACCAGAGTAGGGTTGCTACCTTTTGACCAAAGTAGGGCACTATATAGCGAATAGGAAGCCATTTGGGATGCAGATGTCACTGTCCTCAGTTCTCCCCATGCAGGGACAGCAGGGTGGGTCAAGGCTCTCAGACAATGGTCCCTGGCAGGCCACTGTCAGCTCTACTAAAGCATGACTGACTGCCTCTAAACAGGACAGAGCACCGCATATAGCCCTCCATCAGACCACTATCCAGGACAAAACCCCTCCTGTAAACTGTACCACTCTATAGTTTCAGCTATGGTTGCAAAATTCTGCTAACTTTCCCAAAATGCCCAGGTTTCCCAGAATTCCTGGTTCGGAGGATTCCAGATATCCTGCTTATTCCCTCCTGATTTTCTGGAAAACCTGGGAATTTGAGGGAAAGTTGCTGGAATTTTGCAACCCTAGTTACAGCACAGATCACACAGGGTCAGATCCATTAGAATGACATATTATAACACATTTAATTAGGGTCTCTGTGGTCACCTCCCGTCCAGAGTCTAATAACCTGGACCCAGATACAACCAGGGTTTCTAGTCATGCTTCTGCATTGCTTTCTGTTTGGGATTTTAGGCAGAGTTTCTGTATAAGCAGTTGGTGACATCTGCTCATGTAAAAAGGGCTTTATAGATACATTTGATTGATTGGTAGTTTGGTTCAATTCCTTTTTTTCGTTTCCAGTACCACCAAGTACATTTTGCTCTGCCCGGAGTAGCCCTGAAGTACCCTCTCCTGTAAGCCTATGGTCTCATGAGTCTTCCCAAGTATCCTCCGGTGGACAGGCCAAGTATCCTCCGGTGGACAGGCCAAGTACCCCTGGTGGACAGGCCAAGTAGACCCGGTGGACAGGCCAAGTAGACCCGGTGGACAGGCCAAGTAGCCCCCTGGTGGACAGGCCAAGTACCCCCCGTTGGACAGGCCAAGTAGCCCCCGGTGGACAGGCCAAGTAGCCCCCCGGTGGACAGGCCAAGTGGCCCCCGGTGGACAGGCCAAGTAGCCCCCGGTGGACAGGCCAAGTAGCCCCCGGTGGACAGGCCAAGTAGCCCCCGGTGGACAGGCCAAGTAGCCCCCGGTGGACAGGCCAAGTAGCCCCCCGGTGGACAGGCCAAGTACCCCCCGGTGGACAGGCCAAGTAGCCCCCTGGTGGACAGGCCAAGTAGCCCCCGGTGGACAGGCCAAGTAGCCCCCCGGTGGACAGGCCAAGTAGCCCCCGGTGGACAGGCCAAGTAGCCCCCGGTGGACAGGCCAAGTAGCCCCCCGGTGGACAGGCCAAGTACCCCCCGGTGGACAGGCCAAGTAGCCCCCGGTGGACAGGCCAAGTACCCCCCGGTGGACAGGCCAAGTACCCCCCGGTGGACAGGCCAAGTACACCCCGGTGGACAGGCCAAGTAGCCCCCGGTGGACAGGCCAAGTAGCCCCCGGTGGACAGGCCAAGTAGCCCCCCGGTGGACAGGCCAAGTAGCCCCCCGGTGGACAGGCCAAGTAGCCCCCCGGTGGACAGGCCAAGTAGCCCCCTGGTGGACAGGCCAAGTAGGCCCTGGTGGACAGGCCAAGTAGCCCCCCGGTGGACAGGCCAAGTAGCCCCTGGTGGACAGGCCAAGTAGCCCCTGGTGGACAGGCCTAGTAGCCCCCAGGTGGAAAGGCCAAGTAGCCCCCGGTGGACAGGCCAAGTAGCCCCCGGTGGACAGGCCAAGTAGCCCCCCGGTGGACAGGCCAAGTAGCCCCCCGGTGGACAGGCCAAGTAGCCCCCGGTGGACAGGCCAAGTAGCCCCCCGGTGGACAGGCCAAGTAGCCCCCCGGTGGACAGGCCAAGTAGCCCCCCGGTGGACAGGCCAAGTAGCCCCCGGTGGACAGGCCAAGTAGCCCCCGGTGGACAGGCCAAGTAGCCCCCCGGTGGACAGGCCAAGTAGCCCCCGGTGGACAGGCCAAGTAGCCCTAGGGGTCCTAGCACCCCAGGATGAGAACCACTGTCCTACTATAGTACCATGTAGAATGTCTGTCTGGTAGGCTGACCTGGTCTGGTGATGAAGTCACAGTGTCCCAGCCCTGCAATCTTCATCCTCTTGAGGAAGAGGATGGTAGAGGTGAGGTTGGTCTCCAGGATCTGAGGGTATGTCTCTATGGGGAGTACTCTCTCCTCAGGGTACAGGCAGAAACACTTCCCTGGACAAACACAGACAGACGACGTTATTACCTCCGAAATCAATCAATCAATCAATCAATCAAAACACACACACACACACACACACACACACACACACACACACACACACACACACACAACCAGTCAAAAGTTTTAGAACACCTACTCATTCAAGGGATTTACTTTTTTTTAAACTATTTTCTACATTGTAGAATAATAGTGAAGACATCAAAACTATGAAATAACACATATGGAATCACGTAGTAACCAAAAAAGTGTTAAACAAATACAAATATATTTTATATTTATTTGAGATTCTTCAAAGTAGCCACCCTTTGCCTTGATGACAGCTTTGCACACTCTTGGCATTCTCTCAACCAGCTTCATGAGGTAGTCACCTGGAATGCATTTCAATTAACAGGTGTGTCTTGTTAAAAGTTAATTTGTGGAAGTTCTTTCCTTCTTAATGCGTGGGGGGGGGGGTCCCCAATGCTGGAAGGGGTGTCCCGAGTGAAAAAGACTTGGATCTAACCAACAACCGATGCAAGTCAACTAAATCACATCAAGGAGAGATGACAGGTAGTTAGTACCTGTCGGTCCAGTCAGCTGCTTCCTGACGTCAGTACCCGTCGGGTCCAGTCAGTTGCTTCCTGACGTCAGTACCCGTTGGTCCAGTCAGCTGCTCCCTGACGTCAGTACCCGTCGGTCCAGTCAGCTGCTTCCTGACGTCAGTACCCGTCGGTCCAGTCAGCTGCTTCCTGGCGTCAGTACCCGTCGGTCCAGTCAGCTGCTTCCTGACGTCAGTACCCGTCGGTCCAGTCAGCTGCTTCCTGACGTCAGTACCCGTCGGTCCAGTCAGCTGCTTCCTGACGTCAGTACCCGTCGGGTCCAGTCAGATGCTTCCTGACGTCAGTACCCGTCGGGTCCAGTCAGCTGCTTCCTGACGTCAGTACCTGTGGGTCCAGTCAGCTGCTTCCTGACGTCAGTACCTGTGGGTCCAGTCAGCTGCTTCCTGACGTCAGTACCTGTGGGTCCAGTCAGCTGCTTCCTGATGTCTGCCTGGCATCTGCTGATGGTTCGTAGTACTTCAGAGTTGGCCCTTATCCTGGGATTATACACCTGGTTGAAATAATACATTTTTAAAAAGGACAGGTTAGCCACAGCCATAGAGAGACATATTATAACTATTTAATAATGTCATTAATTAACTCATTTAATAGGATATCTATGGTCATAGCCTTGGCATACATTTCTAAACTAACATGCAATGCTTGTTTTATGGGGATTAAACTCACATATCTTTTCTCCACTCCTGCGTCGATGACAAAGTTAACAGAGTCCACAGCCCAGAACATGTCCTCTCCCTGGCTTGTGGAGAGGAAAACCCTCCGGCCCCTGGTCGTAACTGTTCCCCTACTCCCCATCCCCTCCCCCAGGAGAGAGGGTGCCCGACCCTGCCCAGGGCACAAGACCACGGGCACCAGCTCCCCCAGGCCTGCCCCCAGTCTGGTACCCTCTCTCTGGAGGACAGCACGGGCACAGACAACCTCCTGTGGGAGGGGCAACACAGTGTGAGAAGTGTTGACAGCACCATACGACTAGTCCTGTGTGGCTACTGGTTAGCATGGCCCCAAGGTCATGGGTTCAATTCCTGCAGGGATCACATGTCTAAAAAAAAATGGATGCACTCACTGTACCGCGAGTCTCTTAGGATAATAGTGTCTTCTACTTGACCATTACACCCCAGGCTGGATGGTTCAATGTGAGGGGAAGAGAGGGCTTTTATCATGTCATAAATAGTTAGCACATTTTGCTCTCAGACCCATCAATAGAAAAAGGCTGAGTTGACATCCCTATTGACAGGCTTTAAGCTAATTGTCATACATATATGGTCAAGGACAACAAGGCCTTTCAAAAACGCTTTGTCATTCCAACAGACCACTAGCCATCACAGTCAAACACACTAAAGCACATAAAAACAAAGGCAGACAGTGGCAGACGAGATGGGGGAAATTGTCTGGAATGTTGTTTTGCCATCTAAATTCAATTAATGCAAGTACACACCACACATGATTAAAACGAGATAACATTGTGACAGAAATTCTGCTTAAGGACAGGCCCTACTTAAGGACAGAGCTCCTACTTAAGGACAGAGCTCCTACTTAAGGACAGAACTCCTGCTTAAGGACAGAGCTCCTGCTTAAGGACAGAGATCCTACTTAAGGACAGACCTCCTGCTTAAGGACAGAGCTCCTGCTTAAGGACAGAGATTCTACTTAAGGACAGAGATCCTACTTAAGGACAGAGAGCTATGGCATGCCATCATTCAATACATAGCAGCACCAAAAACAAGCAAGTAATCGAGTTACGGACAAATACCGCACCATCATCGCTGTTGAACTGTGTAAATTGTCTCACCTGAGCTGAGGCCAAGAACAGCACCACATCTCCCTCCTCCTTGGTGCGGTGGATCTCCAGTACCAATCTTAGAGCAGAGTAGAAGTAGTCTTTACTACTACAGTTACTGTAGACCACCTCAGCTGGACAGAGGGCTTCCAGACTGACCACAGCGACGTTACTACCTGTAATGGCAGTGAACATTACTGTTAGTCCAGTCCGTGTTATCATTATATTGATAACTGAAACAGTCAGAATTCCGTTCCATGTTTTACTCATGTTCTAATGGAGTAACAGAGGTAGTGATCAATAAAGTATCCCCACAATGCTTTGAGTAAAGATCAATAAATAATATATCAGACGCCACAACCTCCATTCTTCTAATCATCTGATAACACAACAACGGGGACCATGTGTTATTCCCCCTGGGTTGTTACAAAGTGCATCTTTTCCCATGAAAAAAATGTATGAAACATATAGGAGGGTCGTTCCACTACCGTAGTGGGCCAGGAGCCTGTCTGTCATGGAGGACACAGTCAGAATCACCACCCTCAGGTCTGGTCTGTGGACCAGGATGTCCTGCACAATCACAACAACAAAAACTTTATTGACATGCAACAAACTGCTGTTACTAGGAATTTAACTTGTGTACACAGATTATTATTTTTTTTTAAACCCATCAAATCAGTGTAGATTAACATCAAATCAGCTGGTATTCCAGAGAGAATTTTTGATTTTCCCTCCCTCCCTCCCTCCCTCCCTCCCTCCCTCCCTCCCTCCCTCCCTCCCTCCCTCCCTCCCTCCCCTCCCTTCCTTCCTTCCTTCCTTGAGATCTGACTTAACATCTTGCTCACTCCTTAATCCTGCTTTCTGGAATAATACCCCTAGAATAGAAATCTATATAATCCAACAGATCCTATTATACTGAGTGCCACTTTTAAACAAAGGTCACAAAAGGTCATTCCCACCATACCTGGAGCAGTCCCAGCAGTATGTCTGTGCTGACGGTTCTCTCATGAGCCTGGTCGATGACGATGGCCCCGTAGTGCTCCAACATGGGGTCAGACATCATCTCCCTCAGTAGCAGGGCATCTGTACAGAACCTGGAGTGGACCAGAACTGAGTTAACTAATGATGCAGATGGTAACATCTTTCAATGTTCATCAATACACACTATGCACTCAATACCAGTACGGAGCGTGGAGACCAGAAGTGAGTGCCGATATACACCATATATACAAAAGTATGTGGACACCCTTTCAAATTAGTGGATTCGGCTATTTCAGCCACACCCGTTGCTGACAGGTGTATAAAATCGAGTACACAACCATGCAATCTCCAGAGACAAACATTGGCAGTAGAATGGCCTGTACCCAAGAGCTCAGTGACTTTCACCGTGGCACCGTCATAGGATGCCACCTTTCCAACAAGTCAATTCGTAAAATTTCTGCCCTGCTAGAGCTGCCCCGGTCAACTGTAAGTGCTGTTATTGTGAAGTGGAAACATGTAGGAGCTAAAACCAGCTCAGCCGTGAAGTGGTAGGTCACACAAGCTCGCAGAACGGGACCCCATGAGTGCTGAAGCGCTTAAAAATCGTCTGTCCTCGATTCCAACACTCACTACCGAGTTCCAAACTGCCTCTGGAAGCAACTTCAGCACAAGAACTGTTCGTCAGGAGCTTCATGAAATGGGTTTCCATGGTCGAGCAGCCACACACAAGCCTAAGATCACCACGCGCAATGCCAAGCGTCGATTGGAGTGGTGTAAAGCTCGCTGCCTTTGGACTCTGGAGCAGTGGAAACGCCTTCTCTGGCGTGATGAATCACGCTTCACCATCTGGCAGTTCGACAGACGAATCTGGGTTTGGCGGATGCCAGGAGAACGCCACCTGCCTGAATGCATAGTGCCAACTGTAAAGTTTGGTGGAGGAGGAATAATGGTTCAGGCCCCTTAGTTCCAGTGAAGGGAAATCTTAACACTACAGCATACAATGACATTCTAGACAATTCTGTGCTTCCAACTTTGTGGCAACAGTTTGGGGAAGGTCCTTTCCTGTTTCAGAATGACAATTCCCCCGTGCACAAAGCGAGGTCCATAGAGAAATGGTTTGTCAAGATTGGTGTGGAAGAACTTGACTGGCCTGCACAGAGCCCTGACCTCAACCCCATTGAACACCTTTGGGATGAATTGGAACGCAGACTGTGATCCAGGCCTAATCACCCAACATCAGTAACCGACCTCACTAATGCTCTTGTGGCTGAATGGAAGTCAGTCCCCGCAGCAATGTTCCAACATCTAGTGGAAAGCCTTCTCAGAAGAGTGGAGGCTGTTATAGCAGCAAAGGGGGAACCAACTCCATATTAATGCCCAGGATTTTGGAATGAGATGTTGGACGAGCAGGTGTTTACATACTTTTGGTCATGTAGTGTACATACTTGCATGCTACTTAGTATGTAGAGATGTATTGTCTATGGATGCTAGTGGTAGTAGTATGCTAGTGTGGTTATTGAGACATCTCCTTCAGCAGCATCTGTACCTGGAGCTCATCTGAGTTAACTAATGTCAGGGTTTTCATTTTTTTAATGTTTTTTTTTTTTACCCCTTTTTCTCCCCAATTTCGTGGTATCTAATTGGTAGTTACAGTCTTACCTCATCGTTGAAACTCCTGTACGGACTCGAGAGAGGTGAAGGTCGAGAGCCAAGCGTCCTCAGAAACACAACCCAACCAAGCTGCACTGCTTCTTGACACAATGCAAGATTAACCCGGAAGCCAGCCGCACCAACGTGTCGGAGGAAACACCGTACACCTGGCGACCATGTCAGCCTGCACTGCGCCCGGCCCGCCACAGGAGTCGCCCTCCCCTAACCCGGACGACGCTGGGCCAATTACACGCTGCCCCATGGGTCTCCTGGTCACAGCTGGCTGCATCAGAGCCTGGACTCTAACCCAGAATCTCTAGTGGCACAGCTAGCACTGCGATGCAATGCCTTAGAGCACTGAGACACTCGGGAGGTGTGTGTGTGTCTGTGTGTGTGTATATGTATGTGTGTGTGTGTATATGTGTGTGTGTGTGTGTGTGTGTGTGTGTGTGTGTGTGTGTGTGTGTGGTGTGTGTGTGTGTGTGTGTGTGTGTGTGTGTGTGTGTGTGTGTGTGTGTGTGTGTGAATGTGTATATGTGTGTGTGTGTGTGTGTGTGTGTGTGTGTGTATGTATGTGTGTGTGTGTGTGTTAGATCCAGACCTGAGAACAGTGTGTGTGTGTGTGTGTGTGTGTGTGTGTGTGTGTGTGTGTGTGTGTGTGTGGGAGATCCAGACCTGAGAACAGTGTGTGTGTGTTAGATCCAGACCTGAGAACAGTGTCAGTAGAACAGCATGTCTCCAGAGGGATGCTGTAACCCACTTCATGTCCAATGTTGACGTCCATCTCATCAGCCACCCTGAGGGCCAGGTCTACCGCCTGCTGTGAGTGGATCTGGGTAGACACTGCCATGCCGTGCTGGTACTGGGCCGACAGGCAGAACTCTGCACACCACTGGGGGATCTGACAGATGGAGACATTTTAGTTGATCATATAGAAATTCAATTTCAAACAATTTCTGCCCCACATTATTAAAAGGGTATTCATCCATCCAATCATTATGCATTCTAGTGAATCCACCAGAGTGACCTGACTCAAACACGGAGCCGGTGTCGACCTCGACGCGGAGCCGGTGCCGACCGCGACGCGGAGCCGGTGCCGACCTCGACGCGGAGCCGGTGCCGACCTCGACGCGGAGCCGGTGCCGACCTCGACGCGGAGACGGTGCCGACCGCGACGCGGAGCCGGTGCCGACCTCGACGCGGAGACTGTGCCGACCGCGACGCGGAGCCGGTGCCGACCGCGACGCGGAGCCGGTGCCGACCTCGAGCCGGTGCCGACCTCGACGTGGAGACGGTGCCGACTGCAACGCGGAGCCGGTGGCGACCACAACACGGAGCCGGTGTCACACTAGCTTCTACTAATTGTGTTATGCTAAACTGCTGTGGCAGCAAGTGACAGCTCTAGAGGATTAGTGCCTAACAGCTGGAGGCCAGAGGGAGGGAGGGAGGGAGAGGGAGGGATGGGGAAAGGGAGGGAGAGATGGGGAGAGGGGGGAGGGAGGGAGGAGAGGGGAGAGGGAGGGGGGAGGGAGGGAGGGAGGGAGGGAGGGAGGGAGGGAGGGATGGGGAAAGGGAGGGATGGATGGGAGAGGGAGGGAGGGAGGAGGGAGGGAGGGAGGGAGGGAGGAGGGGGGAGGGAGGGAGGAGGGAGGGATGGGGAAAGGGAGGGAGAGGGGCGGGAGGGAGGGATGGGGAGAGGGAGGGAGGGAGGGATGGGGAGAGGGAGGGAGGGAGAGCCTTAAGACCCATGTTATTCAGGGGATATTCACATTATTTGGTATTTTACGTTGTACACGGAGGATATTTTTGCAGAATTATGCCTGCAGTCTCAATTTGGTGTTTGTCCCATTTAGTGAATTCTTGGTTGGTGAGTGGACCCCAGACATCCCAACCATAGAGGGCAATGAGTTCTATAACTGATTCAAGTATTTTTTTATCCAGATCCTAATTGGTATGTCGA
The DNA here is from genome assembly GCF_965601325.2 of Salmo salar. Classification (NCBI taxonomy): domain Eukaryota; kingdom Metazoa; phylum Chordata; class Actinopteri; order Salmoniformes; family Salmonidae; genus Salmo; species Salmo salar. The sequence goes on along the minus strand of NC_138291.1, from coordinate 117,241,514 downwards.
ATTTGACGTTCCTTTTGATGGTATAAAATGCCCTTCTTGCCTTGGAGAAGGGCATTCACAGAGCCAGAGCCGTGAATGTGACTGTGGGTAGGGGACCTTCATAGCCATATAATCAATTTAGCCACAATCAGTGTCATTCTGCACCTAGGGACATTCCCTGTGTAGCACACAGGCAAAAAATACCAACAATCTTTTCTGAAGTTTATACTTGTAGTTCTAGAATCTAATTGAACTATGTTTTTGGTAGCACTGCAGGAAAGAGATCCCATGGACCTTGCATCAACTTCCCGAGTGGCACAGCGGTCTAAGGCACTGCATCTCAGTGCTAGAGGCGTCACTACAGACACCCTGGTTCGATTCCAGGCTGTATCGCAACCGGCCGTGATTGGGAGTCACATAGGGCAGCGCACAATTAGCCCAGCGTCGTCTGGGTTTGGCCAGGGGAGGCCGTCATTGTAAATAAGAATTTGTTCTTAAACTGACTTGCCTAGTGAAATAAAGGTAAAATAAAAAAGATTCTTCCCAGATCAAATGGATTTTTGTTTAAAACATATCTGGCCCAAACAGAGACACAGCACAGTGCACAACCCCTGGAATGAAGAGCCATATTCTCATAAACCATGTGCTCCTATTTCTGCTTTGGAAAACATCTAAATCAGATTACAGTGAGAGGGAGAGGCCATTCAATACTCCCATCTGTTCCTAGACTCAATGAACAACTGGGTTAGGTTGGGGGATGTGAACTACTAAATTGATGCATACATGACTAATGGCAATTGGGGTATTTACAGGTATTTGGTCATATTAAACCCATGATCTCAGTCATCATACGAAAGGAGTGGATTATTAACCAGGGCTAGCGAGATCAGATCTGGGACCAGGGCTAGTGAGATCAGATCTGGGACCAGGCTAGTGGATTCTGCTGTAAGTAAACAGAGTCATATCTAAAGTCATATGTGTAGCTTCAGGGTCTAAGACATAAGAGACTCTGTCCCAAATAGCATGATGTTCCCTGTGTAGTGCACTACTTTTGACCAGATCCTACAGGGTCCAGGACAAAAGTAGTGCACTACGTAGGGCAATAGGGTGCCATTTGGGACAAAAACACAGCTAATGGTATTAATATCAGGTTCCCTGCAGGCTGGAGCTATATTTATAAGGGTCCCAGTTGAGACTGATCTTCCCAATGCAGCCGGCTGGCATTTAACACTTTACAACAAGATCCTGGCAGTAGTTTCTTACTTGAATACTGTCACATTTTGATTCAATAACAACTCTATACTACCCTTATATGGAAAAACTCCAGTGTAAAGAATTATGATGTGGATGAGATCTGGAGAAGAAAAAAAAAGGTTCATAGCAGGACATTAAAAAGGTTTATAGGTAGCAGACTATGAAGTAGCTGACATGCGTTTTGTATGGAACTAATGTTTAATGTATGGCCTCATTGTTGCCTTATTAGATATCTTCCACGTGTCATCTATGGACTGTATGCTACTATACCAATTAACAAATTTGCAACAACAAAAAATACATCATTATATAAATACTAGATACTGTATTGGGAATCAAAGGGGAAATATTGTTATTCTTTATTATTATTGAAATTCGTTGAAAATTACATTTTAGATCTGAAAATTCTCGTATTAATTCCAAACTCACCTGTGTACTTTTCCCAGTTTTAGTTGTACCAGATACTATAACAAGTCGATTGTTCACCAGGATATCCAAAAATTCCTCTCTAGCTTTCCAAACAGGTAGAGACTTTCTCTCTTGCAGTAGTTTATAATATCGAGAGGAGAAGGGCAATCCATCAAATCGGTTCAGTTCCAGACCCTCTCCGAAGACAAAAGCTTCTTCTTCCAGACAGTCAGCAGTTTCCGAATCTGAACAAATCTCTTTCTCCGTCAAATGATTGTCCTGCTCGGACATGGTTGATCTGTCTGCCATGGCAATGATAGAGGATCCCGTCGAGAGCGCAACAACTGTTGGCTACAGATATAATCAAATGCACAGAGAACCGTTTATCCCAACAACAAAAAACCCGAACTCATCCATGTAACAATCCCCAACGTTGACTTGGAGTTTAACGTCTGATCCGAACAAGATTTCTGTTCATGTTTTGTTGACAAATGTGAAGAAATTTCAGGACAAACAACATGCATTTTTTGTTCATATGATTTCGGATTAAAACTCTTATTACCGTTTCGTGTCTGTCAATCCGCAGCGCACTGTTGCGCTATTGGTCAAAACACGTGGGTTGATTTGCATAGGCGACACGAGTCGCATGAACAAGAATTAATGTGCGCCTAAATATGATCAGGTGACCACTAGGCCTACTGTAGGCTAATAACCCTCTTATAATAATCGAATAATATTGACAGGGAGAGGGGGGGGGGGGGGGGGGGGGGGGGGTGCACCAGTGGAGGCTGGTGGAATAGCTGAAGGAAGGACGGGCTCATTGTAATGGCTGGAATGGAATTATTGGAACAGAGTCAAATGTTGTCTCCATATGTTTGAAACCGTTCCATTCCAGCCATAGAAACAAGAGGAAATAAAGTACAGATGTTTTTTTTTTATAGTGGACATCAAGTTAATGAATTGGCTGGCTGGCTGGCTGGACTGATGAGACAGTGGATGCGCAGGGAATTCTCAGAAGGAGAACCTACATTGGTTTACCCCTGATAAACATTTGTTTATTATGAATTACAATGCGTCTCAACCAATCACAATGCTTGTTTTGACAAACCCGTTGTTGGAGGCGTGGCCTTATGTTATCTCTGTTTGTCCACCCATGGCATAAAGTGTCATGTCACTTCATTAGTTATGTTACACTCTGTTAAATAGTTCACTGCTGGTTCTGCAGGCTGAAAGAGATAGATGTTATTGCATGTGATACCAAAGAGCCAATTTTTGTTAGAAAAAGGAATATGGAGTTATATTTTAGCTACTCAGACTATAGTCTGGAGTTATACCTTAGCTAATAGGACTATAGTAGTTATACCTTAGCTAATAGGACTATAGTCTGGAGTTATACCTTAGCTAATAGGACTATAGTCTGGAGTTATACCTTAGCTAATAGGACTGTAGTAGTTATACCTTAGCTAATAGGACTATAGTCTGGAGTTATACCTTAGCTAGTAGGACTATAGTAGTTATACCTTAGCTAATAGGACTATAGTCTGGAGTTATACCTTAGCTAGTAGGACTATAGTAGTTATACCTTAGCTAACAGGACTATAGTCTGGAGTTATACCTTAGCTAGTAGGACTATAGTCTGGAGTTATACCTTAGCTAGTAGGACTATAGTAGTTATACCTTAGCTAATAGGACTATAGTCTGGAGTTATACCTTAGCTAATAGGACTATAGTAGTTATACCTTAGCTAATAGGACTATAGTCTGGAGTTATACCTTAGCTAGTAGGACTATAGTAGTTATACCTTAGCTAATAGGACTATAGTCTGGAGTTATACCTTAGCTAATAGGACTATAGTAGTTATACCTTAGCTAATAGGACTATAGTAGTTATACCTTAGCTAATAGGACTATAGTCTGGAGTTATACCTTAGCTAATAGGACTGTAGTAGTTATACCTTAGCTAATAGGACTATAGTCTGGAGTTATACCTTAGCTGTTCTACCTTAGCTAATAGGACTGTAGTCTTAAATTAAATAATAAATAAATGAATGACATAGTATAAGGACTGTGGCTCTGGCCATCCCAGGTCATAGGCCTCTCCTTGATTTCTCACATCCTCTCTCCTCACCTCCTTCTCAAAATACAGAGGAGAAGAAGATTCCCCCTCGTGGTGGAGAGATCAAGGAAAGATTAATTGTGATGGAGTCCTATGTACTGTCTGTCTGTACTGTACTGTAGCTGACTTCACAACAACAACAGTCATGAAGAGATGTGATGTTTGTACTGTTTCCTGACTTCACTACAACAACAGTCATAAAGAGATGCGATGTCTGTACTGTTTCCTGACTTCACTACAACAACAGTCATGAAGAGATGTGATGTCTGTACTGTTTCCTGACTTCACTACAACAACAGTCATAAAGAGATGTGATGTCTGTACTGTTTCCTGACTTCACTACAACAACAGTCATAAAGAGATGTGATGTCTGTACTGTTTCCTGACTTCACTACAACAACAGCCATGAAGAGATGTGATGTCTGTACTGTAGCTGACTTCACTACAACAACAGTCATAAAGAGATGTGATGTCTGTACTGTTTCCTGACTTCACTACAACAACAGTCATAAAGAGATGTGATGTCTGTACTGTTTCCTGACTTCACTACAACAACAGTCATAAAGAGATGTGATGTCCGTACTGTTTCCTGACTTCACTACAACAACAGCCATGAAGAGATGTGATGTCTGTACTGTAGCTGACTTCACTACAACAACAGTCATAAAGAGATGTGATGTCTGTACTGTTTCCTGACTTCACTACAACAACAGTTATAAAGAGATGTGATGTCTGTACTGTTTCCTGACTTCACTACAACAACAGTTATAAAGAGATGTGATGTCTGTACTGTTTCCTGACTTCACTACAACAACAGTCATAAAGAGATGTGATGTCTGTACTGTTTCCTGACTTCACTACAACAACAGTCATAAAGAGATGTGATGTCCGTCTGACATTCAGATTATGTTCCTGAACAACTATGAAGACTTTGTCAAGCTGCTGTTAGAGAACGGAGCAGATCGTTGACTCAGAAACGAGTTGGTGTGGAGGTGCAACAGAAACGGCTTGAAAACGTTTTAAAAACGTTTTAAACATTTTGAAAAGAAAGGCAACTACTTCCTCTGTATTCATATACTCAACCTTTCTAAACAGGTTAGACAGTTTCACTATTTGTTAAGTGTTTCAAAATGAATGACGTAGTTTTGTTTCAAAGCATCATCCTTTTGTTGGAGGGGAAGAGCAGTCAACGGAGAACATTAGTCTGAGTTGTATAATAGACAAAAAAAAACAAGACCACTTTAGTGTTTAAAAAAACATTTTACTGATACTGATCAAGTGTTCAAAAGTTTGTGTGTATTGACATAGACACTAAAGTGTATTGACATAGACACTAAAGTGTATTGACATAGACAGTAAAGCGTATTGACATAGACACTAAAGCGTATCAAATAATTATCATACAAAAAGCGATCTGTCCATGATAACGTGTTGTGTTTACATGTAACATATTGTGTTTTCTATGTAACACAGACAAAAAGGAACTTTCAAACAGGACATACAGGTAGGACACAGGACAGGTACGGTAGGACACGGGACAGGTACAGTAGGACACAGGACAGGTACGGTAGGACACGGGACAGGTACAGTAGGACACGGGACAGGTACAGTAGTACACGGGACAGGTACAGTAGTATACGGGACAGGTACAGTAGGACACAGGACAGGTACAGTAGGACACGGGACAGGTACAGTAGGACACGGGACAGGTACAGTAGGACACAGGACAGGTACAGTAGGACACGGGACAGGTACAGTAGGACACGGGACAGGTACAGTAGGACACAGGACAGGTACAGTAGGACACAGGACAGTATACTGGGACACAGGACAGGTAGGACACAGGACAGGTAGGACACAGGACAGTAATACTGGTGTCATGGCAACAAGACTTTCAAACAGCAAAGTAAACAACGTAAAACTAGTGCAACACAATAGAAGGTCATAGTAAAACTAACTGATTATGAATCTATGGATCTCTGCCTCCAAAAGTCAAGAGATTAAATACTAGATAGACATAACAAAACATATCTGTTTTTCATCTAGATATTTGAGAACAAGTTCAACAGTGTGAATGAAAAGTTTTGAACAATACTGTCAATTACAGCCTTCACACTGTAATAAAAACCATACAATTATTTAATAAAATAGTCACCTCATATCTTCTGAGTTTTATGACATAAAGACAGGACTAAGACACATCTGGACTGTGTAATAACACATCTGGACTGTGTAATAACACATCTGGACTGTAATAACACGTCTGGACTGTGTAATAATACCTCTGGACTGTAATAACACGTCTGGACTGTGTAATAACACATCTGGACTGTGTAATAACACATATGGACTGTGTAATAATACCTCTGGACTGTGTAATAACACATATGGACTGTGTAATAATACATATGGACTGTGTAATAACACATATGGACTGTGTAATAACACATATGGACTGTGTAATAATACCTCTGGACTGTAATAACACATCTGGACTGTAATAACACATCTAGACTGTAATAACACATCTGGACTGTGTAATAACACATCTGGACTGTGTAATAACTAAAATAACGTTGGGACTGTGTAATAACACATATGGACTGTGTAATAACATATATGGACTGTGTAATAATACCTCTGGACTGTAATAACACATCTGGACTGTAATAACACATCTGGACTGTAATAACACATCTGGACTGTGTAATAACTAAAATAACATTGGGACTGTGTAATAACACATCTGGACTGTGTAATAACACATCTGGACTGTGTAATAACTAAAAGAACGTTGGGACTGTGTAATAACACCTCTGAACTGTGTAATAACACATCTGGACTGTGTAATAACACGTCTGAACTGTGTAATAACACCTCTGAACTGTGTAATAACACGTCTGAACTGTGTAATAACACCTCTGAACTGTGTAATAACACGTCTGAACTGTGTAATAACACCTCTGAACTGTGTAATAATACCTCTGGACTGTGTAATAACACCTCTGTAATAACACGTCTGGACTGTGTAATAACACATCTGAACTGTGTAATAACACATCTGGACTGTGTAATAACTAAAAGAACGTTGGGACTGTGTAATAACACCTCTGAACTGTGTAATAACACATCTGGACTGTGTAATAACACCTCTGAACTGTGTAATAACACATCTGGACTGTGTAATAACACGTCTGAACTGTGTAATAACACCTCTGAACTGTGTAATAACACGTCTGAACTGTGTAATAACACCTCTGAACTGTGTAATAATACCTCTGGACTGTGTAATAACACCTCTGTAATAACACGTCTGGACTGTGTAATAACACATCTGAACTGTGTAATAACTGTGTAATATCTTAATTAACGACACCTCAGTATAGCCACTCCACATTTGAGAACAGAAGTCAATCTGATTTAATCAGGCTAACATTGGCACAATGGCAAATTAAAAACCGGGGCCATGTTCAGCAGAACGCAACGTTTTGTAACATTCATTCACCCCTCTCTGACATGTAGAATAAGAAATCACTACAGCTCTATTTGTGGCATTTCTATCTGCAACGTTCGACAGCGTTTTGCTAGCGAACGTTGGCCCTGCTGTGCATAATAAGCAGTAATCAGTCGTGAGAGTTGAGAGTCAGTGTTGGAGGATTGTGGTTGTCTCAGTGGTGATACACAATCAGAGTAAAGTAAGTTAAAAACAACCTCGAAACCTTCTTTCACCAGGTACAAACAGCCAATGAATTACTTCCATGGCAAAATGAATGGTTTTCCACCTCTTAAAAGAGGTTTCTGTTTTGCTTATTAACCGTAGTGTTCAATTCCAATTACCACTTATTAGCCTTTCTGTTAGGTAGCCCTACTTCTGACTGACGGTGTGACATAATCCCACAATCAAGTGTTTATGTAGTGCTATGTAGTGTTTATGTAGTGCTGTGTAGTGTTTATGTGGTGCTTATGTAGGGCTATGTAGTGTCTATATATGTAGTGCTTGTGGGTGTTGAGATAACTCTTGGGTCGGCTGCTGAGTGTAAGGTTGTTGTATGGTTGGGGTAAGGTTGGTGTAAGGTTGGTGTAAGGTTGGTTTAAGGTTGGTGTACAGCTAGTTTAAGGTTGGTGTAAGGTTGGTGTAAGATTGGTGTAAGATTGGTTTAAGGTTGGTGTACAGCTAGTTTAAGGTTGGTGTAAGATTGGTGTAAAGTTGGTGTAAGATTGGTGTATAGCTGGTTTAAGCTTGGTATAAAGTTGGTGTATGGTTGTTCTAAGGTTGGTGTAAGGTTGTTGTAAGGTTTTTGTGAGCTTGGTGTAAGGTTGGTGTATGATTGATGTAAGGTTGGTGTAAGGTTAGTGTATAGCTGTTTTAAGGTTGGTGTGAAATTGGTGTGTAGTTGGTGTAAGATTGGTGTAAAGTTGGTGAAAGATTGGTGTAAGGTTGGTGTTAGGTTGGTGTAAAGTTGGTGTATGGTTGTTGTCAGGTTTGTGTTAGGTTGGTGTATACAATGGCTTGCAGAAGTATTCACCCCCTTGGCATTTTTCCTATTTTATTGCCTTACAACCTGGAATTAAAATTGGGGGGGTTGCATCATTTGATTTACACAACATGCCTGATGCAAATATTTTTTATTGTGAAACAAACAAGAAATAAGACAAAAAAGTGAAAATTTGAGCGTGCATAACTACTACTTTGTACCTTTTGCAGCAGTTACAGCTGCAAGTCTCTTGGGTTATGTCTCTATAAGCTTGGCACATCTAGCCACTGGGATTTTTGCCCATTCTTCAAGGCAAAACTTCTCCAGCTCCTTCAAGTTGGATGGGTTCTCCAGCTCCTTCAAGTTGGTTGGGTTCCGCTGGTGTACAACAATCTTTAAGTCATACCACAGATTCTCAATTGGATTGAGGTATGGGCTTTAACTAGGCCATTCCAAGACATTTAAATGTTTCCCCTTAAACCACTCAAGTGTTGCTTTAGCAGTATGCGAAAGGGCATTGTCCTGCTGGAAGGTGAACCTCCGTCCCAGTCTCAAATCTCTGGAAGACTGAAACAGGTTTCCCTTAAGAATTTCCCTGTATTTAGCGCCATCCATCATTCCTTCAATTCTGACCAGTTTCCCTGTCCCTGCCAGGGTGATGAGAGATGTTGGGTTTGCGCCAGACATAGCGTTTTCCTTGATGGCCAAAAAGCTACATTTTAGTCTTATCTGACCAGAGTACCTTCTTCCATATGTTTGGGGAGTCTCCCACATGCCTTTTGGCAAACACCAAAACTGTTTGCTTATTTTTTTCTTTAAACAATGGATTTTTTCTGGCCACTCTTCCGTAAAGCCCAGCTTTGTGGAGTGTACGGCTTAAAGTGGTCCTATGGGCAGATACTTCAATCTCCGCTGTAGAGCTTTGCAGCTCCTTCAGGGTTATCTTTGGTCTCTTTGTTGCCTCTCTGGTCCGTGAGTTTGGTGGGCGGCCCTCTCTTGGCAGGTTTATTGTGGTGCCATATTCTTTACAATTTTTAATAATGGTTTTAATGGTGCTCCACGGGATATTCAAAGTTTCTGATATTTTTTATAACCCAACCCTAATCTGTACTTCTCCACAACTTTGTCCCTGACCTGTTTGGAGAGCTCCTTGGTCTTCATGGTGCAGCTTGCTTGGTGGTGACCCTTGCTTAGTGGTGTTGCAGACTCTGGGGCCTTTCAGAACAGGTGTATATATACTGAGATCATGTGAAAGATCATGTGACACAGATTGCACACAGGTGGACTTTATTTAACTAATTATGTGACTTCTGAAGGTAATTGGTTGCACCAAATCTTATTTAGGGGCTTCATAGCGAAGGGGGTGAATACATATGCACGCACCACTTTTCAGTTTTTTATTTTTTAGATTATTAGTTCTTTTTTTCATTTCACTTCACCAGTTTGGACTATTTTGTGTGTGTCCATTACATGAAATCCAAATACAAATCTATTTAAATTACAGGTTTTAATGCAACAAAATAGGAAAAACGCCAAGGGGGTGAATACTTTTGCAAGGCACTGTAGTTGTTGAAAGATTGGTGTATGATTGGTGTAAGGTTGGTGTAAGGTTGGTGTATGGTTGGTGTAAGGTTGGTCAAAGATTGGTGTATAGCTGGTGTAAGGTTGGTGTATGGTTGTTGTAAGGTTGGTGTTAGGTTGGTGTATGGTTGTTGTAAGGTTGGTGTATAGTTGGTCAAAGATTGGTGTATAGCTGGTGTAAGGTTGGTGTCAGGTTGGTGTTAGCTTGTTGTAAGGTTGGTGTAAGGTTGTTATTGGTGTTCCTCAGGGCTCAGTCTCTCAGCATCAGTGCATACATAGTACGGTCACAGAGGGAGAAACAGCTGGCTGTATACTGTATGGAGGAAGACCTGCAGCAGGATTTACCAGTGATGCCGTTGTCTTACAACAGGTGGCGTCATACGCAACCCAAGTCCGTCAACCCAAGTGCAGAAGAAAGTCGCCCTATCTGATGTTTGTAGATGTCTTTCCCTTTGTTCTGAATCCTGTTAATTGAACGCCATGTTGGTCTTTACAACTTCCCAGATCTCCAGAGACAGGCTTTGTTAAGTTGGACCTTTCCCCTTGCTCCCTGTCCATCAAAACAGGTTAAAATATCTCCATGATTGAAATCAAATGGCTAAGAGTAGAAAAAAATAAAATAAACAAAGACTACAAATTAAATCCCAAGTGTCTGGCACAGTGCGCTGTGTGGTAACTAATTAATAAATACACAAAACATAAATACTTTACATACATGTACCTGAGCTCAGACCTATAGCACCTCTGACATCAGAGCACCAACGGAGGGGACTGACTCGCTGACATGCCAACCGCCCAACGGTCCGTCCCCATTATTCAAAACTCAGAGACACCACATCTTAAGGTTTCATAGTGCAAGTGAAATGTCTTTATCGTCTTAGAGAAAGAACGTCCTTTAATTCCCTTCAGTTTAGTCCAGCTGCTCTCAGCTGCTGAACTTGGCGTGAACGATCACACAAGGCTTAGGTAGTGTTGGGGGTTGCTTAGGTACAGATCTGGAGGAGAGGGAGATAGATGTTAAAAGTGCATGTTAAGTATCACATCCAGAAATTCACAAGTGACTGGTTAGAAAACGTAATCTTGGCATGAAAGGATAAATTGATTCATCTCAGAACGCTGAACGAAAATCTTCCTTGTCCAGCCAGTAACAGTCTGTCAAGCAAGACTATAAGTTGATTGATCTAATAGCTGGGTGTTGTCCAGAGTATCTGGGACGTACCTGTTGTGGTGTGGAACAGGTCTCAGCGGCCTGGGGACACCGGGGACAGGTACAGGGATGGGGACTCCGACAGCAATGGGGCTACGAATCAGATGACTGCTCCTTCCGGGGGAGTTAGGGTTAGGGCTAGCAGGCAAAGGCTTCTGGGTATTCCTGCCCAGGGGGTAGGTAGGTAAAGGCTTCTGGGTATTCCTGCCAATTGGGTCGGCAGATAGAGGCTTCTGGGTATTCCTGCCCAGGGGGTCTGCAGGTAAAGGTTTTTGGATATTCCTGCCCAGGGGGTCTGCAGTCAAAGGCTTCTGGGTATTCCTGCCCAGGGGGTCGGCAGGTAGGGGCTTCTGGGGTGGACTAGGCTTCTCCAACTCCTATTGAAGACAGACACACCGACCGCCAATCAAAACAATCAATGAATGAAGGAATCAGTCTATCAAGCAATCAAACCAACTCTTTATTGTCCCAATTGGAACATGTGTATAGTGGTATTCGGTTCAAAACTTAATCTGAACTGAAAGCTGATGGTATCAGTAGACTCAGATGAGCGTGTTGACTCACACACACCACCAGGGGGCGATCAAAGCCACCTAATTGTACCCCAGGTTTCATCTGAGCTCTGTCTGCCTGTATTATCACATCGACACCATCCCTCGTTCACCATGGCAGCCCTCCCTCCCAAGACAGACAGACAGACAGACAGACAGACAGACAGACAGACAGACAGACAGACAGACAGACAGACAGACAGACAGACAGACAGACAGACAGACAGACAGTATATATGCATCCTAAATGGTTCCCTATAGGGCCCTGGTCAAAAGTAGTGCACTACAAAGGGAATAGGGTGCCATTTAAGCCTCAGGGCATTTGATGAAGATCCGTCATGTGTTATTAATCTACTGCAGAAGGATGACATCATGATTTAAGTCTGGCTGTTACCTTCTGTACAGATGTTCCACATTCACACACACACTCAGACAGACACACAGACACACACACATACACACACACACAGACAGACAGACAGACAGACAGACAGACAGACAGACAGACAGACAGACAGACAGACACACGCACAGTTTCTCTAAAAAGGAAAGAGTGTTTACATACCCCATACAGTACCATACAGTACAGTATCATACAGTACCATACAGTACCATACAGTATCATACAGTACCATACAGTATCATAAGGTACCATACAATACAGTATCATACAGTATCATACAGTACCATACGATACAGTATCATACAGTACCATACAGTACAGTACCATACAGTACCATACAGTACCATACAGTACAGTACCATACAGTACCATACAGTATCATACAATACAGTACCATACAGTATCATACAGTATCATACAGTACCATACAGTATCATAGAGTACCATACAGTATCATACAGTACCATACAGTACCATACAGTACAGTACCATACTGTACCATACAGTATCATACAATACAGTACCATACAGTATCATACAGTACAGTACCATACAGTACCATACAGTACCATACAATACAGTACCATGCAGTACCATACTGTACCATACAGTACCATACAGTACAGTACCATACAGGATCATACAGTACCATACAGTACAGTACCATACACTACAGTACCATACAGTACCATACAGTACAGTACCATGCAGTATCATACAGTACCATACAGTATCATACAGTACCATACAGTATCATACAGTACCATACAGTACAGTACCATACAATACCATACAGTATCATACAATGCAGTACCATACAGTATCATACAGTACCATACAGTATCATACAGCACCATACAGTATCATACAGTACCATAAATTACAGTATCATAGAGTACCATACAGTATCATACAGTACCATACAGTACCATACAGTACAGTACCACACAGTACCATACAGTATCATACAATACAGTACCATACAGTATCATACAGTACCATACAGTATCATACAGTACAGTACCATACAGTACCATACAACACAGTACCATACAGTACCATACAGTACCATACAATACAGTACTATGCAGTACCATACTGTACCATACAGTTCCATACAGTACACTACCATACAGGATCATACAGTACCATACAGTACCATACAGTACCATACAATACAGTATCATACAGTACCATACAGTACAGTATCATACAGTACCATACAGTATCATACAGTACCATACAGTATCATACAGTACCATACAATACAGTATCATACAGTACCATACAGTACCATACAGTACAGTATCATACAGTACCATACAGTACCATACAGTACCATACAGTACAGTACCATACAGGATCATACAGTACCATACAGTACAGTACCATACACTACAGTACCATACAGTACCATACAGTACAGTACCATGCAGTATCATACAGTACCATACAGTATCATACAGTACCATACAGTATCATACAGTACCATACAGTACAGTACCATACAATACCATACAGTATCATACAATGCAGTACCATACAGTATCATACAGCACCATACAGTATCATACAGTACCATAAATTACAGTATCATAGAGTACCATACAGTATCATACAGTACCATACAGTACCATACAGTACAGTACCACACAGTACCATACAGTATCATACAATACAGTACCATACAGTATCATACAGTACCATACAGTATCATACAGTACAGTACCATACAGTACCATACAACACAGTACCATACAGTACCATACAGTACCATACAATACAGTACTATGCAGTACCATACTGTACCATACAGTTCCATACAGTACACTACCATACAGGATCATACAGTACCATACAGTACCATACAGTACCATACAATACAGTATCATACAGTACCATACAGTACAGTATCATACAGTACCATACAGTATCATACAGTACCATACAGTATCATACAGTACCATACAATACAGTATCATACAGTACCATACAGTACAGTATCATACAGTACCATACAGTACCATACAGTACCATACAGTACAGTACCATACAGTACCATACAGTATCATACAATACAGTACCATACAGTATCATACAGTACCATACCGTATCATACAGTACCATACAGTATCATACAGTACCATAAATTACAGTATCATAGAGTACCATACAGTATCATACAGTACCATACAGTACCATACAGTACAGTACCATACTGTACCATACAGTATCATACAGTACAGTACCATACAGTACCATACAATACAGTACCATGCAGTACCATACTGTACCATACAGTACCATACAGGATCATACAGTACCATACAGTACAGTACCATACAGTACCATACAATACAGTACCATACAGTACCATACAGTACAGTACCATGCAGTACCATACAGTACCATACAGTACAGTACCACACAGTACCATACAGTATCATACAATACAGTACCATACAGTATCATACAGTACAGTATCATACAGTACAGTATCATACAGTACCATACAGTGCAGTACCATACAGTACCATACAACACAGTACCATACAGTACCATACAATACAGTACTATGCAGTACCATACTGTACCATACAGTACCATACAGTACACTACCATACAGGATCATACAGTACCATACAGTACCATACAATACAGTATCATACAGTACCATACAGTACCATACAGTACAGTATCATACAGTACCATACAGTATCATACAGTACCATACAGTACAGTATCATACAGTACCATACAATACAGTACCATACAGTACCATACAATACAGTACCATACAGTACCATACAATACAGTACCATACAGTACCATACAATGCAGTACCATACAGTACCATACCGCACCATTCAGTACAGTACCATACAGTATCATACAGTACCATACAATACAGTACCATACAGTACCATACCATACAATACAGTACCATACAATACAGTACCATACATTACCATACAATGCAGTACCATACAGTAACATACAGTACCATACAGTCCCATACAGTATCATACAGTACCATGCAGTACCATACAGTACACTACAGTACAGTACCATACAGTATTATATAGTACCATACAGCATCATACAGTACAGTACCATACAGTATCATACAGTACCATACAGTACAGTACCATACAGTATCTTACAGTACCATACAGTACCATACACTTCCAGCAACTATAATTGTTCTTTGCTCAGTCATGTCACATGACCTAGATTGAAACCTTAATTGAAAGCTTTTTCCTCAAACCGTCATCTTTTCTTTTTATGTGAGATGGTCCAGCACCTTCCTCAGACAAAACTTTCATTTTCGTCTAATTCTCATGTCTGTATAAGGCTTAAAATAGAATCTTGCTTTGTTACATGATTTTACAAAACACAAACCCCTTACTATAGTGCAGTGGTATTCAACTCTGACCCTGCGAGGTCTGGGCCCTGCTTGTTGTCTGTTCTACCTGATCATTATTATCACTCACCTGGTGTCCCAGGTCTAAATCAGGCCCTGGTCATTAATATCACCCACCTGGTGTCCCAGGTCTAAATCAGGCTCTGATCATTAACATGGAACTAGTTAACATGGAACTAGTTAACATGGAGCTGGTTAACATGGAACTGGTTAACATGGAGCTGGTTAACATGGAACTGGTTAACATGGAACTGGTTAACATGGAACTGGTTAACATGGAGCTGGTTAACATGGAGCTGGTTAACATGGAGCTGGTTAACATGGAACTGGTTAACATGGAGCTGGTTAACATGGAGCTGGTTAACATGGAGCTGGTTAACATGGAGCTGGTTAACATGGAGCTGGTTAACATAGAACTGGTTAACTAAGAACTTATTAACTAGTTAACATGGAACTGGTTAACTAAGAACTCATTAACTTGTTAACATGGAACTGGTTAACATGGGACTAGTTAACATGTCCCTGGCAGATAGCAGATATAGGCAGTGCTGACAGGAGAAAGGGAACAATCAGGAGTGACATGGAGGTCTCAAACTGAGTTATGACTTTAGAATCTTCTGGAAATGATTTGGACGAGCGATAAAAACAGTCCCAGAAACAGAAATTTGTTTAAACTGAAAATAATCCCACATTGTTCGACAGTGCCAAATGCTAGTCCGTGGCCATAGCACACTGCCTGTTTGCAGTAATGACAGGATTTATTGTAAGCCTTATCTAAATGAAATACATTCTCATAATCAACGCCATGAGACATCATTTTCAGCAATATAAAAGTTATGGATTTTTCTACAAGAACGGCAGAATGCCTCTACACCAGTTGACTTACACCGTATTTGGCGCATTGGATTTTCCTGAACTCTTCAGAACTCAGAGGGGTCCTTTAGACCTTTTCTACGTAAAAAAAAGGCTTCTAAAAGGAAGACATAGAATCCTTAAAGGTTCTATGTAGATAATAAGGTTCTACCTCTATAAAGGGTTATATGTAGACAATACGGTTCTAACTCTATAAAGGGTTCTATGTAGATAATACGTTCTACCTCTAAAAAAGGTTCTATGTAGATAATAAGGTTCTACCTCTATAAAGGGTTCTATGTAGATCATACGGTTCTACCTCTAAAAAAGGTTCTATGTAGATAATAAGGTTCTACCTCTATAAAGGGTTCTATGTAGATAATACAGTTATACCCCTATAAAGGGGTCTATGTAGATAATAAGGTTCTACCCCTATAAAGGGGTCTATGTAGATAATAAGGTTCTAACTCTATAAATGGTTCTATGTAGATAATACGGTTCTACCTCTATAAAGAGTTCTATGTAAATAACACGGTTCTACCTCTATAAAGGGTTATTCTTCAGGGACAAAGGCTTGGAGAATCCTTTTTTCTAAAAGCGTACCTGCTGCAATCTCTTTTTATCACAAAAAGTTATGGATTTTTTGGCAAGAAGCAAGAGAGTGCATCAAAACCACTCAAGTCATCATATAGCACAGAAGTTTTCAGAACTTTAAATATGTAATATTCTCGTTACGACTTCCGCCGAAGTCGGTTCCTCTCCTTGTTCGGGCGGCGTTCGGCGGTCGACGTCACCGGTCTTCTAGCCATCGCCGATCCACCTTTCATTTTCCATTTGTTTTGTCTTGTTTTCCCACACACCTGGTTTACATTTCCCTCATTACGTGTCGTGTATTTAACCCTCTGTTCCCCCCATGTCTGTGTGTGAAATTGTTTATTGTCAGGTGGGCACGTTTCCGTCTGGTTTGCGCCGGGTTAGTTTTACACCCGTGCTTTGTAGCAGTCGGTACTTTGTACTTTGTTATTTGTACTTTGTGCTGCCTCACTTGTTCTTTGGGCATTCGTTTTGTGACGCGGTTGCGTTCTGTTATTATGATTGCCTCAGTAGTGCTTTGTCCACTCATCTCTGCTCTCCTGCGCCTGACTTCCATGCAACAGATACACCCACCCCTTGACAATTCTCTTGTTTTACTACTTTTCAGAACTCAAAATATATATTATTCTCTTGTTTTACTAGTTTTCAGAAGTCTAACTATCTAATATTCTCTTCGGTTACTAGTTTTCAGAACTCTGAACTTGATGTGCAAGGCCTTTTTAAAGCCCATGAACTATAAAAATGCTTTGCACGTCAAACATCTAACACGTCAATATGGATGAACGTAGGTATCTAAGGTCTTTTATATGGTAATAACGCAGTGCTATGGATGTCATGTTCCTCTGACAGCCTTATAGACTAATGACTGTACGGCCATACTAGACTATGCAAGTCTGCATTTACCACGAACCAAGGCTTAGGTAATGTAACCAAGCACTCTCCTTTAATCATGACTCAGAGAGAGAATGACCTACACAGACAGCCACACAAGGTCTCCGGGACAGTACATCAAACCCCTGCTGTATGGGGTACATCAAACTCCTTCTGTACCTTTGATCAGGTAGTGTTGGAGTCAGTGGGATGTTGATATCAGTTCGTGTAGGAGTCAGTGGGATGTTGATATCAGGTAGTGTTGGAGTCAGTGGGATATCATGTTGATATCAGGTAGTGTTGGAGTCAGTGAGATGTTGATATAAGGTAGTGTAGGAGACAGTGAGATGTTGATATCAGGTAGTGTTGGAGTCAGTGGGATGTTGATATCAGTTCGTGTAGGAGTCAGTGGGATGTTGATATCAGGTAGTGTTGGAGTCAGTGGGATATCATGTTGATATCAGGTAGTGTTGGAGTCAGTGAGATGTTGATATCAGGTAGTGTAGGAGTCAGTGAGATGTTGATATCAGGTAGTGTAGGAGTCAGTGAGATGTTGATATCAGGTAGTGTAGGAGTCAGTGAGATGTTGATATCAGGTAGTGTAGGAGTCAGTGAGATGTTGATATCAGGGAGTGTAGGAGTCAGTGAGATGTTGATATCAGGTAGTGTTGGAGTCAGTGAGATGTTGATATCAGGTTGTGTAGGAGTCAGTGGGATGTTGATATCAGGTAGTGTAGGAGTCAGTGGGATGTTGATATCAGGTAGTGTAGGAGTCAGTGATATGTTGATATCAGGTAGTGTAGGAGTCAGTGGGATATTGATGTTGATATCAGGTAGTGTTGGAGTCAGAGGGATATCATGTTGATATCAGGTAGTGTAGGAGTCAGTGGGATGTTGATATCAGGTAGTGTAGGAGTCAGTGGGATGTTGATATCAGGTAGTGTAGGAGTCAGTGGGATGTTGATATCAGGTAGTGTAGGAGTCAGTGGGATGTTGATATCAGGTAGTGTAGGAGTCAGTGAGATGTTGATATCAGGTAGTGTAGGAGTCAGTGAGATGTTGATATCAGGTAGTGAAGGAGTCAGTGAGATGTTGATGTTGATATCAGGTAGTGTAGGAGTCAGTGGGATGTTGATGTTAATATCAGGTAGTATAGGAGTCAGTGAGATGTTCATATCAGGTAGTGTAGGAGTCAGTGAGATGTTGATATCAGGTAGTGTAGGAGTCAGTGAGATGTTGATATATGGTAGTGTTGGAGTCAGTGAGATGTTGATATCAGGTAGTGTAGGAGTCAGTGAGATGTTGATATCAGGTAGTGTAGGAGTCAGTGAGATGTTGATATCAGGTAGTGTAGGAGTCAGTGAGATGTTGATATCAGGTAGTGTTGGAGTCAGTGAGATGTTGATATCAGGTTGTGTAGGAGTCAGTGGGATGTTGATATCAGGTAGTGTAGGAGTCAGTGGGATGTTGATATCAGGTAGTGTAGGAGTCAGTGATATGTTGATATCAGGTAGTGTAGGAGTCAGTGGGATATTGATGTTGATATCAGGTAGTGTTGGAGTCAGAGGGATATCATGTTGATATCAGGTAGTGTAGGAGTCAGTGAGATGTTGATATCAGGTAGTGTAGGAGTCAGTGAGATGTTGATATCAGGTAGTGTTGGAGTCAGTGAGATGTTGATATCAGGTTGTGTAGGAGTCAGTGGGATGTTGATATCAGGTAGTGTAGGAGTCAGTGGGATGTTGATATCAGGTAGTGTAGGAGTCAGTGATATGTTGATATCAGGTAGTGTAGGAGTCAGTGGGATATTGATGTTGATATCAGGTAGTGTTGGAGTCAGAGGGATATCATGTTGATATCAGGTAGTGTAGGAGTCAGTGGGATGTTGATATCAGGTAGTGTAGGAGTCAGTGGGATTTTGATATCAGGTAGTGTAGGAGTCAGTGGGATGTTGATATCAGGTAGTGTAGGAGTCAGTGGGATGTTGATATCAGGTAGTGTAGGAGTCAGTGAGATGTTGATATCAGGTAGTGTAGGAGTCAGTGAGATGTTGATATCAGGTAGTGAAGGAGTCAGTGAGATGTTGATGTTGATATCAGGTAGTGTAGGAGTCAGTGGGATGTTGATGTTAATATCAGGTAGTGTAGGAGTCAGTGAGATGTTCATATCAGGTAGTGTAGGAGTCAGTGAGATGTTGATATCAGGTAGTGTAGGAGTCAGTGAGATGTTGATATATGGTAGTGTTGGAGTCAGTGAGATGTTGATATCAGGTAGTGTAGGAGTCAGTGAGATGTTGATATCAGGTAGTGTAGGAGTCAGTGAGATGTTGATATCAGGTAGTGTAGGAGTCAGTGAGATGTGGATATCAGGTAGTGTTGGAGTCAGTGAGATGTTGATATCAGGTTGTGTAGGAGTCAGTGGGATGTTGATATCAGGTAGTGTAGGAGTCAGTGGGATGTTGATATCAGGTAGTGTAGGAGTCAGTGATATGTTGATATCAGGTAGTGTAGGAGTCAGTGGGATATTGATGTTGATATCAGGTAGTGTTGGAGTCAGAGGGATATCATGTTGATATCAGGTAGTGTAGGAGTCAGTGGGATGTTGATATCAGGTAGTGTAGGAGTCAGTGGGATGTTGATATCAGGTAGTGTAGGAGTCAGTGGGATGTTGATATCAGGTAGTGTAGGAGTCAGTGGGATGTTGATATCAGGTAGTGTAGGAGTCAGTGAGATGTTGATATCAGGTAGTGTAGGAGTCAGTGAGATGTTGATATCAGGTAGTGAAGGAGTCAGTGAGATGTTGATGTTGATATCAGGTAGTGTAGGAGTCAGTGAGATGTTGATGTTAATATCATGTAGTGTTGGAGTCAGAGGGATATCATGTTGATATCAGGTAGTGTAGGAGTCAGTGGGATGTTGATATCAGGTAGTGTAGGATTCAGTGGGATGTTGATATCAGGTAGTGTAGGAGTCAGTGGGATGTTGATATCAGGTAGTGTAGGAGTCAGTGGGATGTTGATATCAGGTAGTGTAGGAGTCAGTGAGATGTTGATATCAGGTAGTGTAGGAGTCAGTGAGATGTTGATATCAGGTAGTGAAGGAGTCAGTGAGATGTTGATGTTGATATCAGGTAGTGTAGGAGTCAGTGGGATGTTGATGTTAATATCAGGTAGTGTAGGAGTCAGTGAGATGTTCATATCAGGTAGTGTAGGAGTCAGTGAGATGTTGATATCAGGTAGTGTAGGAGTCAGTGAGATGTTGATATATGGTAGTGTTGGAGTCAGTGAGATGTTGATATCAGGTAGTGTAGGAGTCAGTGAGATGTTGATATCAGGTAGTGTAGGAGTCAGTGAGATGTTGATATCAGGTAGTGTAGGAGTCAGTGAGATGTGGATATCAGGTAGTGTTGGAGTCAGTGAGATGTTGATATCAGGTTGTGTAGGAGTCAGTGGGATGTTGATATCAGGTAGTGTAGGAGTCAGTGGGATGTTGATATCAGGTAGTGTAGGAGTCAGTGATATGTTGATATCAGGTAGTGTAGGAGTCAGTGGGATATTGATGTTGATATTAGGTAGTGTTGGAGTCAGAGGGATATCATGTTGATATCAGGTAGTGTAGGAGTCAGTGGGATGTTGATATCAGGTAGTGTAGGAGTCAGTGGGATGTTGATATCAGGTAGTGTAGGAGTCAGTGGGATGTTGATATCAGGTAGTGTAGGAGTCAGTGGGATGTTGATATCAGGTAGTGTAGGAGTCAGTGAGATGTTGATATCAGGTAGTGTAGGAGTCAGTGAGATGTTGATATCAGGTAGTGAAGGAGTCAGTGAGATGTTGATGTTGATATCAGGTAGTGTAGGAGTCAGTGGGATGTTGATGTTAATATCAGGTAGTGTTGGAGTCAGTGAGATGTTGATATCAGGTAGTGTTGGAGTCTGTGGGATATCATGTTGATATCAGGTAGTGTTGGAGTCAGTGAGATGTTGATATCAGGTAGTGTAGGAGTCAGTGAGATGTTGATATCAGGTATTGTTGGAGTCAGTGGGATGTTGATATCAGGTAGTGTAGGAGACAGTGGGATGTTGATGTTGATATCAGGTAGTGTAGGAGTCAGTGGGATACCATGTTGATATCAGGTAGTGTAGGAGTCAGTGGGATGTTGATATCAGGTAGTGTAGGAGTCAGTGGGATGTTGATATCAGGTGATATAGGAGTCAGTGGGATGTTGATATCAGGTAGTGTAGGAGTCAGTGGGATGTTGATATCAGGTAGTGTAGGAGGCAGTGAGATGTTGATGTCAGGTAGTGTAGGAGTCAGTGAGATGTTGATATCAGGTAGTGTAGGAGTCTGTGGGATGTTGATGTTGATATCAGGTAGTGTAGGAGTCAGTGGGATATCATGTTGATATCAGGTAGTGTTGGAGTCAGTGAGATGTTGATATCAGGTAGTGTAGGAGTCAGTGGGATACCATGTTGATATCAGGTAGTGTAGGAGTCAGTGGGATGTTGATATCAGGTAGTGTAGGAGTCAGTGGGATGTTGATATCAGGTGATATAGGAGTCAGTGGGATGTTGATATCAGGTAGTGTAGGAGTCAGTGGGATGTTGATATCAGGTAGTGTAGGAGGCAGTGAGATGTTGATGTCAGGTAGTGTAGGAGTCAGTGAGATGTTGATATCAGGTAGTGTAGGAGTCAGTGGGATGTTGATGTTGATATCAGGTAGTGCAGGAGTCAGTGGGATGTTGATGTTGATATCAGGTAGTGTTGGAGTCAGTGAGATGTTGATATCAGGTAGTGTATGAGTCAGTGGGATGTTGATATCAGGTAGTGTTAGAGTCAGTGAGTTGTTGATATCAGGTAGTGTTGGAGTCAGTGCGATGTTGATATCAGGTAGTGTAGGAGTCAGTGAGATGTTGTTATCAGGTAGTGTTGGTGTCAGTGAGATGTTGTTATCAGGTAGTGTAGGAGTCAGTGAGATGTTGATATCAGGTAGTGTAGGAGTCAGTGAGATGTTGATATCAGGTAGTGTAGGAGTCAGTGAGATGTTGATATCAAGTAGTGTTGGAGTCGGTGAGATGTTGATATCAGGTAGTGTTGGAGTCAGTGAGATGTTGATATCAGGTAGTGTAGGAGTCAGAGGATTGTTGATATCAGGTAGTGTTGGAGTCAGTGGGATGTTGATATCAGGTAGTGTTGGAGTCAGTGAGATGTTGATATCAGGTAGTGTAGAAGTCAGTGAGATGTTGATTTCAGGTAGTGTAGGAGTCTGTGGGATGTTGATGTTGATATCAGGTAGTGTAGGAGTCAGTGGGATATCATGTTGATATCAGGTAGTGTAGGAGTCAGTGGGATGTTGATATCAGGTAGTGTAGGATTCAGTGAGATGTTGATATCAGGTAGTGTAGGAGTCAGTGGGATGTTGATATCAGGTAGTGTAGGAGTCAGTGGGATGTTGATATCAGGTAGTGTAGGAGTCAGTGAGATGTTGATATCAGGTAGTGTAAGAGTCAGTGGGATGTTGATATCAGGTAGTGCAGGAGTCAGTGAGATGTTGATGTCAGGTAGTGTAGGAGTCAGTGAGATGTTGATATCAGGTACTGTAGGAGTCAGTGGGATATTGATGTTGATATCAGGTAGTGTAGGAGTCAGTGGGATGTTGATGTTGATATCAGGTAGTGTTGGAGTCAGTGAGATGTTGATATCAGGTAGTGTAGCAGTCAGTGAGATGTTGATATCAGGTAGTGTTGGAGACAGTGGGATGTTGATGTTGATATCAGGTAGTGTAGGAGTCAGTGAGATGTTGATATCAGGTAGTGTAGGAGTCAGTTAGATGTTGATGTCAGGTAGTGTAGGAGTCAGTGAGATGTTGATATCAGGTACTGAAGGAGACAGTGGGATGTTGATGTTGATATCAGGTAGTGTTGGAGTCAGTGAGATGTTGATATCAGGTAGTGTAGGATTCAGTGGGATGTTGATATCAGGTAGCGTAGGAGTCAGTGGGATGTTGATATCAGGTGATATAGGAGTCAGTGGGATGTTGATATCAGGTAGTGTAGGAGTAAGTGGGATGTTGATATCAGGTAGTGTAGGAGGCAGTGAGATGTTGATGTCAGGTAGTGTAGGAGTCAGTGAGATGTTGATATCAGGTAGTGTAGGAGTCAGTGGGATGTTGATGTTGATATCAGGTAGTGCAGGAGTCAGTGGGATGTTGATGTTGATATCAGGTAGTGTTGGAGTCAGTGAGATGTTGATATCAGGTAGTGTATGAGTCAGTGGGATGTTGATATCAGGTAGTGTATGAGTCAGTGAGTTGTTGATATCAGGTAGTGTTGGAGTCAGTGGGATGTTGATATCAGGTAGTGTAGGAGTCAGTGAGATGTTGTTATCAGGTAGTGTTGGTGTCAGTGAGATGTCGTTATCAGGTAGTGTAGGAGTCAGTGAGATGTTGATATCAGGTAGTGTAGGAGTCAGTGAGATGTTGATATCAGGTAGTGTAGGAGTCAGTGAGATGTTGATATCAGGTAGTGTTGGAGTCAGTGGGATGTTGATATCAGGTAGTGTTGGAGTCAGTGAGATGTTGATATCAGGTAGTGTAGAAGTCAGTGAGATGTTGATTTCAGGTAGTGTAGGAGTCTGTGGGATGTTGATGTTGATATCAGGTAGTGTATGAGTCAGTGGGATGTTGATATCAGGTAGTGTTAGAGTCAGTGAGTTGTTGATATCAGGTAGTGTTGGAGTCAGTGCGATGTTGATATCAGGTAGTGTAGGAGTCAGTGAGATGTTGTTATCAGGTAGTGTTGGTGTCAGTGAGATGTTGTTATCAGGTAGTGTAGGAGTCAGTGAGATGTTGATATCAGGTAGTGTAGGAGTCAGTGAGATGTTGATATCAGGTAGTGTAGGAGTCAGTGAGATGTTGATATCAAGTAGTGTTGGAGTCAGTGAGATGTTGATATCAGGTAGTGTTGGAGTCAGTGAGATGTTGATATCAGGTAGTGTAGGAGTCAGAGGATTGTTGATATCAGGTAGTGTTGGAGTCAGTGGGATGTTGATATCAGGTAGTGTTGGAGTCAGTGAGATGTTGATATCAGGTAGTGTAGAAGTCAGTGAGATGTTGATTTCAGGTAGTGTAGGAGTCTGTGGGATGTTGATGTTGATATCAGGTAGTGTAGGAGTCAGTGGGATATCATGTTGATATCAGGTAGTGTAGGAGTCAGTGGGATGTTGATATCAGGTAGTGTAGGATTCAGTGAGATGTTGATATCAGGTAGTGTAGGAGTCAGTGGGATGTTGATATCAGGTAGTGTAGGAGTCAGTGGGATGTTGATATCAGGTAGTGTAGGAGTCAGTGAGATGTTGATATCAGGTAGTGTAAGAGTCAGTGGGATGTTGATATCAGGTAGTGCAGGAGTCAGTGAGATGTTGATGTCAGGTAGTGTAGGAGTCAGTGAGATGTTGATATCAGGTACTGTAGGAGTCAGTGGGATATTGATGTTGATATCAGGTAGTGTAGGAGTCAGTGGGATGTTGATGTTGATATCAGGTAGTGTTGGAGTCAGTGAGATGTTGATATCAGGTAGTGTAGCAGTCAGTGAGATGTTGATATCAGGTAGTGTTGGAGACAGTGGGATGTTGATGTTGATATCAGGTAGTGTAGGAGTCAGTGAGATGTTGATATCAGGTAGTGTAGGAGTCAGTTAGATGTTGATGTCAGGTAGTGTAGGAGTCAGTGAGATGTTGATATCAGGTACTGAAGGAGACAGTGGGATGTTGATGTTGATATCAGGTAGTGTTGGAGTCAGTGAGATGTTGATATCAGGTAGTGTAGGATTCAGTGGGATGTTGATATCAGGTAGCGTAGGAGTCAGTGGGATGTTGATATCAGGTGATATAGGAGTCAGTGGGATGTTGATATCAGGTAGTGTAGGAGTCAGTGGGATGTTGATATCAGGTAGTGTAGGAGGCAGTGAGATGTTGATGTCAGGTAGTGTAGGAGTCAGTGAGATGTTGATATCAGGTAGTGTAGGAGTCAGTGGGATGTTGATGTTGATATCAGGTAGTGCAGGAGTCAGTGGGATGTTGATGTTGATATCAGGTAGTGTTGGAGTCAGTGAGATGTTGATATCAGGTAGTGTATGAGTCAGTGGGATGTTGATATCAGGTAGTGTATGAGTCAGTGAGTTGTTGATATCAGGTAGTGTTGGAGTCAGTGGGATGTTGATATCAGGTAGTGTAGGAGTCAGTGAGATGTTGTTATCAGGTAGTGTTGGTGTCAGTGAGATGTCGTTATCAGGTAGTGTAGGAGTCAGTGAGATGTTGATATCAGGTAGTGTAGGAGTCAGTGAGATGTTGATATCAGGTAGTGTAGGAGTCAGTGAGATGTTGATATCAAGTAGTGTTGGAGTCAGTGAGATGTTGATATCAGGTAGTGTTGGAGTCAGTGACATGTTGATATCAGGTAGTGTAGGAGTCAGAGGATTGTTGATATCAGGTAGTGTTGGAGTCAGTGGGATGTTGATATCAGGTAGTGTTGGAGTCAGTGAGATGTTGATATCAGGTAGTGTAGAAGTCAGTGAGATGTTGATTTCAGGTAGTGTAGGAGTCTGTGGGATGTTGATGTTGATATCAGGTAGTGTAGGAGTCAGTGGGATATCATGTTGATATCAGGTAGTGTTAGGAGTCAGTGGGATGTTGATATCAGGTAGTGTAGGATTCAGTGAGATGTTGATATCAGGTAGTGTAGGAGTCAGTGGGATGTTGATATCAGGTAGTGTAGGAGTCAGTGGGATGTTGATATCAGGTAGTGTAGGAGTCAGTGAGATGTTGATATCAGGTAGTGTAAGAGTCAGTGGGATGTTGATATCAGGTAGTGCAGGAGTCAGTGAGATGTTGATGTCAGGTAGTGTAGGAGTCAGTGAGATGTTGATATCAGGTACTGTAGGAGTCAGTGGGATATTGATGTTGATATCAGGTAGTGTAGGAGTCAGTGGGATGTTGATGTTGATATCAGGTAAGTTTGGAGTCAGTGAGATGTTGATATCAGGTAGTGTAGCAGTCAGTGAGATGTTGATATCAGGTAGTGTTGGAGACAGTGGGATGTTGATGTTGATATCAGGTAGTGTAGGAGTCAGTGAGATGTTGATATCAGGTAGTGTAGGAGTCAGTTAGATGTTGATGTCAGGTAGTGTTGGAGTCAGTGAGATGTTGATATCAGGTACTGAAGGAGTCAGTGGGATGTTGATGTTGATATCAGGTAGTGTAGGAGTCAGTGAGATGTTGATATCAGGTAGTGTTGGAGACAGTGGGATGTTGATGTTGATATCAGGTAGTGTTGTAGTCAGTGAGATGTTTATATCAGGTAGTGTAGGAGTCAGTGAGATGTTGATATCAGGTAGTGTTGGAGTCAGTGAGATGTTGATATCAGGTAGTGTTGTAGTCAGTGGGATGTTGATATCAGGTAGTGTAGGAGTCAGTGAGATGTTGATATCAGGTAGTGTAGGAGTCAGTGAGATGTTGATATCAGGTAGTGTAGGAGTCAGTGAGATGTTGATATCAGGTAGTGTAGGAGTCAGTGAGATGTTGATGTTGATATCAGGTAGTGTAGGAGTCAGTGAGATGTTGATGTTAATATCATGTAGTGTTGGAGTCAGAGGGATATCATGTTGATATCAGGTAGTGTAGGAGTCAGTGGGATGTTGATATCAGGTAGTGTAGGATTCAGTGGGATGTTGATATCAGGTAGTGTAGGAGTCAGTGGGATGTTGATATCAGGTAGTGTAGGAGTCAGTGGGATGTTGATATCAGGTAGTGTAGGAGTCAGTGAGATGTTGATATAAGGTAGTGTAGGAGTCAGTGAGATGTTGATATCAGGTAGTGAAGGAGTCAGTGAGATGTTGATGTTGATATCAGGTAGTGTAGGAGTCAGTGGGATGTTGATGTTAATATCAGGTAGTGTAGGAGTCAGTGAGATGTTCATATCAGGTAGTGTAGGAGTCAGTGAGATGTTGATATCAGGTAGTGTAGGAGTCAGTGAGATGTTGATATATGGTAGTGTTGGAGTCAGTGAGATGTTGATATCAGGTAGTGTAGGAGTCAGTGAGATGTTGATATCAGGTAGTGTAGGAGTCAGTGAGATGTTGATATCAGGTAGTGTAGGAGTCAGTGAGATGTGGATATCAGGTAGTGTTGGAGTCAGTGAGATGTTGATATCAGGTTGTGTAGGAGTCAGTGGGATGTTGATATCAGGTAGTGTAGGAGTCAGTGGGATGTTGATATCAGGTAGTGTAGGAGTCAGTGATATGTTGATATCAGGTAGTGTAGGAGTCAGTGGGATATTGATGTTGATATCAGGTAGTGTTGGAGTCAGAGGGATATCATGTTGATATCAGGTAGTGTAGGAGTCAGTGGGATGTTGATATCAGGTAGTGTAGGAGTCAGTGGGATGTTGATATCAGGTAGTGTAGGAGTCAGTGGGATGTTGATATCAGGTAGTGTAGGAGTCAGTGGGATGTTGATATCAGGTAGTGTAGGAGTCAGTGAGATGTTGATATCAGGTAGTGTAGGAGTCAGTGAGATGTTGATATCAGGTAGTGAAGGAGTCAGTGAGATGTTGATGTTGATATCAGGTAGTGTAGGAGTCAGTGGGATGTTGATGTTAATATCAGGTAGTGTTGGAGTCAGTGAGATGTTGATATCAGGTAGTGTTGGAGTCTGTGGGATATCATGTTGATATCAGGTAGTGTTGGAGTCAGTGAGATGTTGATATCAGGTAGTGTAGGAGTCAGTGAGATGTTGATATCAGGTATTGTTGGAGTCAGTGGGATGTTGATATCAGGTAGTGTAGGAGACAGTGGGATGTTGATGTTGATATCAGGTAGTGTAGGAGTCAGTGGGATACCATGTTGATATCAGGTAGTGTAGGAGTCAGTGGGATGTTGATATCAGGTAGTGTAGGAGTCAGTGGGATGTTGATATCAGGTGATATAGGAGTCAGTGGGATGTTGATATCAGGTAGTGTAGGAGTCAGTGGGATGTTGATATCAGGTAGTGTAGGAGGCAGTGAGATGTTGATGTCAGGTAGTGTAGGAGTCAGTGAGATGTTGATATCAGGTAGTGTAGGAGTCTGTGGGATGTTGATGTTGATATCAGGTAGTGTAGGAGTCAGTGTGATGTCGATGTTGATATCAGGTAGTGTAGGAGTCAGTGGGATATCATGTTGATATCAGGTAGTGTTGGAGTCAGTGAGATGTTGATATCAGGTAGTGTAGGAGTCAGTGGGATACCATGTTGATATCAGGTAGTGTAGGAGTCAGTGGGATGTTGATGTTGATATCAGGTAGTGTAGGAGTCAGTGGGATGTTGATATCAGGTAGTGTAGGAGTCAGTGGGATGTTGATATCAGGTGATATAGGAGTCAGTGGGATGTTGATTTCAGGTAGTGTAGGAGTCAGTGGGATGTTGATATCAGGTAGTGTAGGAGGCAGTGAGATGTTGATGTCAGGTAGTGTAGGAGTCAGTGAGATGTTGATATCAGGTAGTGTAGGAGTCAGTGGGATGTTGATGTTGATATCAGGTAGTGCAGGAGTCAGTGGGATGTTGATGTTGATATCAGGTAGTGTTGGAGTCAGTGAGATGTTGATATCAGGTAGTGTATGAGTCAGTGGGATGTTGATATCAGGTAGTGTTAGAGTCAGTGAGTTGTTGATATCAGGTAGTGTTGGAGTCAGTGCGATGTTGATATCAGGTAGTGTAGGAGTCAGTGAGATGTTGTTATCAGGTAGTGTTGGTGTCAGTGAGATGTTGTTATCAGGTAGTGTAGGAGTCAGTGAGATGTTGATATCAGGTAGTGTAGGAGTCAGTGAGATGTTGATATCAGGTAGTGTAGGAGTCAGTGAGATGTTGATATCAAGTAGTGTTGGAGTCAGTGAGATGTTGATATCAGGTAGTGTTGGAGTCAGTGAGATGTTGATATCAGGTAGTGTAGGAGTCAGAGGATTGTTGATATCAGGTAGTGTTGGAGTCAGTGGGATGTTGATATCAGGTAGTGTTGGAGTCAGTGAGATGTTGATATCAGGTAGTGTAGAAGTCAGTGAGATGTTGATTTCAGGTAGTGTAGGAGTCTGTGGGATGTTGATGTTGATATCAGGTAGTGTAGGAGTCAGTGGGATATCATGTTGATATCAGGTAGTGTAGGAGTCAGTGGGATGTTGATATCAGGTAGTGTAGGATTCAGTGAGATGTTGATATCAGGTAGTGTAGGAGTCAGTGGGATGTTGATATCAGGTAGTGTAGGAGTCAGTGGGATGTTGATATCAGGTAGTGTAGGAGTCAGTGAGATGTTGATATCAGGTAGTGTAAGAGTCAGTGGGATGTTGATATCAGGTAGTGCAGGAGTCAGTGAGATGTTGATGTCAGGTAGTGTAGGAGTCAGTGAGATGTTGATATCAGGTACTGTAGGAGTCAGTGGGATATTGATGTTGATATCAGGTAGTGTAGGAGTCAGTGGGATGTTGATGTTGATATCAGGTAGTGTTGGAGTCAGTGAGATGTTGATATCAGGTAGTGTAGCAGTCAGTGAGATGTTGATATCAGGTAGTGTTGGAGACAGTGGGATGTTGATGTTGATATCAGGTAGTGTAGGAGTCAGTGAGATGTTGATATCAGGTAGTGTAGGAGTCAGTTAGATGTTGATGTCAGGTAGTGTAGGAGTCAGTGAGATGTTGATATCAGGTACTGAAGGAGACAGTGGGATGTTGATGTTGATATCAGGTAGTGTTGGAGTCAGTGAGATGTTGATATCAGGTAGTGTAGGATTCAGTGGGATGTTGATATCAGGTAGCGTAGGAGTCAGTGGGATGTTGATATCAGGTGATATAGGAGTCAGTGGGATGTTGATATCAGGTAGTGTAGGAGTCAGTGGGATGTTGATATCAGGTAGTGTAGGAGGCAGTGAGATGTTGATGTCAGGTAGTGTAGGAGTCAGTGAGATGTTGATATCAGGTAGTGTAGGAGTCAGTGGGATGTTGATGTTGATATCAGGTAGTGCAGGAGTCAGTGGGATGTTGATGTTGATATCAGGTAGTGTTGGAGTCAGTGAGATGTTGATATCAGGTAGTGTATGAGTCAGTGGGATGTTGATATCAGGTAGTGTATGAGTCAGTGAGTTGTTGATATCAGGTAGTGTTGGAGTCAGTGGGATGTTGATATCAGGTAGTGTAGGAGTCAGTGAGATGTTGTTATCAGGTAGTGTTGGTGTCAGTGAGATGTCGTTATCAGGTAGTGTAGGAGTCAGTGAGATGTTGATATCAGGTAGTGTAGGAGTCAGTGAGATGTTGATATCAGGTAGTGTAGGAGTCAGTGAGATGTTGATATCAAGTAGTGTTGGAGTCAGTGAGATGTTGATATCAGGTAGTGTTGGAGTCAGTGACATGTTGATATCAGGTAGTGTAGGAGTCAGAGGATTGTTGATATCAGGTAGTGTTGGAGTCAGTGGGATGTTGATATCAGGTAGTGTTGGAGTCAGTGAGATGTTGATATCAGGTAGTGTAGAAGTCAGTGAGATGTTGATTTCAGGTAGTGTAGGAGTCTGTTGGATGTTGATGTTGATATCAGGTAGTGTAGGAGTCAGTGGGATATCATGTTGATATCAGGTAGTGTTAGGAGTCAGTGGGATGTTGATATCAGGTAGTGTAGGATTCAGTGAGATGTTGATATCAGGTAGTGTAGGAGTCAGTGGGATGTTGATATCAGGTAGTGTAGGAGTCAGTGGGATGTTGATATCAGGTAGTGTAGGAGTCAGTGAGATGTTGATATCAGGTAGTGTAAGAGTCAGTGGGATGTTGATATCAGGTAGTGCAGGAGTCAGTGAGATGTTGATGTCAGGTAGTGTAGGAGTCAGTGAGATGTTGATATCAGGTACTGTAGGAGTCAGTGGGATATTGATATCAGGTAGTGTAGGAGTCAGTGGGATGTTGATGTTGATATCAGGTAAGTTTGGAGTCAGTGAGATGTTGATATCAGGTAGTGTAGCAGTCAGTGAGATGTTGATATCAGGTAGTGTTGGAGACAGTGGGATGTTGATGTTGATATCAGGTAGTGTAGGAGTCAGTGAGATGTTGATATCAGGTAGTGTAGGAGTCAGTTAGATGTTGATGTCAGGTAGTGTTGGAGTCAGTGAGATGTTGATATCAGGTACTGAAGGAGTCAGTGGGATGTTGATGTTGATATCAGGTAGTGTAGGAGTCAGTGAGATGTTGATATCAGGTAGTGTTGGAGACAGTGGGATGTTGATGTTGATATCAGGTAGTGTTGTAGTCAGTGAGATGTTTATATCAGGTAGTGTAGGAGTCAGTGAGATGTTGATATCAGGTAGTGTTGGAGTCAGTGAGATGTTGATATCAGGTAGTGTTGTAGTCAGTGGGATGTTGATATCAGGTAGTGTAGGAGTCAGTGAGATGTTGATATCAGGTAGTGTAGGAGTCAGTGAGATGTTGATATCAGGTAGTGTAAGAGTCAGTGAGATGTTGATATCAGGTAGTGTAGGAGTCAGTGAGATGTTGATATCAGGTAGTGTAGGAGTCAGTGAGATGTTGATATCAGGTAGTGTTGGAGTCAGTGAGATGTTGATATCAGGTAGTGTAGGAGTCAGTGAGATGTTGATATCAGGTATTGTTGGAGTCAGTGGGATGTTGATATCAGGTAGTGTAGGAGACAGTGGGATGTTGATGTTGATATCAGGTAGTGTAGGAGTCAGTGGGATACCATGTTGATATCAGTTGGTGTAGGAGTCAGTGGGATGTTGATATCAGGTGATATAGGAGTCAGTGGGATGTTGATATCAGGTAGTGTAGGAGTCAGTGGGATGTTGATATCAGGTAGTGTAGGAGGCAGTGAGATGTTGATGTCAGGTAGTGTAGGAGTCAGTGAGATGTTGATATCAGGTAGTGTAGGAGTCAGTGGGATGTTGATGTTGATATCAGGTAGTGCAGGAGTCAGTGGGATGTTGATGTTGATATCAGGTAGTGTTGGAGTCAGTGAGATGTTGATATCAGGTAGTGTATGAGTCAGTGGGATGTTGATATCAGGTAGTGTTAGAGTCAGTGAGTTGTTGATATCAGGTAGTGTTGGAGTCAGTGGGATGTTGATATCAGTTAGTGTAGGAGTCAGTGAGATGTTGTTATCAGGTAGTGTTGGTGTCAGTGAGATGTTGTTATCAGGTAGTGTAGGAGTCAGTGAGATGTTGATATCAGGTAGTGTAGGAGTCAGTGAGATGTTGATATCAGGTAGTGTAGGAGTCAGTGAGATGTTGATATCAAGTAGTGTTGGAGTCAGTGAGATGTTGATATCAGGTAGTGTTGGAGTCAGTGAGACGTTGATATCAGGTAGTGTAGGAGTCAGAGGATTGTTGATATCAGGTAGTGTTGGAGTCAGTGGGATGTTGATATCAGGTAGTGTTGGAGTCAGTGAGATGTTGATATCAGGTAGTGTAGAAGTCAGTGAGATGTTGATTTCAGGTAGTGTAGGAGTCTGTGGGATGCTGATGTTGATATCAGGTAGTGTAGGAGTCAGTGGGATATCATGTTGATATCAGGTAGTGTAGGAGTCAGTGGGATGTTGATATCAGGTAGTGTAAGAGTCAGTGGGATGTTGATATCAGGTAGTGCAGGAGTCAGTGAGATGTTGATATCAGGTAGTGTAGGAGTCAGTGAGATGTTGATATAAGGTAGTGTAGGAGTCAGTGAGATGTTGATATCAGGTAGTGTTGGAGTCAGTGAGATGTTGATATCAGGTAGTGTAGGAGTCAGTGAGATGTTGATATCAGGTATTGTTGGAGTCAGTGGGATGTTGATATCAGGTAGTGTAGGAGTCAGTGGGATGTTGATATCAGGTGATATAGGAGTCAGTGGGATGTTGATATCAGGTAGTGAAGGAGTCAGTGGGATGTTGATATCAGGTAGTGTAGGAGGCAGTGAGATGTTGATATCAGGTAGTGCAGGAGTCAGTGGGATGTTGATGTTGATATCAGGTAGTGTTGGAGTCAGTGAGATGTTGATATCAGGTAGTGTATGAGTCAGTGGGATGTTGATATTAGGTAGTGTTAGAGTCAGTGAGTTGTTGATATCAGGTAGTGTTGGAGTCAGTGGGATGTTGATATCAGGTAGTGTAGGAGTCAGTGAGATGTTGTTATCAGGTAGTGTTGGAGTCAGTGAGATGTTGTTATCAGGTAGTGTAGGAGTCAGTGAGATGTTGATATCAGGTAGTGTATGAGTCAGTGGGATGTTGATATCAGGTAGTGTTAGAGTCAGTGAGTTGTTGATATCAGGTAGTGTTGGAGTCAGTGGGATGTTGATATCAGGTAGTGTAGGAGTCAGTGAGATGTTGTTATCAGGTAGTGTTGGAGTCAGTGAGATGTTGTTATCAGGTAGTGTAGGAGTCAGTGAGATGTTGATATCAGGTAGTGTAGGAGTCAGTGAGATGTTGATATCAGGTAGTGTAGGAGTCAGTGAGATGTTGATATCAAGTAGTGTTGGAGTCAGTGAGATGTTGATATCAGGTAGTGTTGGAGTCAGTGAGATGTTGATATCGGGTAGTGTAGGAGTCAGAGGATTGTTGATATCAGGTAGTGTTGGAGTCAGTG
This sequence comes from Salmo salar, assembly GCF_965601325.2. Classification (NCBI taxonomy): domain Eukaryota; kingdom Metazoa; phylum Chordata; class Actinopteri; order Salmoniformes; family Salmonidae; genus Salmo; species Salmo salar. The sequence goes on along the minus strand of NC_138291.1, from coordinate 117,207,173 downwards.
TGATGTTGATATCAGGTAGTGTTGGAGTCAGTGAGATGTTGATATCAGGTAGTGTAGGAGTCAGTGAGATGTTGATTTCAGGTAGTGTAGGAGTCTGTGGGATGTTGATGTTGATATCAGGTAGTGTAGGAGTCAGTGAGATGTTGATATCAGGTAGTGTAGGAGTCAGTGGGATATCATGTTGATATCAGGTAGTGTAGGAGTCAGTGGGATGTTGATATCAGGTAGTGTAGGAGTCAGTGAGATGTTGATATCAGGTAGTGTAGGAGTCAGTGGGATGTTGATATCAGGTAGTGTAGGAGTCAGTGGGATGTTGATATCAGGTAGTGTAGGAGTCAGTGAGATGTTGATATCAGGTAGTGTAGGAGTCAGTGGGATGTTGATATCAGGTAGTGCAGGAGTCAGTGAGATGTTGATGTCAGGTAGTGTAGGAGTCAGTGAGATGTTGATATCAGGTACTGTAGGAGTCAGTGGGATATTGATGTTGATATCAGGTAGTGTAGGAGTCAGTGGGATGTTTATGTTGATATCAGGTAGTGTAGGAGTCAGTGGGATGTTGATATCAAGTAGTGTTGGAGTCAGTGAGATGTTGATATCAGGTAGTGTTGGAGTCAGTGAAATGTTGATATCGGGTAGTGTAGGAGTCAGAGGATTGTTGATATCAGGTAGTGTTGGAGTCAGTGGGATGTTGATATCAGGTAGTGTTGGAGTCAGTGAGATGTTGATATCAGGTAGTGTAGGAGTCAGTGAGATGTTGATTTCAGGTAGTGTAGGAGTCTGTGGGATGTTGATGTTGATATCAGGCAGTGTAGGAGTCAGTGGGATATCATGTTGATATCAGGTAGTGTAGGAGTCAGTGGGATGTTGATATCAGGTAGTGTAGGAGTCAGTGAGATGTTGATATCAGGTAGTGTAGGAGTCAGTGGGATGTTGATATCAGGTAGTGTAGGAGTCAGTGGGATGTTGATATCAGGTAGTGTAGGAGTCAGTGAGATGTTGATATCAGGTAGTGTAGGAGTCAGTGGGATGTTGATATCAGGTAGTGCAGGAGTCAGTGAGATGTTGATGTCAGGTAGTGTAGGAGTCAGTGAGATGTTGATATCAGGTACTGTAGGAGTCAGTGGGATATTGATGTTGATATCCGGTAGTGTAGGAGTCAGTGGGATGTTGATGTTGATATCAGGTAGTGTTGGAGTCAGTGGGATGTTGATATCAGGTAGTGTTGGAGTCAGTGAGATGTTGATATCAGGTAGTGTAGAAGTCAGTGAGATGTTGATTTCAGGTAGTGTAGGAGTCTGTGGGCTGTTGATGTTGATATCAGGTAGTGTAGGAGTCAGTGGGATGTTGATGTTGATATCAGGTAGTGTTGGAGTCAGTGAGATGTTGATATCAGGTAGTGTAGGAGTCAGTGGGATGTTGATGTTGATATCAGGTAGTGCAGGAGTCAGTGGGATGTTGATGTTGATATCAGGTAGTGTTGGAGTCAGTGAGATGTTGATATCAGGTAATGTATGAGTCAGTGGGATGTTGATATCAGGTAGTGTTAGAGTCAGTGAGTTGTTGATATCAGGTAGTGTTGGAGTCAGTGGGATGTTGATATCAGGTAGTGTAGGAGTCAGTGAGATGTTGATATCAGGTAGTGTAGGAGTCAGTGAGATGTTGATATCAAGTAGTGTTGGAGTCAGTGAGATGTTGATATCAGGTAGTGTTGGAGTCAGTCAGATGTTGATATCAGGTAGTGTAGGATTCAGAGGATTGTTGATATCAGGTAGTGTTGGAGTCAGTGGGATGTTGATATCAGGTAGTGTTGGAGTCAGTGAGATGTTGATATCAGGTAGTGTAGAAGTCAGTGAGATGTTGATTTCAGGTAGTGTAGGAGTCTGTGGGATGTTGATGTTGATATCAGGTAGTGCAGGAGTCAGTGGGATATCATGTTGATATCAGGTAGTGTAGGAGTCAGTGGGATGTTGATATCAGGTAGTGTAAGAGTCAGTGGGATGTTGATATCAGGTAGTGCAGGAGTCAGTGAGATGTTGATATCAGGTAGTGTAGGAGTCAGTGAGATGTTGATATCAGGTAGTGTAGGAGTCAGTGAGATGTTGATATCAGGTAGTGTTGGAGACAGTGGGATGTTGATGTTGATATCAGGTAGTGTAGGAGTCAGTGAGATGTTGATATCAGGTAGTGTAGGATTCAGTGGTATGTTGATATCAGGTAGCGTAGGAGTCAGTGGGATGTTGATATCAGGTGATATAGGAGTCAGTGGGATGTTGATATCAGGTAGTGTAGGAGTCAGTGGGATGTTGATATCAGGTAGTGTAGGAGGCAGTGAGATGTTGATGTCAGGTAGTGTAGGAGTCAGTGAGATGTTGATATCAGGTAGTGTAGGAGTCAGTGGGATGTTGATGTTGATATCAGGTAGTGCAGGAGTCAGTGGGATGTTGATGTTGATATCAGGTAGTGTTGGAGTCAGTGAGATGTTGATATCAGGTAGTGTATGAGTCAGTGGGATGTTGATATCAGGTAGTGTTAGAGTCAGTGAGTTGTTGATATCAGGTAGTGTTGGAGTCAGTGGGATGTTGATATCAGGTAGTGTAGGAGTCAGTGAGATGTTGTTATCAGGTAGTGTTGGTGTCAGTGAGATGTCGTTATCAGGTAGTGTAGGAGTCAGTGAGATGTTGATATCAGGTAGTGTAGGAGTCAGTGAGATGTTGATATCAGGTAGTGTAGGAGTCAGTGAGATGTTGATATCAAGTAGTGTTGGAGTCAGTGAGATGTTGATATCAGGTAGTGTTGGAGTCAGTGACATGTTGATATCAGGTAGTGTAGGAGTCAGAGGATTGTTGATATCAGGTAGTGTTGGAGTCAGTGGGATGTTGATATCAGGTAGTGTTGGAGTCAGTGAGATGTTGATATCAGGTAGTGTAGAAGTCAGTGAGATGTTGATTTCAGGTAGTGTAGGAGTCTGTGGGATGCTGATGTTGATATCAGGTAGTGTAGGAGTCAGTGGGATATCATGTTGATATCAGGTAGTGTAGGAGTCAGTGGGATGTTGATATCAGGTAGTGTAAGAGTCAGTGGGATGTTGATATCAGGTAGTGCAGGAGTCAGTGAGATGTTGATATCAGGTAGTGTAGGAGTCAGTGAGATGTTGATATAAGGTAGTGTAGGAGTCAGTGAGATGTTGATATCAGGTAGTGTTGGAGTCAGTGAGATGTTGATATCAGGTAGTGTAGGAGTCAGTGAGATGTTGATATCAGGTATTGTTGGAGTCAGTGGGATGTTGATATCAGGTAGTGTAGGAGTCAGTGGGATGTTGATATCAGGTGATATAGGAGTCAGTGGGATGTTGATATCAGGTAGTGAAGGAGTCAGTGGGATGTTGATATCAGGTAGTGTAGGAGGCAGTGAGATGTTGATATCAGGTAGTGCAGGAGTCAGTGGGATGTTGATGTTGATATCAGGTAGTGTTGGAGTCAGTGAGATGTTGATATCAGGTAGTGTATGAGTCAGTGGGATGTTGATATTAGGTAGTGTTAGAGTCAGTGAGTTGTTGATATCAGGTAGTGTTGGAGTCAGTGGGATGTTGATATCAGGTAGTGTAGGAGTCAGTGAGATGTTGTTATCAGGTAGTGTTGGAGTCAGTGAGATGTTGTTATCAGGTAGTGTAGGAGTCAGTGAGATGTTGATATCAGGTAGTGTATGAGTCAGTGGGATGTTGATATCAGGTAGTGTTAGAGTCAGTGAGTTGTTGATATCAGGTAGTGTTGGAGTCAGTGGGATGTTGATATCAGGTAGTGTAGGAGTCAGTGAGATGTTGTTATCAGGTAGTGTTGGAGTCAGTGAGATGTTGTTATCAGGTAGTGTAGGAGTCAGTGAGATGTTGATATCAGGTAGTGTAGGAGTCAGTGAGATGTTGATATCAGGTAGTGTAGGAGTCAGTGAGATGTTGATATCAAGTAGTGTTGGAGTCAGTGAGATGTTGATATCAGGTAGTGTTGGAGTCAGTGAGATGTTGATATCGGGTAGTGTAGGAGTCAGAGGATTGTTGATATCAGGTAGTGTTGGAGTCAGTGTGATGTTGATATCAGGTAGTGTTGGAGTCAGTGAGATGTTGATATCAGGTAGTGTAGGAGTCAGTGAGATGTTGATTTCAGGTAGTGTAGGAGTCTGTGGGATGTTGATGTTGATATCAGGTAGTGTAGGAGTCAGTGAGATGTTGATATCAGGTAGTGTAGGAGTCAGTGGGATATCATGTTGATATCAGGTAGTGTAGGAGTCAGTGGGATGTTGATATCAGGTAGTGTAGGAGTCAGTGAGATGTTGATATCAGGTAGTGTAGGAGTCAGTGGGATGTTGATATCAGGTAGTGTAGGAGTCAGTGGGATGTTGATATCAGGTAGTGTAGGAGTCAGTGAGATGTTGATATCAGGTAGTGTAGGAGTCAGTGGGATGTTGATATCAGGTAGTGCAGGAGTCAGTGAGATGTTGATGTCAGGTAGTGTAGGAGTCAGTGAGATGTTGATATCAGGTACTGTAGGAGTCAGTGGGATATTGATGTTGATATCAGGTAGTGTAGGAGTCAGTGGGATGTTTATGTTGATATCAGGTAGTGTAGGAGTCAGTGGGATGTTGATATCAAGTAGTGTTGGAGTCAGTGAGATGTTGATATCAGGTAGTGTTGGAGTCAGTGAAATGTTGATATCGGGTAGTGTAGGAGTCAGAGGATTGTTGATATCAGGTAGTGTTGGAGTCAGTGGGATGTTGATATCAGGTAGTGTTGGAGTCAGTGAGATGTTGATATCAGGTAGTGTAGGAGTCAGTGAGATGTTGATTTCAGGTAGTGTAGGAGTCTGTGGGATGTTGATGTTGATATCAGGCAGTGTAGGAGTCAGTGGGATATCATGTTGATATCAGGTAGTGTAGGAGTCAGTGGGATGTTGATATCAGGTAGTGTAGGAGTCAGTGAGATGTTGATATCAGGTAGTGTAGGAGTCAGTGGGATGTTGATATCAGGTAGTGTAGGAGTCAGTGGGATGTTGATATCAGGTAGTGTAGGAGTCAGTGAGATGTTGATATCAGGTAGTGTAGGAGTCAGTGGGATGTTGATATCAGGTAGTGCAGGAGTCAGTGAGATGTTGATGTCAGGTAGTGTAGGAGTCAGTGAGATGTTGATATCAGGTACTGTAGGAGTCAGTGGGATATTGATGTTGATATCCGGTAGTGTAGGAGTCAGTGGGATGTTGATGTTGATATCAGGTAGTGTTGGAGTCAGTGGGATGTTGATATCAGGTAGTGTTGGAGTCAGTGAGATGTTGATATCAGGTAGTGTAGAAGTCAGTGAGATGTTGATTTCAGGTAGTGTAGGAGTCTGTGGGCTGTTGATGTTGATATCAGGTAGTGTAGGAGTCAGTGGGATGTTGATGTTGATATCAGGTAGTGTTGGAGTCAGTGAGATGTTGATATCAGGTAGTGTAGGAGTCAGTGGGATGTTGATGTTGATATCAGGTAGTGTAGGAGTCAGTGAGATGTTGATATCAGGTAGTGTAGGAGTCAGTGGGATATCATGTTGATATCAGGTAGTGTAGGAGTCAGTGGGATGTTGATATCAGGTAGTGTAGGAGTCAGTGAGATGTTGATATCAGGTAGTGTAGGAGTCAGTGGGATGTTGATATCAGGTAGTGTAGGAGTCAGTGAGATGTTGATATCAGGTAGTGTAGGAGTCAGTGAGATGTTGATATCAGGTACTGTAGGAGTCAGTGGGATATTGATGTTGATATCAGGTAGTGTAGGAGTCAGTGGGATGTTTATGTTGATATCAGGTAGTGTAGGAGTCAGTGGGATGTTGATATCAAGTAGTGTTGGAGTCAGTGAGATGTTGATATCAGGTAGTGTTGGAGTCAGTGAGATGTTGATATCGGGTAGTGTAGGAGTCAGAGGATTGTTGATATCAGGTAGTGTTGGAGTCAGTGGGATGTTGATATCAGGTAGTGTTGGAGTCAGTGAGATGTTGATATCAGGTAGTGTAGGAGTCAGTGAGATGTTGATTTCAGGTAGTGTAGGAGTCTGTGGGATGTTGATGTTGATATCAGGCAGTGTAGGAGTCAGTGGGATTTCATGTTGATATCAGGTAGTGTAGGAGTCAGTGGGATGTTGATATCAGGTAGTGTAGGAGTCAGTGAGATGTTGATATCAGGTAGTGTAGGAGTCAGTGGGATGTTGATATCAGGTAGTGTAGGAGTCAGTGGGATGTTGATATCAGGTAGTGTAGGAGTCAGTGAGATGTTGATATCAGGTAGTGTAGGAGTCAGTGGGATGTTGATATCAGGTAGTGCAGGAGTCAGTGAGATGTTGATGTCAGGTAGTGTAGGAGTCAGTGAGATGTTGATATCAGGTACTGTAGGAGTCAGTGGGATATTGATGTTGATATCCGGTAGTGTAGGAGTCAGTGGGATGTTGATGTTGATATCAGGTAGTGTTGGAGTCAGTGGGATGTTGATATCAGGTAGTGTTGGAGTCAGTGAGATGTTGATATCAGGTAGTGTAGAAGTCAGTGAGATGTTGATTTCAGGTAGTGTAGGAGTCTGTGGGCTGTTGATGTTGATATCAGGTAGTGTAGGAGTCAGTGGGATGTTGATGTTGATATCAGGTAGTGTTGGAGTCAGTGAGATGTTGATATCAGGTAGTGTAGGAGTCAGTGGGATGTTGATGTTGATATCAGGTAGTGCAGGAGTCAGTGGGATGTTGATGTTGATATCAGGTAGTGTTGGAGTCAGTGAGATGTTGATATCAGGTAATGTATGAGTCAGTGGGATGTTGATATCAGGTAGTGTTAGAGTCAGTGAGTTGTTGATATCAGGTAGTGTTGGAGTCAGTGGGATGTTGATATCAGGTAGTGTAGGAGTCAGTGAGATGTTGATATCAGGTAGTGTAGGAGTCAGTGAGATGTTGATATCAAGTAGTGTTGGAGTCAGTGAGATGTTGATATCAGGTAGTGTTGGAGTCAGTCAGATGTTGATATCAGGTAGTGTAGGAGTCAGAGGATTGTTGATATCAGGTAGTGTTGGAGTCAGTGGGATGTTGATATCAGGTAGTGTTGGAGTCAGTGAGATGTTGATATCAGGTAGTGTAGAAGTCAGTGAGATGTTGATTTCAGGTAGTGTAGGAGTCTGTGGGATGTTGATGTTGATATCAGGTAGTGCAGGAGTCAGTGGGATATCATGTTGATATCAGGTAGTGTAGGAGTCAGTGGGATGTTGATATCAGGTAGTGTAAGAGTCAGTGGGATGTTGATATCAGGTAGTGCAGGAGTCAGTGAGATGTTGATATCAGGTAGTGTAGGAGTCAGTGAGATGTTGATATCAGGTAGTGTAGGAGTCAGTGAGATGTTGATATCAGGTAGTGTTGGAGACAGTGGGATGTTGATGTTGATATCAGGTAGTGTAGGAGTCAGTGAGATGTTGATATCAGGTAGTGTAGGATTCAGTGGTATGTTGATATCAGGTAGCGTAGGAGTCAGTGGGATGTTGATATCAGGTGATATAGGAGTCAGTGGGATGTTGATATCAGGTAGTGTAGGAGTCAGTGGGATGTTGATATCAGGTAGTGTAGGAGGCAGTGAGATGTTGATGTCAGGTAGTGTAGGAGTCAGTGAGATGTTGATATCAGGTAGTGTAGGAGTCAGTGGGATGTTGATGTTGATATCAGGTAGTGCAGGAGTCAGTGGGATGTTGATGTTGATATCAGGTAGTGTTGGAGTCAGTGAGATGTTGATATCAGGTAGTGTATGAGTCAGTGGGATGTTGATATCAGGTAGTGCAGGAGTCAGTGAGTTGTTGATATCAGGTAGTGTTGGAGTCAGTGGGATGTTGATATCAGGTAGTGTAGGAGTCAGTGAGATGTTGTTATCAGGTAGTGTTGGTGTCAGTGAGATGTCGTTATCAGGTAGTGTAGGAGTCAGTGAGATGTTGATATCAGGTAGTGTAGGAGTCAGTGAGATGTTGATATCAGGTAGTGTAGGAGTCAGTGAGATGTTGATATCAAGTAGTGTTGGAGTCAGTGAGATGTTGATATCAGGTAGTGTTGGAGTCAGTGACATGTTGATATCAGGTAGTGTAGGAGTCAGAGGATTGTTGATATCAGGTAGTGTTGGAGTCAGTGGGATGTTGATATCAGGTAGTGTTGGAGTCAGTGAGATGTTGATATCAGGTAGTGTAGAAGTCAGTGAGATGTTGATTTCAGGTAGTGTAGGAGTCTGTGGGGGAGTCAGAGGATTGTTGATATCAGGTAGTGTTGGAGTCAGTGGGATGTTGATATCAGGTAGTGTTGGAGTCAGTGAGATGTTGATATCAGGTAGTGTAGAAGTCAGTGAGATGTTGATTTCAGGTAGTGTAGGAGTCTGTGGGATGTTGATGTTGATATCAGGTAGTGCAGGAGTCAGTGGGATATCATGTTGATATCAGGTAGTGTAGGAGTCAGTGGGATGTTGATATCAGGTAGTGTAAGAGTCAGTGGGATGTTGATATCAGGTAGTGCAGGAGTCAGTGAGATGTTGATATCAGGTAGTGTAGGAGTCAGTGAGATGTTGATATCAGGTAGTGTAGGAGTCAGTGAGATGTTGATATCAGGTAGTGTTGGAGACAGTGGGATGTTGATGTTGATATCAGGTAGTGTAGGAGTCAGTGAGATGTTGATATCAGGTAGTGTAGGATTCAGTGGTATGTTGATATCAGGTAGCGTAGGAGTCAGTGGGATGTTGATATCAGGTGATATAGGAGTCAGTGGGATGTTGATATCAGGTAGTGTAGGAGTCAGTGGGATGTTGATATCAGGTAGTGTAGGAGGCAGTGAGATGTTGATGTCAGGTAGTGTAGGAGTCAGTGAGATGTTGATATCAGGTAGTGTAGGAGTCAGTGGGATGTTGATGTTGATATCAGGTAGTGCAGGAGTCAGTGGGATGTTGATGTTGATATCAGGTAGTGTAGGAGTCAGTGAGATGTTGATATCAGGTAGTGTAGGAGTCAGTGAGATGTTGATATCAAGTAGTGTTGGAGTCAGTGAGATGTTGATATCAGGTAGTGTTGGAGTCAGTGACATGTTGATATCAGGTAGTGTAGGAGTCAGAGGATTGTTGATATCAGGTAGTGTTGGAGTCAGTGGGATGTTGATATCAGGTAGTGTTGGAGTCAGTGAGATGTTGATATCAGGTAGTGTAGAAGTCAGTGAGATGTTGATTTCAGGTAGTGTAGGAGTCTGTGGGATGTTGATGTTGATATCAGGTAGTGTAGGAGTCAGTGGGATATCATGATGATATCAGGTAGTGTTAGGAGTCAGTGGGATGTTGATATCAGGTAGTGTAGGATTCAGTGAGATGTTGATATCAGGTAGTGTAGGAGTCAGTGGGATGTTGATATCAGGTAGTGTAGGAGTCAGTGGGATGTTGATATCAGGTAGTGTAGGAGTCAGTGAGATGTTGATATCAGGTAGTGTAAGAGTCAGTGGGATGTTGATATCAGGTAGTGCAGGAGTCAGTGAGATGTTGATGTCAGGTAGTGTAGGAGTCAGTGAGATGTTGATATCAGGTACTGTAGGAGTCAGTGGGATATTGATGTTGATATCAGGTAGTGTAGGAGTCAGTGGGATGTTGATGTTGATATCAGGTAAGTTTGGAGTCAGTGAGATGTTGATATCAGGTAGTGTAGCAGTCAGTGAGATGTTGATATCAGGTAGTGTTGGAGACAGTGGGATGTTGATGTTGATATCAGGTAGTGTAGGAGTCAGTGAGATGTTGATATCAGGTAGTGTAGGAGTCAGTGAGATGTTGATATCAGGTAGTGTAGGAGTCAGTGGGATGTTGATATCAGGTAGTGTAGGAGTCAGTGAGATGTTGATTTCAGGTAGTGTAGGAGTCAGTGAGATGTTGATATCAGGTAGTGTAGGAGTCAGTGGTATGTTGATATCAGGTAGTGCAGGAGTCAGTGAGATGTTGATGTCAGGTAGTGTAGGAGTCAGTGAGATGTTGATATCAGGTACTGTAGGAGTCAGTGGGATATTGATGTTGATATCAGGTAGTGTAGGAGTCAGTGGGATGTTGATGTTGATATCAGGTAGTGTAGGAGTCAGTGGGATGTTGATATCAAGTAGTGTTGGAGTCAGTGAGATGTTGATATCAGGTAGTGTTGGAGTCAGTGAGATGTTGATATCGGGTAGTGTAGGAGTCAGAGGATTGTTGATATCAGGTAGTGTTGGAGTCAGTGGGATGTTGATATCAGGTAGTGTTGGAGTCAGTGAGATGTTGATATCAGGTAGTGTAGGAGTCAGTGAGATGTTGATTTCAGGTAGTGTAGGAGTCTGTGGGATGTTGATGTTGATATCAGGCAGTGTAGGAGTCAGTGGGATATCATGTTGATATCAGGTAGTGTAGGAGTCAGTGGGATGTTGATATCAGGTAGTGTAGGAGTCAGTGAGATGTTGATATCAGGTAGTGTAGGAGTCAGTGGGATGTTGATATCAGGTAGTGTAGGAGTCAGTGGGATGTTGATATCAGGTAGTGTAGGAGTCAGTGAGATGTTGATATCAGGTAGTGTAGGAGTCAGTGGGATGTTGATATCAGGTAGTGCAGGAGTCAGTGAGATGTTGATGTCAGGTAGTGTAGGAGTCAGTGAGATGTTGATATCAGGTACTGTAGGAGTCAGTGGGATATTGATGTTGATATCCGGTAGTGTAGGAGTCAGTGGGATGTTGATGTTGATATCAGGTAGTGTTGGAGTCAGTGGGATGTTGATATCAGGTAGTGTTGGAGTCAGTGAGATGTTGATATCAGGTAGTGTAGAAGTCAGTGAGATGTTGATTTCAGGTAGTGTAGGAGTCTGTGGGCTGTTGATGTTGATATCAGGTAGTGTAGGAGTCAGTGGGATGTTGATGTTGATATCAGGTAGTGTTGGAGTCAGTGAGATGTTGATATCAGGTAGTGTAGGAGTCAGTGGGATGTTGATGTTGATATCAGGTAGTGCAGGAGTCAGTGGGATGTTGATGTTGATATCAGGTAGTGTTGGAGTCAGTGAGATGTTGATATCAGGTAATGTATGAGTCAGTGGGATGTTGATATCAGGTAGTGTTAGAGTCAGTGAGTTGTTGATATCAGGTAGTGTTGGAGTCAGTGGGATGTTGATATCAGGTAGTGTAGGAGTCAGTGAGATGTTGATATCAGGTAGTGTAGGAGTCAGTGAGATGTTGATATCAAGTAGTGTTGGAGTCAGTGAGATGTTGATATCAGGTAGTGTTGGAGTCAGTCAGATGTTGATATCAGGTAGTGTAGGAGTCAGAGGATTGTTGATATCAGGTAGTGTTGGAGTCAGTGGGATGTTGATATCAGGTAGTGTTGGAGTCAGTGAGATGTTGATATCAGGTAGTGTAGAAGTCAGTGAGATGTTGATTTCAGGTAGTGTAGGAGTCTGTGGGATGTTGATGTTGATATCAGGTAGTGCAGGAGTCAGTGGGATATCATGTTGATATCAGGTAGTGTAGGAGTCAGTGGGATGTTGATATCAGGTAGTGTAAGAGTCAGTGGGATGTTGATATCAGGTAGTGCAGGAGTCAGTGAGATGTTGATATCAGGTAGTGTAGGAGTCAGTGAGATGTTGATATCAGGTAGTGTAGGAGTCAGTGAGATGTTGATATCAGGTAGTGTTGGAGACAGTGGGATGTTGATGTTGATATCAGGTAGTGTAGGAGTCAGTGAGATGTTGATATCAGGTACTGTAGGAGTCAGTTAGATGTTGATGTCAGGTAGTGTAGGAGTCAGTGAGATGTTGATATCAGGTACTGAAGGAGTCAGTGGGATGTTGATGTTGATATCAGGTAGTGTTGGAGTCAGTGAGATGTTGATATCAGGTAGTGTAGGATTCAGTGGTATGTTGATATCAGGTAGCGTAGGAGTCAGTGGGATGTTGATATCAGGTGATATAGGAGTCAGTGGGATGTTGATATCAGGTAGTGTAGGAGTCAGTGGGATGTTGATATCAGGTAGTGTAGGAGGCAGTGAGATGTTGATGTCAGGTAGTGTAGGAGTCAGTGAGATGTTGATATCAGGTAGTGTAGGAGTCAGTGGGATGTTGATGTTGATATCAGGTAGTGCAGGAGTCAGTGGGATGTTGATGTTGATATCAGGTAGTGTTGGAGTCAGTGAGATGTTGATATCAGGTAGTGTATGAGTCAGTGGGATGTTGATATCAGGTAGTGTTAGAGTCAGTGAGTTGTTGATATCAGGTAGTGTTGGAGTCAGTGGGATGTTGATATCAGGTAGTGTAGGAGTCAGTGAGATGTTGTTATCAGGTAGTGTTGGTGTCAGTGAGATGTCGTTATCAGGTAGTGTAGGAGTCAGTGAGATGTTGATATCAGGTAGTGTAGGAGTCAGTGAGATGTTGATATCAGGTAGTGTAGGAGTCAGTGAGATGTTGATATCAAGTAGTGTTGGAGTCAGTGAGATGTTGATATCAGGTAGTGTTGGAGTCAGTGACATGTTGATATCAGGTAGTGTAGGAGTCAGAGGATTGTTGATATCAGGTAGTGTTGGAGTCAGTGGGATGTTGATATCAGGTAGTGTTGGAGTCAGTGAGATGTTGATATCAGGTAGTGTAGAAGTCAGTGAGATGTTGATTTCAGGTAGTGTAGGAGTCTGTGGGATGTTGATGTTGATATCAGGTAGTGTAGGAGTCAGTGGGATATCATGATGATATCAGGTAGTGTTAGGAGTCAGTGGGATGTTGATATCAGGTAGTGTAGGATTCAGTGAGATGTTGATATCAGGTAGTGTAGGAGTCAGTGGGATGTTGATATCAGGTAGTGTAGGAGTCAGTGGGATGTTGATATCAGGTAGTGTAGGAGTCAGTGAGATGTTGATATCAGGTAGTGTAAGAGTCAGTGGGATGTTGATATCAGGTAGTGCAGGAGTCAGTGAGATGTTGATGTCAGGTAGTGTAGGAGTCAGTGAGATGTTGATATCAGGTACTGTAGGAGTCAGTGGGATATTGATGTTGATATCAGGTAGTGTAGGAGTCAGTGGGATGTTGATGTTGATATCAGGTAAGTTTGGAGTCAGTGAGATGTTGATATCAGGTAGTGTAGCAGTCAGTGAGATGTTGATATCAGGTAGTGTTGGAGACAGTGGGATGTTGATGTTGATATCAGGTAGTGTAGGAGTCAGTGAGATGTTGATATCAGGTAGTGTAGGAGTCAGTTAGATGTTGATGTCAGGTAGTGTTGGAGTCAGTGAGATGTTGATATCAGGTACTGAAGGATTCAGTGGGATGTTGATGTTGATATCAGGTAGTGTAGGAGTCAGTGAGATGTTGATATCAGGTAGTGTTGGAGACAGTGGGATGTTGATGTTGATATCAGGTAGTGTTGTAGTCAGTGAGATGTTTATATCAGGTAGTGTAGGAGTCAGTGAGATGTTGATATCAGGTAGTGTTGGAGTCAGTGAGATGTTGATATCAGGTAGTGTTGTAGTCAGTGGGATGTTGATATCAGGTAGTGTAGGAGTCAGTGAGATGTTGATATCAGGTAGTGTAGGAGTCAGTGAGATGTTGATATCAGGTAGTGTAGGAGTCAGTGAGATGTTGATATCAGGTAGTGTAGGAGTCAGTGAGATGTTGATATCAGGTAGTGTAGGAGTCAGTGAGATGTTGATATCAGGTAGTGTTGGAGTCAGTGAGATGTTGATATCAGGTAGTGTAGGAGTCAGTGAGATGTTGATATCAGGTATTGTTGGAGTCAGTGGGATGTTGATATCAGGTAGTGTAGGAGACAGTGGGATGTTGATGTTGATATCAGGTAGTGTAGGAGTCAGTGGGATACCATGTTGATATCAGTTGGTGTAGGAGTCAGTGGGATGTTGATATCAGGTGATATAGGAGTCAGTGGGATGTTGATATCAGGTAGTGTAGGAGTCAGTGGGATGTTGATATCAGGTAGTGTAGGAGGCAGTGAGATGTTGATGTCAGGTAGTGTAGGAGTCAGTGAGATGTTGATATCAGGTAGTGTAGGAGTCAGTGGGATGTTGATGTTGATATCAGGTAGTGCAGGAGTCAGTGGGATGTTGATGTTGATATCAGGTAGTGTTGGAGTCAGTGAGATGTTGATATCAGGTAGTGTATGAGTGAGTGGGATGTTGATATCAGGTAGTGTTAGAGTCAGTGAGTTGTTGATATCAGGTAGTGTTGGAGTCAGTGGGATGTTGATATCAGGTAGTGTAGGAGTCAGTGAGATCTTGATATCAGGTAGTGTAGGAGTCAGTGGGATGTTGATATCAGGTAGTGTAGGAGTCAGTGGGATGTTGATATCAGGTAGTGTAGGAGTCAGTGAGATGTTGATATCAGGTAGTGTAGGAGTCAGTGGTATGTTGATATCAGGTAGTGCAGGAGTCAGTGAGATGTTGATGTCAGGTAGTGTAGGAGTCAGTGAGATGTTGATATCAGGTACTGTAGGAGTCAGTGGGATATTGATGTTGATATCAGGTAGTGTAGGAGTCAGTGGGATGTTGATGTTGATATCAGGTAGTGTAGGAGTCAGTGGGATGTTGATATCAAGTAGTGTTGGAGTCAGTGAGATGTTGATATCAGGTAGTGTTGGAGTCAGTGAGATGTTGATATCGGGTAGTGTAGGAGTCAGAGGATTGTTGATATCAGGTAGTGTTGGAGTCAGTGGGATGTTGATATCAGGTAGTGTTGGAGTCAGTGAGATGTTGATATCAGGTAGTGTAGGAGTCAGTGAGATGTTGATTTCAGGTAGTGTAGGAGTCTGTGGGATGTTGATGTTGATATCAGGCAGTGTAGGAGTCAGTGGGATATCATGTTGATATCAGGTAGTGTAGGAGTCAGTGGGATGTTGATATCAGGTAGTGTAGGAGTCAGTGAGATGTTGATATCAGGTAGTGTAGGAGTCAGTGGGATGTTGATATCAGGTAGTGTAGGAGTCAGTGGGATGTTGATATCAGGTAGTGTAGGAGTCAGTGAGATGTTGATATCAGGTAGTGTAGGAGTCAGTGGGATGTTGATATCAGGTAGTGCAGGAGTCAGTGAGATGTTGATGTCAGGTAGTGTAGGAGTCAGTGAGATGTTGATATCAGGTACTGTAGGAGTCAGTGGGATATTGATGTTGATATCCGGTAGTGTAGGAGTCAGTGGGATGTTGATGTTGATATCAGGTAGTGTTGGAGTCAGTGGGATGTTGATATCAGGTAGTGTTGGAGTCAGTGAGATGTTGATATCAGGTAGTGTAGAAGTCAGTGAGATGTTGATTTCAGGTAGTGTAGGAGTCTGTGGGCTGTTGATGTTGATATCAGGTAGTGTAGGAGTCAGTGCGATACCATGTTGATATCAGTTGGTGTAGGAGTCAGTGGGATGTTGATATCAGGTGATATAGGAGTCAGTGGGATGTTGATATCAGGTAGTGTAGGAGTCAGTGGGATGTTGATATCAGGTAGTGTAGGAGGCAGTGAGATGTTGATGTCAGGTAGTGTAGGAGTCAGTGAGATGTTGATATCAGGTAGTGTAGGAGTCAGTGGGATGTTGATGTTGATATCAGGTAGTGCAGGAGTCAGTGGGATGTTGATGTTGATATCAGGTAGTGTTGGAGTCAGTGAGATGTTGATATCAGGTAATGTATGAGTCAGTGGGATGTTGATATCAGGTAGTGTTAGAGTCAGTGAGTTGTTGATATCAGGTAGTGTTGGAGTCAGTGGGATGTTGATATCAGGTAGTGTAGGAGTCAGAGGATTGTTGATATCAGGTAGTGTTGGAGTCAGTGGGATGTTGATATCAGGTAGTGTTGGAGTCAGTGAGATGTTGATATCAGGTAGTGTTGGAGTCAGTCAGATGTTGATATCAGGTAGTGTAGGAGTCAGAGGATTGTTGATATCAGGTAGTGTTGGAGTCAGTGGGATGTTGATATCAGGTAGTGTTGGAGTCAGTGAGATGTTGATATCAGGTAGTGTAGAAGTCAGTGAGATGTTGATTTCAGGTAGTGTAGGAGTCTGTGGGATGTTGATGTTGATATCAGGTAGTGCAGGAGTCAGTGGGATATCATGTTGATATCAGGTAGTGTAGGAGTCAGTGGGATGTTGATATCAGGTAGTGTAAGAGTCAGTGGGATGTTGATATCAGGTAGTGCAGGAGTCAGTGAGATGTTGATATCAGGTAGTGTAGGAGTCAGTGAGATGTTGATATCAGGTAGTGTAGGAGTCAGTGAGATGTTGATATCAGGTAGTGTTGGAGTCAGTGAGATGTTGATATCAGGTAGTGTAGGAGTCAGTGAGATGTTGATATCAGGTATTGTTGGAGTCAGTGGGATGTTGATATCAGGTAGTGTAGGAGACAGTGGGATGTTGATGTTGATATCAGGTAGTGTAGGAGTCAGTGGGATACCATGTTGATATCAGGTAGTGTAGGAGTCAGTGGGATGTTGATATCAGGTAGTGTAGGAGTCAGTGGGATGTTGATATCAGGTGATATAGGAGTCAGTGGGATGTTGATATCAGGTAGTGTAGGAGTCAGTGGGATGTTGATATCAGGTAGTGTAGAGGCAGTGAGATGTTGATATCAGGTAGTGTAGGAGTCAGTGGAATGTTGATGTTGATATCAGGTAGTGCAGGAGTCAGTGGGATGTTGATGTTGATATCAGGTAGTGTTGGAGTCAGTGAGATGTTGATATCAGGTAGTGTATGAGTCAGTGGGATGTTGATATCAGGTAGTGTTAGAGTCAGTGAGTTGTTGATATCAGGTAGTGTTGGAGTCAGTGGGATGTTGATATCAGGTAGTGTAGGAGTCAGTGAGATGTTGTTATCAGGTAGTGTTGGAGTCAGTGAGATGTTGTTATCAGGTAGTGTAGGAGTCAGTGAGATGTTGATATCAGGTAGTGTAGGAGTCAGTGAGATGTTGATATCAGGTAGTGTAGGAGTCAGTGAGATGTTGATATCAAGTAGTGTTGGAGTCAGTGAGATGTTGATATCAGGTAGTGTTGGAGTCAGTGAGATGTTGATATCGGGTAGTGTAGGAGTCAGAGGATTGTTGATATCAGGTAGTGTTGGAGTCAGTGGGATGTTGATATCAGGTAGTGTTGGAGTCAGTGAGATGTTGATATCAGGTAGTGTAGGAGTTAGTGAGATGTTGATTTCAGGTAGTGTAGGAGTCTGTGGGATGTTGATGTTGATATCAGGCAGTGTAGGAGTCAGTGGGATATCATGTTGATATCAGGTAGTGTAGGAGTCAGTGGGATGTTGATATCAGGTAGTGTAGGAGTCAGTGAGATGTTGATATCAGGTAGTGTAGGAGTCAGTGGGATGTTGATATCAGGTAGTGTAGGAGTCAGTGGGATGTTGATATCAGGTAGTGTAGGAGTCAGTGAGAAGTTGATATCAGGTAGTGTAGGAGTCAGTGGGATGTTGATATCAGGTAGTGCAGGAGTCAGTGAGATGTTGATGTCAGGTAGTGTAGGAATCAGTGAGATGTTGATATCAGGTACTGTAGGAGTCAGTGGGATATTGATGTTGATATCAGGTAGTGTAGGAGTCAGTGAGATGTTGTTATCAGGTAGTGTTGGAGTCAGTGAGATGTTGTTATCAGGTAGTGTAGGAGTCAGTGAGATGTTGATATCAGGTAGTGTATGAGTCAGTGGGATGTTGATATCAGGTAGTGTTAGAGTCAGTGAGTTGTTGATATCAGGTAGTGTTGGAGTCAGTGGGATGTTGATATCAGGTAGTGTAGGAGTCAGTGAGATGTTGTTATCAGGAAGTGTTGGAGTCAGTGAGATGTTGTTATCAGGTAGTGTAGGAGTCATTGAGATGTTGATATCAGGTAGTGTAGGAGTCAGTGAGATGTTGATATCAGGTAGTGTAGGAGTCAGTGAGATGTTGATATCAAGTAGTGTTGGAGTCAGTGAGATGTTGATATCAGGTAGTGTTGGAGTCAGTGAGATGTTGATATCGGGTAGTGTAGGAGTCAGAGGATTGTTGATATCAGGTAGTGTTGGAGTCAGTGTGATGTTGATATCAGGTAGTGTTGGAGTCAGTGAGATGTTGATATCAGGTAGTGTAGGAGTCAGTGAGATGTTGATTTCAGGTAGTGTAGGAGTCTGTGGGATGTTGATGTTGATATCAGGCAGTGTAGGAGTCAGTGGGATATCATGTTGATATCAGGTAGTGTAGGAGTCAGTGGGATGTTGATATCAGGTAGTGTAGGAGTCAGTGAGATGTTGATATCAGGTAGTGTAGGAGTCAGTGGGATGTTGATATCAGGTAGTGTAGGAGTCAGTGGGATGTTGATATCAGGTAGTGTAGGAGTCAGTGAGATGTTGATATCAGGTAGTGTAGGAGTCAGTGGGATGTTGATATCAGGTAGTGCAGGAGTCAGTGAGATGTTGATGTCAGATAGTGTAGGAGTCAGTGAGATGTTGATATCAGGTACTGTAGGAGTCAGTGGGATATTGATGTTGATATCAGGTAGTGTAGGAGTCAGTGGGATGTTGATGTTGATATCAGGTAGTGTAGGAGTCAGTGGGATGTTGATATCAAGTAGTGTTGGAGTCAGTGAGATGTTGATATCAGGTAGTGTTGGAGTCAGTGAGATGTTGATATCGGGTAGTGTAGGAGTCAGAGGATTGTTGATATCAGGTAGTGTTGGAGTCAGTGGGATGTTGATATCAGGTAGTGTTGGAGTCAGTGAGATGTTGATATCAGGTAGTGTAGGAGTCAGTGAGATGTTGATTTCAGGTAGTGTAGGAGTCTGTGGGATGTTGATGTTGATATCAGGCAGTGTAGGAGTCAGTGGGATATCATGTTGATATCAGGTAGTGTAGGAGTCAGTGGGATGTTGATATCAGGTAGTGTAGGAGTCAGTGAGATGTTGATATCAGGTAGTGTAGGAGTCAGTGGGATGTTGATATCAGGTAGTGTAGGAGTCAGTGGGATGTTGATATCAGGTAGTGTAGGAGTCAGTGAGATGTTGATATCAGGTAGTGTAGGAGTCAGTGGGATGTTGATATCAGGTAGTGCAGGAGTCAGTGAGATGTTGATGTCAGGTAGTGTAGGAGTCAGTGAGATGTTGATATCAGGTACTGTAGGAGTCAGTGGGATATTGATGTTGATATCCGGTAGTGTAGGAGTCAGTGGGATGTTGATGTTGATATCAGGTAGTGTTGGAGTCAGTGGGATGTTGATATCAGGTAGTGTTGGAGTCAGTGAGATGTTGATATCAGGTAGTGTAGAAGTCAGTGAGATGTTGATTTCAGGTAGTGTAGGAGTCTGTGGGCTGTTGATGTTGATATCAGGTAGTGTAGGAGTCAGTGCGATACCATGTTGATATCAGTTGGTGTAGGAGTCAGTGGGATGTTGATATCAGGTGATATAGGAGTCAGTGGGATGTTGATATCAGGTAGTGTAGGAGTCAGTGGGATGTTGATATCAGGTAGTGTAGGAGGCAGTGAGATGTTGATGTCAGGTAGTGTAGGAGTCAGTGAGATGTTGATATCAGGTAGTGTAGGAGTCAGTGGGATGTTGATGTTGATATCAGGTAGTGCAGGAGTCAGTGGGATGTTGATGTTGATATCAGGTAGTGTTGGAGTCAGTGAGATGTTGATATCAGGTAATGTATGAGTCAGTGGGATGTTGATATCAGGTAGTGTTAGAGTCAGTGAGTTGTTGATATCAGGTAGTGTTGGAGTCAGTGGGATGTTGATATCAGGTAGTGTAGGAGTCAGTGAGATGTTGATATCAGGTAGTGTAGGAGTCAGTGAGATGTTGATATCAAGTAGTGTTGGAGTCAGTGAGATGTTGATATCAGGTAGTGTTGGAGTCAGTCAGATGTTGATATCAGGTAGTGTAGGAGTCAGAGGATTGTTGATATCAGGTAGTGTTGGAGTCAGTGGGATGTTGATATCAGGTAGTGTTGGAGTCAGTGAGATGTTGATATCAGGTAGTGTAGAAGTCAGTGAGATGTTGATTTCAGGTAGTGTAGGAGTCTGTGGGATGTTGATGTTGATATCAGGTAGTGCAGGAGTCAGTGGGATATCATGTTGATATCAGGTAGTGTAGGAGTCAGTGGGATGTTGATATCAGGTAGTGTAAGAGTCAGTGGGATGTTGATATCAGGTAGTGCAGGAGTCAGTGAGATGTTGATATCAGGTAGTGTAGGAGTCAGTGAGATGTTGATATCAGGTAGTGTAGGAGTCAGTGAGATGTTGATATCAGGTAGTGTTGGAGTCAGTGAGATGTTGATATCAGGTAGTGTAGGAGTCAGTGAGATGTTGATATCAGGTATTGTTGGAGTCAGTGGGATGTTGATATCAGGTAGTGTAGGAGACAGTGGGATGTTGATGTTGATATCAGGTAGTGTAGGAGTCAGTGGGATACCATGTTGATATCAGGTAGTGTAGGAGTCAGTGGGATGTTGATATCAGGTAGTGTAGGAGTCAGTGGGATGTTGATATCAGGTGATATAGGAGTCAGTGGGATGTTGATATCAGGTAGTGTAGGAGTCAGTGGGATGTTGATATCAGGTAGTGTAGAGGCAGTGAGATGTTGATATCAGGTAGTGTAGGAGTCAGTGGGATGTTGATGTTGATATCAGGTAGTGCAGGAGTCAGTGGGATGTTGATGTTGATATCAGGTAGTGTTGGAGTCAGTGAGATGTTGATATCAGGTAGTGTATGAGTCAGTGGGATGTTGATATCAGGTAGTGTTAGAGTCAGTGAGTTGTTGATATCAGGTAGTGTTGGAGTCAGTGGGATGTTGATATCAGGTAGTGTAGGAGTCAGTGAGATGTTGTTATCAGGTAGTGTTGGAGTCAGTGAGATGTTGTTATCAGGTAGTGTAGGAGTCAGTGAGATGTTGATATCAGGTAGTGTAGGAGTCAGTGAGATGTTGATATCAGGTAGTGTAGGAGTCAGTGAGATGTTGATATCAAGTAGTGTTGGAGTCAGTGAGATGTTGATATCAGGTAGTGTTGGAGTCAGTGAGATGTTGATATCGGGTAGTGTAGGAGTCAGAGGATTGTTGATATCAGGTAGTGTTGGAGTCAGTGGGATGTTGATATCAGGTAGTGTTGGAGTCAGTGAGATGTTGATATCAGGTAGTGTAGGAGTCAGTGAGATGTTGATTTCAGGTAGTGTAGGAGTCTGTGGGATGTTGATGTTGATATCAGGCAGTGTAGGAGTCAGTGGGATATCATGTTGATATCAGGTAGTGTAGGAGTCAGTGGGATGTTGATATCAGGTAGTGTAGGAGTCAGTGAGATGTTGATATCAGGTAGTGTAGGAGTCAGTGGGATGTTGATATCAGGTAGTGTAGGAGTCAGTGGGATGTTGATATCAGGTAGTGTAGGAGTCAGTGAGAAGTTGATATCAGGTAGTGTAGGAGTCAGTGGGATGTTGATATCAGGTAGTGCAGGAGTCAGTGAGATGTTGATGTCAGGTAGTGTAGGAATCAGTGAGATGTTGATATCAGGTACTGTAGGAGTCAGTGGGATATTGATGTTGATATCAGGTAGTGTAGGAGTCAGTGGGATGTTGATGTTGATATCAGGTAGTGTTGGAGTCAGTGGGATGTTGATATCAGGTAGTGTTGGAGTCAGTGAGATGTTGATATCAGGTAGTGTAGAAGTCAGTGAGATGTTGATTTCAGGTAGTGTAGGAGTCTGTGGGATGTTGATGTTGATATCAGGTAGTGTAGGAGTCAGTGGGATATCATGTTGATATCAGGTAGTGTAGGAGTCAGTGGGATGTTGATATCAGGTAGTGTAAGAGTCAGTGGGATGTTGATATCAGGTAGTGCAGGAGTCAGTGAGATGTTGATATCAGGTAGTGTAGGAGTCAGTGAGATGTTGATATCAGGTAGTGTAGGAGTCAGTGAGATGTTGATATCAGGTAGTGTTGGAGTCAGTGAGATGTTGATATCAGGTAGTGTAGGAGTCAGTGAGATGTTGATATCAGGTATTGTTGGAGTCAGTGGGATGTTGATATCAGGTAGTGTAGGAGACAGTGGGATGTTGATGTTGATATCAGGTAGTGTAGGAGTCAGTGGGATACCATGTTGATATCAGGTAGTGTAGGAGTCAGTGGGATGTTGATATCAGGTAGTGTAGGAGTCAGTGGGATGTTGATATCAGGTGATATAGGAGTCAGTGAGATGTTGATATCAGGTAGTGTTGGAGACAGTGGGATGTTGATGTTGATATCAGGTAGTGTATGAGTCAGTGAGATGTTGATATCAGGTAGTGTTGGAGTCAGTGAGATGTTGATATCAGGTACTGAAGGAGTCAGTGGGATGTTGATATCAGGTAGTGTAAGAGTCAGTGGGATGTTGATATCAGGTAGTGCAGGAGTCAGTGAGATGTTGATGTCAGGTAGTGTAGGAGTCAGTGAGATGTTGATATCAGGTACTGTAGGAGTCAGTGGGATATTGATGTGGATATCAGGTAGTGTAGGAGTCAGTGGGATGTTGATGTTGATATCAGGTAGTGTAGGAGTCAGTGGGATGTTGATGTTGATATCAGGTAGTGTTGGAGTCAGTGAGATGTTGATATCAGGTAGTGTAGCAGTCAGTGACATGTTGATATCAGGTAGTGTTGGAGACAGTGGGATGTTGATGTTGATATCAGGTAGTGTAGGAGTCAGTGAGATGTTGATATCAGGTAGTGTAGGAGTCAGTTAGATGTTGATGTCAGGTAGTGTAGGAGTCAGTGAGATGTTGATATCAGGTACTGAAGGAGTCAGTGGGATGTTGATGTTGATATCAGGTAGTGTTGGAGTCAGTGAGATGTTGATATCAGGTAGTGTAGGAGTCAGTGAGATGTTGATATCAGGTAGTGTTGGAGACAGTGGGATGTTGATGTTGATATCAGGTAGTGTTGTAGTCAGTGAGATGTTGATATCAGGTAGTGTAGGAGTCAGTGAGATGTTGATATCAGGTAGTGTTGGAGTCAGTGAGATGTTGATATCAGGTAGTGTTGTAGTCAGTGGGATGTTGATATCAGGTAGTGTAGGAGTCAGTGAGATGTTGATATCAGGTAGTGTAGGAGTCAGTGAGATGTTGATATCAGGTAGTGTAGGAGTCAGTGAGATGTTGATATCAGGTAGTGTAGGAGTCAGTGAGATGTTGATATCAGGTAGTGTAGGAGTCAGTGAGATGTTGATATCAGGTAGTGTTGGAGTCAGTGAGATGTTGATATCAGGTAGTGTAGGAGTCAGTGAGATGTTGATATCAGGTATTGTTGGAGTCAGTGGGATGTTGATATCAGGTAGTGTAGGAGACATTGGGATGTTGATGTTGATATCAGGTAGTGTAGGAGTCAGTGGGATACCATGTTGATATCAGGTAGTGCAGGAGTCAGTGGGATGTTGATATCAGGTAGTGTAGGAGTCAGTGGGATGTTGATATCAGGTGATATAGGAGTCAGTGGGATGTTGATATCAGGTAGTGTAGGAGTCAGTGGGATGTTGATATCAGGTAGTGTAGGAGTCAGTGAGATGTTGATATCGGGTAGTGTAGGAGTCAGAGGATTGTTGATATCAGGTAGTGTTGGAGTCAGTGGGATGTTGATATCAGGTAGTGTTGGAGTCAGTGAGATGTTGATATCAGGTAGTGTAGGAGTCAGTGAGATGTTGATTTCAGGTAGTGTAGGAGTCTGTGGGATGTTGATGTTGATATCAGGCAGTGTAGGAGTCAGTGGGATATCATGTTGATATCAGGTAGTGTAGGAGTCAGTGGGATGTTGATATCAGGTAGTGTAGGAGTCAGTGAGATGTTGATATCAGGTAGTGTAGGAGTCAGTGGGATGTTGATATCAGGTAGTGTAGGAGTCAGTGGGATGTTGATATCAGGTAGTGTAGGAGTCAGTGAGAAGTTGATATCAGGTAGTGTAGGAGTCAGTGGGATGTTGATATCAGGTAGTGCAGGAGTCAGTGAGATGTTGATGTCAGGTAGTGTAGGAATCAGTGAGATGTTGATATCAGGTACTGTAGGAGTCAGTGGGATATTGATGTTGATATCAGGTAGTGTAGGAGTCAGTGAGATGTTGTTATCAGGTAGTGTTGGAGTCAGTGAGATGTTGTTATCAGGTAGTGTAGGAGTCAGTGAGATGTTGATATCAGGTAGTGTATGAGTCAGTGGGATGTTGATATCAGGTAGTGTTAGAGTCAGTGAGTTGTTGATATCAGGTAGTGTTGGAGTCAGTGGGATGTTGATATCAGGTAGTGTAGGAGTCAGTGAGATGTTGTTATCAGGTAGTGTTGGAGTCAGTGAGATGTTGTTATCAGGTAGTGTAGGAGTCAGTGAGATGTTGATATCAGGTAGTGTAGGAGTCAGTGAGATGTTGATATCAGGTAGTGTAGGAGTCAGTGAGATGTTGATATCAAGTAGTGTTGGAGTCAGTGAGATGTTGATAT
The DNA here is from genome assembly GCF_965601325.2 of Salmo salar. Taxonomy (NCBI): domain Eukaryota; kingdom Metazoa; phylum Chordata; class Actinopteri; order Salmoniformes; family Salmonidae; genus Salmo; species Salmo salar. Next base: position 117,182,738 of record NC_138291.1, on the reverse strand, counting down.
CAGGTAGTGTTGGAGTCAGTGAGATGTTGATATCGGGTAGTGTAGGAGTCAGAGGATTGTTGATATCAGGTAGTGTTGGAGTCAGTGTGATGTTGATATCAGGTAGTGTTGGAGTCAGTGAGATGTTGATATCAGGTAGTGTAGGAGTCAGTGAGATGTTGATTTCAGGTAGTGTAGGAGTCTGTGGGATGTTGATGTTGATATCAGGCAGTGTAGGAGTCAGTGGGATATCATGTTGATATCAGGTAGTGTAGGAGTCAGTGGGATGTTGATATCAGGTAGTGTAGGAGTCAGTGAGATGTTGATATCAAGTAGTGTAGGAGTCAGTGGGATGTTGATATCAGGTAGTGTAGGAGTCAGTGGGATGTTGATATCAGGTAGTGTAGGAGTCAGTGAGATGTTGATATCAGGTAGTGTAGGAGTCAGTGGGATGTTGATATCAGGTAGTGCAGGAGTCAGTGAGATGTTGATGTCAGGTAGTGTAGGAGTCTGTGGGATGTTGATGTTGATATCAGGCAGTGTAGGAGTCAGTGGGATATCATGTTGATATCAGGTAGTGTAGGAGTCAGTGGGATGTTGATATCAGGTAGTGTAGGAGTCAGTGAGATGTTGATATCAGGTAGTGTAGGAGTCAGTGGGATGTTGATATCAGGTAGTGTAGGAGTCAGTGGGATGTTGATATCAGGTAGTGTAGGAGTCAGTGAGAAGTTGATATCAGGTAGTGTAGGAGTCAGTGGGATGTTGATATCAGGTAGTGCAGGAGTCAGTGAGATGTTGATGTCAGGTAGTGTAGGAATCAGTGAGATGTTGATATCAGGTACTGTAGGAGTCAGTGGGATATTGATGTTGATATCAGGTAGTGTAGGAGTCAGTGAGATGTTGTTATCAGGTAGTGTTGGAGTCAGTGAGATGTTGTTATCAGGTAGTGTAGGAGTCAGTGAGATGTTGATATCAGGTAGTGTATGAGTCAGGGGGATGTTGATATCAGGTAGTGTTAGAGTCAGTGAGTTGTTGATATCAGGTAGTGTTGGAGTCAGTGGGATGTTGATATCAGGTAGTGTAGGAGTCAGTGAGATGTTGTTATCAGGTAGTGTTGGAGTCAGTGAGATGTTGTTATCAGGTAGTGTAGGAGTCAGTGAGATGTTGATATCAGGTAGTGTAGGAGTCAGTGAGATGTTGATATCAGGTAGTGTAGGAGTCAGTGAGATGTTGATATCAAGTAGTGTTGGAGTCAGTGAGATGTTGATTTCAGGTAGTGTTGGAGTCAGTGAGATGTTGATATCGGGTAGTGTAGGAGTCAGAGGATTGTTGATATCAGGTAGTGTTGGAGTCAGTGTGATGTTGATATCAGGTAGTGTTGGAGTCAGTGAGATGTTGATATCAGGTAGTGTAGGAGTCAGTGAGATGTTGATTTCAGGTAGTGTAGGAGTCTGTGGGATGTTGATGTTGATATCAGGCAGTGTAGGAGTCAGTGGGATATCATGTTGATATCAGGTAGTGTAGGAGTCAGTGGGATGTTGATATCAGGTAGTGTAGGAGTCAGTGAGATGTTGATATCAGGTAGTGTAGGAGTCAGTGGGATGTTGATATCAGGTAGTGTAGGAGTCAGTGGGATGTTGATATCAGGTAGTGTAGGAGTCAGTGAGATGTTGAAATCAGGTAGTGTAGGAGTCAGTGGGATGTTGATATCAGGTAGTGCAGGAGTCAGTGAGATGTTGATGTCAGGTAGTGTAGGAGTCAGTGAGATGTTGATATCAGGTACTGTAGGAGTCAGTGGGATATTGATGTTGATATCAGGTAGTGTAGGAGTCAGTGGGATGTTGATGTTGATATCAGGTAGTGTAGGAGTCAGTGGGATGTTGATATCAAGTAGTGTTGGAGTCAGTGAGATGTTGATATCAGGTAGTGTTGGAGTCAGTGAGATGTTGATATCGGGTAGTGTAGGAGTCAGAGGATTGTTGATATCAGGTAGTGTTGGAGTCAGTGGGATGTTGATATCAGGTAGTGTTGGAGTCAGTGAGATGTTGATATCAGGTAGTGTAGGAGTCAGTGAGATGTTGATTTCAGGTAGTGTAGGAGTCTGTGGGATGTTGATGTTGATATCAGGCAGTGTAGGAGTCAGTGGGATATCATGTTGATATCAGGTAGTGTAGGAGTCAGTGGGATGTTGATATCAGGTAGTGTAGGAGTCAGTGAGATGTTGATATCAGGTAGTGTAGGAGTCAGTGGGATGTTGATATCAGGTAGTGTAGGAGTCAGTGGGATGTTGATATCAGGTAGTGTAGGAGTCAGTGAGATGTTGATATCAGGTAGTGTAGGAGTCAGTGGGATGTTGATATCAGGTAGTGCAGGAGTCAGTGAGATGTTGATGTCAGGTAGTGTAGGAGTCAGTGAGATGTTGATATCAGGTACTGTAGGAGTCAGTGGGATGTTGATGTTGATATCAGGTAGTGTTGGAGTCAGTGGGATGTTGATATCAGGTAGTGTTGGAGTCAGTGAGATGTTGATATCAGGTAGTGTAGAAGTCAGTGAGATGTTGATTTCAGGTAGTGTAGGAGTCTGTGGGCTGTTGATGTTGATATCAGGTAGTGTAGGAGTCAGTGCGATACCATGTTGATATCAGTTGGTGTAGGAGTCAGTGGGATGTTGATATCAGGTGATATAGGAGTCAGTGGGATGTTGATATCAGGTAGTGTAGGAGTCAGTGGGATGTTGATATCAGGTAGTGTAGGAGGCAGTGAGATGTTGATGTCAGTTAGTGTAGGAGTCAGTGAGATGTTGATATCAGGTAGTGTAGGAGTCAGTGGGATGTTGATGTTGATAACAAGGTAGTGCAGGAGTCAGTGGGATGTTGATGTTGATATCAGGTAGTGTTGGAGTCAGTGAGATGTTGATATCAGGTAATGTATGAGTCAGTGGGATGTTGATATCAGGTAGTGTTAGAGTCAGTGAGTTGTTGATATCAGGTAGTGTTGGAGTCAGTGGGATGTTGATATCAGGTAGTGTAGGAGTCAGTGAGATGTTGATATCAGGTAGTGTAGGAGTCAGTGAGATGTTGATATCAAGTAGTGTTGGAGTCAGTGAGATGTTGATATCAGGTAGTGTTGGAGTCAGTCAGATGTTGATATCAGGTAGTGTAGGAGTCAGAGGATTGTTGATATCAGGTAGTGTTGGAGTCAGTGGGATGTTGATATCAGGTAGTGTTGGAGTCAGTGAGATGTTGATATCAGGTAGTGTAGAAGTCAGTGAGATGTTGATTTCAGGTAGTGTAGGAGTCTGTGGGATGTTGATGTTGATATCAGGTAGTGCAGGAGTCAGTGGGATATCATGTTGATATCAGGTAGTGTAGGAGTCAGTGGGATGTTGATATCAGGTAGTGTAAGAGTCAGTGGGATGTTGATATCAGGTAGTGCAGGAGTCAGTGAGATGTTGATATCAGGTAGTGTAGGAGTCAGTGAGATGTTGATATCAGGTAGTGTAGGAGTCAGTGAGATGTTGATATCAGGTAGTGTTGGAGTCAGTGAGATGTTGATATCAGGTAGTGTAGGAGTCAGTGAGATGTTGATATCAGGTATTGTTGGAGTCAGTGGGATGTTGATATCAGGTAGTGTAGGAGACAGTGGGATGTTGATGTTGATATCAGGTAGTGTAGGAGTCAGTGGGATACCATGTTGATATCAGGTAGTGTAGGAGTCAGTGGGATGTTGATATCAGGTAGTGTAGGAGTCAGTGGGATGTTGATATCAGGTGATATAGGAGTCAGTGGGATGTTGATATCAGGTAGTGTTGGAGTCAGTGAGATGTTGATATCAGGTAGTGTAGAAGTCAGTGAGATGTTGATTTCAGGTAGTGTAGGAGTCTGTGGGCTGTTGATGTTGATATCAGGTAGTGTAGGAGTCAGTGCGATACCATGTTGATATCAGTTGGTGTAGGAGTCAGTGGGATGTTGATATCAGGTGATATAGGAGTCAGTGGGATGTTGATATCAGGTAGTGTAGGAGTCAGTGGGATGTTGATATCAGGTAGTGTAGGAGGCAGTGAGATGTTGATGTCAGGTAGTGTAGGAGTCAGTGAGATGTTGATATCAGGTAGTGTAGGAGTCAGTGGGATGTTGATGTTGATAACAAGGTAGTGCAGGAGTCAGTGGGATGTTGATGTTGATATCAGGTAGTGTTGGAGTCAGTGAGATGTTGATATCAGGTAATGTATGAGTCAGTGGGATGTTGATATCAGGTAGTGTTAGAGTCAGTGAGTTGTTGATATCAGGTAGTGTTGGAGTCAGTGGGATGTTGATATCAGGTAGTGTAGGAGTCAGTGAGATGTTGATATCAGGTAGTGTAGGAGTCAGTGAGATGTTGATATCAACTAGTGTTGGAGTCAGTGAGATGTTGATATCAGGTAGTGTTGGAGTCAGTCAGATGTTGATATCAGGTAGTGTAGGAGTCAGAGGATTGTTGATATCAGGTAGTGTTGGAGTCAGTGGGATGTTGATATCAGGTAGTGTTGGAGTCAGTGAGATGTTGATATCAGGTAGTGTAGAAGTCAGTGAGATGTTGATTTCAGGTAGTGTAGGAGTCTGTGGGATGTTGATGTTGATATCAGGTAGTGCAGGAGTCAGTGGGATATCATGTTGATATCAGGTAGTGTAGGAGTCAGTGGGATGTTGATATCAGGTAGTGTAAGAGTCAGTGGGATGTTGATATCAGGTAGTGCAGGAGTCAGTGAGATGTTGATATCAGGTAGTGTAGGAGTCAGTGAGATGTTGATATCAGGTAGTGTAGGAGTCAGTGAGATGTTGATATCAGGTAGTGTAGAGGCAGTGAGATGTTGATATCAGGTAGTGTAGGAGTCAGTGGGATGTTGATATCAGGTAGTGTAGGAGACAGTGGGATGTTGATGTTGATATCAGGTAGTGTAGGAGTCAGTGGGATACCATGTTGATATCAGGTAGTGTAGGAGTCAGTGGGATGTTGATATCAGGTAGTGTAGGAGTCAGTGGGATGTTGATATCAGGTGATATAGGAGTCAGTGGGATGTTGATATCAGGTAGTGTAGGAGTCAGTGGGATGTTGATATCAGGTAGTGTAGAGGCAGTGAGATGTTGATATCAGGTAGTGTAGGAGTCAGTGGGATGTTGATGTTGATATCAGGTAGTGCAGGAGTCAGTGGGATGTTGATGTTGATATCAGGTAGTGTTGGAGTCAGTGAGATGTTGATATCAGGTAGTGTATGAGTCAGTGGGATGTTGATATCAGGTAGTGTTAGAGTCAGTGAGTTGTTGATATCAGGTAGTGTTGGAGTCAGTGGGATGTTGATATCAGGTAGTGTAGGAGTCAGTGAGATGTTGTTATCAGGTAGTGTTGGAGTCAGTGAGATGTTGTTATCAGGTAGTGTAGGAGTCAGTGAGATGTTGATATCAGGTAGTGTAGGAGTCAGTGAGATGTTGATATCAGGTAGTGTAGGAGTCAGTGAGATGTTGATATCAAGTAGTGTTGGAGTCAGTGAGATGTTGATATCAGGTAGTGTTGGAGTCAGTGAGATGTTGATATCGGGTAGTGTAGGAGTCAGAGGATTGTTGATATCAGGTAGTGTTGGAGTCAGTGGGATGTTGATATCAGGTAGTGTTGGAGTCAGTGAGATGTTGATATCAGGTAGTGTAGGAGTCAGTGAGATGTTGATTTCAGGTAGTGTAGGAGTCTGTGGGATGTTGATGTTGATATCAGGCAGTGTAGGAGTCAGTGGGATATCATGTTGATATCAGGTAGTGTAGGAGTCAGTGGGATGTTGATATCAGGTAGTGTAGGAGTCAGTGAGATGTTGATATCAGGTAGTGTAGGAGTCAGTGGGATGTTGATATCAGGTAGTGTAGGAGTCAGTGGGATGTTGATATCAGGTAGTGTAGGAGTCAGTGAGAAGTTGATATCAGGTAGTGTAGGAGTCAGTGGGATGTTGATATCAGGTAGTGCAGGAGTCAGTGAGATGTTGATGTCAGGTAGTGTAGGAATCAGTGAGATGTTGATATCAGGTACTGTAGGAGTCAGTGGGATATTGATGTTGATATCAGGTAGTGTAGGAGTCAGTGGGATGTTGATGTTGATATCAGGTAGTGTTGGACTCAGTGGGATGTTGATATCAGGTATTGTTGGAGTCAGTGAGATGTTGATATCAGGTAGTGTAGAAGTCAGTGAGATGTTGATTTCAGGTAGTGTAGGAGTCTGTGGGATGTTGATGTTGATATCAGGTAGTGTAGGAGTCAGTGGGATATCATGTTGATATCAGGTAGTGTAGGAGTCAGTGGGATGTTGATATCAGGTAGTGTAAGAGTCAGTGGGATGTTGATATCAGGTAGTGCAGGAGTCAGTGAGATGTTGATATCAGGTAGTGTAGGAGTCAGTGAGATGTTGATATCAGGTAGTGTAGGAGTCAGTGAGATGTTGATATCAGGTAGTGTTGGAGTCAGTGAGATGTTGATATCAGGTAGTGTAGGAGTCAGTGAGATGTTGATATCAGGTATTGTTGGAGTCAGTGGGATGTTGATATCAGGTAGTGTAGGAGACAGTGGGATGTTGATGTTGATATCAGGTAGTGTAGGAGTCAGTGGGATACCATGTTGATATCAGGTAGTGTAGGAGTCAGTGGGATGTTGATATCAGGTAGTGTAGGAGTCAGTGGGATGTTGATATCAGGTGATATAGGAGTCAGTGAGATGTTGATATCAGGTAGTGTTGGAGACAGTGGGATGTTGATGTTGATATCAGGTAGTGTATGAGTCAGTGAGATGTTGATATCAGGTAGTGTTGGAGTCAGTGAGATGTTGATATCAGGTACTGAAGGAGTCAGTGGGATGTTGATATCAGGTAGTGTAAGAGTCAGTGGGATGTTGATATCAGGTAGTGCAGGAGTCAGTGAGATGTTGATGTCAGGTAGTGTAGGAGTCAGTGAGATGTTGATATCAGGTACTGTAGGAGTCAGTGGGATATTGATGTGGATATCAGGTAGTGTAGGAGTCAGTGGGATGTTGATGTTGATATCAGGTAGTGTAGGAGTCAGTGGGATGTTGATGTTGATATCAGGTAGTGTTGGAGTCAGTGAGATGTTGATATCAGGTAGTGTAGCAGTCAGTGACATGTTGATATCAGGTAGTGTTGGAGACAGTGGGATGTTGATGTTGATATCAGGTAGTGTAGGAGTCAGTGAGATGTTGATATCAGGTAGTGTAGGAGTCAGTTAGATGTTGATGTCAGGTAGTGTAGGAGTCAGTGAGATGTTGATATCAGGTACTGAAGGAGTCAGTGGGATGTTGATGTTGATATCAGGTAGTGTTGGAGTCAGTGAGATGTTGATATCAGGTAGTGTAGGAGTCAGTGAGATGTTGATATCAGGTAGTGTTGGAGACAGTGGGATGTTGATGTTGATATCAGGTAGTGTTGTAGTCAGTGAGATGTTGATATCAGGTAGTGTAGGAGTCAGTGAGATGTTGATATCAGGTAGTGTTGGAGTCAGTGAGATGTTGATATCAGGTAGTGTTGTAGTCAGTGGGATGTTGATATCAGGTAGTGTAGGAGTCAGTGAGATGTTGATATCAGGTAGTGTAGGAGTCAGTGAGATGTTGATATCAGGTAGTGTAGGAGTCAGTGAGATGTTGATATCAGGTAGTGTAGGAGTCAGTGAGATGTTGATATCAGGTAGTGTAGGAGTCAGTGAGATGTTGATATCAGGTAGTGTTGGAGTCAGTGAGATGTTGATATCAGGTAGTGTAGGAGTCAGTGAGATGTTGATATCAGGTATTGTTGGAGTCAGTGGGATGTTGATATCAGGTAGTGTAGGAGACAGTGGGATGTTGATGTTGATATCAGGTAGTGTAGGAGTCAGTGGGATACCATGTTGATATCAGGTAGTGCAGGAGTCAGTGGGATGTTGATATCAGGTAGTGTAGGAGTCAGTGGGATGTTGATATCAGGTGATATAGGAGTCAGTGGGATGTTGATATCAGGTAGTGTAGGAGTCAGTGGGATGTTGATATCAGGTAGTGTAGGAGGCAGTGAGATGTTGATATCAGGTAGTGTAGGAGTCAGTGGGATGTTGATGTTGATATCAGGTAGTGCAGGAGTCAGTGGGATGTTGATGTTGATATCAGGTAGTGTTGGAGTCAGTGAGATGTTGATATCAGGTAGTGTATGAGTCAGTGGGATGTTGATATCAGGTAGTGTTAGAGTCAGTGAGTTGTTGATATCAGGTAGTGTTGGAGTCAGTGGGATGTTGATATCAGGTAGTGTAGGAGTCAGTGAGATGTTGTTATCAGGTAGTGTTGGAGTCAGTGAGATGTTGTTATCAGGTAGTGTAGGAGTCAGTGAGATGTTGATATCAGGTAGTGTAGGAGTCAGTGAGATGTTGATATCAGGTAGTGTAGGAGTCAGTGAGATGTTGATATCAAGTAGTGTTGGAGTCAGTGAGATGTTGATATCAGGTAGTGTTGGAGTCAGTGAGATGTTGATATCGGGTAGTGTAGGAGTCAGAGGATTGTTGATATCAGGTAGTGTTGGAGTCAGTGGGATGTTGATATCAGTTAGTGTTGGAGTCAGTGAATGTTGATATCAGGTAGTGTAGGAGTCAGTGAGATGTTGATTTCAGGTAGTGTAGGAGTCTGTGGGATGTTGATGTTGATATCAGGCAGTGTAGGAGTCAGTGGGATATCATGTTGATATCAGGTAGTGTAGGAGTCAGTGGGATGTTGATATCAGGTAGTGTAGGAGTCAGTGAGATGTTGATATCAGGTAGTGTAGGAGTCAGTGGGATGTTGATATCAGGTAGTGTAGGAGTCAGTGGGATGTTGATATCAGGTAGTGTAGGAGTCAGTGAGATGTTGATATCAGGTAGTGTAGGAGTCAGTGGGATGTTGATATCAGGTAGTGTAGGAGTCAGTGAGATGTTGATATCAGGTACTGTAGGAGTCAGTGGGATATTGATGTTGATATCAGGTAGTGTAGGAGTCAGTGGGATGTTGATGTTGATATCAGGTAGTGTTGGAGTCAGTGAGATGTTGATATCAGGTAGTGTAGCAGTCAGTGAGATGTTGATATCAGGTAGTGTTGGAGACAGTGGGATGTTGATGTTGATATCAGGTAGTGTAGGAGTCAGTGAGATGTTGATATCAGGTAGTGTAGGAGTCAGTTAAATGTTGATGTCAGGTAGTGTAGGAGTCAGTGAGATGTTGATATCAGGTACTGAAGGAGTCAGTGGGATGTTGATATCAGGTAGTGTAAGAGTCAGTGGGATGTTGATATCAGGTAGTGCAGGAGTCAGTGAGATGTTGATGTCAGGTAGTGTAGGAGTCAGTGAGATGTTGATATCAGGTACTGTAGGAGTCAGTGGGATATTGATGTTGATATCAGGTAGTGTAGGAGTCAGTGGGATGTTGATGTTGATATCAGGTAGTGTTGGAGTCAGTGAGATGTTGATATCAGGTAGTGTAGCAGTCAGTGAGATGTTGATATCAGGTAGTGTTGGAGACAGTGGGATGTTGATGTTGATATCAGGTAGTGTAGGAGTCAGTGAGATGTTGATATCAGGTAGTGTAGGAGTCAGTTAGATGTTGATGTCAGGTAGTGTAGGAGTCAGTGAGATGTTGATATCAGGTACTGAAGGAGTCAGTGGGATGTTGATGTTGATATCAGGTAGTGTTGGAGTCAGTGAGATGTTGATATCAGGTAGTGTTGGAGACAGTGGGATGTTGATGTTGATATCAGGTAGTGTTGTAGTCAGTGAGATGTTGATATCAGGTAGTGTAGGAGTCAGTGAGATGTTGATATCAGGTAGTGTTGGAGTCAGTGAGATGTTGATATCAGGTAGTGTTGTAGTCAGTGGGATGTTGATATCAGGTAGTGTAGGAGTCAGTTAGATGTTGATGTCAGGTAGTGTAGGAGTCAGTGAGATGTTGATATCAGGTACTGAAGGAGTCAGTGGGATGTTGATATCAGGTAGTGTAGGAGTCAGTGAGATGTTGATTTCAGGTAGTGTAGGAGTCTGTGGGATGTTGATGTTGATATCAAGCAGTGTAGGAGTCAGTGGGATATCATGTTGATATCAGGTAGTGTAGGAGTCAGTGGGATGTTGATATCAGGTAGTGTAGGAGTCAGTGAGATGTTGATATCAGGTAGTGTAGGAGTCAGTGGGATGTTGATATCAGGTAGTGTAGGAGTCAGTGGGATGTTGATATCAGGTAGTGTAGGAGTCAGTGAGATGTTGATATCAGGTAGTGTAGGAGTCAGTGGGATGTTGATATCAGGTAGTGCAGGAGTCAGTGAGATGTTGATGTCAGGTAGTGTAGGAGTCAGTGAGATGTTGATATCAGGTACTGTAGGAGTCAGTGGGATATTGATGTTGATATCAGGTAGTGTAGGAGTCAGTGGGATGTTGATGTTGATATCAGGTAGTGTTGGAGTCAGTGAGATGTTGATATCAGGTAGTGTAGCAGTCAGTGAGATGTTGATATCAGGTAGTGTTGGAGACAGTGGGATGTTGATGTTGATATCAGGTAGTGTAGGAGTCAGTGAGATGTTGATATCAGGTAGTGTAGGAGTCAGTTAGATGTTGATGTCAGGTAGTGTAGGAGTCAGTGAGATGTTGATATCAGGTACTGAAGGAGTCAGTGGGATGTTGATATCAGGTAGTGTAAGAGTCAGTGGGATGTTGATATCAGGTAGTGCAGGAGTCAGTGAGATGTTGATGTCAGGTAGTGTAGGAGTCAGTGAGATGTTGATATCAGGTACTGTAGGAGTCAGTGGGATATTGATGTTGATATCAGGTAGTGTAGGAGTCAGTGGGATGTTGATGTTGATATCAGGTAGTGTTGGAGTCAGTGAGATGTTGATATCAGGTAGTGTAGCAGTCAGTGAGATGTTGATATCAGGTAGTGTTGGAGACAGTGGGATGTTGATGTTGATATCAGGTAGTGTAGGAGTCAGTGAGATGTTGATATCAGGTAGTGTAGGAGTCAGTTAGATGTTGATGTCAGGTAGTGTAGGAGTCAGTGAGATGTTGATATCAGGTACTGAAGGAGTCAGTGGGATGTTGATGTTGATATCAGGTAGTGTTGGAGTCAGTGAGATGTTGATATCAGGTAGTGTTGGAGACAGTGGGATGTTGATGTTGATATCAGGTAGTGTTGTAGTCAGTGAGATGTTGATATCAGGTAGTGTAGGAGTCAGTGAGATGTTGATATCAGGTAGTGTTGGAGTCAGTGAGATGTTGATATCAGGTAGTGTTGTAGTCAGTGGGATGTTGATATCAGGTAGTGTAGGAGTCAGTGAGATGTTGATATCAGGTAGTGTAAGAGTCAGTGGGATGTTGATATCAGGTAGTGCAGGAGTCAGTGAGATGTTGATGTCAGGTAGTGTAGGAGTCAGTGAGATGTTGATATCAGGTACTGTAGGAGTCAGTGGGATATTGATGTTGATATCAGGTAGTGTAGGAGTCAGTGGGATGTTGATGTTGATATCAGGTAGTGTTGGAGTCAGTGAGATGTTGATATCAGGTAGTGTAGCAGTCAGTGAGATGTTGATATCAGGTAGTGTTGGAGACAGTGGGATGTTGATGTTGATATCAGGTAGTGTAGGAGTCAGTGAGATGTTGATATCAGGTAGTGTAGGAGTCAGTTAGATGTTGATGTCAGGTAGTGTAGGAGTCAGTGAGATGTTGATATCAGGTACTGAAGGAGTCAGTGGGATGTTGATATCAGGTAGTGTAAGAGTCAGTGGGATGTTGATATCAGGTAGTGCAGGAGTCAGTGAGATGTTGATGTCAGGTAGTGTAGGAGTCAGTGAGATGTTGATATCAGGTACTGTAGGAGTCAGTGGGATATTGATGTTGATATCAGGTAGTGTAGGAGTCAGTGGGATGTTGATGTTGATATCAGGTAGTGTTGGAGTCAGTGAGATGTTGATATCAGGTAGTGTAGCAGTCAGTGAGATGTTGATATCAGGTAGTGTTGGAGACAGTGGGATGTTGATGTTGATATCAGGTAGTGTAGGAGTCAGTGAGATGTTGATATCAGGTAGTGTAGGAGTCAGTTAGATGTTGATGTCAGGTAGTGTAGGAGTCAGTGAGATGTTGATATCAGGTACTGAAGGAGTCAGTGGGATGTTGATGTTGATATCAGGTAGTGTTGGAGTCAGTGAGATGTTGATATCAGGTAGTGTTGGAGACAGTGGGATGTTGATGTTGATATCAGGTAGTGTTGTAGTCAGTGAGATGTTGATATCAGGTAGTGTAGGAGTCAGTGAGATGTTGATATCAGGTAGTGTTGGAGTCAGTGAGATGTTGATATCAGGTAGTGTTGTAGTCAGTGGGATGTTGATATCAGGTAGTGTAGGAGTCAGTGAGATGTTGATATCAGGTAGTGTAAGAGTCAGTGGGATGTTGATATCAGGTAGTGCAGGAGTCAGTGAGATGTTGATGTCAGGTAGTGTTGGAGTCAGTGAGATGTTGATATCAGGTACTGTAGGAGTCAGTGGGATATTGATGTTGATATCAGGTAGTGTAGGAGTCAGTGGGATGTTGATGTTGATATCAGGTAGTGTTGGAGTCAGTGAGATGTTGATATCAGGTAGTGTAGCAGTCAGTGAGATGTTGATATCAGGTAGTGTTGGAGACAGTGGGATGTTGATGTTGATATCAGGTAGTGTAGGAGTCAGTGAGATGTTGATATCAGGTAGTGTAGGAGTCAGTTAGATGTTGATGTCAGGTAGTGTAGGAGTCAGTGAGATGTTGATATCAGGTACTGAAGGAGTCAGTGGGATGTTGATGTTGATATCAGGTAGTGTTGGAGTCAGTGAGATGTTGATATCAGGTAGTGTTGGAGACAGTGGGATGTTGATGTTGATATCAGGTAGTGTTGTAGTCAGTGAGATGTTGATATCAGGTAGTGTAGGAGTCAGTGAGATGTTGATATCAGGTAGTGTTGGAGTCAGTGAGATGTTGATATCAGGTAGTGTTGTAGTCAGTGGGATGTTGATATCAGGTAGTGTAGGAGTCAGTTAGATGTTGATGTCAGGTAGTGTAGGAGTCAGTGAGATGTTGATATCAGGTACTGAATGAGTCAGTGGGATGTTGATATCAGGTAGTGTAGGAGTCAGTGAGATGTTGATTTCAGGTAGTGTAGGAGTCTGTGGGATGTTGATGTTGATATCAGGCAGTGTAGGAGTCAGTGGGATATCATGTTGATATCAGGTAGTGTAGGAGTCAGTGGGATGTTGATATCAGGTAGTGTAGGAGTCAGTGAGATGTTGATATCAGGTAGTGTAGGAGTCAGTGGGATGTTGATATCAGGTAGTGTAGGATTCAGTGGGATGTTGATATCAGGTAGTGTAGGAGTCAGTGAGATGTTGATATCAGGTAGTGTAGGAGTCAGTGGGATGTTGATATCAGGTAGTGCAGGAGTCAGTGAGATGTTGATGTCAGGTAGTGTAGGAGTCAGTGAGATGTTGATATCAGGTACTGTAGGAGTCAGTGGGATATTGATGTTGATATCAGGTAGTGTAGGAGTCAGTGGGATGTTGATGTTGATATCAGGTAGTGTTGGAGTCAGTGAGATGTTGATATCAGGTAGTGTAGCAGTCAGTGAGATGTTGATATCAGGTAGTGTTGGAGACAGTGGGATGTTGATGTTGATATCAGGTAGTGTAGGAGTCAGTGAGATGTTGATATCAGGTAGTGTAGGAGTCAGTTAGATGTTGATGTCAGGTAGTGTAGGAGTCAGTGAGATGTTGATATCAGGTACTGAAGGAGTCAGTGGGATGTTGATATCAGGTAGTGTAAGAGTCAGTGGGATGTTGATATCAGGTAGTGCAGGAGTCAGTGAGATGTTGATGTCAGGTAGTGTAGGAGTCAGTGAGATGTTGATATCAGGTACTGAAGGAGTCAGTGGGATGTTGATGTTGATATCAGGTAGTGTTGGAGTCAGTGAGATGTTGATATCAGGTAGTGTTGGAGACAGTGGGATGTTGATGTTGATATCAGGTAGTGTTGTAGTCAGTGAGATGTTGATATCAGGTAGTGTAGGAGTCAGTGAGATGTTGATATCAGGTAGTGTTGGAGTCAGTGAGATGTTGATATCAGGTAGTGTTGTAGTCAGTGGGATGTTGATATCAGGTAGTGTAGGAGTCAGTGAGATGTTGATATCAGGTAGTGTAAGAGTCAGTGGGATGTTGATATCAGGTAGTGCAGGAGTCAGTGAGATGTTGATGTCAGGTAGTGTAGGAGTCAGTGAGATGTTGATATCAGGTACTGTAGGAGTCAGTGGGATATTGATGTTGATATCAGGTAGTGTAGGAGTCAATGGGATGTTGATGTTGATATCAGGTAGTGTTGGAGTCAGTGAGATGTTGATATCAGGTAGTGTAGCAGTCAGTGAGATGTTGATATCAGGTAGTGTTGGAGACAGTGGGATGTTGATGTTGATATCAGGTAGTGTAGGAGTCAGTGAGATGTTGATATCAGGTAGTGTAGGAGTCAGTTAGATGTTGATGTCAGGTAGTGTAGGAGTCAGTGAGATGTTGATATCAGGTACTGAAGGAGTCAGTGGGATGTTGATATCAGGTAGTGTAAGAGTCAGTGGGATGTTGATATCAGGTAGTGCAGGAGTCAGTGAGATGTTGATGTCAGGTAGTGTAGGAGTCAGTGAGATGTTGATATCAGGTACTGTAGGAGTCAGTGGGATATTGATGTTGATATCAGGTAGTGTAGGAGTCAGTGGGATGTTGATGTTGATATCAGGTAGTGTTGGAGTCAGTGAGATGTTGATATCAGGTAGTGTAGCAGTCAGTGAGATGTTGATATCAGGTAGTGTTGGAGACAGTGGGATGTTGATGTTGATATCAGGTAGTGTAGGAGTCAGTGAGATGTTGATATCAGGTAGTGTAGGAGTCAGTTAGATGTTGATGTCAGGTAGTGTAGGAGTCAGTGAGATGTTGATATCAGGTACTGAAGGAGTCAGTGGGATGTTGATGTTGATATCAGGTAGTGTTGGAGTCAGTGAGATGTTGATATCAGGTAGTGTTGGAGACAGTGGGATGTTGATGTTGATATCAGGTAGTGTTGTAGTCAGTGAGATGTTGATATCAGGTAGTGTAGGAGTCAGTGAGATGTTGATATCAGGTAGTGTTGGAGTCAGTGAGATGTTGATATCAGGTAGTGTTGTAGTCAGTGGGATGTTGATATCAGGTAGTGTAGGAGTCAGTGAGATGTTGATATCAGGTAGTGTAAGAGTCAGTGGGATGTTGATATCAGGTAGTGCAGGAGTCAGTGAGATGTTGATGTCAGGTAGTGTAGGAGTCAGTGAGATGTTGATATCAGGTACTGTAGGAGTCAGTGGGATATTGATGTTGATATCAGGTAGTGTAGGAGTCAGTGGGATGTTGATGTTGATATCAGGTAGTGTTGGAGTCAGTGAGATGTTGATATCAGGTAGTGTAGCAGTCAGTGAGATGTTGATATCAGGTAGTGTTGGAGACAGTGGGATGTTGATGTTGATATCAGGTAGTGTAGGAGTCAGTGAGATGTTGATATCAGGTAGTGTAGGAGTCAGTTAGATGTTGATGTCAGGTAGTGTAGGAGTCAGTGAGATGTTGATATCAGGTACTGAAGGAGTCAGTGGGATGTTGATGTTGATATCAGGTAGTGTTGGAGTCAGTGAGATGTTGATATCAGGTAGTGTTGGAGACAGTGGGATGTTGATGTTGATATCAGGTAGTGTTGTAGTCAGTGAGATGTTGATATCAGGTAGTGTAGGAGTCAGTGAGATGTTGATATCAGGTAGTGTTGGAGTCAGTGAGATGTTGATATCAGGTAGTGTTGTAGTCAGTGGGATGTTGATATCAGGTAGTGTAGGAGTCAGTTAGATGTTGATGTCAGGTAGTGTAGGAGTCAGTGAGATGTTGATATCAGGTACTGAAGGAGTCAGTGGGATGTTGATATCAGGTAGTGTAGGAGTCAGTGAGATGTTGATTTCAGGTAGTGTAGGAGTCTGTGGGATGTTGATGTTGATATCAGGCAGTGTAGGAGTCAGTGGGATATCATGTTGATATCAGGTAGTGTAGGAGTCAGTGGGATGTTGATATCAGGTAGTGTAGGAGTCAGTGAGATGTTGATATCAGGTAGTGTAGGAGTCAGTGGGATGTTGATATCAGGTAGTGTAGGAGTCAGTGGGATGTTGATATCAGGTAGTGTAGGAGTCAGTGAGATGTTGATATCAGGTAGTGTAGGAGTCAGTGGGATGTTGATATCAGGTAGTGCAGGAGTCAGTGAGATGTTGATGTCAGGTAGTGTAGGAGTCAGTGGAATGTTGATATCAGGTACTGTAGGAGTCAGTGGGATATTGATGTTGATATCAGGTAGTGTAGGAGTCAGTGGGATGTTGATGTTGATATCAGGTAGTGTTGGAGTCAGTGAGATGTTGATATCAGGTAGTGTAGCAGTCAGTGAGATGTTGATATCAGGTAGTGTTGGAGACAGTGGGATGTTGATGTTGATATCAGGTAGTGTAGGAGTCAGTGAGATGTTGATATCAGGTAGTGTAGGAGTCAGTTAGATGTTGATGTCAGGTAGTGTAGGAGTCAGTGAGATGTTGATATCAGGTACTGAAGGAGTCAGTGGGATGTTGATATCAGGTAGTGTAAGAGTCAGTGGGATGTTGATATCAGGTAGTGCAGGAGTCAGTGAGATGTTGATATCAGGTAGTGTAGGAGTCAGTGAGATGTTGATGTCAGGTAGTGTAGGAGTCAGTGAGATGTTGATATCAGGTACTGTAGGAGTCAGTGGGATATTGATGTTGATATCAGGTAGTGTAGGAGTCAGTGGGATGTTGATGTTGATATCAGTTAGTGTTGGAGTCAGTGAGATGTTGATATCAGGTAGTGTAGCAGTCAGTGAGATGTTGATATCAGGTAGTGTTGGAGACAGTGGGATGTTGATGTTGATATCAGGTAGTGTAGGAGTCAGTGAGATGTTGATATCAGGTAGTGTAGGAGTCAGTTAGATGTTGATGTCAGGTAGTGTAGGAGTCAGTGAGATGTTGATATCAGGTACTGAAGGAGTCAGTGGGATGTTGATGTTGATATCAGGTAGTGTTGGAGTCAGTGAGATGTTGATATCAGGTAGTGTTGGAGACAGTGGGATGTTGATGTTGATATCAGGTAGTGTTGTAGTCAGTGAGATGTTGATATCAGGTAGTGTAGGAGTCAGTGAGATGTTGATATCAGGTAGTGTTGGAGTCAGTGAGATGTTGATATCAGGTAGTGTTGTAGTCAGTGGGATGTTGATATCAGGTAGTGTAGTTGTCAGTGAGATGTTGATATCAGGTAGTGTAAGAGTCAGTGGGATGTTGATATCAGGTAGTGCAGGAGTCAGTGAGATGTTGATGTCAGGTAGTGTAGGAGTCAGTGAGATGTTGATATCAGGTACTGTAGGAGTCAGTGGGATATTGATGTTGATATCAGGTAGTGTAGGAGTCAGTGGGATGTTGATGTTGATATCAGGTAGTGTTGGAGTCAGTGAGATGTTGATATCAGGTAGTGTAGCAGTCAGTGAGATGTTGATATCAGGTAGTGTTGGAGACAGTGGGATGTTGATGTTGATATCAGGTAGTGTAGGAGTCAGTGAGATGTTGATATCAGGTAGTGTAGGAGTCAGTTAGATGTTGATGTCAGGTAGTGTAGGAGTCAGTGAGATGTTGATATCAGGTACTGAAGGAGTCAGTGGGATGTTGATATCAGGTAGTGTAAGAGTCAGTGGGATGTTGATATCAGGTAGTGCAGGAGTCAGTGAGATGTTGATGTCAGGTAGTGTAGGAGTCAGTGAGATGTTGATATCAGGTACTGTAGGAGTCAGTGGGATATTGATGTTGATATCAGGTAGTGTAGGAGTCAGTGGGATGTTGATGTTGATATCAGGTAGTGTTGGAGTCAGTGAGATGTTGATATCAGGTAGTGTAGCAGTCAGTGAGATGTTGATATCAGGTAGTGTTGGAGACAGTGGGATGTTGATGTTGATATCAGGTAGTGTAGGAGTCAGTGAGATGTTGATATCAGGTAGTGTAGGAGTCAGTTAGATGTTGATGTCAGGTAGTGTAGGAGTCAGTGAGATGTTGATATCAGGTACTGAAGGAGTCAGTGGGATGTTGATGTTGATATCAGGTAGTGTTGGAGTCAGTGAGATGTTGATATCAGGTAGTGTTGGAGACAGTGGGATGTTGATGTTGATATCAGGTAGTGTTGTAGTCAGTGAGATGTTGATATCAGGTAGTGTAGGAGTCAGTGAGATGTTGATATCAGGTAGTGTTGGAGTCAGTGAGATGTTGATATCAGGTAGTGTTGTAGTCAGTGGGATGTTGATATCAGGTAGTGTAGGAGTCAGTGAGATGTTGATATCAGGTAGTGTAAGAGTCAGTGGGATGTTGATATCAGGTAGTGCAGGAGTCAGTGAGATGTTGATGTCAGGTAGTGTAGGAGTCAGTGAGATGTTGATATCAGGTACTGTAGGAGTCAGTGGGATATTGATGTTGATATCAGGTAGTGTAGGAGTCAGTGGGATGTTGATATCAGGTAGTGTAGGAGTCAGTGAGATGTTGATTTCAGGTAGTGTAGGAGTCTGTGGGATGTTGATGTTGATATCAGGCAGTGTAGGAGTCAGTGGGATATCATGTTGATATCAGGTAGTGTAGGAGTCAGTGGGATGTTGATATCAGGTAGTGTAGGAGTCAGTGAGATGTTGATATCAGGTAGTGTAGGAGTCAGTGGGATGTTGATATCAGGTAGTGTAGGAGTCAGTGGGATGTTGATATCAGGTAGTGTAGGAGTCAGTGAGATGTTGATATCAGGTAGTGTAGGAGTCAGTGGGATGTTGATATCAGGTAGTGCAGGAGTCAGTGAGATGTTGATGTCAGGTAGTGTAGGAGTCAGTGGAATGTTGATATCAGGTACTGTAGGAGTCAGTGGGATATTGATGTTGATATCAGGTAGTGTAGGAGTCAGTGGGATGTTGATGTTGATATCAGGTAGTGTTGGAGTCAGTGAGATGTTGATATCAGGTAGTGTAGCAGTCAGTGAGATGTTGATATCAGGTAGTGTTGGAGACAGTGGGATGTTGATGTTGATATCAGGTAGTGTAGGAGTCAGTGAGATGTTGATATCAGGTAGTGTAGGAGTCAGTTAGATGTTGATGTCAGGTAGTGTAGGAGTCAGTGATATGTTGATATCAGGTACTGAAGGAGTCAGTGGGATGTTGATATCAGGTAGTGTAAGAGTCAGTGGGATGTTGATATCAGGTAGTGCAGGAGTCAGTGAGATGTTGATATCAGGTAGTGTAGGAGTCAGTGAGATGTTGATGTCAGGTAGTGTAGGAGTCAGTGAGATGTTGATATCAGGTACTGTAGGAGTCAGTGGGATATTGATGTTGATATCAGGTAGTGTAGGAGTCAGTGGGATGTTGATGTTGATATCAGTTAGTGTTGGAGTCAGTGAGATGTTGATATCAGGTAGTGTAGCAGTCAGTGAGATGTTGATATCAGGTAGTGTTGGAGACAGTGGGATGTTGATGTTGATATCAGGTAGTGTAGGAGTCAGTGAGATGTTGATATCAGGTAGTGTAGGAGTCAGTTAGATGTTGATGTCAGGTAGTGTAGGAGTCAGTGAGATGTTGATATCAGGTACTGAAGGAGTCAGTGGGATGTTGATGTTGATATCAGGTAGTGTTGGAGTCAGTGAGATGTTGATATCAGGTAGTGTTGGAGACAGTGGGATGTTGATGTTGATATCAGGTAGTGTTGTAGTCAGTGAGATGTTGATATCAGGTAGTGTAGGAGTCAGTGAGATGTTGATATCAGGTAGTGTTGGAGTCAGTGAGATGTTGATATCAGGTAGTGTTGTAGTCAGTGGGATGTTGATATCAGGTAGTGTAGTTGTCAGTGAGATGTTGATATCAGGTAGTGTAAGAGTCAGTGGGATGTTGATATCAGGTAGTGCAGGAGTCAGTGAGATGTTGATGTCAGGTAGTGTAGGAGTCAGTGAGATGTTGATATCAGGTACTGTAGGAGTCAGTGGGATATTGATGTTGATATCAGGTAGTGTAGGAGTCAGTGGGATGTTGATGTTGATATCAGGTAGTGTTGGAGTCAGTGAGATGTTGATATCAGGTAGTGTAGCAGTCAGTGAGATGTTGATATCAGGTAGTGTTGGAGACAGTGGGATGTTGATGTTGATATCAGGTAGTGTAGGAGTCAGTGAGATGTTGATATCAGGTAGTGTAGGAGTCAGTTAGATGTTGATGTCAGGTAGTGTAGGAGTCAGTGAGATGTTGATATCAGGTACTGAAGGAGTCAGTGGGATGTTGATATCAGGTAGTGTAAGAGTCAGTGGGATGTTGATATCAGGTAGTGCAGGAGTCAGTGAGATGTTGATGTCAGGTAGTGTAGGAGTCAGTGAGATGTTGATATCAGGTACTGTAGGAGTCAGTGGGATATTGATGTTGATATCAGGTAGTGTAGGAGTCAGTGGGATGTTGATGTTGATATCAGGTAGTGTTGGAGTCAGTGAGATGTTGATATCAGGTAGTGTAGCAGTCAGTGAGATGTTGATATCAGGTAGTGTTGGAGACAGTGGGATGTTGATGTTGATATCAGGTAGTGTAGGAGTCAGTGAGATGTTGATATCAGGTAGTGTAGGAGTCAGTTAGATGTTGATGTCAGGTAGTGTAGGAGTCAGTGAGATGTTGATATCAGGTACTGAAGGAGTCAGTGGGATGTTGATGTTGATATCAGGTAGTGTTGGAGTCAGTGAGATGTTGATATCAGGTAGTGTTGGAGACAGTGGGATGTTGATGTTGATATCAGGTAGTGTTGTAGTCAGTGAGATGTTGATATCAGGTAGTGTAGGAGTCAGTGAGATGTTGATATCAGGTAGTGTTGGAGTCAGTGAGATGTTGATATCAGGTAGTGTTGTAGTCAGTGGGATGTTGATATCAGGTAGTGTAGGAGTCAGTGAGATGTTGATATCAGGTAGTGTAAGAGTCAGTGGGATGTTGATATCAGGTAGTGCAGGAGTCAGTGAGATGTTGATGTCAGGTAGTGTAGGAGTCAGTGAGATGTTGATATCAGGTACTGTAGGAGTCAGTGGGATATTGATGTTGATATCAGGTAGTGTAGGAGTCAGTGGGATGTTGATATCAGGTAGTGTAGGAGTCAGTGAGATGTTGATTTCAGGTAGTGTAGGAGTCTGTGGGATGTTGATGTTGATATCAGGCAGTGTAGGAGTCAGTGGGATATCATGTTGATATCAGGTAGTGTAGGAGTCAGTGGGATGTTGATATCAGGTAGTGTAGGAGTCAGTGAGATGTTGATATCAGGTAGTGTAGGAGTCAGTGGGATGTTGATATCAGGTAGTGTAGGAGTCAGTGGGATGTTGATATCAGGTAGTGTAGGAGTCAGTGAGATGTTGATATCAGGTAGTGTAGGAGTCAGTGGGATGTTGATATCAGGTAGTGCAGGAGTCAGTGAGATGTTGATGTCAGGTAGTGTAGGAGTCAGTGGAATGTTGATATCAGGTACTGTAGGAGTCAGTGGGATATTGATGTTGATATCAGGTAGTGTAGGAGTCAGTGGGATGTTGATGTTGATATCAGGTAGTGTTGGAGTCAGTGAGATGTTGATATCAGGTAGTGTAGCAGTCAGTGAGATGTTGATATCAGGTAGTGTTGGAGACAGTGGGATGTTGATGTTGATATCAGGTAGTGTAGGAGTCAGTGAGATGTTGATATCAGGTAGTGTAGGAGTCAGTTAGATGTTGATGTCAGGTAGTGTAGGAGTCAGTGGGATGTTGATGTTGATATCAGGTAGTGTTGGAGTCAGTGAGATGTTGATATCAGGTAGTGTTGGAGACAGTGGGATGTTGATGTTGATATCAGGTAGTGTTGTAGTCAGTGAGATGTTGATATCAGGTAGTGTAGGAGTCAGTGAGATGTTGATATCAGGTAGTGTTGGAGTCAGTGAGATGTTGATATCAGGTAGTGTTGTAGTCAGTGGGATGTTGATATCAGGTAGTGTAGTTGTCAGTGAGATGTTGTTATCAGGTAGTGTTGGAGACAGTGGGATGTTAATATCAGGTAGTGTAGGAGTCAGTGAGATGTTGATATCAGGTACTGAAGGAGTCAGTGGGATGTTGATATCAGGTAGTGTAAGAGTCAGTGGGATGTTGATATCAGGTAGTGCAGGAGTCAGTGAGATGTTGATGTCAGGTAGTGTAGGAGTCAGTGAGATGTTGATATCAGGTACTGTAGGAGTCAGTGGGATATTGATGTTGATATCAGGTAGTGTAGGAGTCAGTGGGATGTTGATGTTGATATCAGGTAGTGTTGGAGTCAGTGAGATGTTGATATCAGGTAGTGTAGCAGTCAGTGAGATGTTGATATCAGGTAGTGTTGGAGACAGTGGGATGTTGATGTTGATATCAGGTAGTGTAGGAGTCAGTGAGATGTTGATATCAGGTAGTGTAGGAGTCAGTTAGATGTTGATGTCAGGTAGTGTAGGAGTCAGTGAGATGTTGATATCAGGTACTGAAGGAGTCAGTGGGATGTTGATATCAGGTAGTGTAAGAGTCAGTGGGATGTTGATATCAGGTAGTGCAGGAGTCAGTGAGATGTTGATGTCAGGTAGTGTAGGAGTCAGTGAGATGTTGATATCAGGTACTGTAGGAGTCAGTGGGATATTGATGTTGATATCAGGTAGTGTAGGAGTCAGTGGGATGTTGATGTTGATATCAGGTAGTGTTGGAGTCAGTGAGATGTTGATATCAGGTAGTGTAGCAGTCAGTGAGATGTTGATATCAGGTAGTGTTGGAGACAGTGGGATGTTGATGTTGATATCAGGTAGTGTAGGAGTCAGTGAGATGTTGATATCAGGTAGTGTAGGAGTCAGTTAGATGTTGATGTCAGGTAGTGTAGGAGTCAGTGAGATGTTGATATCAGGTACTGAAGGAGTCAGTGGGATGTTGATGTTGATATCAGGTAGTGTTGGAGTCAGTGAGATGTTGATATCAGGTAGTGTTGGAGACAGTGGGATGTTGATGTTGATATCAGGTAGTGTTGTAGTCAGTGAGATGTTGATATCAGGTAGTGTAGGAGTCAGTGAGATGTTGATATCAGGTAGTGTTGGAGTCAGTGAGATGTTGATATCAGGTAGTGTTGTAGTCAGTGGGATGTTGATATCAGGTAGTGTAGGAGTCAGTGAGATGTTGATATCAGGTAGTGTAAGAGTCAGTGGGATGTTGATATCAGGTAGTGCAGGAGTCAGTGAGATGTTGATGTCAGGTAGTGTAGGAGTCAGTGAGATGTTGATATCAGGTACTGTAGGAGTCAGTGGGATATTGATGTTGATATCAGGTAGTGTAGGAGTCAGTGGGATGTTGATGTTGATATCAGGTAGTGTTGGAGTCAGTGAGATGTTGATATCAGGTAGTGTAGCAGTCAGTGAGATGTTGATATCAGGTAGTGTTGGAGACAGTGGCATGTTGATGTTGATATCAGGTAGTGTAGGAGTCAGTGAGATGTTGATATCAGGTAGTGTAGGAGTCAGTTAGATGTTGATGTCAGGTAGTGTAGGAGTCAGTGAGATGTTGATATCAGGTACTGAAGGAGTCAGTGGGATGTTGATGTTGATATCAGATAGTGTTGGAGTCAGTGAGATGTTGATATCAGGTAGTGTTGGAGACAGTGGGATGTTGATGTTGATATCAGGTAGTGTTGTAGTCAGTGAGATGTTGATATCAGGTAGTGTAGGAGTCAGTGAGATGTTGATATCAGGTAGTGTTGGAGTCAGTGAGATGTTGATATCAGGTAGTGTTGTAGTCAGTGGGATGTTGATATCAGGTAGTGTAGGAGTCAGTTAGATGTTGATGTCAGGTAGTGTAGGAGTCAGTGAGATGTTGATATCAGGTACTGAAGGAGTCAGTGGGATGTTGATATCAGGTAGTGTAGGAGTCAGTGAGATGTTGATTTCAGGTAGTGTAGGAGTCTGTGGGATGTTGATGTTGATATCAGGCAGTGTAGGAGTCAGTGGGATATCATGTTGATATCAGGTAGTGTAGGAGTCAGTGGGATGTTGATATCAGGTAGTGTAGGAGTCAGTGAGATGTTGATATCAGGTAGTGTAGGAGTCAGTGGGATGTTGATATCAGGTAGTGTAGGAGTCAGTGGGATGTTGATATCAGGTAGTGTAGGAGTCAGTGAGATGTTGATATCAGGTAGTGTAGGAGTCAGTGGGATGTTGATATCAGGTAGTGCAGGAGTCAGTGAGATGTTGATGTCAGGTAGTGTAGGAGTCAGTGAGATGTTGATATCAGGTACTGTAGGAGTCAGTGGGATATTGATGTTGATATCAGGTAGTGTAGGAGTCAGTGGGATGTTGATGTTGATATCAGGTAGTGTTGGAGTCAGTGAGATGTTGATATCAGGTAGTGTAGCAGTCAGTGAGATGTTGATATCAGGTAGTGTTGGAGACAGTGGGATGTTGATGTTGATATCAGGTAGTGTAGGAGTCAGTGAGATGTTGATATCAGGTAGTGTAGGAGTCAGTTAGATGTTGATGTCAGGTAGTGTAGGAGTCAGTGAGATGTTGATATCAGGTACTGAAGGAGTCAGTGGGATGTTGATATCAGGTAGTGTAAGAGTCAGTGAGATGTTGATATCAGGTAGTGTTGGAGACAGTGGGATGTTGATGTTGATATCAGGTACTGAAGGAGTCAGTGGGATGTTGATATCAGGTAGTGCAGGAGTCAGTGAGATGTTGATGTCAGGTAGTGTAGGAGTCAGTGAGATGTTGATATCAGGTACTGTAGGAGTCAGTGGGATATTGATGTTGATATCAGGTAGTGTAGGAGTCAGTGGGATGTTGATGTTGATATCAGGTAGTGTTGGAGTCAGTGAGATGTTGATATCAGGTAGTGTAGCAGTCAGTGAGATGTTGATATCAGGTAGTGTTGGAGACAGTGGGATGTTGATGTTGATATCAGGTAGTGTAGGAGTCAGTGAGATGTTGATATCAGGTAGTGTAGGAGTCAGTTAGATGTTGATGTCAGGTAGTGTAGGAGTCAGTGAGATGTTGATATCAGGTACTGAAGGAGTCAGTGGGATGTTGATATCAGGTAGTGTAAGAGTCAGTGGGATGTTGATATCAGGTAGTGCAGGAGTCAGTGAGATGTTGATGTCAGGTAGTGTAGGAGTCAGTGAGATGTTGATATCAGGTACTGTAGGAGTCAGTGGGATATTGATGTTGATATCAGGTAGTGTAGGAGTCAGTGGGATGTTGATGTTGATATCAGGTAGTGTTGGAGTCAGTGAGATGTTGATATCAGGTAGTGTAGCAGTCAGTGAGATGTTGATATCAGGTAGTGTTGGAGACAGTGGGATGTTGATGTTGTGACTCTGATTAAACACACCGCTGTGACTCTGATTAAACACATCGCTGTGACTCTGATTAAACACAGCGCTGTTACTCTGATTAAACACACCACTGTTACTCTGATCAAACACACCGCTGTTACTCTGATTAAACACACCGCTGTAACTATAATCAAACACACCGCTGTTACTCTCATTAAACACACCGCCGTTACTCTCATTAAACACACCGCCGTTACTGATTAAACACACTGCCGTGACTGATTAAACACACCGCCATTACTCTGATTAAACACAACGCCGTTACTCTGATTAAACACACCGCTCTGACTCTGATTAAACACACCGCTGTTACTCTGATTAAACACACCGCTGTTACTCTGATTAAACACACCGCTGTTACTCTGATTAAACACACCGTTGTGACTCTGATTAAACACACCGCTGTTACTCTGATTAAACACACCGCTGTGACTCTGATTAAACACACCGCTGTTACTCTGATTAACCACACCGATGTTACTCTGATTAAACACACCGCCATTACTCTGATTAAACACACCACCGTTACTCTGATTAAACACAATGCCGTTAATCTGATTAAACACATCGCTGTGACTCTGATTAAACACATCGCTGTGACTCTGATTAAACACACCGCTGTTACTCTGATTAAACACACCGCTGTTACTCTCATTAAACACACCGCCGTTACTGATTAAACACACTGCCGTGACTGATTAAACACACCGCCATTACTCTGATTAAACACAACGCCGTTACTCTGATTAAACACACCGCTCTGACTCTGATTAAACACACCGCTGTTACTCTGATTAAACACACCGCTGTTACTCTGATTAAACACACCGCTGTTACTCTGATTAAACACACCGCTGTAACTATAATCAAACACACCGCTGTTACTCTCATTAAACACACCGCCGTTACTCTCATTAAACACACCGCCGTTACTGATTAAACACACTGCCGTGACTGATTAAACACACCGCCATTACTCTGATTAAACACAACGCCGTTACTCTGATTAAACACACCGCTCTGACTCTGATTAAACACACCGCTGTTACTCTGATTAAACACACCGCTGTTACTCTGATTAAACACACCGCTGTTACTCTGATTAAACACACCGTTGTGACTCTGATTAAACACACCGCTGTTACTCTGATTAAACACACCGCTGTGACTCTGATTAAACACACCGCTGTTACTCTGATTAACCACACCGATGTTACTCTGATTAAACACACCGCCATTACTCTGATTAAACACACCACCGTTACTCTGATTAAACACAATGCCGTTAATCTGATTAAACACATCGCTGTGACTCTGATTAAACACATCGCTGTGACTCTGATTAAACACACCGCTGTTACTCTGATTAAACACACCGCTGTTACTCTGATTAAACACACCGCTGTTACTCTGATCAAACACACCGCTGTTACTCTGATTAAACACACCGCTGTTACTCTGATTAAACACACCACTGTTACTCTGATTAAACATACCGCTGTGACTCTGATTAAACACAACGCTGTGACTCTGATTAAAAACAACGCTGTTACTCTGATTTAACACACCGCTGTTACTCTGATTAAACACACCGTTGTTACTCTGATTAAACCCACCGCTGTAACTCTGATTAAACACATCGCTGTGACTCTGATTAAACACACCGCTGTTACTCTGATTAAACACACCGCTGTTACTCTGATTAAACACACCGATGTTACTCTTATTAAACACCGCTGTTACTCTGATTAAACACACCGCTGTAACTATAGTCAAACACACCGCTGTTACTCTCATTAAACACACCGCCGTTACTCTGATTAAACACACCGCCGTGACTGATTAAACACACCGCCGTTACTCTGATTAAACACACCGCTCTGACTCTGATTAAAAACACCGCTGTAACTCTGATTAAACACACCGCCATTACTCTGATTAAACACACCACCGTTACCCTGATTAAACACACCGCCGTTAATCTGATTAAACAAACCGCTGTAACTCTGATTAAAGACACCGATGTTACTCTGATTAAACTCACCGCTGTGACTCTGATTAAACACACTGCTGTGACTCTGATTAAACACACCGCTGTTACTCTGATTAAACACACCGCTGTGACTCTGATTAAACACACTGCCGTGACTCTGATTAAACACAACGCCGTTACTCTGATTAAACACACCTCTCTGACTCTGATTAAACACACCGCTGTAACTCTGATTAAACACACCGCTATTACTCGGATTAAACACACCGCTGTTACTCTGATTAAACACACCGCTGTTACTCTGATTAAACACACCGCTGTTACTCTGATTAAACACACCGCTGTTACTCTGATCAAACACAGCCCTGTTACTCTGATTAAACACACCGCTGTTACTCTGATTAAACACACCACTGTTACTCTGATTAAACATACCGCTGTGACTCTGATTAAACACACCGCTGTGACTCTGATTAAAAACAACGCTGTTACTCTGATTTAACACACCGCTGTTACTCTGATTAAACACACCGTTGTTACTCTGATTAAACCCACCGCTGTAACTCTGATTAAACACATCGCTGTGACTCTGATTAAACACACCGCTGTTACTCTGATTAAACACACCGCTGTTACTCTGATTAAACACACCGATGTTACTCTTATTAAACACCGCTGTTACTCTGATTAAACACACCGCTGTAACTATAATCAAACACACCGCTGTTACTCTCATTAAATACACCGCCGTTACTCTGATTAAACACACCGCCGTGACTGATTAAACACACCGCCGTTACTCTGATTAAACACACCGCTCTGACTCTGATTAAACACACCGCCGTTACTCTGATTAAACACACTGCCGTTACTCTGATTAAACACACCGCCGTTACTCTGATTAAACACACCGCCGTTACTCTGATTAAACACACCGCCGTTAATCTGATTAAACACACCGCCATGACTCTGATTAAACACACCGCCGTTACTCTGATTAAACACACCGCCGTTTCTCTGATTAAACACACCGCTGTTACTCTGATTAAACACACCGCTGTTACTCTGATTAAACACACCGCTGTGACTCTGATTAAACACACCGCTGTTACTCTGATTAAACACACCGCTGTGACTCTGATTAAACACACAGCTGTGACTCTGATTAAACACACCGCTGTTACTCTGATTAAACACACCGCTGTTACTCTGATTAACCACACCGCTGTTACTCTGATTAAACACACCGCTGTTACTCTGATTAAACACACCGCCGTTACTCTGATTAAACACACCGCCGTTACTCTGATTAAACACACCGCCGTGACGCTGATTAAACACACCGCTGTTACTCTGATTAAACACACCGCTGTGACTCTGATTAAACACACCGCTGTTACTCTGATTAAACCCACCGCTGTTACTCTGATTAAACATACCGCTGTTACTCTGATTAAACACACCGCTGTTACTCTGATTAAACACACCGCTGTTACTCTGATCAAACACACCGCTGTTACTCTGATTAAACACACCGCTGTAACTATAATCAAACACACCGCTGTTACTCTCATTAAACACACCGCTGTTACTCTCATTAAACACACCGCCGTTACTGATTAAACACACCGCCGTGACTGATTAAACACACCGCCATTACTCTGATTAAACACAACGCCGTTACTCTGATTAAAAACACCGCTCTGACTCTGATTAAACACACCGCTGTTACTCTGATTAAACACACCGCTGTTACTCTGATTAAACACACCGTTGTGCCTCTGATTAAACACCGCTGTTAATCTGATTAAACACATAGCTGTGACTCTGATTAAACACACCGCTGTTACTCTGATTAAACACACCGCTGTTACTCTGATTAACCACACCGCTGTTACTCTGATTAAACACACCGCCATTACTCTGATTAAACACACCACCGTTACTCTGATTAAACACACTGCCGTTAATCTGATTAAACACATCGCCGTGACTCTGATTAAACACATCGCTCTTACTCTGATTAAACACACCGCTGTTACTCTGATTAAACACACCGCTGTTACTCTGATTAAACACACCGCTGTTACTCTGATTAAACACACTGGTGTTACTCTGATCAAACACACCGCTGTTACTCTGATTAAACAAAACGCTGTAACTATAATCAAACACACCGCTGTTACTCTCATTAAACACACCGCTGTTACTCTCATTAAACACACCGCCGTTACTGATTAAACACACCGCCGTGACTGATTAAACACACCGCCATTACTCTGATTAAACACAACGCCGTTACTCTGATTAAACACACCGCTCTGACTCTGATTAAACACACTGCTGTTACTCTGATTAAACACACCGCTGTTACTCTGATTAAACACACCGTTGTGACTCTGATTAAACACCGCTGTTACTCTGATTAAACACACCGCTGTTACTCTGATTAAACACACCGCTGTTACTCTGATTAAACACACCGCTGTTACTCTGATCAAACACACCGCTGTTACTCTGATTAAACACACCGCTGTTACTCTGATTAAACACACCACTGTTACTCTGATTAAACACACCGCTGTTACTCTGATTAAACACACCGCTGTGACTCTGATTAAACACACCGCTGTGACTCTGATTAAAAACAACGCTGTTACTCTGATTAAACACACCGCTGTTACTCTGATTAAACACACCGCTGTTACTCTGATTAAACACACCGCTGTAACTCTGATTAAACACATCGCTGTGACTCTGATTAAACAAAACGCTGTTACTCTGATTAAACACACCGCCGTTACTCTGATTAAACACACCGCCATTACTCTGATTAAACACACCGCCGTTACTCAGATTAAACACACCGCTGTGACACTGAATAAACACACCGCTGTGACTCTGATTAAACACACCGCTGTTACTCTGATTAAACACACCGCTGTGACTCTGATTAAACACACCGCTGTGACTCTGATTAAACACATCGCTGTGACTCTGATTAAACACACCGCTGTTACTCTGATTAAACACACCGCTGTTACTCTGATTAACCGCACCGCTGTTACTCTGATTAAACACACCGCCATTACTCTGATTAAACACACCACCGTTACTCTGATTAAACACACCGCCGTTAATCTGATTAAACACATCGCTGTGACTCTGATTAAACACATCGCTGTGACTCTGATTAAACACACCGCTGTTACTCTGATTAAACACACCGCTGTTACTCTGAATAAACACACCGCTGTTACTCTGATTAAACACACCGCTGTTACTCTGATTAAACACACTGGTGTTACTCTGATCAAACACACCGCTGTTACTCTGATTAAACACACCGCTGTAACTATAATCAAACACACCGCTGTTACTCTCATTAAACACACCGCTGTTACTCTCATTAAACACACCGCCGTTACTGATTAAACACACTGCCGTGACTGATTAAACACACCGCCATTACTCTGATTAAACACAACGCCGTTACTCTGATTAAACACACCGCTCTGACTCTGATTAAACACACTGCTGTTACTCTGATTAAACACACCGCTGTTACTCTGATTAAACACACCGTTGTGACTCTGATTAAACACCGCTGTTACTCTGATTAAACACACCGCTGTGACTCTGATTAAACACACCTCTGTGACTCTGATTAAACACACCGCTGTTACTCTGATTAACCACACCGCTGTTACTCTGATTAAACACACCGCCATTACTCTGATTAAACACACCACCGTTACTCTGATTAAACACACCGCCGTTAATCTGATTAAACACATAGCTGTGACTCTGATTAAACACATCGCTGTGACTCTGATTAAACACACCGCTGTTACTCTGATTAAACACACCGCTGTTACTCTGATTAAACACACCGCTGTTACTCTGATTAAACACACCGCTGTTACTCTGATCAAACACACCGCTGTTACTCTGATTAAACACACCGCTGTTACCCTGATTAAACACACCACTGTTACTCTGATTAAACACACCGCTGTTACTCTGATTAAACACACCGCTGTGACTCTGATTAAACACACCGCTGTGACTCTGATTAAAAACAACGCTGTTACTCTGATTTAACACACCGCTGTTACTCTGATTAAACACACCGCTGTTACTCTGATTAAACACACCGCTGTAACTCTGATTAAACACATCGCTGTGACTCTGATTAAACAAAACGCTGTTACTCTGATTAAACACACCGCCGTTACTCTGATTAAACACACCGCCGTTACTCTGATTAAACACTTCGCCGTTACTCAGATTAAACACACCGCTGTGACACTGATTAAACACACCGCTGTTACTCTGATTAAACACACCGCTGTTACTCTGATTAAACACACCGCTGTGACTCTGATTAAACACACCGTTGTGACTCTGATTAAACACATCGCTGTGACTCTGATTAAACACACCGCTGTTACTCTGATTAAACATACCGCTGTTACTCTGATTAAACACATCGCTGTTACTCTGATTAAAAACACCGCTGTTACTCTGATCAAACACACCGCTGTTACTCTTATTAAACACACCGCTGTAACTATAATCAAACACACCGCTGTTACTCTCATTAAACACACCGCTGTTACTCTCATTAAACACACCGCCGTTACTGATTAAACACACCGCCGTGACTGATTAAACACACCGCCATTACTCTGATTAAACACAACGCCGTTACTCTGATTAAACACACCGATCTGACTCTGATTAAACACACCGCTGTTACTCTGATTAAACACACCGCTGTTACTCTGATTAAACACACCGTTGTGACTCTGATTAAACACCGCTCTTACTCTGATTAAACACACCGCTGTGACTCTGATTAAACACACCGCTGTTACTCTGATTAAACACACCGCTGTGACTCTGATTAAACACACCGCTGTGACTCTGATTAAACACATCGCTGTGACTCTGATTAAACACAACGCTGTTACTCTGATTAAACACACCACTGTTACTCTGACCAACACACCGCTGTTACTCTGATTAAACACACCGCTGTAACTATAATCAAACACACCGCTGTTACTCTCATTAAACACACCGCTGTTACTCTCATTAAACACACCGCCGTTACTGATTAAACACACCGCCGTGACTGATTAAACACACCGCCATTACTCTGATTAAACACAACGCCGTTACTCTGATTAAACACACCGCTGTTACTCTGATTAAACACATCGCTCTGACTCTGATTAAACACATCGCTGTGACTCTGATTAAACACACCGCTGTTACTCTGATTAAACACACCGCTGTTACTCTGATTAAACACACTGCTGTTACTCTGATCAAACACACCGCTGTTACTCTGATTAAACACACCGCTGTTACTCTGATTAAACACACCACTGTTACTCTGATTAAACATACTGCTGTGACTCTGATTAAACACACCGCTGTGACTCTGATTAAAAACAACGCTGTTACTCTGATTTAACACACCACTGTTACTCTGATTAAACACACCGTTGTTACTCTGATTAAACCCACCGCTGTAACTCTGATTAAACACATCGCTGTGACTCTGATTAAACACACCGCTGTTACTCTGATTAAAAACAACGCTGTTACTCTGATTTAACACACCGCTGTTACTCTGATTAAACACACCGCTGTTACTCTGATTAAACACACCGCTGTAACTCTGATTAAACACATCGCTGTGACTCTGATTAAACACACCGCTGTTACTCTGATTAAAAACAACGCTGTTACTCTGATTAAACACACCGCTGTTACTCTGATTAAACACACCGCTGTTACTCTGATTAAACACACCGCTGTGACTCTGATTAAAAACAACGCTGTTACTCTGATTTAACACACCGCTGTTACTCTGATTAAACACACCGTTGTTACTCTGATTAAACCCACCGCTGTAACTCTGATTAAACACATCGCTGTGACTCTGATTAAACACACCGCTGTTACTCTGATTAAACACACCGCTGTTACTCTGATTAAACACACCGATGTTACTCTTATTAAACACCGCTGTTACTCTGATTAAACACACCGCTGTAACTATAATCAAACACACCGCTGTTACTCTCATTAAATACACCGCCGTTACTCTGATTAAACACACCGCCGTGACTGATTAAACACACCGCCGTTACTCTGATTAAACACACCGCTCTGACTCTGATTAAACACACCGCCGTTACTCTGATTAAACACACTGCCGTTACTCTGATTAAACACACCGCCGTTACTCTGATTAAACACACCGCCGTTACTCTGATTAAACACACCGCCGTTAATCTGATTAAACACACCGCCATGACTCTGATTAAACACACCGCCGTTACTCTGATTAAACACACCGCCGTTTCTCTGATTAAACACACCGCTGTTACTCTGATTAAACACACCGCTGTTACTCTGATTAAACACACCGCTGTGACTCTGATTAAACACACCGCTGTTACTCTGATTAAACACACCGCTGTGACTCTGATTAAACACACCGCTGTGACTCTGATTAAACACACCGCTGTTACTCTGATTAAACACACCGCTGTTACTCTGATTAAACACACCGCTGTTACTCTGATTAAACACACCGCTGTTACTCTGATTAAACACACCGCTGTGACTCTGATTAAACACACCGTTGTGACTCTGATTAAACACATCGCTGTGACTCTGATTAAACCCACCGCTGTTACTCTGATTAAACATACCGCTGTTACTCTGATTAAACACATCGCTGTTACTCTGATTAAAAACACCGCTGTTACTCTGATCAAACACACCGCTGTTACTCTTATTAAACACACCGCTGTAACTATAATCAAACACACCGCTGTTACTCTCATTAAACACACCGCTGTTACTCTCATTAAACACACCGCCGTTACTGATTAAACACACCGCCGTGACTGATTAAACACACCGCCATTACTCTGATTAAACACAACGCCGTTACTCTGATTAAAAACACCGCTCTGACTCTGATTAAACACACCGCTGTTACTCTGATTAAACACACCGCTGTTACTCTGATTAAACACACCGTTGTGCCTCTGATTAAACACCGCTGTTAATCTGATTAAACACATAGCTGTGACTCTGATTAAACACACCGCTGTTACTCTGATTAAACACACCGCTGTTACTCTGATTAACCACACCGCTGTTACTCTGATTAAACACACCGCCATTACTCTGATTAAACACACCACCGTTACTCTGATTAAACACACTGCCGTTAATCTGATTAAACACATCGCCGTGACTCTGATTAAACACATCGCTCTTACTCTGATTAAACACACCGCTGTTACTCTGATTAAACACACCGCTGTTACTCTGATTAAACACACCGCTGTTACTCTGATTAAACACACTGGTGTTACTCTGATCAAACACACCGCTGTTACTCTGATTAAACAAAACGCTGTAACTATAATCAAACACACCGCTGTTACTCTCATTAAACACACCGCTGTTACTCTCATTAAACACACCGCCGTTACTGATTAAACACACCGCCGTGACTGATTAAACACACCGCCATTACTCTGATTAAACACAACGCCGTTACTCTGATTAAACACACCGCTCTGACTCTGATTAAACACACTGCTGTTACTCTGATTAAACACACCGCTGTTACTCTGATTAAACACACCGTTGTGACTCTGATTAAACACCGCTGTTACTCTGATTAAACACACCGCTGTTACTCTGATTAAACACACCGCTGTTACTCTGATTAAACACACCGCTGTTACTCTGATCAAACACACCGCTGTTACTCTGATTAAACACACCGCTGTTACTCTGATTAAACACACCACTGTTACTCTGATTAAACACACCGCTGTTACTCTGATTAAACACACCGCTGTGACTCTGATTAAACACACCGCTGTGACTCTGATTAAAAACAACGCTGTTACTCTGATTAAACACACCGCTGTTACTCTGATTAAACACACCGCTGTTACTCTGATTAAACACACCGCTGTAACTCTGATTAAACACATCGCTGTGACTCTGATTAAACAAAACGCTGTTACTCTGATTAAACACACCGCCGTTACTCTGATTAAACACACCGCCATTACTCTGATTAAACACACCGCCGTTACTCAGATTAAACACACCGCTGTGACACTGAATAAACACACCGCTGTGACTCTGATTAAACACACCGCTGTTACTCTGATTAAACACACCGCTGTGACTCTGATTAAACACACCGCTGTGACTCTGATTAAACACATCGCTGTGACTCTGATTAAACACACCGCTGTTACTCTGATTAAACACACCGCTGTTACTCTGATTAACCGCACCGCTGTTACTCTGATTAAACACACCGCCATTACTCTGATTAAACACACCACCGTTACTCTGATTAAACACACCGCCGTTAATCTGATTAAACACATCGCTGTGACTCTGATTAAACACATCGCTGTGACTCTGATTAAACACACCGCTGTTACTCTGATTAAACACACCGCTGTTACTCTGAATAAACACACCGCTGTTACTCTGATTAAACACACCGCTGTTACTCTGATTAAACACACTGGTGTTACTCTGATCAAACACACCGCTGTTACTCTGATTAAACACACCGCTGTAACTATAATCAAACACACCGCTGTTACTCTCATTAAACACACCGCTGTTACTCTCATTAAACACACCGCCGTTACTGATTAAACACACTGCCGTGACTGATTAAACACACCGCCATTACTCTGATTAAACACAACGCCGTTACTCTGATTAAACACACCGCTCTGACTCTGATTAAACACACTGCTGTTACTCTGATTAAACACACCGCTGTTACTCTGATTAAACACACCGTTGTGACTCTGATTAAACACCGCTGTTACTCTGATTAAACACACCGCTGTGACTCTGATTAAACACACCTCTGTGACTCTGATTAAACACACCGCTGTTACTCTGATTAACCACACCGCTGTTACTCTGATTAAACACACCGCCATTACTCTGATTAAACACACCACCGTTACTCTGATTAAACACACCGCCGTTAATCTGATTAAACACATAGCTGTGACTCTGATTAAACACATCGCTGTGACTCTGATTAAACACACCGCTGTTACTCTGATTAAACACACCGCTGTTACTCTGATTAAACACACCGCTGTTGACTCTGATCAAACACACCGCTGTTACTCTGATTAAACACACCGCTGTTACCCTGATTAAACACACCACTGTTACTCTGATTAAACACACCGCTGTTACTCTGATTAAACACACCGCTGTGACTCTGATTAAACACACCGCTGTGACTCTGATTAAAAACAACGCTGTTACTCTGATTTAACACACCGCTGTTACTCTGATTAAACACACCGCTGTTACTCTGATTAAACACACCGCTGTAACTCTGATTAAACACATCGCTGTGACTCTGATTAAACAAAACGCTGTTACTCTGATTAAACACACCGCCGTTACTCTGATTAAACACACCGCCGTTACTCTGATTAAACACTTCGCCGTTACTCAGATTAAACACACCGCTGTGACACTGATTAAACACACCGCTGTTACTCTGATTAAACACACCGCTGTTACTCTGATTAAACACACCGCTGTGACTCTGATTAAACACACCGTTGTGACTCTGATTAAACACATCGCTGTGACTCTGATTAAACACACCGCTGTTACTCTGATTAAACATACCGCTGTTACTCTGATTAAACACATCGCTGTTACTCTGATTAAAAACACCGCTGTTACTCTGATCAAACACACCGCTGTTACTCTTATTAAACACACCGCTGTAACTATAATCAAACACACCGCTGTTACTCTCATTAAACACACCGCTGTTACTCTCATTAAACACACCGCCGTTACTGATTAAACACACCGCCGTGACTGATTAAACACACCGCCATTACTCTGATTAAACACAACGCCGTTACTCTGATTAAACACACCGATCTGACTCTGATTAAACACACCGCTGTTACTCTGATTAAACACACCGCTGTTACTCTGATTAAACACACCGTTGTGACTCTGATTAAACACCGCTCTTACTCTGATTAAACACACCGCTGTGACTCTGATTAAACACACCGCTGTTACTCTGATTAAACACACCGCTGTGACTCTGATTAAACACACCGCTGTGACTCTGATTAAACACATCGCTGTGACTCTGATTAAACACAACGCTGTTACTCTGATTAAACACACCACTGTTACTCTGACCAACACACCGCTGTTACTCTGATTAAACACACCGCTGTAACTATAATCAAACACACCGCTGTTACTCTCATTAAACACACCGCTGTTACTCTCATTAAACACACCGCCGTTACTGATTAAACACACCGCCGTGACTGATTAAACACACCGCCATTACTCTGATTAAACACAACGCCGTTACTCTGATTAAACACACCGCTGTTACTCTGATTAAACACATCGCTCTGACTCTGATTAAACACATCGCTGTGACTCTGATTAAACACACCGCTGTTACTCTGATTAAACACACCGCTGTTACTCTGATTAAACACACTGCTGTTACTCTGATCAAACACACCGCTGTTACTCTGATTAAACACACCGCTGTTACTCTGATTAAACACACCACTGTTACTCTGATTAAACATACTGCTGTGACTCTGATTAAACACACCGCTGTGACTCTGATTAAAAACAACGCTGTTACTCTGATTTAACACACCACTGTTACTCTGATTAAACACACCGTTGTTACTCTGATTAAACCCACCGCTGTAACTCTGATTAAACACATCGCTGTGACTCTGATTAAACACACCGCTGTTACTCTGATTAAAAACAACGCTGTTACTCTGATTTAACACACCGCTGTTACTCTGATTAAACACACCGCTGTTACTCTGATTAAACACACCGCTGTAACTCTGATTAAACACATCGCTGTGACTCTGATTAAACAAAACGCTGTTACTCTGATTAAACACACCGCCGTTACTCTGATTAAACACACCGCCGTTACTCTGATTAAACACTTCGCCGTTACTCAGATTAAACACACCGCTGTGACACTGATTAAACACACCGCTGTTACTCTGATTAAACACACCGCTGTTACTCTGATTAAACACACCGCTGTGACTCTGATTAAACACACCGTTGTGACTCTGATTAAACACATCGCTGTGACTCTGATTAAACACACCGCTGTTACTCTGATTAAACATACCGCTGTTACTCTGATTAAACACATCGCTGTTACTCTGATTAAAAACACCGCTGTTACTCTGATCAAACACACCGCTGTTACTCTTATTAAACACACCGCTGTAACTATAATCAAACACACCGCTGTTACTCTCATTAAACACACCGCTGTTACTCTCATTAAACACACCGCCGTTACTGATTAAACACACCGCCGGGACTGATTAAACACACCGCCATTACTCTGATTAAACACAACGCCGTTACTCTGATTAAACACACCGATCTGACTCTGATTAAACACACCGCTGTTACTCTGATTAAACACACCGCTGTTACTCTGATTAAACACACCGTTGTGACTCTGATTAAACACCGCTCTTACTCTGATTAAACACACCGCTGTGACTCTGATTAAACACACCGCTGTTACTCTGATTAAACACACCGCTGTGACTCTGATTAAACACACCGCTGTGACTCTGATTAAACACATCGCTGTGACTCTGATTAAACACACCGCTGTTACTCTGATTAAACACACCGCTGTTACTCTGAATAAACACACCGCTGTTACTCTGATTAAACACACCGCTGTTACTCTGATTAAACACACTGGTGTTACTCTGATCAAACACACCGCTGTTACTCTGATTAAACACACCGCTGTAACTATAATCAAACACACCGCTGTTACTCTCATTAAACACACCGCTGTTACTCTCATTAAACACACCGCCGTTACTGATTAAACACACCGCCGTGACTGATTAAACACACCGCCATTACTCTGATTAAACACAACGCCGTTACTCTGATTAAACACACCGCTCTGACTCTGATTAAACACACTGCTGTTACTCTGATTAAACACACCGCTGTTACTCTGATTAAACACACCGTTGTGACTCTGATTAAACACCGCTGTTACTCTGATTAAACACACCGCTGTGACTCTGATTAAACACACCGCTGTGACTCTGATTAAACACACCGCTGTTACTCTGATTAACCACACCGCTGTTACTCTGATTAAACACACCGCCATTACTCTGATTAAACACACCACCGTTACTCTGATTAAACACACCGCCGTTAATCTGATTAAACACATAGCTGTGACTCTGATTAAACACATCGCTGTGACTCTGATTAAACACACCGCTGTTACTCTGATTAAACACACCGCTGTTACTCTGATTAAACACACCGCTGTTACTCTGATTAAACACACCGCTGTTACTCTGATCAAACACACCGCTGTTACTCTGATTAAACACACCGCTGTTACCCTGATTAAACACACCACTGTTACTCTGATTAAACACACCGCTGTTACTCTGATTAAACACACCGCTGTGACTCTGATTAAACACACCGCTGTGACTCTGATTAAAAACAACGCTGTTACTCTGATTTAACACACCGCTGTTACTCTGATTAAACACACCGCTGTTACTCTGATTAAACACACCGCTGTAACTCTGATTAAACACATCGCTGTGACTCTGATTAAACAAAACGCTGTTACTCTGATTAAACACACCGCCGTTACTCTGATTAAACACACCGCCGTTACTCTGATTAAACACTTCGCCGTTACTCAGATTAAACACACCGCTGTGACACTGATTAAACACACCGCCGTTACTCTGATTAAACACACCGCCGTTACTCTGATTAAACACACCGCCGTTACTCTGATTAAACACTTCGCCGTTACTCAGATTAAACACACCGCTGTGACACTGATTAAACACACCGCTGTTACTCTGATTAAACACACCGCTGTTACTCTGATTAAACACACCGCTGTGACTCTGATTAAACACACCGTTGTGACTCTGATTAAACACATCGCTGTGACTCTGATTAAACACACCGCTGTTACTCTGATTAAACATACCGCTGTTACTCTGATTAAACACATCGCTGTTACTCTGATTAAAAACACCGCTGTTACTCTGATCAAACACACCGCTGTTACTCTTATTAAACACACCGCTGTAACTATAATCAAACACACCGCTGTTACTCTCATTAAACACACCGCTGTTACTCTCATTAAACACACCGCCGTTACTGATTAAACACACCGCCGTGACTGATTAAACACACCGCCATTACTCTGATTAAACACAACGCCGTTACTCTGATTAAACACACCGATCTGACTCTGATTAAACACACCGCTGTTACTCTGATTAAACACACCGCTGTTACTCTGATTAAACACACCGTTGTGACTCTGATTAAACACCGCTCTTACTCTGATTAAACACACCGCTGTGACTCTGATTAAACACACCGCTGTTACTCTGATTAAACACACCGCTGTGACTCTGATTAAACACACCGCTGTGACTCTGATTAAACACATCGCTGTGACTCTGATTAAACACAACGCTGTTACTCTGATTAAACACACCACTGTTACTCTGACCAACACACCGCTGTTACTCTGATTAAACACACCGCTGTAACTATAATCAAACACACCGCTGTTACTCTCATTAAACACAACGCTGTTACTCTCATTAAACACACCGCCGTTACTGATTAAACACACCGCCGTGACTGATTAAACACACCGCCATTACTCTGATTAAACACAACGCCGTTACTCTGATTAAACACACCGCTGTTACTCTGATTAAACACATCGCTCTGACTCTGATTAAACACATCGCTGTGACTCTGATTAAACACACCGCTGTTACTCTGATTAAACACACCGCTGTTACTCTGATTAAACACACTGCTGTTACTCTGATCAAACACACCGCTGTTACTCTGATTAAACACACCGCTGTTACTCTGATTAAACACACCACTGTTACTCTGATTAAACATACTGCTGTGACTCTGATTAAACACACCGCTGTGACTCTGATTAAAAACAACGCTGTTACTCTGATTTAACACACCACTGTTACTCTGATTAAACACACCGTTGTTACTCTGATTAAACCCACCACTGTAACTCTGATTAAACACATCGCTGTGACTCTGATTAAACACACCGCTGTTACTCTGATTAAAAACAACGCTGTTACTCTGATTTAACACACCGCTGTTACTCTGATTAAACACACCGCTGTTACTCTGATTAAACACACCGCTGTAACTCTGATTAAACACATCGCTGTGACTCTGATTAAACAAAACGCTGTTACTCTGATTAAACACACCGCCGTTACTCTGATTAAACACACCGCCGTTACTCTGATTAAACACTTCGCCGTTACTCAGATTAAACACACCGCTGTGACACTGATTAAACACACCGCTGTTACTCTGATTAAACACACCGCTGTTACTCTGATTAAACACACCGCTGTGACTCTGATTAAACACACCGTTGTGACTCTGATTAAACACATCGCTGTGACTCTGATTAAACACACCGCTGTTACTCTGATTAAACATACCGCTGTTACTCTGATTAAACACATCGCTGTTACTCTGATTAAAAACACCGCTGTTACTCTGATCAAACACACCGCTGTTACTCTTATTAAACACACCGCTGTAACTATAATCAAACACACCGCTGTTACTCTCATTAAACACACCGCTGTTACTCTCATTAAACACACCGCCGTTACTGATTAAACACACCGCCGGGACTGATTAAACACACCGCCATTACTCTGATTAAACACAACGCCGTTACTCTGATTAAACACACCGATCTGACTCTGATTAAACACACCGCTGTTACTCTGATTAAACACACCGCTGTGACTCTGATTAAACACACCGTTGTGACTCTGATTAAACACCGCTCTTACTCTGATTAAACACACCGCTGTGACTCTGATTAAACACACCGCTGTTACTCTGATTAAACACACCGCTGTGACTCTGATTAAACACACCGCTGTGACTCTGATTAAACACATCGCTGTGACTCTGATTAAACACAACGCTGTTACTCTGATTAAACACACCACTGTTACTCTGACCAACACACCGCTGTTACTCTGATTAAACACACCGCTGTAACTATAATCAAACACACCGCTGTTACTCTCATTAAACACACCGCTGTTACTCTCATTAAACACACCGCCGTTACTGATTAAACACACCGCCGTGACTGATTAAACACACCGCCATTACTCTGATTAAACACAACGCCGTTACTCTGATTAAACACACCGCTGTTACTCTGATTAAACACATCGCTCTGACTCTGATTAAACACATCGCTGTGACTCTGATTAAACACACCGCTGTTACTCTGATTAAACACACCGCTGTTACTCTGATTAAACACACTGCTGTTACTCTGATCAAACACACCGCTGTTACTCTGATTAAACACACCGCTGTTACTCTGATTAAACACACCACTGTTACTCTGATTAAACATACTGCTGTGACTCTGATTAAACACACCGCTGTGACTCTGATTAAAAACAACGCTGTTACTCTGATTTAACACACCACTGTTACTCTGATTAAACACACCGTTGTTACTCTGATTAAACCCACCGCTGTAACTCTGATTAAACACATCGCTGTGACTCTGATTAAACACACCGCTGTTACTCTGATTAAACACAACGTTGTGACTCTGATTAAACACCGCTGTTACTCTGATTAAACACACCGCTGTGACTCTGATTAAACACACCGCTGTGACTCTGATTAAACACACCGCTGTTACTCTGACTAACCACACCGCTGTTACTCTGATTAAACACACCGCCATTACTCTGATTAAACACACCACCGTTACTCTGATTAAACACACCGCCGTTAATCTGATTAAACACATAGCTGTGACTCTGATTAAACACATCGCTGTGACTCTGATTAAACACACCGCTGTTACTCTGATTAAACACACCGCTGTGACTCTGATTAAAAACAACGCTGTTACTCTGATTTAACACACCGCTGTTACTCTGATTAAACACATCGCTGTTACTCTGATTAAACACACCGCTGTAACTCTGATTAAACACATCGCTGTGACTCTGATTAAACAAAACGCTGTTACTCTGATTAAACACACCGCCGTTACTCTGATTAAACACACCGCCGTTACTCTGATTAAACACTTCGCCGTTACTCAGATTAAACACACCGCTGTGACACTGATTAAACACACCGCTGTTACTCTTATTAAACACACCGCTGTAACTATAATCAAACACACCGCTGTCACTCTCATTAAACACACCGCTGTTACTCTCATTAAACACACCGCCGTGACTGATTAAACACACCGCCATTACTCTGATTAAACACAACGCCGTTACTCTGATTAAACACACCGATCTGACTCTGATTAAACACACTGCTGTTACTCTGATTAAACACACCGCTGTTACTCTGATTAAACACACCGTTGTGA
This sequence comes from Salmo salar, assembly GCF_965601325.2. Taxonomy (NCBI): domain Eukaryota; kingdom Metazoa; phylum Chordata; class Actinopteri; order Salmoniformes; family Salmonidae; genus Salmo; species Salmo salar. The sequence continues at coordinate 117,138,651 of NC_138291.1, read as the reverse complement.
CTCTGATTAAACACCGCTGTTACTCTGATTAAACACACCGCTGTGACTCTGATTAAACACACCGCTGTTACTCTGATTAAACACACCGCTGTGACTCTGATTAAACACACCGCTGTGACTCTGATTAAACACAGCGCTGTTACTCTGATTAAACACACCACTGTTACTCTGATCAAACACACCGCTGTTACTCTGATTAAACACACCGCTGTAACTATAATCAAACACACCGCTGTTACTCTCATTAAACACACCGCCGTTACTCTCATTAAACACACCGCCGTTACTGATTAAACACACTGCCGTGACTGATTAAACACACCGCCATTACTCTGATTAAACACAACGCCGTTACTCTGATTAAACACACCGCTCTGACTCTGATTAAACACACCGCTGTTACTCTGATTAAACACACCGCTGTTACTCAGATTAAACACACCGCTGTTACTCTGATTAAACACACCGTTGTGACTCTGATTAAACACACCGCTGTTACTCTGATTAAACACACCGCTGTGACTCTGATTAAACACACCGCTGTTACTCTGATTAACCACACCGATGTTACTCTGATTAAACACACCGCCATTACTCTGATTAAACACACCACCGTTACTCTGATTAAACACAATGCCGTTAATCTGATTAAACACATCGCTGTGACTCTGATTAAACACATCGCTGTGACTCTGATTAAACACACCGCTGTTACTCTGATTAAACACACCTCTCTGACTCTGATTAAACACACCGCTGTAACTCTGATTAAACACACCGCTATTACTCGGATTAAACACACCGCTGTGACTCTGATTAAACACACCGCTGTTACTCTGATTAAACACACCGCTGTTACTCTGATTAAACACACCGCTGTTACTCTGATTAAACACACCGCTGTTACTCTGATCAAACACAGCCCTGTTACTCTGATTAAACACACCGCTGTTACTCTGATTAAACACACCACTGTTACTCTGATTAAACATACCGCTGTGACTCTGATTAAACACACCGCTGTGACTCTGATTAAAAACAACGCTGTTACTCTGATTTAACACACCGCTGTTACTCTTATTAAACACCGCTGTTACTCTGATTAAACACACCGCTGTAACTATAATCAAACACACCGCTGTTACTCTCATTAAATACACCGCCGTTACTCTGATTAAACACACCGCCGTGACTGATTAAACACACCGCCGTTACTCTGATTAAACACACCGCTCTGACTCTGATTAAACACACCGCCGTTACTCTGATTAAACACACTGCCGTTACTCTGATTAAACACACCGCCGTTACTCTGATTAAACACACCGCCGTTACTCTGATTAAACACACCGCCGTTAATCTGATTAAACACACCGCCATGACTCTGATTAAACACACCGCCGTTACTCTGATTAAACACACCGCCGTTTCTCTGATTAAACACACCGCTGTTACTCTGATTAAACACACCGCTGTTACTCTGATTAAACACACCGCTGTGACTCTGATTAAACACACCGCTGTTACTCTGATTAAACACACCGCTGTGACTCTGATTAAACACACAGCTGTGACTCTGATTAAACACACCGCTCTGACTCTGATTAAACACACCGCTGTAACTCTGATTAAACACACCGCTATTACTCTGATTAAACACACCGCTGTGACTCTGATTAAACACACCGCTGTTACTCTGATTAAACACACCGCTGTTACTCTGATTAAACACACCGCTGTTACTCTGATTAAACACACCGCTGTTACTCTGATCAAACACACCGCTGTTACTCTGATCAAACACACTGCCGTTACTCTGATTAAACACACCGCCGTTACTCTGATTAAACACACCGCCGTTACTCTGATTAAACACACCGCCGTTACTCTGATTAAACACACCGCTGTTACTCTGATTAAACACACCGCTGTTACTCTGACTAAACAAACCGCTGTGACTCTGATTAAACACACCGCTGTTACTCTGATTAAACACACCGCTGTGACTCTGATTAAACACACCGCTGTGACTCTGATTAAACACACAGCTGTGACTCTGATTAAACACACCGCTGTGACTCTGATTAAACACACCGCTGTTACTCGTATTAAACACACTGCTGTTACTCTGATTAAACACACCGCTGTTACTCTGATTAAACACACCGATGTTACTCTGATTAAACACACCGCTGTTACTCTGATTAAACACACCGCTGTAACTCTGATTAAACACATCGCTGTGACTCTGATTAAACACACCGCTGTTTCTCTGATTAAACACACCGCTGTTACTCTGATTAAACACACCGCTGTTACTCTGACTAAACACACCGCTGTGACTCTGATTAAACACACCGCTGTTACTCTGATTAAACACACCGCTGTGACTCTGATTAAACACACCGCTGTGACTCTGATTAAACACAGAGCTGTGACTCTGATTAAACACACCGCTGTGACTCTGATTAAACACACCGCTGTTACTCGTATTAAACACACTGCTGTTACTCTGATTAAACACACCGCTGTTACTCTGATTAAACACACCGATGTTACTCTGATTAAACACACCGCTGTTACTCTGATTAAACACACCGCTGTAACTCTGATTAAACACATCGCTGTGACTCTGATTAAACACACCGCTGTTTCTCTGATTAAACACACCGCTGTTACTCTGATTAAACACACCGCTGTTACTCTGATTAAACACACCGCTGTTACTCTGATTAAACACACCGCTGTGACTCTGATTAAATACACCGCCGTGACTCTGATTAAACATACCGCTGTAACTCTGATTAAACACACCACTGTAACTCTGATTAAACACACTGCTGTGACTCTGAATAAACACACCGCCGTTACTCTGATTAAACACACCGCCGTTACTCTGATTAAACACACCGCTGGAAATCTGATTAAACACACCGCTGTTACTCTGATTACACACACCGCTGTGACTCTGATTAAACACACCGCTGTTACTCTGATTAAACACACCGCTGTGACTCTGATTAAACACACCGCTGTGACTCTGATTAAACACAAAGCTGTGACTCTGATTAAACACACCGCTGTGACTCTGATTAAACACACCGCTGTTACTCGTATTAAACACACTGCTGTTACTCTGATTAAACACACCGCTGTTACTCTGATTAAACACACCGATGTTACTCTGATTAAACACACCGCTGTTACTCTGATTAAACACACCGCTGTAACTCTGATTAAACACATCGCTGTGACTCTGATTAAACACACCGCTGTTTCTCTGATTAAACACACCGCTGTTACTCTGATTAAACACACCACTGTTACTCTGATTAAACATACTGCTGTGACTCTGATTAAACACACCGCTGTGACTCTGATTAAATACACCGCCGTGACTCTGATTAAACACACCGCTGTTACTCTGATTAAACACACCTCTCTGACTCTGATTAAACACACCGCTGTAACTCTGATTAAACACACCGCTATTACTCGGATTAAACACACCGCTGTGACTCTGATTAAACACACCGCTGTTACTCTGATTAAACACACCGCTGTTACTCTGATTAAACACACCGCTGTTACTCTGATTAAACACACCGCTGTTACTCTGATCAAACACAGCCCTGTTACTCTGATTAAACACACCGCTGTTACTCTGATTAAACACACCACTGTTACTCTGATTAAACATACCGCTGTGACTCTGATTAAACACACCGCTGTGACTCTGATTAAAAACAACGCTGTTACGCTGATTTAACACACCGCTGTTACTCTTATTAAACACCGCTGTTACTCTGATTAAACACACCGCTGTAACTATAATCAAACACACCGCTGTTACTCTCATTAAATACACCGCCGTTACTCTGATTAAACACACCGCCGTGACTGATTAAACACACCGCCGTTACTCTGATTAAACACACCGCTCTGACTCTGATTAAACACACCGCCGTTACTCTGATTAAACACACTGCCGTTACTCTGATTAAACACACCGCCGTTACTCTGATTAAACACACCGCCGTTACTCTGATTAAACACACCGCCGTTACTCTGATTAAACACACCGCCGTTAATCTGATTAAACACACCGCCATGACTCTGATTAAACACACCGCCGTTACTCTGATTAAACACACCGCCGTTTCTCTGATTAAACACACCGCTGTTACTCTGATTAAACACACCGCTGTTACTCTGATTAAACACACCGCTGTGACTCTGATTAAACACACCGCTGTTACTCTGATTAAACACACCGCTGTGACTCTGATTAAACACACAGCTGTGACTCTGATTAAACACACCGCTCTGACTCTGATTAAACACACCGCTGTAACTCTGATTAAACACACCGCTATTACTCTGATTAAACACACCGCTGTGACTCTGATTAAACACACCGCTGTTACTCTGATTAAACACACCGCTGTTACTCTGATTAAACACACCGCTGTTACTCTGATTAAACACACCGCTGTTACTCTGATCAAACACACCGCTGTTACTCTGATCAAACACACCGCTGTTACTCTGATCAAACACACTGCCGTTACTCTGATTAAACACACCGCCGTTACTCTGATTAAACACACCGCCGTTACTCTGATTAAACACACCGCCGTTACTCTGATTAAACACACCGCTGTTACTCTGATTAAACACACCGCTGTTACTCTGACTAAACACACCGCTGTGACTCTGATTAAACACACCGCTGTTACTCTGATTAAACACACCGCTGTGACTCTGATTAAACACACCGCTGTGACTCTGATTAAACACACAGCTGTGACTCTGATTAAACACACCGCTGTGACTCTGATTAAACACACCGCTGTTACTCGTATTAAACACACTGCTGTTACTCTGATTAAACACACCGCTGTTACTCTGATTAAACACACCGATGTTACTCTGATTAAACACACCGCTGTTACTCTGATTAAACACACCGCTGTAACTCTGATTAAACACATCGCTGTGACTCTGATTAAACACACCGCTGTTTCTCTGATTAAACACACCGCTGTTACTCTGATTAAACACACCGCTGTTACTCTGATTAAACACACCGCTGTGACTCTGATTAAACACACCGCTGTGACTCTGATTAAACACACAGCTGTGACTCTGATTAAACACACCGCTGTGACTCTGATTAAACACACCGCTGTTACTCGTATTAAACACACTGCTGTTACTCTGATTAAACACACCGCTGTTACTCTGATTAAACACACCGATGTTACTCTGATTAAACACACCGCTGTTACTCTGATTAAACACACCGCTGTAACTCTGATTAAACACATCGCTGTGACTCTGATTAAACACACCGCTGTTTCTCTGATTAAACACACCGCTGTTACTCTGATTAAACACACCGCTGTTACTCTGACTAAACACACCGCTGTGACTCTGATTAAACACACCGCTGTTACTCTGATTAAACACACCGCTGTGACTCTGATTAAACACACCGCTGTGACTCTGATTAAACACAGAGCTTTGACTCTGATTAAACACACCGCTGTGACTCTGATTAAACACACCGCTGTTACTCGTATTAAACACACTGCTGTTACTCTGATTAAACACACCGCTGTTACTCTGATTAAACACACCGATGTTACTCTGATTAAACACACCGCTGTTACTCTGATTAAACACACCGCTGTAACTCTGATTAAACACATCGCTGTGACTCTGATTAAACACACCGCTGTTTCTCTGATTAAACACACCGCTGTTACTCTGATTAAACACACCGCTGTTACTCTGATTAAACACACCGCTGTTACTCTGATTAAACACACCGCTGTGACTCTGATTAAATACACCGCCGTGACTCTGATTAAACATACCGCTGTAACTCTGATTAAACACACCACTGTAACTCTGATTAAACACACTGCTGTGACTCTGAATAAACACACCGCCGTTACTCTGATTAAACACACCGCCGTTACTCTGATTAAACACACCGCTGGAAATCTGATTAAACACACCGCTGTTACTCTGATTACACACACCGCTGTGACTCTGATTAAACACACCGCTGTTACTCTGATTAAACACACCGCTGTGACTCTGATTAAACACACCGCTGTGACTCTGATTAAACACACTGCTGTTACTCTGATTAAACACACCGCTGTTACTCTGATTAAACACACCGATGTTACTCTGATTAAACACACCGCTGTTACTCTGATTAAACACACCGCTGTAACTCTGATTAAACACATCGCTGTGACTCTGATTAAACACACCGCTGTTTCTCTGATTAAACACACCGCTGTTACTCTGATTAAACACACCACTGTTACTCTGATTAAACATACTGCTGTGACTCTGATTAAACACACCGCTGTGACTCTGATTAAATACACCGCCGTGACTCTGATTAAACACACCGCTGTTACTCTGATTAAACACACCTCTCTGACTCTGATTAAACACACCGCTGTAACTCTGATTAAACACACCGCTATTACTCGGATTAAACACACCGCTGTGACTCTGATTAAACACACCGCTGTTACTCTGATTAAACACACCGCTGTTACTCTGATTAAACACACCGCTGTTACTCTGATTAAACACACCGCTGTTACTCTGATCAAACACAGCCCTGTTACTCTGATTAAACACACCGCTGTTACTCTGATTAAACACACCACTGTTACTCTGATTAAACATACCGCTGTGACTCTGATTAAACACACCGCTGTGACTCTGATTAAAAACAACGCTGTTACTCTGATTTAACACACCGCTGTTACTCTTATTAAACACCGCTGTTACTCTGATTAAACACACCGCTGTAACTATAATCAAACACACCGCTGTTACTCTCATTAAATACACCGCCGTTACTCTGATTAAACACACCGCCGTGACTGATTAAACACACCGCCGTTACTCTGATTAAACACACCGCTCTGACTCTGATTAAACACACCGCCGTTACTCTGATTAAACACACTGCCGTTACTCTGATTAAACACACCGCCGTTACTCTGATTAAACACACCGCCGTTACTCTGATTAAACACACCGCCGTTACTCTGATTAAACACACCGCCGTTAATCTGATTAAACACACCGCCATGACTCTGATTAAACACACCGCCGTTACTCTGATTAAACACACCGCCGTTTCTCTGATTAAACACACCGCTGTTACTCTGATTAAACACACCGCTGTTACTCTGATTAAACACACCGCTGTGACTCTGATTAAACACACCGCTGTTACTCTGATTAAACACACCGCTGTGACTCTGATTAAACACACAGCTGTGACTCTGATTAAACACACCGCTCTGACTCTGATTAAACACACCGCTGTAACTCTGATTAAACACACCGCTATTACTCTGATTAAACACACCGCTGTGACTCTGATTAAACACACCGCTGTTACTCTGATTAAACACACCGCTGTTACTCTGATTAAACACACCGCTGTTACTCTGATTAAACACACCGCTGTTACTCTGATCAAACACACCGCTGTTACTCTGATCAAACACAACGCTGTTACTCTGATCAAACACACTGCCGTTACTCTGATTAAACACACCGCCGTTACTCTGATTAAACACACCGCCGTTACTCTGATTAAACACACCGCCGTTACTCTGATTAAACACACCGCTGTTACTCTGATTAAACACACCGCTGTTACTCTGACTAAACACACCGCTGTGACTCTGATTAAACACACCGCTGTTACTCTGATTAAACACACCGCTGTGACTCTGATTAAACACACCGCTGTGACTCTGATTAAACACACAGCTGTGACTCTGATTAAACACACCGCTGTGACTCTGATTAAACACACCGCTGTTACTCGTATTAAACACACTGCTGTTACTCTGATTAAACACACCGCTGTTACTCTGATTAAACACACCGATGTTACTCTGATTAAACACACCGCTGTTACTCTGATTAAACACACCGCTGTAACTCTGATTAAACACATCGCTGTGACTCTGATTAAACACACCGCTGTTTCTCTGATTAAACACACCGCTGTTACTCTGATTAAACACACCGCTGTTACTCTGACTAAACACACCGCTGTGACTCTGATTAAACACACCGCTGTTACTCTGATTAAACACACCGCTGTGACTCTGATTAAACACACCGCTGTGACTCTGATTAAACACACAGCTGTGACTCTGATTAAACACACCGCTGTGACTCTGATTAAACACACCGCTGTTACTCGTATTAAACACACTGCTGTTACTCTGATTAAACACACCGCTGTTACTCTGATTAAACACACCGATGTTACTCTGATTAAACACACCGCTGTTACTCTGATTAAACACACCGCTGTAACTCTGATTAAACACATCGCTGTGACTCTGATTAAACACACCGCTGTTTCTCTGATTAAACACACCGCTGTTACTCTGATTAAACACACCGCTGTTACTCTGATTAAACACACCGCTGTTACTCTGATTAAACACACCGCTGTGACTCTGATTAAATACACCGCCGTGACTCTGATTAAACATACCGCTGTAACTCTGATTAAACACACCACTGTAACTCTGATTAAACACACTGCTGTGACTCTGAATAAACACACCGCCGTTACTCTGATTAAACACACCGCCGTTACTCTGATTAAACACACCGCTGGAAATCTGATTAAACACACCGCTGTTACTCTGATTACACACACCGCTGTGACTCTGATTAAACACACCGCTGTTACTCTGATTAAACACACCGCTGTGACTCTGATTAAACACACCGCTGTGACTCTGATTAAACACACAGCTGTGACTCTGATTAAACACACCGCTGTGACTCTGATTAAACACACCGCTGTTACTCGTATTAAACACACTGCTGTTACTCTGATTAAACACACCGCTGTTACTCTGATTAAACACACCGATGTTACTCTGATTAAACACACCGCTGTTACTCTGATTAAACACACCGCTGTAACTCTGATTAAACACATCGCTGTGACTCTGATTAAACACACCGCTGTTTCTCTGATTAAACACACCGCTGTTACTCTGATTAAACACACCGCTGTTACTCTGATTAAACACACCGCTGTTACTCTGATTAAACACACCGCTGTGACTCTGATTAAAAACACCGCCGTGACTCTGATTAAACATACCGCTGTAACTCTGATTAAACACACCACTGTAACTCTGATTAAACACACTGCTGTGACTCTGAATAAACACACCGCCGTTACTCTGATTAAACACACCGCCGTTACTCTGATTAAACACACCGCTGGAAATCTGATTAAACACACCGCTGTTACTCTGATTACACACACCGCTGTAACTCTGATTAAACACACCACCGTTACTCTGATTAAACACACCGCTGTGACTCTGATTAAACACACCGCTGTTTCTCTGATTAAACACACCGCTGTTACTCTGATTAAACACACCGCTGTTACTCTGATTAAACACACCGCTGTTACTCTGATTAAACACACCGCTGTGACTCTGATTAAATACACCGCCGTGACTCTGATTAAACATACCGCTGTAACTCTGATTAAACACACCACTGTAACTCTGATTAAACACACTGCTGTGACTCTGAATAAACACACCGCCGTTACTCTGATTAAACACACCGCCGTTACTCTGATTAAACACACCGCTGGAAATCTGATTAAACACACCGCTGTTACTCTGATTACACACACCGCTGTGACTCTGATTAAACACACCGCTGTTACTCTGATTAAACACACCGCTGTGACTCTGATTAAACACACCGCTGTGACTCTGATTAAACACACAGCTGTGACTCTGATTAAACACACCGCTGTGACTCTGATTAAACACACCGCTGTTACTCGTATTAAACACACTGCTGTTACTCTGATTAAACACACCGCTGTTACTCTGATTAAACACACCGATGTTACTCTGATTAAACACACCGCTGTTACTCTGATTAAACACACCGCTGTAACTCTGATTAAACACATCGCTGTGACTCTGATTAAACACACCGCTGTTTCTCTGATTAAACACACCGCTGTTACTCTGATTAAACACACCGCTGTTACTCTGATTAAACACACCGCTGTTACTCTGATTAAACACACCGCTGTGACTCTGATTAAATACACCGCCGTGACTCTGATTAAACATACCGCTGTAACTCTGATTAAACACACCACTGTAACTCTGATTAAACACACTGCTGTGACTCTGAATAAACACACCGCCGTTACTCTGATTAAACACACCGCCGTTACTCTGATTAAACACACCGCTGGAAATCTGATTAAACACACCGCTGTTACTCTGATTACACACACCGCTGTAACTCTGATTAAACACACCGCCGTTACTCTGATTAAACACACCGCTGTTACTTTGATTAAACACACCGCCGTTACTCTTATTAAACACACCGCCGTTACTCTGATTAAACACACCGCTGTTACTCTGATTAAACACACCACTGTAACTCTGATTAAACACACCGATGTTACTCTGATTAAACACACCGCTGTTACTCTGATTAAACACACCGCTGTTACTCTGATTAAACACACCGCTGTAACTATGATCAAACACACCACTGTGACTCTGATTAAACACACCGCCGTTACTCTGATTAAACACACCACTGTTACTCTGATTAAACACACCGCCGTTACTCTGATTAAACACACCGCTGTTACTCTGATTAAACACACCGCTGTTACTCTGATTTAGGCATTCACATGTCCTAATATTTGGAAAGATTCCTCAGAAAACCAGGTGTTTTAATCGGCGTATTCTTACTTCAAATTTGACCTGACGCAGATTTAGATACGCAGAGAAAGGTGTTTAAATAACTAATGCCATTACTGCCATAATGAGTTTAATATAAATGATTCATGTGCGTGTAAACATACTCAATGAAAGGGTTTGAAATGGTTCTCTGCAACTCATTATGCAGGGTGCCAAACCAACATAGCCTACACACTCAAATCTACTTTCTTGCGCTAGCTTACTGAAGTGGTTTCCTCTTCTTCTGTGGTGCCCTTAGTTAGGACTTATCTTCTTATGTGGCTGAGATGTGAGTGTGTTTCCCAAACATGAAGAACAAGATTGAGTAAGAGGGAGAGAGTCAGGGAGAGAGGGAGAGAGAGTGGAGAATTGAAGAAGGAGAAGAATAAGAAGAAGGAGAAGAAGAAGGAGAAGAAGAAGGAGAAGAAGAAGAAGGAGAAGAAGAAGAAGGAGAAGAAGAAGAAGGAGAAGAAGAAGAAGGAGAAGAAGAAGAAGGAGAAGAAGAAGAAGAAGGAGAAGGAGAAGGAGAAGGAGAAGAAGGAGAAGGAGAAGAAGGAGAAGAAGAAGGAGGAGAAGAAGAAAAAGGAGAAGAAGAAGGAGAAGAAGGAGGAGAAGTAGAAGGAGAAGAAGAAGAAGAAGGAGAAGACTGTAGCCTTCGTCCCACATCTGACATTTAGGGCTGATATATGAAACACGTCCTGCTTCTTCAACAAGCCAGTCAGTAAAAATGTAAGCTCAACCCCCCAGTCAGTAATCATTCAACTCAACCACGCCAGCCAATCAGTAAACAATCCCCTAGGTCCAGTATAATCCTATGTATCCAACCTACAGTATAAGGGACTACTTACTGTGTGATGCAGCATGCATTAAGATAGTGTTGAGTAGAAGATAGGTCTGGTATTGAACCCCCTAGGTCTGGTATTGAACCTCCTACGTGTGGTATTGAACCCCCCTAGGTCTGGTATTGAACCTCCGAGGTCAGGTATTGAACCCCCTAGGTCTGGTATTGAACCCCCTAGGTCTGGTATTGAACCCTCTAGGTCTGGTATTGAACCCCCTAGGTCTGGTATTGAACCTCCTACGTGTGGTATTGAACCCCCCTAGGTCTGGTATTGAACCTCCTAGGTCTGGTATTGAACCCCCTAGGTCTGGTATTGAACTCCCTAGGTCTGGTATTGAACCATCTAGGTCTGGTATTGAACTCACTAGGTCTGGTATTGAACCCCCTAGGTCTGGTATTGAACTCACTAGGTCAGGTATGGAACCTCCTAGGTGTGGTATTGAACCCTCTAGGTCTGGTATTGAACCCCCTAGATCTGGTATTGAACTCACTAGGTCAGGTATTGAACCTCCTAGGTGTGGTATTGAACCCCCTAGGTCTGGTATTGAACCCCCTAGGTCTGGTATTGAACTCACTAGGTCAGGTATTGAACCTCCTAGGTGTGGTATTGAACCCCCTAGGTCTGGTATTGAACTCACTAGGTCAGGTATTGAACCTCCTAGGTGTGGTATTGAACCCTCTAGGTCTGGTATTGAACCCCCTAGGTCTGGTATTGAACCCCCTAGGTCTGGTATTGAACCTCCTAGGTGTGGTATTGAACCCCCTAGGTGTGGTATTGAACCTCCCAGGTGTGGTATTGAACCTCCTAGGTCTGGTATTGAACCCCCTAGGTGTGGTATTGAACCTCCTAGGTGTGGTATTGAACCTCCTAGGTCTGGTATTGAACCCCCTAGGTCTGGTATTGAACTCACTAGGTCAGGTATTGAACCTCCTAGGTGTGGTATTGAACCCCCTAGGTCTGGTATTGAACTCACTAGGTCAGGTATTGAACCTCCTAGGTGTGGTATTGAACCCTCTAGGTCTGGTATTGAACCCCCTAGGTCTGGTATTGAACCCCCTAGGTCTGGTATTGAACCTCCCAGGTGTGGTATTGAACCTCCTAGGTCTGGTATTGAACCCCCTAGGTCTGGTATTGAACCTCCTAGGTCTGGTATTGAACCTCCTAGGTCTGGTATTGAACTTCCTAGGTCTGGTATTGAACCCCCTAGGTGTGGTATTGAACCTCCTAGGTCTGGTATTGAACCTCCTAGGTCTGGTATTGAACCCCCTAGATATGATATTGAACCCTCTAGGTCTGCTATAATCATGTGTTTCTGGCCTACAGTTCATATACCATAGAATAACATATTACATCTCATTTGATAGGATCTCTGTGCCTTCAGAAAGTATTCAGACCCCTTGACTTTTTCCACATTTTGTTATGTTACAGCCTCATTCTAAAATAGATTAAATGACAAAATTTCCTCAGCAATCTACACACAATATCCCATGATCAGCATGGCAGGTTTTTAGAAGAAAAAAAACAGAAATACCTGATTTATTTATTTATTTAGTATTCAGACCGTTTGCTTTGAGACTCGAAAATGAGCTCAGGTGCATCCTGTTTCTATTGATCATCCTTGAGATGTTTCTACAATTTCAATAGAGTCCACCTGTGGTAAATTCAATTGATTGGACATGATTTAGAAATCCACACAGTTGACAGTGCATGTCAGAGCAAAACTCAGCCATAAGGTCGAAGGAATTGTCCGTAGAGCTCCAAGACAGGATTATGTCGAGGCACAGATCTGGAGAAGTGTACCAAAATAATTTTGCAGCATTGAAGGTCCACAAGAACACAGTGACCTCCATGATTCTTAAATGGAAGAATTTTGGAACCACCAAGACTCTTCCTAGAGCTGGCCGCCCGGACAAACTGAGCAATCGGGGGAGAAGGGCCACCTTGGTCAAGGAGGTGACCAAGAACCTAATGGTTACTCTGACAGAGCTCTAGAGTTCCTCTGTGGAGATGGGAGAACCTTCCAGAAGGACAACCATCTCTTCAGCCAATCAGGCCTTTATGGTAGAGTGGCCAGGTGGTAACCACTCCTCAGTAAAAGGCACATGACAGCCTGCTTGGAGTTTGACAAAAGACACATAAAGACTCTCAGACCACGAGAAACAAGATTCTCTTGTCTGACGAAACCAAGAATGAACTCTTTGGCCAGAATGCCAAGTGTCATATCTGGAGGAAACCTGGCACCATCCCTATGGTGAAGCATGGTGGTGGCAGCATCATGCTGTAGGGATGTTTTTCAGAGGCAGGGACTAGGAGACTAGTCAGGATCGAGGCAAAGATGAACGGAGCAAAGTACAGAGAGATCCTTGATGAAAACCTGCTCCAGAGCGCTCACGACCTCAGACTGGGGCGAAGGTTCACCTTTCAACAGGACAACGTGTGTAAATTGATGAGGGGAAAAAAACTATTTAATTCATATTAAAATAAGGCTGTAAAGTAACAAAATGTGGAAAAAGTCAAGGTGTCTGAATACTTTCCAAAAGCACTGAATAAACAGTACACTGTTTGATGCAGGATCCACTGCTGGATAGCTGCTCACTGAGGGCTATAGGAGAGAGAAACTTTAATACTCTTGCTTTTTCCGGGTTAAATAAATCCACACCCAAAGGGACAGTCAGGCTAGGACAGAGCCATATGGGTGGACAAAACATTAAGAACACATTCTCTTTCCATGACATAGACTGACCAGGTGAATCCAGGTGATCCCTTATTGATGTCACTTGTTAAATCCACTTCAATCGGTGTAGATGAAGGGAAGGAGACAGGTTAAAGAATGATTTTTAAGCCCGGCGACAATTGAGACATGGATTGTGTATGTGTGCCGTTCAGAGGGTGAATGGGCAAGACAAAATATGTAAGTGTCTTTAAACGGGGTATGGTAGTAGGTGCCAGGCGTAGAGTTGTATGTCATGTCTGTCATGGCTGTCATGACATTTTGTCAGACAGTTATTGTCCTGCAAAAGACTGCTGGTCTCACAGTAATTAACCATAATTAACATAAACACATTTAGTCATATCCAGGCCTCCATCATACAAGACACTGATACATGCCTTTGGACCTTTAACATTTAAAAAAGTCTAATAAATCTATTTAATTGTCACGTCCTGACCCTTGTAAGATGTCATTTTCTATAGTAGAGTAGGTCAGGGCGTGACAGGGATTGTTTTTGGGTGGTTTTCTTGTTATCTGTTTCTATGTTGTTTTTCTAGGTTTCTATTTCTATGTTGGGGTTGTTGGGATGATCTCCAATTAGAGGCAGCCGGTTCTTGTTGTCTCTAATTGGAGATCATATTTATGTAGGGGGTTTTTCCCATTTGTGTTTGTGTGTTTGTTATTTTCTCTCCGTCACGGTTTGTTGTTTTGTTGTTACAAGTATTTTGGTGTATTGCGAACGTTTCACGGAATAAATAAATATGGGGAACTACAACCACGTTGGTCCGATCCTTTAGACAACCGTGACATTAATATACACAACAAATCCATTATTTATATTTGTCAGGTCTAAAGAAACATGATGATATGAAAGAACATGTATTTCAGAAGAGTTGGCCAACTCTTTAATAAGTTATCTGGCTATGCTCCATGTCATAGGCTGTAGGACTGTTAACTTATTTGACAAGATATGCTTAGAAGTTCTCTGCCTTTATTTTATATGATTTTTATAGTAAGAAGAATATAATTGAACTCAGCTGAAAGGATATTTTGTTCCTATTTCTGAGCGAGTTTATGTTGAGCATAAAAGTTATAACTTGAAACAGGTCCAATACGCTAGACTTAGAGTTATTTGGCAGCTTTAGTTGCAAATTATACAAACTTTAGAACACCTTAGAAATCAAAACATATTCAGACTATTGATGATTTGAGAAAGTTGAAGGAAAAAGCTTGTGTTCTTGTTCCTTGCCTCAGGCTGCACAGCTGTTCTCTCATCAAGTGGTCATATTTTCACCCACAAGACTATTCTCAATTAAATTCTTGTCTTTACTAACATGCAAAATGAGTTTCGATTTAGAATGGCCCATTTATCAATGGGCAGGAACAGGAACAGGGGAAAAAGTATGTTTTACCTCATTTCTACCAGCATGTTAAATATGCAACCAGAGGGAAATAAACTCTAGACCACCTTTACTCCACACACAGAGACGCATACAAAGCTCTCCCTCGTCCTCCATTTGACAAATCTGACCATAATTCTATCCTCCTTATTCCTGTTTACAAGCAAAAACTAAAGCAGGAAGTACCAGTAACTCGCTCAATACGGAAATGGTCAGATGATGCGGATGCTACGCTACAGGACTGTTTTTCTAGAAACAGACTGGAATATGTTCCGGGATTCATCCAATGGCATTGAGGAGTATACCACCTCAGTCAACGGCTTCATCAAGAAGTGCATCGATGACGTCTTCCCCACAGTGACCATACGTACATATCCCAATCAGAAGCCATGGATTACAGGCAACATCCGCATCAAGCTAAAGGCTAGAGCTGCCGCTTTCAAGCAGCGGGACACTAATCCGGACGCTTATAAGAAATCCCGCTAAGCCCTCAGACAAAACATCAAACAAGAAAAACGTTAACACAGGATTAAGATTGAATCATACTATACTGGCTCTGACGCTCGTCGGATGTTGCAGGGCTTGAAAACTATTACGGACCATGAAGGGAAACCCATAAAAGCCTTTAACTTCTATGGGCTACGTGGGACGCGTCCCACCTGCGGGACACAGCCAGTGAAATATCAGGGCGGCAAATTCAAAAACAACAAAATGTCATAATTCAACTTTCTCAAACATACAACTATTTTACACCATTTTAAAGATACACTTCTCCTTGATGTAACGACATTGTCCGATTTCAAAAAGGCTTTACAGCGAAAGCAAAACATTAGATTATGTTAGGAGAGTACATAGACAAAAATAATCACACAGCCATTTTCCAAGCAAGGACATGTGTCAATAAAACCCAAAACACAGCTAAATGAAGCACTAACCTTTGGCGATCTTCATCAGATGACACTCCTAGGACATTATGTTACACAATACATGTATATTTTGTTCGATAAAGTTCATATTTATATCCAAAAACAGCATTTTACATTGGCGCATGATGTTCAGAAAATGTATTTCCACCAAAACGGCCGGTGAATGTGCACATCAATATGACAAAATATATAACAATTATTTAAAGAATTATAGATGGACTACTCCTGGATGCAACCGCTGTGTCAGATTTGAAAATAGCTATACGGAGAAAGCACATTTTTCAATATTCTGAGTACATAGCTCAGCCATCAGCTATTCAGACACCTGCCAAGTTCGGGGCAACCTAAACTCAGAATTAGTATTAGAAATATTCTCTTACCTTTGCTGATCTTCATCAGAATGCTCTCCCAGGACTGCTACTTCCACAAGAAATGTTTTTTTTGTTCGAAGTAATCCATATTTATGTACAAATACCTCCATTTTGTTCGTGCGTACAGATCACTTATCCAAAGGCATAACGCGCGAGTGCAGAACCAGAGACGAAAAGTCAAAATGTTCCATTACCGTACTTAGAAGCATGTCAAACGCTGTTTTAAATCAATCTTTATGGTATTTTTAACGTCAAATTGCGATAATATTCCAACCGGACAATAGCATATTCATTCAAGAAGAAAAAGAAGGAACGGCGCGCTCACGTGACCGTGCATATCCAATCCCTTTGTTGCCAGGCAGACCACTCAGTAACTGAGATCGTATTATCTGCCCAGTGACAGGAGAATTCTCAAACCACTTTCTGAAGGCTGTTGACAGCCAATGGAAGCCTTAGGAAGTGCAATGTCCCCCACAGACACTGTTGTTTCGATTGAGAATCAAAAGAAGAACTACAATTCTCAGACTTTACACTTCCTGCTTGGATTTTTCTCAGGTTTTTGCCTGCCATATGAGTTCTGTTATACTCACAGACACCATTCAAACAGTTTTAGAAACTTCAGAGTGTTTTCTATGCAAATCTACTAATAATATGCATATTCTAGTTTCTGGGCCAGAGTAGTAACCTGTTTAAACAGGTCAACATTCACAAAGCTGCGGGGCCAGATGGATTACCAGGACATGTACTCAAAGCATGCGCAGACCAACTGGCAAGTGTCTTCACTGACATTTTCCACCTCTCCCTGACCGAGTCTGTAATACCTACATGTTTCAAGCAGACCACCATAGTCCCTGTGCCCAAGGAAGCGAAGGTAACCTGCCTAAATGATTACCGCCCTGTAGCACTCGCATCGTTAGCCATGAATTGCTTTGAAAGGCAGGTCATGATTCACATCAACAGCATCCTCCCGGACACCCTAGACCCACTCCAATCCGCATACCGCCCCAACAGATCCACAGATGACACAATCTTAATCGCATTCCAAACTACCCTTTCCCACCTGGACAAAAGGAACACCTATGTGAGAATGCTGTTCATTGACTACAGCTCAGCGATCAACACCATAGTGCCCACGAAGCTCATCACGAAAGTAAGGACCCTGAGACTAAACACCTCCCTCTGCAACTGGATCCTGGACTTCCTAACGGTTCGCCCCCAGGTGGTAAGAGTAGGCAACAACACGTTCGCTACGCTGATCCTCAACACTGGGGCTCCTCAGGGGTGTGCACTTAGTCCCCTCCTGTATTCCCTGTTTACCCACGACTGTGTGGCCAAACACGACTCCAACACCATCATTAAGTTTGCTGACGACACAACAGTGGTATGCCTGATCACCGGCAACGATAAGACAGCCTATAGGGAGGAGGTCAGAGACCTGGCAGTATGGTGCCAGGACAACAACCTCTCCCTCAACGTGAGCAAGACAAAGGAGCTGATCGTGGACCACAGGAAAAGGCAGTCCAAACAAGCCCCCATTAACATTGACGGGGCTGTAGTGGAGCGGGTCGAGAGTTTCAAGTTCCTTGGTGTCCACATCACCAACCAACTATCATGGTCCAAACACACCAAGACAGTCATTAAGAGGGCACAACAACACATTTTCCCCCTCAGGAGACTGAAAACATTTGGCTCTTAAAAAGTTCTACAGCTGCACCATCGAGAGCATCCTGACCGGTTACATCACCGCCGGGTATGGCAACTGCTCGGCATCTGACCGTAAGGCGCTACAGAGGGTAGTGCGTACGGCCCAGTACATCACTGGGGCCAAGCTTCCTGCCATCCAGGACCTATCTACTAGGCGGTGTCAGAGGAAAGCCCCAAAAATTGTCAGAGACTCCAGTCACCCAAGTCATAGACTGATTTCTCTACTATCGCATAGCAAGCGGTGCCCCCCCCCCCCCCCCCCCCCCCACACACACAAGTGTTTTGCACACTGCTGCTACTCGCTGTTTATTATCTATATATAGTCACTTCACCCCTACCTACATGTACAAATTACCTCGACTAACCTTGTAAACATCCCTTCATATATCCCAGGCTGCTACAGCTGGTTCAGAACCATTCAGTGACGTCTTCATTGAGACATCAAGGAAAGGAAAAGGTGAATTCTATCAACAACTATACATTCCATATGTTGTGTGCATTTTGAAAGTTTCTCTGTGGATGTGTGTATGGAAGTCTTTGTTTCAGTGAAATTTCGATATAAAGTAATCTTCTTTTCCTAAACTGGCTCTTAAAATGTTTGTTTTTTATTACAAGCACTAGCTAGATGACTGGGCCTGGTTATATCATTACTAGGCACTAGCTAGATGACTGGGCCTGGTTATATCATTACTAGGCACTAGCTAGATGAATGGGCCTGGTTATATCATTACTAGGCACTAGCTAGATGACTGGGCCTGGTTATATCATTACTAGGTACTAGCTAGATGACGGGGCCTGGTTATATCATTACTAGGTACTAGCTAGATGACTGGGCCTGGTTATATCATTACTAGGCACTAGCTAGATGAATGGGCCTGGTTATATCATTACTAGGTACTAGCTAGATGACTGGGCCTGGTTATATCATTACTAGGTACTAGCTAGATGACTGGGCCTGGTTATATAATTACTAGGCACTAGCTAGATGAATGGGCCTGGTTATATCATTACTAGGCACTAGCTAGATGACTGGGCCTGGTTATATCATTACTCGGCACTAGCTAGATGAATGGGCCTGGTTATATCATTACTAGGTACTAGCTAGATGACTGGGCCTGGTTATATCATTACTAGGTACTAGCTAGATGAATGGGCCTGGTTATATCATTACTAGGCACTAGCTAGATGAATGGGCCTGGTTATATCATTACTAGGTACTAGCTAGATGACTGGGCCTGGTTATATCATTACTAGATACTAGCTAGATGACTGGGCCTGGTTATATAATTACTAGGTTCTAGCTAGATGACTGGGCCTGGTTATATCATTACTAGGCACTAGCTAGATGAATGGGCCTGGTTATATCATTACTAGGTTCTAGCTAGATGACTGGGCCTGGTTATATTATTACTAGGCACTAGCTAGATGACTGGGCCTGGTTATATCATTACTAGGTACTAGCTAGATGACTGGGCCTGGTTATATCATTACTAGGTACTAGCTAGATGACTGGGCCTGGTTATATAATTACTAGGTTCTAGCTAGATGACTGGGCCTGGTTATATCATTACTAGGTACTAGCTAGATGACTGGGCCTGGTTATATCATTACTAGGTACTAGCTAGATGAATGGGCCTGGTTATATCATTACTAGGTTCTAGCTAGATGACTGGGCCTGGTTATATTATTACTAGGCACTAGCTAGATGACTGGGCCTGGTTATATCATTACTAGGCACTAGCTAGATGAATGGGCCTGGTTATATCATTACTAGGTACTAGCTAGATGACTGGGCCTGGTTATATCATTACTAGGTACTAGCTAGATGAATGGGCCTGGTTATATCATTACTAGGCACTAGCTAGATGACTGGGCCTGGTTATATCATTACTAGGCACTAGCTAGATGAATGGGCCTGGTTATATCATTACTAGGTACTAGCTAGATGACTGGGCCTGGTTATATCATTACTAGGTACTAGCTAGATGACTGGGCCTGGTTATATAATTACTAGGTTCTAGCTAGATGACTGGGCCTGGTTATATCATTACTAGGCACTAGCTAGATGAATGGGGCTGGTTATATCATTACTAGGTTCTAGCTAGATGACTGGGCCTGGTTATATTATTACTAGGCACTAGCTAGATGACTGGGCCTGGTTATATCATTACTAGGTACTAGCTAGATGACTGGGCCTGGTTATATCATTACTAGGTACTAGCTAGATGACTGGGCCTGGTTATATCATTACTAGGTACTAGCTAGATGACGGGGCCTGGTTATATCATTACTAGGTACTAGCTAGATGACTGGGCCTGGTTATATCATTACTAGGTACTAGCTAGATGACTGGGCCTGGTTATATCATTACTAGGTGCTAACTAGATGACTGGGCCTGGTTATATCATTACTAGGTACTAGCTAGATGACTGGGCCTGGTCATATCATTACTAGGTACTAGCTAGATGACTGGGCCTGGTTATATCATTACTATGTACTAGCTAGATGACTGGGCCTCGTTATATCATTACTAGGTACTAGCTAGATGACTGGGCCTGGTTATATCATTACTAGGTACTAGCTAGATGACTGGGCCTGGTTATATCATTACTAGGTACTAGCTAGATGACTGGGCCTGGTTATATCATTACTAGGTACTAGCTAGATGACTGGGCCTGGTTATATCATTACTAGGTACTAGCTAGATGAATGGGCCTGGTTATATCATTACTAGGTTCTAGCTAGATGACTGGGCCTGGTTATATTATTACTAGGCACTAGCTAGATGACTGGGCCTGGTTATATCATTACTAGGCACTAGCTAGATGAATGGGCCTGGTTATATCATTACTAGGTACTAGCTAGATGACTGGGCCTGGTTATATCATTACTAGGTACTAGCTAGATGAATGGGCCTGGTTATATCATTACTAGGCACTAGCTAGATGACTGGGCCTGGTTATATCATTACTAGGCACTAGCTAGATGAATGGGCCTGGTTATATCATTACTAGGTACTAGCTAGATGACTGGGCCTGGTTATATCATTACTAGGTACTAGCTAGATGACTGGGCCTGGTTATATAATTACTAGGTTCTAGCTAGATGACTGGGCCTGGTTATATCATTACTAGGCACTAGCTAGATGAATGGGGCTGGTTATATCATTACTAGGTTCTAGCTAGATGACTGGGCCTGGTTATATTATTACTAGGCACTAGCTAGATGACTGGGCCTGGTTATATCATTACTAGGTACTAGCTAGATGACTGGGCCTGGTTATATCATTACTAGGTACTAGCTAGATGACTGGGCCTGGTTATATCATTACTAGGTACTAGCTAGATGACGGGGCCTGGTTATATCATTACTAGGTACTAGCTAGATGACTGGGCCTGGTTATATCATTACTAGGTACTAGCTAGATGACTGGGCCTGGTTATATCATTACTAGGTGCTAACTAGATGACTGGGCCTGGTTATATCATTACTAGGTACTAGCTAGATGACTGGGCCTGGTCATATCATTACTAGGTACTAGCTAGATGACTGGGCCTGGTTATATCATTACTATGTACTAGCTAGATGACTGGGCCTCGTTATATCATTACTAGGTACTAGCTAGATGACTGGGCCTGGTTATATCATTACTAGGTACTAGCTAGATGACTGGGCCTGGTTATATCATTACCAGGTACTAGCTAGATGACTGGGCCTGGTTATATCATTACTAGGTACTAGCTAGATGACTGGGCCTCGTTATATCATTACTAGGTACTAGCTAGATGACTGGGCCTCGTTATATCATTACTAGGTACTAGCTAGATGACTGGGCCTGGTTATATCATTACTAGGTACTAGCTAGATGACTGGGCCTGGTTATATCATTACTAGGTACTAGCTAGATGACTGGGCCTGGTTATATCATTACTAGGTACTAGCTAGATGACTGGGCCTGGTCATATCAAGTCAATATTTTCTTATATTTTTCAGGCCTCAGAAGAAGAAAAATGGATAGCTTTGTGTTTCTCAACTCTCCTCTCGTAACATCACATAGGATCACTTGAGTGGAGTTTCCTGTTTCCTCTGTGGATTACCAACCTGCCTCTGACCCCTGTAGTACTCTACAGGAACCCTGGGATGACTGCTGAGGAGTTATGTTGTTTTCTTCTGCCTTCACACCCCTCCACCCCTCTCTCTTCTGTTACCTCTTCCCCTCTCTCTATTTCCCTCTGCCTTTCACACCCCTCCACTCCTCTCTCTTCTGTTACCTCTTCTCCTCTCTCTATTTCCCTCTGCCTTCACCCCCCTCCACCCCTCTCTCTTCTGTTACCTCTTCTCCTCTCTCTATTTCCCTCTGCCTTCACACCCCTCCAGCCCTCTCTCTTCTGTTACCTCTTCTCCTCTCTCTCTGTTTCTACCTCTCTCTTTCTCTCTCTCTCTCTCTCTCACCTCTCTCCTCTCTCTCCTCTCTCTCTCTCACCTCTCTCTCTCTCTATTTCTCTCTCTCTATTTCTCTCTCTCTATTTCTCTCTATTTCTCTCTCTCTCTATTTCTCTCTCTCTCTCTCTATTTCTCTATTTCCCTCTTTCTCACCCCTCTCTCTCTATTTCCCTCTCTCTCTCTCTCTCTCTCTCTCTCTCTCTCTCTCTCTCTCTCTCTCAAGCTTCCTTCGCTGCTACCCGCCCCATGTCTGTAATGTCTGTCTATCTTTTGCTTCCTCAGTCACTGACCCTCCGTACAGGCCAGAGGAGACTGACCAAGCTAAGGTTTGTGTGTGTGGCCTACAGCCAGGCAGGGCCTAGCAGAGCACAGAAGCTCATCTTAAAAGCCATCCCAAACATCCCTCCTTTACACCCAGTCCAGTTTCCCTGTCTTCCAGGTTGGAGGGCTGATCTCCTCCTCTTCTCTCCCATGCCTTCTCCTCTCCTCTCCTCTCCTCTCCTCTCCTCTCCTCTCCTCCTCCCTCTCCTCTCCTCTCCTATCAACTCCCCTCCCGCCTCTCCTCTCCATCCTCTCCTCTCCCATCTCCTCGCTCCCCCCTCCCCTCCCTCTCTCCTCTCCTCTAATCTCATCTCCTCCCCTCTCCCGTAGGCTGATAAGAGTGGGTAGTTAGGAGACGGCTGGATGGTCACTGGTGGCTGGTTCTAACCACCCAGAGTTTGGGCTCACGTGGTCACCGTACACGTAGTCACCGTACACGTAGTCCCCGTACACGTAGTCACCGTACACGTAGTCCCCGTACACGTAGTCCCCGAACACGTAGTCACCGTACACGTGGTCACCGATCACGTAGTCACCGTACACGTGGTCACCGTACACGTGGTCACCGTACACGTAGTCCCCAAACACGTAGTCCCCGTACACGTAGTCCCCGAACACGTAGTCATCGTACACGTGGTCACCGATCACGTAGTCACCGTACACGTAGTCACCGAACACGTGGTTACCGTACACGTAGTCACCGAACACGTGGTTACTGTACACGTGGTCACCGTGCACGTAGTCACCGTACACGTGGCCACTGCTTTAGACTGACGCTGGTGATTTATGTGACTAATGTTCTGTTTGTCTCATCTGTCTGAGAAGACGTGGAAATAGATATATGAGATGTCATTTTCTCCCTTGTTTCTCTCCTCCCTCTCCTCCATTTTCTCCCTTGTTTCTCTCCTTCCTCTCCTCTATTTTCTCCCTTTGTTTCTCTTCTTACTCTCCTCCATTTTCTCCCTTGTTTCTCTCCTTCCTCTCCTCTATTTTCTCCCTTGTTTCTCTCCTTCCTCTCCTCTATTTTCTCCCTTTGTTTCTCTTCTTACTCTCCTCCATTTTCTCCCTTGTTTCTCTCCTTCCTCTCCTCTATTTTCTCCCTTGTTTCTCTCCTTCCTCTCCTCTATTTTCTCCCTTTTTCTCTTCTTACTCTCCTCTATTTTCTCCCTTGTTTCTCTCCTTCCTCTCCTCCATTTTCTCACTTGTTTCTCTCCTTCCTCTCCTCTATTTTCTCCCTTTGTTTCGCTCCTCCCTCTCCTCTATTTCCCCCCTTGTTTCTCTCAATATTTCCAAGACATTTTGATGTAAAGTTGCAGAAGTAGAGAGTTGTTTCCTGGGGAATAGAGAACAGCGCTTGTTCTTTCTTACCAGCCTTCCTGGAACTTACAGCGTCCCACTTAGACGTTAATGAAGCATAATGTTTGGCTTTATCTGAGAGAACAGTTATTGTAAAAAAAAAAACTGAGTGACTGAGTGTGTGTGCATTTTATTTCCTCATTTTATTACCGCCTCTCAATCCGTCTTGTGAATTCCTATAAAATGAGCAGATCACGATTCAAGTTGAGATGCTATCTGCTGTTCATCCAACAATCACTGTGTAGCGGATTTATCGCTGACCTCCATCACTGTTATATCTGACCAGGCTCCAACTCCATCACTGTTATATCTGACCAGGCTCCAACTCCATCACTGTTATATCTGACCAGGCTCCAACTCCATCACTGTTATATCTGACCAGGCTCCGACTCCATCACTGTTATATCTGACCAGGCTCCGACTCCAACACTGTTATATCTGACCAGGCTCCAACTCCATCACTGTTATATCTGACCAGGCTCCAACTCCATCACTGTTATATCTGACCAGGCTCCAACTCCATCACTGTTATATCTGACCAGGCTCCAACTCCATCACTGTTATATCTGACCAGGCTGCAACTCCATCACTGTTATATCTGACTACGCTCCAACTCCATCACTGTTATATCTGACCAGGCTGCAACTCCATCACTGTTATATCTGACTACGCTCCAACTCCATCACTGTTATATCTGACCAGGCTGCAACTCCATCACTGTTATATCTGACTACGCTCCAACTCCATCACTGTTATATCTCACCAGGCTGCAACTCCATCACTGTTATATCTGACCAGGCTCCAACTCCATCACTGTTATATCTGACCAGGCTCCGACTCCATCACTGTTATATCTGACCAGGCTCCAACTCCATCACTGTTATATCTGACCAGGCTCCAACTCCATCACTGTTATATCTGACCAGGCCCCAACTCCATCACTGTTATATCTGACCAGGCTCCAACTCCATCACTGTTATATCTGACCAGGCTCCGACTCCATCACTGTTATATCTGACCAGGCTCCAACTCCATCACTGTTATATCTGACCAGGCTCCAACTCCATCACTGTTATATCTGACCAGGCCCCAACTCCATCACTGTTATATCTGACCAGGCTCCGACTCCATCACTGTTATATCTGACCAGGCTGCAACTCCATCACTGTTATATCTGACCAGGCTCCAACTCCATCACTGTTATATCTGACCAGGCTGCAACTCCATCACTGTTATATCTGACCAGGCTCCGACTCCATCACTGTTATATCTGACCAGGCTCCGACTCCAACACTGTTATATCTGACCAGGCCCCAACTCCATCACTGTTATATCTGACCAGGCTCCGACTCCAACACTGTTATATCTGACCAGGCTCCGACTCCATCACTGTTATATCTGACCAGGCCCCAACTCCATCACTGTTATATCTGACCAGGCTCCGACTCCATCACTGTTATATCTGACCAGGCTCCGACTCCATCACTGTTATATCTGACCAGGCCCCAACTCCATCACTGTTATATCTGACCAGGCTCCGACTCCATCACTGTTATATCTGACCAGGCTCCGACTCCATCACTGTTATATCTGACCAGGCTCCAACTCCATCACTGTTATATCTGACCAGGCTGCAACTCCATCACTGTTATATCTGTTATATCTATTGAGAATGGCCGCTGTAGGCAGACCTGACTCTCAAGAGAAGACAGGCTATGTGCAACACTGCCCACAAAATGAGGTAGAAACTGAGCTGCACTTCCTAACCTCCTGCTCAATGTATGACCATATTAGAGACACATATTTCCCTCAGATTACACAGATCCACAAAGAATTAGAAAACAAATCCAATGTTGATAAACTCCCATATCTACTGGGTGAAATACCACACTGTTCATTTGTTATTGTTTATTTCACTGTTTTTCATTATCTATTTCACTTGCTTTGGCTATGGAAACATTTGTTTCCCATTCCAATAAAGCCCTTCAAATTGAAATTGAAATTGAAATTGAGAGAGAGAGAGAGAGAGAGAGAGAGAGGAGAGAGAGAGAGAGAGAGAGAGGAGAGAGAGAGAGAGAGAGAGAGAGAGAGACATTTGTAATGTCTTTATTATTTTGGAACTTCTGTGAGTGTAATGTTTACTGTTCATTTAGGTAGATGTAGAGGGGTAGAGGTAGAGGAGGTAGAGGGGGTAGATGAGGTAGAGGAGGTAGATGTAGAGGGGTAGAGGTAGAGGAGGTAGAGGAGGTAGATGTAGAGGGTAGAGGTAAAGGAGGTAGAGGAGGTAGATGTAGAGGGGTAGAGGTAGACGAGGTAGAGGGACTAGAGGTAGAGGTAGAGGAGGTAGAGGAGGTAGATGTAGAGGGGTAGAGGTTGAGGAGGTAGAGGGGGTAGAGGTAGAGGGGTAGAGGTAGAGGAGGTAGATGGGGTGGATGAGGTAGAGGTAAAGGAGGTAGAGGAGGTAGATGTAGAGGGGTAGAGGTAGAGGAGGTAGATGGGGAAGATGAGGTAGAGGTAGAGGAGGTAGATGTAGAGGGGTAGATGTAGAGGAGGTAGAGGAGGTAGAGGTAGAGGAGGTAGAGGAGGTAGATGTAGAGGGGTAGAGGTAGAGGAGGTAGAGGTAGAGGGGTAGAGGAGGTAGAGGAGGTAGAGGTAGAGGGGTAGAGGTAGAGGAGGTAGATGGGGTTGATGAGGTAGAGGTAGAGGAGGTAGATGAGGTAGAGGTAAAGGAGGTAGATGGGGTAGATGAGGTAGAGGTAGAGGAGGTAGAGGAGGTAGATGAGGTAGAGGTAAAGGAGGTAGATGGGGTAGAGGAGGTAGAGGAGGTAGATGTAGAGGTGTAGAGGTAGGGGAGTTAGAGGAGGTAGATGTAGAGGGGTAGAGGTAGGGGAGGTAGAGGAGGTAAAGTAGGTAGATGGGGTAGATGTAAAGGGGTAGAGGGGTAGAGGGGTAGATGTAGAGGGGTAGATGGGTAGAGGGGTGGAGGTAGAGGAGATGGAGGTAGAAGAGATATAACAACTAGTCTACACTATGTTAATATAACATCTAAAATAAAATTCCCAGCATACTAACTCCCTGTCAGAAACCTGAACACTGCTGTACTCTGGAATCTTAATAACAGTACAGCCAAACCCTAACCTTACTGCCGAAGAAGAAAGGAACACATGAAAGAGATTAAAAATAAATATTTTTCATCTATTCCAGACAAATACTTTAAGAGCAGGAATTGGTAGATGCAGCTGCTGGTATTAAATGTATGTCTAAGGCACCGACTGCAGGTGCATTCTACAGATAACGTTTCTGAAACGGATTGGAGTTTAGAGATGGCTTCTGTACAGCAATCCTTTCTTTCTATCATCCTGTCTCCCTCTCTCTTCTCTATTTCTCTCTCTATTTCTCCCTCTCCCAACATCTCTTTATCTCTCCTTCTCTCACCCTCTCTCTCTCTCTCTCACACACACCCCTCTCTCTCACACCCTCTCTTTCTCTCTCTCTCTCACACACCCGCTCTCTCTCTCACACACCTTCTCTCACCCTCTCTCTCTCTCTCCCTCTCACCCTCTCTCTCTCTCTCACACACCCCCCTCTCTCTCTCTCACACACACCCTCTCTCTCTCTCTCTCTCTCTCTCTCACACACCCTCTCTCTCTCACACACACCTTCTCTCTCTCTCCCTCTCACACACCCTCTCTCTCACACACACACCCTCTATCTCTCTCTCTCACACCCCCTCTCTCTCTCTCACACACCTCCCCTCTCTCTCTCTCTCTCTCACACCCTCTCACCCTCTCTCTCCAACACACACTGTCTCTCTCTCTCACCCTCTCACCCTCTTCCTCTCACCCTCTCTCTCTCACCCCCTCTCTCGCTCCCTCTCTCTCCTACACAGACAGCTCCTCTTGTTCGTGACTGTTCATGCATGACAGCATGGCTGGATGGAGAACATATTGTTCCATCAATCAAATCTCATTCTTCTCTCTAGCAGAACAGAACAGAACTGAGGATAGTAACTGACTGGCAGTCTACAAGCCTGTCTGTCCAGACACATGGACCAGTTGTGTAATAATTTAGACGGCCAGTCAGTTACTTAATTTGTCAAATACTCCTCCATACAGTACCATACAGTACCATACCATACAGTACCATACAGTACCATACCATACAGTACCATACCATACAGTACCATACAGTACCATACTATACAGTACCATACAGTACCATACCATACAGTACCACACAGTACCATACTATACAGTACCATACAGTACCATACCATACAGTACCATACAGTACCATACAATACAGTATCATACCATACAGTACCATACACTCTCATACAGTACCATACAGTATCATACAGTACCATACAGTATCATACACTATCATACAGTACCATACAGTATCATACAGTACCATACAGCACTATACAGTACCATACAGTACCATACAGTACCATACAGTATCATACAGTACCATACAGTACCATACACTATCATACAGTACCATACAGTATCATACAGTACCATACAGCACTATACAGTACCATACAGTACCATACAGTATCATGCAGTATCATTCCATACAGTACCATACCATACAGTACCATACAATACCATACAGCACAGTGTCATACAATACAGTACCATACAGTATCATACAGTACCATACCATACATTACCATACCATAGAGTACCATACATTACCATACCATACAGTACCATACAGTAAAATGCAGTATCATACAGCACCATACTGTATCATACCATACAGTCCATACAGTACCATACAGTACCATACAGTATCATACAGTACCATACCATACAGTACCATACAGTACCATACAGTATCATACAGTACCATACCATACACTACCATACAGTACCATACAGCCCCAAACAGTACTATAAAGTATCATACCATACAGTACCATACAGTTCCATACCATACAGTTCCATACAGTACCATACAGTACCATACAGTTCCATACAGTTCCATACCATACAGTACCATACAGTACCATACAGTACCATACCATACAGTACCATACAATTCCATACCATACAGTACCATACAGTTCCATACAGTTCCATACAGTACCATACAGTACCATACCATACAGTTCCATACAGTACCATACCGTACCATACAGTTCCATACATTAACATACCATACAGTACCATACCATACAGTACCATACAGTTCCATACCATACAGTACCATACAGTACCATACAGTTCCATACCATACAGTACCATACGTACCATACCATATAATACCATACAGTACCATACAGTACCATACCATGCAGTACCATACAGTACCATACATTACCATACCATACAGTCCCATACAGTATCATATTATACAGTACCATACAGTACCATACATTACCATACCATACAGTCCCATACAGTATCATATTATACAGTACCATACATTACCATACAGTATCATATTATACAGTACCATACAGTACCATACATTACCATACAGTATCATATTATACAGTACCATACAGTACCATACATTACCATACCATACAGTCCCATACAGTATCATATTATACAGTACCATACAGTACCATACATTACCATACCATACAGTCCCATACAGTATCATATTATACAGTACCATACGGTATCAAACAGTAGCAGAAACTTTTCAGTGAGGCCATTCTTCTGCCGGTGTTTGTCTATGGAGATTGCGTGGCTGTGAGCTCGATTTTATACACCTGTCAGCAATGGCTGTTGCTGAAATATCTTAATCCACTCATTTGAAGGGGTGTCCACATACTATGTTATATTTACTGTATAGTGTATGTAGATATCTTTGTTAGAACGAATACTATATTTCCCTTGATGCTGAACGTACCCCACTCTCCCCTAGGCAATCAACATACCCCACTCTCCCCTAGGCAATCAACATACCCCACTTTCCCCTAGGCAATCAACATACCCCATTCTCCCCTAGGCAATTCATATACCCCACTCTCCCCTAGGCAATCAACATACCCCACTCTCCCCTAGGCAATCAACATACCCCACTCTCCCCTAGGCAATCAACATACCCCACTTTCCCCTAGGCAATCAACATACCCCACTTTCCCCTAGGCAATCAACATACCCCACTCTCCCCTAGGCAATCAACATACCCCACTCTCCCCTAGGCAATCAACATACCCCACTATCCCCTAGGCAATCAACATACCCCACTTTACCCTAGGCAATCAACATACCCCACTCTCCCCTAGGCAATAGGGTGCTATTTGAGACAAAACCAGACTTTCTCTCCATGTCTGTTTCCAAGTCACACAGCTTTGGCCACAACCCCAGTGAAGCCCTAGCCGTAGGCGGAGGCAGAGGTACCACAAGTGTCACCAATTTGTCTCTCTTAGAAAAAACGCTAACATGTTGTTGTCAAAGCCAGAGTATGTGTGTGTGTGTGTGTGTACGTGTGTGTGTGTGTGTGTGTGTGTGTGTGTGTGTGTGTGTGTGTGTGTGTGTGTGTGTGTGTGTGTGTGTGTGTGTGTGTGTGTGTGTGTGTGTGTGTGTGTGTGTGTGTGTGTGTGTGTGTGTGTCGCCAGAGGAGGTTAGGGACTTACTGGTTTTTCTCCAGAGTTAGGAGCAGCTGTTCCTCCTCTGTTTCTATCAGTACCTTCAGAGATGCAGGATGGCCCTGAAATCACAACGGAAGAGGGCTATTACATGATGCCAATTACATCCAATCAAAGTTCATCGGTCACGTACGCAGGATTCGGCGAGGTGTAAACCAGGAATGAGATTGGTTACTTGGAACTACCTCGCAACATATCAACAAAGTCAACATAACAATATAACAATAACACAATAAGGCAATAAGTGGTGAGATAAACACATATTAAAAAGTCTAATATTATTATCAGATGAGCTTTTAGAGAGGAGACCCAGAGACGTCAAGTGGACGCACAGACACCCGGCTGGTGTTAAAGGAAGAGACACCCGGCTGGTGTTAAAGGAAGAGACACCCGGCTGGTGTTAAAGGAAGAGACACCCGGCTGGTGTTAAAGGAAGAGACACCCGGCTGGTGTTAAAGGAAGAGACACCCTGCTGGTGTTAAAGGAAGAGACACCCGGCTGGTGTTAAAGGAAGAGACATCCGGCTGGTGTTAAAGGCTTTAAGACACCCGGCTGGTGTTAAAGGAAGAGACACCCGGCTGGTGTTAAAGGAAGAGACACCCGGCTGGTGTTAAAGGAAGAGACACCCGGCTGGTGTTAAAGGAAGAGACACCCAGCTGGTGTTAAAGGAAGAGACACCCGGCTGGTGTTAAAGGAAGAGACATCCGGCTGGTGTTAAAGGCTTTAAGACACCCGGCTGGTGTTATAGGAAGAGACACCCGGCTGGTGTTAAAGGAAGAGACACCCGGCTGGTGTTAAAGGCTTTAAGACACCCGGCTGGTGTTATAGGAAGAGACATCCGGCTGGTGTTAAAGGAAGAGACACCCGGCTGGTGTTAAAGGAAGAGACACCCGGCTGGTGTTAAAGGAAGAGACACCCGGCTGGTGTTAAAGGAAGAGACACCCGGCTGGTGTTAAAGGAAGAGACACCCGGCTGGTGTTAAAGGAAGAGACATCCGGCTGGTGTTAAAGGCTTTAAGACACCCGGCTGGTTTTATAGGAAGAGACACCCGGCTGGTGTTAAAGGAAGAGACACCCGGCTGATGTTAAAGAAAGAGACACCCGGCTGGTGTTAAAGGCTTTAAGACACCCGGCTGGTGTTAAAGGCTTTAAGACACCCGGCTGGTGTTAAAGGAAGAGACACCCGGCTGGTGTTAAAGGAAGACATGGACAGCAACAGGCTCCTTGACTGTCTTGTCATGAGAGGCCTCGGACATTTATTTAATATTATTCTAAACATTTATTTAACATTATTCTAAGCTTTTGTGCTTCCAGAAGCTACCCAGCGCTATTCTGCTTCCAGAAGCTACCCAACTCTATTCTGCTTCGAGAAGCTACCCAGTGCTATTCTGCTTCGAGAAGCTACCCAGCACTATTCTGCTTCCAGAAACTACCCAACTCTATTCTGCTTCCAGAAGCTACCCAGCGCTATTCTGCTTCCAGAAGCTACCCAGCACTATTCTGCTTCCAGAAGCTACCCAGCGCTATTGTGATTCCAGAAGCTACCCAGCGCTATTCTGCTTCCAGAAGCGACTGGGTTTAAGGAGCCAATAAAGGATGCACTTCTTCTCAAATAATGAATTTGTTTGAAAGCCTTTTCAGCCCCTGATGTATCTCAGAGGCGCTGCATTGGGGATTAGCTTTATGTTTAAATACCGTTTGACATTAATCCTGAATCTCAGCCCCGACCCTCAGCACCTCAGAGTTATAGCTCTGTCTTTCTGTGTGTGTGTGTGTGTGTGTGTGTGTGTGTGTGTGTGTGTGTGTGTGTGTGTGTGTGTGTGTGTGTGTGTGTGTGTGTCTCAGCACCTCAGCTCTGTGAGGTGCCATGTGTCTGCTTTACTGTAATGAGAAATGGCCCTGAATCATACCTCACCCCCCTCTCTCTCTCCATCTTCTCTCTCTCTCCCTCTTTTTTCTATCTCGTTCTCTCACTTTCTCTCTCTCTCTTTCACTCTCTTCCTCCCTACCTTTCTCGATCTCTCTCTCTCTTTCTCTCTCTCTCTTTCTCTCTCTTCCTCCCTACCTTTCTCGATCTCTCTCTCTTTCTCTCCCTCTCCCTCCCTACCTCTCTCTCCCTTCCTCCCTACCTCTCTCTCTCTATCAGCCATAACTCTCTCTCTCCCTCCCTACCTCTCTATCTCTCTCTATCCTCCATACCTCTCTCCCTCTTCCTCCCTAACTCTCTCTCTCTCCCTCCCTCCCTACCCCTCTCTCTCTCCCTTCATACCTCTCTCTCTTTCTCTCTCTCTCTCTATCCTCCCTACCTCTCTCTCTCTCCCTCCCTACCTCTCTCTCTCTCTCTCTCTCCCTACAGCTCTCTCTCTCACTCGCATACATTCTCTCATTCTATCTCTCTGTATCGCACACACACACACACACACACACACACACACACACACACACACACACACACACACACACACACACACACACACACACACACACCCACACACACACACACACACACACACACACACACACACACACACACACACACACACACACACACACACACACACACACTCAATGTGAGGTCCCGTTTAGGTCAATGACTCAGGAGGTCAAGGGAAAGAGCAATGCCCTGTAGGCCAAGTCATCCATCCCTTTACCCACAGCTATATACTATATAGAGTAGTAGACTATATACCACAGCTATATACTATATAGAGTAGTAGACTATACACCACAGATATATACTATATAGAGTAGTAGACTCTATACCACAGCTATATAGTATATAGAGTAGTAGACTATATACCACAGCTATATACTATATAGAGTAGTAGACTATACACCACAGATATATACTATATAGAGTAGTAGACTCTATACCACAGATATATACTATATAGAGTAGTAGACTATACACCACAGATATATACTATATAGAGTAGTAGACTATATACCACAGATATATAATATATAGAGTAGTAGACTATATACCACAGATATATACTATATAGAGTAGTAGACTATACACCACAGCTATATACTATATAGAGTAGTAGACTCTATACCACAGCTATATACTATATAGAGTAGTAGACTATACACCACAGATATATACTATATAGAGTAGTAGACTCTATACCACAGATATATACTATATAGAGTAGTAGACTCTATATCTAGGGGAGATTATGCTAACGTTAGCTAGCTAGCTAAGACTGAGGGGAGAGCAGTAATTTAGCTAGATTACCTTAGCAGGTATTCTTGACAAACTTTACTGGTTAATTTACATTCTGTCTAAAGTGCATTTGACGACATCATAATGAAAAATTAAGTGGTTTCCTACTCATTATTTTCCTTCTGTAGCAATGTCATCATATTTCCAAGCCACTAAAGTGTCATTTAGATGAAACATTCACTAGCCTCCGTTAAATATGACTGGTCATCACTCAATCTTAAGGAGTCAGTATGGGTGAGAGGGTCTTGAGAACATTGATAACAATGGCGTGATGTGACCTGGGTGGCGAAAATGGCCTTCTTGTAACGCTCGTCGTAAAGATGGGACCAAGGCACAGCGGGAATGTGTATGCTCATCTTCTTTATTTAATGAGAAGAAAACGAAACAAAACACTTAATACAAAGAAACAACGATGAGAAACAGTCCTGTAAGGCACACAACTACACAAGGAACTACTACCCTCAAAAACCCATGAAAAAACACCCCTACTAAATAGGACCTTCAATTAGAGGCAACGAGAAACAGCTGCCTCCAATTGAAGCTCAAACCAATAAACTAAGCATAGAAATAGATAAACTAGACACAGAAATAGACTAACATTGAACATTGCCCAACAAACCCCCGAAACACATTAAACAAACACCCCCTGCCACGTCCTGACCAAACTACAGTAACAAATAACCTCTTTACTGGTCAGGACGTGACAGTACCCCCCCCAAAGGTGCAGACCACGGATGCACCTCAATCAAAAAAATTAAATAAATAAACACAAAAATAAACCCCAAAACAAAAATAATCCCAAACTAAAGGGAGGGAAGGGAGGGTGGCCACCATCACCGACGGTTCTTGTGCTACACCCCCCTCCCCCATCCTCCGACTATGGAGGTGGCTCAGGCTCTGGCCTTAGTCCCCAACCTAACCTGTCCACCCCCGCTGAAGGCTCAGGGCTAATGCGCGTCACTGGAGACCTCGGGCTGATGCGCGTCGCTGGAGACCTTGGACTGGAGGGCGACTCTGGCTGCGCAGGCTCCGGACTGGAGGGCGACTCTGGCTGCGCAGGCTCCGGACTGTAGGGCGACTCTGGCTGCGCAGGCTACGGACTGTAGGGCGACTCTGGCTGCGCAGGCTACGGACTGTAGGGCGACTCTGGCTGCGCAGGCTACGGACTGTAGGGCGACTCTGGCTGCGCAGGCTACGGACTGTAGGGCGACTCTGGCTGCGCAGGCTACGGACTGTAGGGCGACTCTGGCTGCGCAGGCTACGGACTGTAGGGCGACTCTGGCTGCGCAGGCTACGGACTGTAGGGCGACTCTGGCTGCGCAGGCCCCGGACTGTAGGGCGACTCTGGCTGCGCAGGCTCCGGACTGTGGGCCTTCTCTGCAGGCTCCGGACTGTGGGCCGTCTCTGCAGGCTCCGGACTGTGGGCCGTCTCTGCAGGCTCCGGACTGTGGGCCGTCTCTGCAGGCTCCGGACTGTGGGCCGTCTCTGCAGGCTCCGGACTGTGGGCCGTCTCTGCAGGCTCCGGACTGTGGGCCGTCTCTGCAGGCTCCGGACTGTGGGCCGTCTCTGCCGGCTCCGGACTGTGGGCCGTCTCTGCCGGCTCCGGACTGTGGGCCGTCTTTGCAGGTTCCGGACTGTAGGACGTCGCCGGAACCTCTGGACGGGGAACTGTCGCCGGAATCTCTGGACGGGGAACTGTCGCCGGAACCTCTGGACGGGGAACTGTCGCCGGA
The DNA here is from genome assembly GCF_965601325.2 of Salmo salar. Classification (NCBI taxonomy): domain Eukaryota; kingdom Metazoa; phylum Chordata; class Actinopteri; order Salmoniformes; family Salmonidae; genus Salmo; species Salmo salar. Next base: position 117,102,178 of record NC_138291.1, on the reverse strand, counting down.
ACCTCTGGACGGGGAACTGTCGCCGGAACCTCTGGACGGGGAACTGTCGCCGGAACCTCTGGACGGGGAACTGTCGCCGGAACCTCTGGACGGGGAACTGTCGCCGGAACCTCTGGACGGGGAACTGTCGCCGGAACCTCTGGACGGGGAACTGTCGCCGGAACCTCTGGACGGGGAACTGTCTCCGGAACCTCTGGACGGGAACTGTCGCCGGAAACTCTGGACGGGGAACTGTCGCCGGAAGCTCTGGACGGGGAACTGTCTCCGGAAGCTCTGGACTGGACAGGCACACTACAGGCCTAGTGCGTTGGGCTGGCTTTGGAGGCATCAGACTGGTAACACGCAACTCAAGGCCAGTGCGAGGAGCAGGAGCAGGACGAACTGGACTGGGCTGACGCACTGAAGGCCTAGTGCGTGGGGCTGGTACTGGAGGTACCAGACTGGAGACAGGCACCTCAAGGCTAGTGCGAGGAGCAGGAACAGGACATACTGGACTGGGCTGACGCACTGGAGGCCTGGTGCGTGGTGCTGGCTTTGGAGGCACCAGACTAGAGACACGCACCTCAGGGCTAGTGCGAGGAGCAGGAACTGGATACACCGGGTCATGAACAAGCACTGGAGATCTGGAGCGCACAGCCTGCACAACCCGTCCTGGCTGGGTGGTAATAGTAGCCCTGCGGAGTGCTGGCACAGGGCGAACTGGGCTGTGCAGAGGCCTGATGGCTGCCGTGCGTAGAGCAGGCGTAGGGTAGCCTGGGCCTAGGAGATGTACTGGTGGCCAGATGTACTGCGCAGGCATACTCCTACCTGGCTGTATGCCCAGTCTAGCACGGCACTTGCGAGGGGCTGGAATCGATCGCACCGGACTGTGCGTGCGCATGGGCAAGATCGTGCGCACTTCCGCTCTTCTGATCCTCTGCTCCCCATAATAAGCATGGGGAGTTGGCTCAGGTCTATTGCCTGGCCTAGCCACACTCCCCGTGTGCCGCCCCCCCCCCAAACATTTCTTGGGGGTGCCTCTCGGGTTTGCCAATCGGCGCGTATAATGCCTCGTAACGGCGCCGCTCCGCCTTGGCTGCCTCCAGCTCCTCCTTAGGGCGTCGGTATTCCCCAGCCTGGTGCCATGGTCCTGCCCCGTCCAAAATCTCCTCCCATGTCCATGATTCCAGATACCTCTGCTGCTCCTTCCGCCGCTGCTTGGTCCGTTGGTGGAGGGTAGTTCTGTCACGCTCGTCGTAAAGATGGGACCAAGGCGCAGCGGGAATGTGTATGCTCATCTTCTTTATTTAATGAGAAGAAAACGAAACAAAACACTTAATACAAAGAAACAACGACGAGAAACAGTCCTGTAAGGCACACAACTACACAAGGAACAACTACCCACAAAAACCCATGAAAAAACACCCCTACTAAATAGGACCTTCAATTAGAGGCAACGAGAAACAGCTGCCTCCAATTGAAGCTCAAACCAATAAACTAAGCATAGAAATAGATAAACTAGACACAGACATAGAAATAGACTAACATCGAACATTGCCCAACAAACCCCGAAACACATTAAACAAACACCCCCTGCCACGTCCTGACCAAACTACAATAACAAATAACCTCTTTACTGGTCAGGACGTGACACTTCTATTACACTTACAGTTTTTTACGATTGCTTACACACTAAAATGTAACTTTTCCCACAATTAGCAAAACCTTACACTCAAGGAGCAAAACACAAGGCTAGATTTGCACAACTGTAAGCACATTGTCAGCTTCACACTATTTGCAAAACATTACACACAGTGATTTGCAAAACACTAAACACACTTGTATACATCAGACACAGAAGTATATCATGATGTCCCTTCCTTGCAATTCCAAAGCACTGACTGTCAAATTACCACACCTATGAGCCAATCTGTTAAACACAGCCATCAGGTGCACAAACACATGATTGCTAAATTGTAGACACACCAATCAGGTTTAAGCACTAAAAAATGCAGCAGGTAGGTTCACCTGCCTTCAACCAAAATGGAAGGAGTCAGAAGAAGAGTGAGGGTGAGAGGAGGAGTACACAGAGGAGGAGAAGGAGGTAGAGGAAGAGGCAGAGGCCGAGCCAGAGGTCGAGGAAGACCTGAAGCAGGAGGAGAACGTGCACAAAGAAGAAGAGGACCAAACTTATCAAATGACATTCGTGCAACACTAGTGGACCATGTTGTGAACCACAGATTGACGCTGAGGGAGGCTGGACTGAGAGTTCAGCCAAATCTTAGCAGATATACAGTGGCATCTGTCATAAGGACTTTTCGACAGGAAAACAGGTAGAAGATCTGTCTACAGTTACAGTAATCAGCCGCTTATTGTATGCACCATATCAGCACTTGTGATACCCCTTCCTGTGACGTTGTACATTAAGTTACATGTATTATTCTCTACATAGGATTGAGGGTCGGTAACGACAAGGAGGAAGGGGGCCCATATTCACGCAAGAACAAGAGAGAGAGAGATAATAAACATGGTTTTGGCCAGTAATGCTATCAGGCTCAGAACTACAAGCCAACATTATCGGTGACCATGCCATTTTCAATAATGTCCATCAGGTCTCTCAGTCAACACTGGCACGCATCCTGAAAAGACATCAGGTTCAAATGAAACAACTTTATCGAGTGCCTTTTGAGCGGAATTCAGAGAGGGTCAAACGGCTGCGGCATGAGTATGTGGAGGTTTGTATTGTTCACTTTAGCACTGTGATGTTGCATACTGCACACATTACTTTTTTACATTGACTGTATACTAGACCTATCCTGAACTACACAATATTGTCTTTCATTGTATTTCAGGGAGTTTTGCAGATGGATGCTGAGAAAATCCTGCATGAATTCATATATATTGATGAGGCAGGGTTCAACCTCACAAAAGCAAGAAGGAGAGGCAGAAATATCATTGGCCACAGGGCTATAATCAATGTCCCAGGGCAACGTGGGGGTAACATCACCCTTTGCGCTGCCATTTCACAGCATGGGGTTCTCCTCCGTCATGCCAAAATGGGCCCTTACAACACACCTCACATTCACGCATTTTTGGACCGATTGCACCACATCGTCACAGCAGGTAATGAAATGCACCAGATGCAATACACTGTCATCTGGGACAATGTGTCATTCCACCGCTCTGCTTTGGTCTAGAACTGGTTTCAACACCATCCACAGTTGACAGTACTAAACCTTCCACCATACTCTCCATTTCTAAACCCCATGGAAGAGTTTTTCTCTGCATGGCGGTGGAAGGTTTACGATCTCCAGCCCCAGGCTCAGGTACCCCTCATTCAGGCCATGGAGGACGCATGTGACCAAGTCCACGCCGCAGCTGTGCAAGGATGGATTCCACATTCAAGACGGTTCTTCCCGCGTTGTCTTGCTAATGAGGATATTGCTTGTGATGTTGATGAAATTCTCTGGTGAAGAGATAATGTATAGTATGTTTACTGTAGTATTTTCTGTACAATATTGTCTGTTTTTTTCAGATTATTTTTTATGTTTGTTGTTGTTGTTATTTACTGTAATTGTAACCTGTACTGGATACAGTATTTTACGTTTGTCTGTTTGCTGAGTTAACAGTGTTATGCACACTACTGTAGTAGCATGAAAACTGGGACATGTTTTGTTGTGATTCTCCATGTTGATATGTTGACTGATTTGGGTATATGGAGAGAAATAAATGATATTTTCCTCAGTCTGCAGCATTGGTCTTGTGTAATGTTTGTTTAGTTGCACTTTCTCTGTGTACTTCATTTACAGTACTCTAATCACTGACAATTAGACTTGCTAAAAGTGTTTTAGGTTAGCAACAGCAGTGTGTAACTGGTTCAAAAAGATTGAAGTCATATGAAATGTGTGTGTTTCGTATGGTAACAAAATATTGTTTTTATGAAGTCGTGTATAGTTTTGACAAAAGTGTTCCATTTTGCAAATGATCTGAAGTGTTGTGCTACTTTGGTGTAGGGTTGTGCTAATTGTGTGTAGTGTTTTGACAAACCGGGCCCTGTTTTCAAAATTGTGCTTAAACAATTGAAAATTTGGTTAGCCTGGAACCCAAACTGACTATCGCCTCTGTTTCACTATTGTTTCTTCACTTTGATTCCAGACTGCAATTTCATAGCCAATAGGCATCTTATGTAGACCCGCCCTGGTTGATATTGACCTGTGATTGGAGCAGAGCGACTGGTCTCCATTCTTCTCCGACCAATAGGAGAGGTACAGTTGTGCCGTAGCGTTTCAGCTTGGCAGTAGCCCTCTGCTGATTGGTTGCAGTGAAAGGCTTCCCTGTGGATGAGAGAAGTAAAAACACATTAGAAGAAGTAATGAGACTTTGTTGACGTACTCACCCAATCACATTGAGTGTCTGTAGAGATTCAGCTCAGTAAACAAAGAAACTAACCTATAGAAACAACAAGATAGTGCTCACTTCAATGAGGAAACACATCCACTTGGATGACAGTTGACATACTCATCAATTCACATTTAAAGTGAGTGTATCAGTCTGGCGAACTGATATTGGTTTAACGTAGTTGGTAGCCTCGTTCTTTACTGAGCTGTTTTCCTGCAGACCCTTGTAAAGCAGATCTGTCATCCCATCCCCATTATAAAGACCTGGGGGGATACCATTGTAACAGTTTAATAGTAAGTGGTAGGACAGGGTTTGACACGACACTAACCCTGCAATACAGGATGTCACAATTACATGTAATTACTGGAGTCCTATCTGACAGATAGACCGTGGAAATAGCACCTTGTGTTGCAGCTGACAAGATAATGAAATAATAAAATGGCAGACATAAAAACCTCAGAGTTCTTTCAAGACATCTGTTTTTGTGCTTTTATATAGACTGTCAGTTAACACAAAGACCCTGGCACACACACACATCACACACAACACACACACACACACACACGCACACACACACACACACACACACACACACACACACACACACACACACACACACACACACACACACACACACACACACACACACACACACACACACCACACACACATCACTAATCACTAGTAGCATTTAGACATCATGGGATGAGCAGAAACATCAGTCTCCCTGGAAACCAGACCCATCCCCTCAACACAAGCTGATGTTCATTTCTGAGCATTCTGAGCCTGAATATTCCAAGCTTGGATTGGTCCTTGTATCTCTTGGGATTTAGGCCATAGGTTTAGGCCCTCTAAGCTTGGATTGGTCTCTTGGGGTTTGGGCCATAGGTTTAGGCCCTCTAAGCTTGGATTGGTTCCTTGTGTCTCTTGGGGTTTGGGCCATAGGTTTAGGCCCTCTAAGCTTGGATTGCTAGTGATCGCTGTGATAACATCATAGAGAAGTTGGGGCTTTCAAAGATTTGGTTATTCTCCTTCTGTGTGGTCTGCTTATCTACTTTCAGTCTCTGAAGAGTGTTCTGTTCTGTCTGTCTGAGTTAAGTGGGACCTAATGGGCCCTGTCCTAAGAGCTCTGGAGCTTCAGTCGATTATGGGTGGGCCACATTTTCCCCAAAATTCAATACCGGCCAGGCACTGTGTATCGCCTGAGGAGCTCGAGGAGGGTGAGGTGAAACAGAAGGGCAGCTATACTGAGTGTTTTGCCACTTAGGACTGTGACTGAGACAGCAATCTCCCTCTAAAATTTGATCATGAACTCACACACACACACACACACACACACACACACACACACACACACACACACACACACACACACACACACACACACACACACACACACACACACACACACACACACACACACACACACACACACACACACACACACAGGCTCCAGAATCCAATAGTAGGGTATTTAAAGACCATGCTAACAGGATCTCTACTAATCCAATAGCAGGGAACTTAAAGACCATGCTAACAGGATCTCTACTAATCCAATAGCAGGGTAGTTAAAGACCATGCTAACAGGATCTCTACTAATCCAATAGCAGGGTAGTTAAAGACCATGCTAACAGGATCTCTACTAATCCAATAGCAGGGTAGTTAAAGACCATGCTAACAGGATCTCTATTAATCCAATAGCAGGGTAGTTAAAGACCATGCTAACAGGATCTCTACTAATCCAATAGCAGGGTAGTTAAAGACCATGCTAACAGGATCTCTACTAATCCAATAGCAGGGTAGTTAAAGACCATGCTAACAGGATCTCTACTAATCCAATAGCAGGGTAGTTAAAGACCATGCTAACAGGATCTCTATTAATCCAATAGCAGGGTAGTTAAAGACCATGCTAACAGGATCTCTACTAATCCAATAGCAGGGTAGTTAAAGACCATGCTAACAGGATCTCTACTAATCCAATAGCAGGGTAGTTAAAGACCATGCTAACAGGATCTCTATTAATCCAATAGCAGGGTAGTTAAAGACCATGCTAACAGGATCTCTACTAATCCAATAGCAGGGTAGTTAAAGACCATGCTAACAGGATCTCTACTAATCCAATAGCAGGGTAGTTAAAGACCATGCTAACAGGATCTCTACTAATCCAATAGTAGGGTAGTTAAAGACCATGCTAACAGGATCTCTATTAATCCAATAGCAGGGTAGTTAAAGACCATGCTAACATCTCTACTACAGTAATCAGACTAGTGGGGAAATCGAAACCCAGGGCTGTGTCTAAAATGGCACCCTATAGGTCCTGGTCCAAAGTAGTGCACTATATAGGGAATGGGGTGGCATTTGGGAGGCAGACCAGGAGTGATATGATGGAAGTCATTCTGGAGATCCAGTGGCTTGTCTAAACACAGAACAGTTTATTGGCTCCATTTGTCTCAGTAAAAAACACTGTGAATCAAATGTTTGTTTGTTCTTCTGGCTAAGACTCTCTCTCAAAGACCATTTCCAGATGGCTGGGTTCCCTCTGTGTGTTTTGTTCTTTCGGCTAAGACTCTCTCTCAAAGACCATTTCCAGACCGCTGGATTCCTTCTGTGTGTTTGTTCTTCCGGCTAAGACTCTCTCTCAAAGACCATTTCCAGACCACTGGATTCCCTCTGTGTGTTTTGTTCTTCTGGCTAAGACTCTCTCTCAAAGATCATTTCCAGACCGCTGGATTCCCTCTGTGTGTTTGTTCATCCGGCTAAGACTCTCTCTCAAAGATCATTTCCAGACCGCTGGATTCCCTCTGTGTGTTTTGTTCTTCTGGCTAAGACTCTCTCTCCAAGACTGACCATTTCCAGACCACTGGATTCCCTCTGTGTGTTTTGTTCTTCCGGCTAAGACTCTCTCTCCAAGACTGACCATTTCCAGACCACTGGATTCCCTCTGTGTGTTTTGTTCTTCCGGCTAAGACTCTCTCTCCAAGACTGACCATTTCCAGACGGCTGGATTCCCTCTGTGTGTTTTGTTCTTCCGGCTAAGACTCTCTCTCCAAGACTGACCATTTCCAGACCACTGGATTCCCTCTGTGTGTTTTGTTCTTCCGGCTAAGACTCTCTCTCAAAGACTGATCATTTCCAGACCGCTGCATTCCCTCTGTGTGTTTTGTTCTTCTGGCTAAGACTCTCTCTCAAAGACCATTTCCAGACGGCTGAATTCCCTCTGTGTGTTTTGTTCTTCCGGGTAAGACTCTCTCTCCAAGACTGACCATTTCCAGACGGCTGAATTCCCTCTGTGTGTTTTGTTCTTCCGGGTAAGACTCTCTCTCCAAGACTGACCATTTCCAGACGGCTGAATTCCCTCTGTGTGTTTTGTTCTTCCGGGTAAGACTCTCTCTCCAAGACTGACCATTTCCAGACGGCTGGATTCCCTCTGTGTGTTTTGTTCTTCCGGCTAAGACTCTCTCTCCAAGACTGACCATTTCCAGACGGCTGGATTCCCTCTGTGTGTTTTGTTCTTCCGGCTAAGACTTTCTCTCCAAGACTGACCATTTCCAGACCGCTGGGTTCCCTCTGTGTGTTTGTGTGACTGACTGATTTGTTTTTGGTCATTATGCAGTCGGTCAGTCGGTCGGCTGTGTTTGTGTGTGGCCTTAGAGGAAGTGTGTGTGTGTGTGGGGGGGGGGCTTAGAGGAAGTGTGTGTGTGTGTGTGGGGGGGGGGGGGGCTTAGAGGAGGTGTGTTTCAGAGGGGGAACTGAAGGGATATTGACCGTCCGTCCACCTTGTCCTTGTTATCTCAGTCTACTTCTGCATCACATTTCAAACACAACCCATGGCAGACTAAACCTTTTCTGATTGTATGAACAGAGTAGAGGAATATATGTGTGTGTGTGTGTGTGTGTGTGTGTGTGTGTGTGTGTGTGTGTGTGTGTGTGTGTGTGTGTGTGTGTGTGTGGTGTGTGTGTGTGTGTGTGTGTGTGTGTGTGTGTGTGTGTGACCTACACAGTGTTAACAAAGCCTGACCGAGACATTTGAGTGGAAACGTTGCACAATAAAACTGTGAGAGCGTTCAACAGTCTGCAAATATGTGTATTTTTTTTAATCTATTTCTTTCTCTTCTCATGACTCAACCAAAATATTCTGAGTCAGCCAGCCTTGTTACCGAACCCCTGAAATTCCTCTGTCCTTTACTGTTAGCCAGCCTTGTTAACTAACCCCTGAAATTCCTCTGTCCTTTACTGTTAGCCAGCCTTGTTACCTAACCCCTGAAGTTCCTCTGTCCTTCACTGTTAGCCAGCCTTGTTAACTAACCCTGCAGTTCCTCTGTCCTTTTTTTAAACATTTTAGTCATTTTAGCAGACACTCTTATCCAGAGCAACTTACAGTAGTGAATGCATACATTTCATACATTTTTTTTTCTGTGCTGGCCCCCCATGGGAATCAAACCCACAACCCTGGCATTGCCAACACCATGCTCTACCAACTGAGCTACAGGGAAGGCACTGGATTCCTTCACTGTTAGCCAGCCTTGTTAACTAACCCCAACACTATGTCCTGACCTGTACTCCCCACCTGAACCAGCCTTGTTTACTCACCCCAACACTATGTCCAGACCTGTACTGAACCAGCCTTGTTAACTAACCCCAACACTATGTCCTGACCTGTACTGAACCAGCCTTGTTTACTCACCCCAACACTATGTCCTGACCTGTACTGAACCAGCCTTGTTTACTCACCCCAACACTATGTCCTGACCTGTACTGAACCAGCCTTGTTTACTCACCCCAACACTATGTCCTGACCTGTACTCCCCAGCTGAACCAGCCTTGTTAACTCACCCCAACACTATGTCCTGACCTGTACTGAACCAGCCTTGTTTACTCACCCCAACACTATGTCCTGACCTGTACTGAACCAGTCTTGTTTACTCACCCCAACACTATGTCCTGACCTGTACTGAACCAGTCTTGTTTACTCACCCCAACACTATGTCCTGACCTGTACTGAACCAGCCTTGTTTACTCACCCCAACACTATGTCCTGACCTGTACTGAACCAGCCTTGTTAACTAACCCCAACACTATGTCCTGACCTGTACTGAACCAGTCTTGTTTACTCACCCCAACACTATGTCCTGACCTGTACTGAACCAGCCTTGTTTACTCACCCCAACACTATGTCCTGACCTGTACTGAACCAGCCTTGTTTACTCACCCCAACACTATGTCCTGACCTGTACTGAACCAGCCTTGTTTACTCACCCCAACACTATGTCCTGACCTGTACTCCCCAGCTGAACCAGCCTTGTTAACTAACCCCAACACTATGTCCTGACCTGTACTGAACCAGCCTTGTTTACTCACCCCAACACTATGTCCTGACCTGTACTCCCCAGCTGAACCAGCCTTGTTAACTAACCCCAACACTATGTTCCAGACCTGTACTGAACCAGCCTTGTTTACTCACCCCAACACTATGTCCTGACCTGTACTGAACCAGCCTTGTTAACTAACCCCAACACTATGTCCTGACCTGTACTGAACCAGCCTTGTTTACTCACCCCAACACTATGTCCTGACCTGTACTGAACCAGCCTTGTTTACTCACCCCAACACTATGTCCTGACCTGTACTCCCCTGCTGAACCAGCCTTGTTAACTAACCCCAACACTATGTCCTGACCTGTACTGAACCAGCCTTGTTTACTCACCCCAACACTATGTCCTGACCTGTACTGAACCAGCCTTGTTTACTCACCTCAACACTATGTCCTGACCTGTACTGAACCAGCCTTGTTTACTCACCCCAACACTATGTCCTGACCTGTACTGAACCAGCCTTGTTTACTCACCCCAACACTATGTTCCTGACCTGTACTGAACCAGCCTTGTTTACTCACCCCAACACTATGTCCTGACCTGTACTCCCCAGCTGAACCGGCCTTGTTAACTAACCCCAACACTATGTTCCAGACCTGTACTGAACCAGCCTTGTTTACTCACCCCAACACTATGTCCTGACCTGTACTGAACCAGCCTTGTTAACTAACCCCAACACTATGTCCTGACCTGTACTGAACCAGCCTTGTTTACTCACCCCAACACTATGTCCTGACCTGTGCTGAACCAGCCTTGTTAACTCACCCCAACACTATGTCCTGACCGGTACTCCCCAGCTGAACCAGCTGTTGTCCATTTGTTCTATTTGTCTGTACTGAGAAAACCTCCAAAGCTCAACTCTGATGTGTATCACTTAGCTGATAACAAATACCTAATAACTGTTGAGTCTACCTGTTAGACAACTATGTAAACTAACACCAACACTGTCCACAGCCGTCCACGGTTTAAGGAACCCCAGCACTGCTGCCCTACATTCCCCAGCACTGCGCCCTACATTCCCCAGCACTGCGCCCTACATTCCCCAGCAGTGCTGCTCTACATTCCCCAGTACTGCTGCCCTACATTCCGCAGCACCGCCGCCCTACATTCCCCAGCACTACTGCCCTACATTCCCCACCACTACTGCCCTACATTCCCCAGCACTACAGCCCTACATTCCCCAGCACTACTGCCCTACATTCCCCACCACTACTGCCCTACATTCCCCAGCACTACATTTCCCCAGCACCATTCTCCTTCCCCAGCACTACTGCCCTACATTCCCCAGCAGTGCTGCTCTACATTCCCCAGTACTGCTGCCCTACATTCCGCAGCACCGCCGCCCTACATTCCCCAGCACTGCTGCCCTACATTCCCCAGCACTACTGCCCTACATTCCCCAGCACTACTGCCCTACATTCCCCAGCACTACTGCCCTACATTCCCCAGTACTACTGCCCTACATTCCCCAGCACTACTGCCCTACATTCCCCAGCCTTGCTGCCCTACATTCCCCACCACTGGTGCCCTACATTCCCCAGCACTACTGCCCTACATTCCCCAGCAATACAGCCCTACATTCCCCAGCACTACTGCCCTACATTCCCCACCACTACTGCCCTACATTCCCCAGCACTACATTTCCCCAGCACCATTCACCTTCCCCAGCACTACTGCCCTACATTTCCCAGCACTACCGCCCTACATTCCCTAGCACTACCGCCCTACATTCCCCAGCACTACAGCCCTACATTTCCCCAGCACCGTTCTCCTTCCCCATCATCCCAGCTGAACAGACGGCTTTGCTCTTCTGTCTGCACTGAGAAGCTCAACCGTGCACGGTGTTCATCATCACTGAGATAATAACTCAGACCAGAAGATACTAGCTCAGCAAACAGACTGTATAACTCATACTCCCGTCCAGCCTGGGCCAGCATGAGGAGAACCATGCATCATGGGAGGATAGGACTGTGTATGAGGTCATGTAGGAACTAACACAGACCAGCCTCTCTGCTGTAGCAGTCTGAGACAGCATCAGATAATGACAGGGGGAGGAGGACGAGACCTGTAACTCCACTGAGAATGGAAGAGAGGGAGACTGAGTAGAGACAACAAATAACATTCTCTTTCACTAGTCTCATCCTCCCCCCTTTGGTCCTAGAGCCACAGGAGGATCATAATAAACATGATGGGGTCAAATGTCAAGACAGGACCACCAGTCAGGGCAGATAGACAGTCTGAGAACTTCTTCTGTCTGTCTGTGCGTGTGTGTCTCTCTCTGTGTGTGTGTGTGTGTGTGTGTGTGTGTGTGTGTGTGTGTGTGTGTGTGTGTGTGTGTGTGTGTGTGTGTGTGTGTGACTAAATAGGGAATAGGGTGCCATTTGGTACTCAGACTAGGTTCACAACCACACTGGATTTAGTTCCTCACGGTATCAGAGGCTCTTTCTGAATAACAGTTTTGTCAACATAAAGAGTTTTATCTCTCACCTGTAAATAGTGTAGTAGCCTATAGTAATAGTAGGAGTAGTACACTGAGGTTGATTGTGGCAAAATAAGTAGGCTTGTTAGACAGTTATAGAAAACACTAGAAGTTATAGATGGTATAGAAGACACTAGAAGTTATAGAAGTTATAGAAGACACTAGAAGTTATAGAAGACACTAGAAGTTATAGAAGTTATAGAAGACACTAGAAGTTATAGAAGACACTAGACGTTATAGAAGTTATAGAAGACACTAGAAGTTATAGAAGACACTAGAAGTTATAGAAGTTATAGAAGACACTAGAAGTTATAGAAGTTATAGAAGACACTAGAAGTTATAGAAGACACTAGAAGTTATAGAAGACACTAGACGTTATAGAAGTTATAGAAGACACTAGAAGTTATAGAAGACACTAGAAGTTATAGAAGTTATAGAAGACACTAGAAGTTATAGAAGACACTAGACGTTATAGAAGTTATAGAAGACACTAGAAGTTATAGAAGACACTAGAAGTTATAGAAGACACTAGACGTTATAGAAGTTATAGAAGACACTAGAAGTTATAGAAGACACTAGAAGTTATAGAAGTTATAGAAGACACTAGAAGTTATAGAAGACACTAGACGTTATAGAAGTTATAGAAGACACTAGAAGTTATAGAAGACACTAGACGTTATAGAAGTTATAGAAGACACTAGAAGTTATAGAAGACACTAGAAGTTATAGAAGTTATAGAAGACACTAGAAGTTATAGAAGTTATAGAAGACACTAGAAGTTATAGAAGACACTAGAAGTTATAGAAGTTATAGAAGACACTAGAAGTTATAGAAGTTATAGAAGACACTAGAAGTTATAGAAGACACTAGAAGTTATAGAAGACACTAGACGTTATAGAAGTTAAAGAAGACACTAGAAGTTATAGAAGTTATAGAAGACACTAGACGTTATAGAAGACACTAGAAGTTATAGAAGACACCAGACGTTATAGAAGACACTAGAAGTTATAGAAGTTATAGAAGACACTAGAAGTTCAGGAAGTTATAGAAGACACTATATGTTATAGAAGACACTAGAAGTTAAAGAAGACACTAGACACACACATCCTTGTTTACTAACCCCAACACTATTTTCCTGTCTCAATCTAATGCGGCAAAAACTTTTAAGATCAGGTGAGGGAAAAAAATTTAAGTGTATGGAGAGAAAACACCACAGTACACTGTGCAGTGTTGGGTTCCAGCCTTGTTGGATTGGAGAGGGAGGAGAGAGTGTAAAGTTCATGTTGAGACCTTAGAGGGAAACATAGTCTTGGTAATGAAAAAACATGAGGATTCAATCATGTCAAAGCCAGATCAGAATGAATTGGTGTCGCATTAAACCTATGGGAGAGTAGAATGTGTAGAGGAGGAAACTTCGGCTTTGAAAGTGCAGGAAGTACATTTAGAATTATAATTTTAGTAATTTAGCAGACGCTCTTGCCCAGAACCACTTCCAGTTAGGGCATTCATCTTAAGGTAGCCAGGTAATACAACCACATATCAACCCAGTCGCAGTAAGGAAAAAACGTTTTCTATCAGCTCAGTCAGTGCTAGTCTTACTGCAAGAAAGGTACGACGGTAGGGTGGGTTTTACACATATGGAAGTGTGCTCTTGGTAGAGCTAATCTAATCAGATGGAAATCATGGAAATCATCACAACGCTTCAGTTCCTTTTGGAAAGTCTATGGTTGTGTTCAATGTTCCCTTTCAGGTTGTGTTCAATGTTTCCTCTCAGGTTGTGTTCAATGTTTCCTCTCAGGTTGTGTTCAATGTTTCCTCTCAGGTTGTGTTCAATGTTCCCTTTCAGGTTGCGTTCAATGTTCCCTCTCAGGTTGTGTTCAATGTTCCCTTTCAGGTTGCTTTCAATGTTTCCTCTCAGGTTGTGTTCGATGTTCCCTCTCAGGTTGTGTTCGATGTTCCCTCTCAGGTTGTGTTCAATGCTCCCTTTCAGGTTGCGTTCAATGTTTCCCTCTCAGGTTGTGTTCAATGTTCCCTCTCAGGTTGCGTTCGATGTTCCCTTTCAGGTTGTGTTCGATGTTCCCTCTCAGGTTGTGTTCAATGTTTATTCTCAGGTTGTGTTCAATGTTTCCTCTCAGGTTGTGTTCAATGTTCCCTCTCAGGTTGTGTTCAATGTTCCCTCTCAGGTTGTGTTCAATGTTCCCTTTCAGGTTGCTTTCAATGTTTCCTCTCAGGTTGTGTTCAATGTTCCCTCTCAGGTTGTGTTCAATGTTCCCTTTCAGGTTGCGTTCAATGTTCCCTCTCAGGTTGTGTTCAATGTTTCCTCTCAGGTTGTGTTCAATGTTTCCTCTCAGGTTGTGTTCAATGTTTCCTCTCAGGTTGTGTTCAATGTTCCCTTTCAGGTTGCGTTCAATGTTCCCTCTCAGGTTGTGTTCAATGTTCCCTTTCAGGTTGCTTTCAATGTTTCCTCTCAGGTTGTGTTCGATGTTCCCTCTCAGGTTGTGTTCAATGTTCCCTTTCAGGTTGCGTTCAATGTTCCCTCTCAGGTTGTGTTCAATGTTTCCCTCTCAGGTTGTGTTCAATGTTTCCTCTTGGGTTGTGTTCAATGTTTCCTCTGAGGTTGTGTTCAATGTTCCCTCTCAGGTTGTGTTCAATGTTCCCTCTCAGGTTGTGTTCAATGTTCCCTTTCAGGTTGTGTTCAATGTTCCCTCTCAGGTTGTGTTCAATGTTTCCCTCTCAGGTTGTGTTCAATGTTTCCTCTCAGGTTGTGTTCAATGTTTCCTCTCAGGTTGTGTTCAATGTTCCCTCTCAGGTTGTGTTCAATGTTCCCTCTCAGGTTGTGTTCAATGTTCCCTCTCAGGTTGTGTTCAATGTTCCCTCTCAGGTTGTGTTCAATGTTCCCTCTCAGGTTGTGGTCAATGTTTCCTCTCAGGTTGTGTTCAATGTTCCCTCTCAGGTTGTGTTCAATGTTCCCTATCATTCTTTTCAGCACTGAGAAAATGTAAGGTCGGTGTTAGGCTCTGCTCCTTCAGGGGGGCTCACAGGCAGAGCAATGAATCAATTATTATTACCAGTATTAATCAATTGAAGGCAGCTTTCGGCTGATGCAAACACTTAAGTTTCCTGTCTGAACTGGCTTTGCTTAATTAAATATATGGACTAGTTTGTGGACAGAGTCAGGGGACACAGAGTAAATATATGGACTAGTTAGGGGACAGAGTCAGGGGACACTGAGTAAATATATAAATATAGGGACTAGTTAGGGGACAGAGTCAGGGGACACTGAGTAAATATATGGACTAGTTAGGGGACAGAGTCAGGGGACACTGAGTAAACAGCCTGATGGTCCCAGTAGGAAGTGAAGAGGCTGGAAAGGGTGTTTTGGTGTTATAGTCCCTGTAATATTACTTTTACTTCCTGCTTTGTTCTTATGGGTAAACTTGCAGTGGCCCCCAGTCCACCCATTATCCCACCATTGACTTGAATGGGAGGCCTGTTCAATTCTGAGAATTGCTCATTGTGGGTTTCATTGGGAGATTAGCTCAATATCATGAAGAGCAGGATAGATGTTATATTTGGGGTCAGAAAGACATGACATATAAACGTTGGTGAAAGAGCAATGTCCCCTCTACTGGTGAATGGATCAGAAAAGTTCCTGTCCGCAGTGAAAACTGGTCGGTCTCAGCACCAGACCCAGTCCTCTGAGTGGTATGGTACCACTGACTCTGTTTCTGCCCATCTCTCTCTGTCTCTGTCTGTCTGTCTGTCTGTCTGTCTGTCTGTCTGTCTGTCTGTCTGTCTGTCTGTCTGTCTGTCTGTCTGTCTCTCTCTCTCTCTCTCTCTCTCTCTCTCTCTCTCTCTCTCTCTGGAAGCACATCAGTGGAGGCTCCTCAAAGGAGGAAGGGGAGGACCATCCTCAGTGAATTTCATGAAAATAGAAATAGTGAAACACTATAAAAGTTTTCCTTTATAGATACTAAATATATTTATGTCACCAAATAATTGATTAAATCACACTGTTTTGTAATGAAGGTCTACAGTAGCCTCAACAGCACTCTGTAGTGTAGCACCATGGTGTAGCCCGGAGGACAGCTAGCTTCTGTCCTCCTCTGGATACATTGACTTCAATACAAAACCTAGGAGGCTCATGGTTCTCACCCCCTTTCCATAGACTTACACAGTAACTGTAACAACTTCCCGGAGGATGTCTTCTAATCTGTCAGAGCTCTTGTAGCATGAACTGACATGTTGTCCACCCAATCAAAGGATCATATAATTAATATAGGGAAAGAAAAGGGAAAGGGAAAAGAGGATACCTAGTCAGATGTCCAACTGAATATATTCAACTGAAATGTGCCTTCTGCATTTAACCCAACCCCTCTGAATCAGAGTGCTGAAAGGATAAGTTTCCCTGTGGCTCAGTTGGTAGAGCATGGTGTTTGCAACGCCAGGGTTGTGAGTTCGTTCCCATGGGGGGCCAGTTAAAAAAAAATTAAAAAATCAGTGAAATGAAATGTATGCATTCACTACTGTTAGTCGCTCTGGATAAGAGCGTCTGCTAAATGACTTAAATGTTGGATAAGAGTGTCTGCTAAATGACTTAAATGTAAATAAGCTACTGTTAGATGAGCACTGCAGCTCATAAAATGTGGTGAGAAGTTCACTCAAAGAGAGAGAAAGACAATGGTTGAATGGTTTTGAACAAATTAAGGAGAAGCGAGAGAGACAAAGGTGTATTTTTTTCACACTCAATGAGCTTCTTGTTATTATTTTTTAATTGAACCTTTATTGAACCTTTACTTAACTAAGGGCGGCAGGGTAGCCTAGTGGTTGGAGCGTTGGACTAGTAACTGAAAGGTTGCAAGATCAAATCCCCGAGTTGACAAGGTAAAAATACTGTATGGCTTTCTGCCCCTGAACAAGGGGCAGGGGCCTAGGCCGTCATTAAGAATTTGTTCTTAGCTGACTTGCCTAGTTAAATAAAGAATTAATCAAAACTAGTCAGTTAAGAACAAATTCTTATTTTACATTGACGGACTACCCTGGACAAACCCTCCGCTAACCTAGACGACGCCGGGCCAATTGTGCGCCGCCCTAGCTAGAGAATGCAGCTAGCTAGTTTAGCATACTCAAACACCCCGCTCAAACAGAGAGGGATGCTATGTTAGCTAACTGGCTATGGCTATCCAACACTCAAACTTTTCCAAGGTAAGCTTTTGGTTTTATTAATTTATTGCCACCGGGACCCGCCAGTGTAACTGCTAAACTGCTTGCTGAGTGTACACTGTACTGCATGATTATAGCGGGTTTACTAACACATTAGTTCTAGTAGCTATGTTGACTATGACGTTAGCTAATAGGGTGTGTAGCGGTTAGCGGTTATGATATGAAGGTTTGGCTTGGAAAAGGTTTTCTCGCCTGCTCACAGACAGCTGATGTGTTGTGCACTGGAGTCCACAAGCAAAGGGAAAAGGTGAGAGGAGTAGAGAGCATAGATGCAAGTAGGAATTATCCAACAATCAAAGTGATCATGCTGTTTGTATGTGGCTGCTATGAAAGGGATCATTCTGTTTGTATGTGGCTGCTATGAAAGGGATCATGCTGTTTGTATGTGGCTGCTATGAAAGGGATCATGCTGTTTGTATGTGGCTGCTATGAAAGGGATCATGCTGTTTGTATGTGGCTGCTATGAAAGGGATCATGCTGTTTGTATGTGGCTGCTATGAAAGGGATCATGCTGTTTGTACGTGGCTGCTATGAAAGGGATCATGCTGTTTGTATGTGGCTGCTATGAAAGTGATCATGCTGTTTGTATGTGGCTGCTATGAAAGTGATCATGCTGTTTGTATGTGGCTGCTATGAAAGGGATCATGCTGTTTGTATATGGCTGCTATGAAAGTGATCATGCTGTTTGTATGTGGCTGCTATGAAAGTGATCATGCTGTTTTTATGTGGCTGCTATGAAAGGGATCATGCTGTTTTTATGTGGCTGCTATGAAAGGGATCTTGCTGGGATCATACTTTCATTTGTCTCTCGACCTGTGTGCACCTATGTTATGAACTGTCATTAATAGGCTAGGTTGTAGCAACCTCATGATGTGTACAAGGAAAACATGAATATCATGTAATAGCCTAAACCTATCAATGTTACATTGAACTGGGGTGAAAGGAATATGAATGACAGTCATCCAATATGCTGTAGTAGAAATAAGGCCATGCTCATAAAAAAAAGATTCATCCTCCCTAATCTTAAATGTCACCAACTGACCGCCACTGAAGCACACGTCAGTCTCTTCTTCTCTCTGTCATGGGAAGCACATGTTAGTCTCTTCTTCTCTCTGTCATGGGAAGCACATGTTAGTCTCTTCTTCTCTCTGTCATGGGAAGCACATGTTAGTCTCTTCTTCTCTCTGTCATGGGAAGCACATGTTAGTCTGACACCGGCTCAAAGAAGAGGCAACCCACCCGCAGCTACACCAGAAAGAGAAGGAGGGAAGGATTCAGCTATACTAGAAATAGGAGGGAAGGATTCAGCTATACTAGAAAGAGAAGGAGAGAAGGATTCAGCTATACTAGAAAGAGATGGAGGGAAGGATTCAGCTATACTACAAATAGGAGGGAAGGATTCAGCTATACTACAAATAGGAGGGAAGGATTCAGCTATACTAGAAAGAGAAGGAGGGAAAGATTCAGCTATACTAGAAATAGGAGGGAAGGTTTCAGCTATACTAGAAATAGAAGGGAAGGATTCAGCTGTACTAGAAATAGGAGGGAAGGATTCAGCTATACTAGAAATAGAAGGGAAGGATTCAGCTATACTAGAAATAGGAGGGAAGGATTCAGCTATACTAGAAAGAGAAGGAAGGAAAGATTCAGCTATACTAGAAATAGGAGGGAAGGATTCAGCTATACTAGAAAGAGAAGGAGGGAAAGATTCAGCTATACTAGAAATAGGAGGGAAGGATTCAGCTATACTAGAAAGAGAAGGAGGGAAAGATTCAGCTATATTAGAAAGAGAAGGAGGGAAGGATTCAGCTATACTAGAAATAGGAGGGAAGGATTCAGCTATACCAGAAAGAGAAGGAGGGAAGGATTCAGCTATATTAGAAAGAGAAGGAGGGAAGGATTCAGCTATACTAGAAATAGGAGGGCAGGATTCAGCTATACCAGAAAGAGAAGGAGAGAAGGATTCAGCTATACTAGAAAGAGAAGGAGGAAAGGATTTAGCTATACTAGAAAGAGAAGGAGAGAAGGATTCAGCTATACTAGAAAGAGAAGGAGAGAAGGATTCAGCTATACTAGAAATAGGAGGGAAGGATTCAGCTATACCAGAAAGAGAAGGAGAGAAGGATTCAGCTATACTAGAAAGAGAAGGAGGAAAGGATTCAGCTATACTAGAAAGAGAAGGAGAGAAGGATTCAGCTATACTAGAAATAGGAGGGAAGGATTCAGCTATACTAGAAAGAGAAGGAGGGAAGGATTCAGCTATGCTAGAAATAGGAGGGAAGGATTCAGCTATACTAGAAAGAGAAGGAGAGAAGGATTCAGATATACTAGAAATAGGAGAGAAGGATTCAGCTATACTAGAAATAGGAGGGAAGGATTCAGCTATACTAGAAATAGGAGGGAAGGATTCAGCTACACTAGAAAGAGAAGGAGAGAAGGATTCAGCTATACTAGAAATAGGAGAGAAGGATTCAGCTATACTAGAAATAGGAGGGAAGGATTCAGCTATACTAGAAATAGGAGGGAAGGATTCAGCTACACTAGAAAGAGAAGGAGGGAAAGATTCAGCTATAATAGAAATAGGAGGGAAGGATTCAGCTATACTAGAAATAGGAGGGAAGGATTCAGCTATACTAGAAAGAGAAGGAGGGAAAGATTCAGCTATACTAGAAATAGGAGGGAAGGATTCAGCTATACTAGAAATAGAAGGGAAGGATTCAGCTCTACTAGAAATAGGAGGGAAGGATTCAGCTATACTAGAAATAGGAGGGAAGGATTCCGCTATACTAGAAATAGGAGGGGAGGATTCAGCTATACTAGAAATAGGAGGGAAGGATTCAGCTATACTAGAAATAGAAGGGAAGGATTCAGCTATACTAGAAATAGGAGGGAAGGATTCCGCTATACTAGAAATAGGAGGGAAGGATTCAGCTATACTAGAAATAGGAGGGGAGGATTCAGCTATACTAGAAATAGGAGGGAAGGATTCAGCTACACTAGAAAGAGAAGGAGGGAAAGATTCAGCTATACTAGAAATAGGAGGGAAGGATTCAGCTATACTAGAAAGAGAAGGAGGGAAAGATTCAGCTATATTAGAAAGAGAAGGAGGGAAGGATTCAGCTATACTAGAAAGAGAAGAATGGAAGGATTCAGCTATACTAGAAATAGGAGGAGGGAAGGATTCAGCTATACTAGAAAGAGAAGGATGGGGCCACAGTGTGTCCTGACCCCTCCTGTCTCAGCCTCCAGTATTTATGCTGCGGTAGTTTGTGTCGGGGGGCTAGGGTCAGTCTGTTACATCTGGAGTATTTCTCTTGTCTTATCCGGTGTCCTGTGTGAATTTAAATATGCTCTCTCTAATTCTCTCTTTCTCTCTTTCTTTCTTTCTCTCTCTCTCTCGGAGGACCTGAGCCCTAGGACCATGCCTCAGGACTACCTGGCATGATGACTCCTTGCTGTCCCCAGTCCACCTGGCCGTGCTGCTGCTCCAGTTTCAACTGTTCTGCCTGCGGCTATGGAACCCTGACCTGTTCACCGGACGTGCTACCTGTCCCAGACCTGCTGTCCCAGACCTGCTGGAACCCTGACCTGTTTACCAGATGTGCTACCTGTCCCAGACCTGCTGTCCCAGACCTGCTGGAACCCTGACCTGTTCACCGGACGTGCTACCTGTTCCAGACCTGCTGTTTTCAACTCTATAGAGACAGCAGGAGTGGTAGAGATACTCTCAAAGATCAGCTATGAAAAAGCCAACTGACACTTACTCTTAATTTGCTGACTTGTTGCACCCTCGACAACTACTAGGATTATTATTATTTGACCATGCTGGTCATTTATGAACATTTGAACATCTTGGCCATGTTCTGTTATAATCTCCACCCGGCACAGCCAGAAGAGGACTGGCCACCCCTCATAGCCTGGTTCCTCTCTTCTTTTTCTTCCTAGGTTTTGACAACAGACAACAGAAACCAGCCTAGGCCACAGAAACCACCCTAGGCTACAGAAACCACCCTAGGCCACAGAAAGGACATCTAATTGTGAACCATGACTGGTTGATATCACCAGACACAACCTCAATAGAGATAGGATCTCTTATACAGACCACGTGAGATTCTGTGAAAGGAACTGAAGAGGATTTCAAAGCTTCCTTGTGACGGCAGGGTCTTGTTCAGTTCGTTGAAATTGTCCAATAAGAAAATCTCATTTTTGTTTTCCGTTGCGCAGCGTTTTCAAGCTGCTACAGTGTTGCCCTAATGAGCACAACCTCAAAACACAAAGGCAAACTGAGGAAACGGTATCAAAAGGAGGCCAAAGAGAAGTGCCGACTCAGCATAAACTGGGCTCCCGAGTGGCGCAGCGGTCTGAGGCACTATAGTACCTGATTCGAATCCAGGCTGTATCACATCCAGCCGTGATTGGGAGTCCCATAGGGCGGCGCACAATTGGCCCAGCGTCGTCCGGGTTTTGCCGGGGCAAGGCCGTCATTGTAAATAAGAATTTGTTCTTATAAACTTTACCTGCCTAGCTAAATATATATGAATAATATAAACAAGCAGGATGTATAGATAACATAGAAGAACAGCATTTAGTGGAGCCAACGATACAGTTTGTTTATGGAAGGCTTCAATACAATACATAGCCCGTATGCATAGATAACATAGAACAACAGCATTCATTGCAATGTAATCTCACAACCTAACCGGTTTTCTATATTTTTTGTTGCAGACCCTCAGAAAGCTTCTGGTCAAGCAGACTGACATTCAGTGGAACTTTCAGTAGTTCGATACGATTGGTTTAGAGCAGTAAAACACATAGCCAGAGTGCTTTAGTAAAAATCAAACAGGTTTTGATCATAACAACAGTAATATGATAATGAAAGATATTAATTAAACGTTGGGACGTTATGACATCATTACATACATCGTTTGTTTCATTTCTAATGACACCCATTTTTCACTACAATTATTATTTTTTTTAAATAATTTTATAAAAATGATGTTGCTTAATTATAATGTGTATTAATACTGTCGTTATGATAATCGCCAATCCATCTTGATGGTTGTTGGGTCTCTCAAAGTAAGGCAGTATGCTGGAAGGAGGGGGATCACGTACGTTCGGACCATTCATCCTTGGCTTCACTCAGTGACTACCCCTTTGAAGGATCTCATCTAACAGTTTCTGTAAAGAGGAAAGAGAAAGTACACATCATACATTGAGAATCTATTACTGTGGGCTATGCTATAGATCACGGTCATATTCCCCCTGTAAAACCCCATAGACTCCCTCCAGAACCCAACAAAACCCAAAGAAGACTAAAAACTAAAGTCAAGAGAACTCAACTCTCCACTATCTCTCTGCTTCAGATGGGAATCAATAGCCTTGTACCCATCCAGACATCCAGGCCCACAGTCAACTGGCTGTTTTTGGTACAATACTCAGGTTGTCTATAGTCTAGTATCTATTGAAGCAGAGGAGACTGAGGCTATGGATTGGTTCCCTGGTTCCCTGTGCTTTCTCAGGCTGCAGCAGAGTAGCATGGGTGGAGGTGGATGAGACTGGGTCTGTCTGCCTGCCTGTCTGTCTGCCTGTCTGCCAGCCATCAGCTCTACGATGGCTTTGCGGTGTGATTGCGACTGTGTACCTCACTCTCTTTTTCTCTCTCTGTCTACATCTCTCTCAAGGCCTTTTTGTTTGCCTGTGGACACTGGGCTCATACACCGAGAGAGAACAATGAGTCTGTTCAGTGACAGCCATAACCAGAGAGAGAGGAGAGGGCAGGAGCCCCCAGTGGCACTGCACCCAGAGACATTGCATTTTTTAATGTGAAATATCATGAATAACCATGCATAACAGCCTAATGAACAGAAACAACAGCAACAAAACATAGAGATGGAAAATGTAACGCTTCAGTGGGTCTTTGCAAGAGGATCCACAACAAGCTAAAAGTTGCTCCTCTCACTGTTACCAGTTGACAACAGTAAACAACAGTACAACAATGTGTTTGAGATTTTCAGCTTCAGACTCATTGGACTTGTGACTGATGTCAGCATTGACGTGTGTGTTCAAAAAAAGAATCACGACACATGTATTTGATTTCCTCGTCTTGTGATAAAAGGAATGATTGAAATGTAAATATATGTGAACAGGGCCCTCTAGTGACCACAGCAGGCAGCATGTGACATTGTGCTCAACAGGGGGACAAGCAGTGTTTTTCAGTTGGAAAACATGGAAGGACACGAGACCGAGGGACAAGCGATGGCGGTCATTTTGTTCAGTTTAAATATCTGCATCTCTAGTCCTACAATAACCAGTTACATGAATATGACCTTTGACAAAAGGAAATACATCATCTGTTTACTAGTCAGGGAAGAATCGATGTAAACCTGAGCATTAATCACCTCTGCTGAAAGGGTTTTATAGGCTTCCCAGGCCTAATCCTAACCAGTTATACGTCTCCCAGGCCTAATCCTAACCAGTTATACGTCTCCCAGGCCTAATCCTAACCAGTTATACGTCTCCCAGGCCTAATCCTAACCAGTTATACGTCTCCCAGGCCTAATCCTAACCAGTTAT
The DNA here is from genome assembly GCF_965601325.2 of Salmo salar. Lineage (NCBI taxonomy): Eukaryota > Metazoa > Chordata > Actinopteri > Salmoniformes > Salmonidae > Salmo > Salmo salar. Next base: position 117,078,154 of record NC_138291.1, on the reverse strand, counting down.
ACGTCTCCCAGGCCTAATCCTAACCAGTTATACGTCTCCCAGGCCTAATCCTAACCAGTTATACGTCTCCCAGGCCTAATCCTAACCAGTTATACGTCTCCCAGGCCTGGTCACCTACGAAGGAGACTCCATTAACCTAGACCAGCCCTGTAGAGACCTGGTCACCTACGAAGAAGACTCCATTAACCTAGACCAGCCCTGTAGAGACCTGGTCACCTACGAAGAAGACTCCATTAACCTAGACCAGCCCTATAGAGACCTGGTCACCTACGAAGAAGACTCCATTAACCTAGACCAGCCCTGTAGAGACCTGGTCACCTACGAAGAAGACTCCATTAACCTAGACCAGCCCTGTAGAGACCTGGTCACCTACGAAGAAGACTCCATTAACCTAGACCAGCCCTGTAGAGACCTGGTCACCTACGAAGAAGACTCCATTAACCTAGACCAGCCCTGTAGAGACCTGGTCACCTACGAAGAAGACTCCATTAACCTAGACCAGCCCTGTAGAGACCTGGTCACCTACGAAGAAGACTCCATTAACCTAGACCAGCCCTGTAGAGACCTGGTCACCTACGAAGAAGACTCCATTAACCTAGACCAGCCCTGTAGAGACCTGGTCACCTACGAAGAAGACTCCATTAACCTAGACCAGCCCTATAGAGACCTGGTCACCTACGAAGAAGACTCCATTAACCTAGACCAGCCCTGTAGAGACCTGGTCACCTACGAAGAAGACTCCATTAACCTAGACCAGCCCTGTAGAGACCTGGTCACCTACGAAGAAGACTCCATTAACCTAGACCAGCCCTGTAGAGACCTGGTCACCTACGAAGAAGACTCCATTAACCTAGACCAGCCCTGTAGAGACCTGGTCACCTACGAAGAAGACTCCATTAACCTAGACCAGCCCTATAGAGACCTGGTCACCTACGAAGAAGACTCCATTAACCTAGACCAGCCCTATAGAGACCTGGTCACCTATGCTCAGTACACCCACCGGATCACTGAATTGAGACATGATATCTCTTGATTCAACAACAAATTAATCTGCCTAATACAATGTGGGGATGGAACCAAGGAGAGAGAAGGTAAACCGGCAGAGCAAAAAACCCTATTAGATGGAAGCCAGAAGAGAAAATAAAAGACAAGCCATTTTGAACAGAGATGTTAGTTATATAGGCTTCCACCTCTGTGGTCAGGACTAGGAGAGAGAGAGTGAGAGAGTGAGAGAGCGAGAGAGAGAGAGAGAGCGAGAGCGAGAGATGCCAGAATGAGAGATTGAGATGGAGGAACTCACTGCCTGGTTCTTAGCTGCATCTCCTTCTCTGTAATGGCTCTGAAAAGGTTATCTGGAAACACACACACACACACTACTGATTGTTAACAACAGTTTGAGAGAGATTTCCAATGTTAAGGTAGTCTCGAGTTTTTGCTCACCTGAGTTAGAATACCTCATGATAAGCTGCAGACCATAATCTTAACCAATAGAGTTCTTTTTATTTACCACCACAATGATCGTTATAAGGATAAGTCAAGAAGAAAATGCACATCCAGAGGCGAGGAAACTGAAATCCGTTTTACCTCATCTTTACCATCTGTGTAACCAGAGTAGACAATACTCTACACAGAGAGAGACACATATAAAAGTCTATATCACCTCTACTCACAGAGACACATAAACTCTATATCACCTCTAGTCTACACAGACACATAAAACTCTATATCACCTCTACTCTACACACAGACACACATATAAAACTCTATATCACCTCTACTCTACACACAGACACACATATAAAACTCTATGATCACCTCTACTCCACACAGAGAAACACATACAAGGCTCTCCCTCCCTTAGGAAAATCAGACCACAACTCTATCCTCTTGATTCCTGCTTATAAGCAAAAACAAAAACAGGAAGTACCAGTGACGCAATCAATATGGAAGTGATTAGATGAAGCGTGATGCTAAACTACAGGACAGTTTCGATAACACAGACTGGAATATGTTCTGAGATTCACTAGTATCAGTAGTGTCTATCAACACATCCCAACCGAAAGCCATGGATTACAGGCAACATCTGCACTGAGCTTTCAAGGAGCGGCCACCAAGAAATCCCGCTACAACCTCCGACGAGCCATCAAACAGGCAAATGGTCAATACAGGAACAAGATGGAATCCTACTACGCCAGCTCTGGCACTAGTCAGATGTGACAGTGCAAAATATCACGGGTTACAAAGGGAAACCTAGTCACAAGCTGCACGGTGACGCCAGCTAAATGCCTTTTATGCTCGCTTCTAGGCAAGAAACACTGAACCATGCATGAGAGCACCAGCAGTTCAGGATCGACTGTGTGATCACGCTCTCCATAGCCGATGGGAGTAAGACCTTTAAACAGGTTAACATTCACAAGGCTACGGGGCCAGATGAATTACCAGGACGGGTACTCAGAGCATGCGCTGACCAGCTGGCAAGTGTCTTCACTGACATTTTCAACCTCTCCCTGACCCAGTCTGTAATACCTACATGTTTAAAGCAGACCATCATACTCAATGTGCCCAAGAACACCAAGGTAACCTGTGCAACTGGATCCTGGACTTCCTGACGAACCGCTCCCAGGCAGTGAGGGTAGGCAACACATCCACCATGCTGACTCTCAACACGGGGCCCCTCAGGGGTGCGTGCTTAGTCCCATCCTGTACTCCCACAACTGTGTGGCCACGCACGACTCACACACCATTTTGCTGACAGAGGTAGGCCTGATCACCGACCCATAAGTTTAATAAATTGCGACAATAAAATAACAGACCTTATATTTTCAGAATACTAAAATAATGAAAAAACAATAACTTATGATCTACAGCAATCCTTTAAATGGACCAGAAAAAAGAAATGAAATACTTAGGATGCTTAAGTGATGAAAAAAGTAATTGTAACATGAGTTACTGACCGTAACTCAAAAGCAATACTGCCTGATGACTGAGGCTACAGAGGGCTATATGAAGGGAGAGTAATCAGGGTGGTGATGAGGTTCAGGTGTGCTTAACGATGGGGAGCAGGTGTGCTTAACGATGGGGAGCAGGTGTGCTTAACAATGGGGAGCAGGTGTGTGCAATGTGGGGTTGCCAGGACCGGTGGTTAGTAGACCGGCGACGTCGAACGCAGGAGTAGCCGTGTGTGAAGTCCTGACCATATTAAAATGTTCTTTTCTATGGTAGAGTAGGTCCGGATGTGACAGGGGGTGTTTTCTATGTTTTGTATTTCTATGTTCATGTTCTAGTTGTGTATTTCTATGTTGGTTTTGTTTGGGATGATCTCCAATTCCTCGTTGTCTTTAATTGGAGATCATACTTAAGTAGGGTTTTTTTTCCACCTGGTGTTGTGGGATCTTGTTTTTACACAGCTCTGTAAAGCCTGCAGAACGTGACGTTCGTGGTTTTTTGTTTGTTTTTATATAGTGTTCCGAGTTAAATATTTATCATGAGCACTCAACACGCTGCACCTTGGTCTACTGCTTACAACGAGCGTCACAGCGTGACACAAATATACAAAGATAACTATATTCCATTACTCAACAATACGAAAGCAGATTTAATTAAATTGAATAATCTTCCCATAAATCTTACAGGTATACTAAACCTCTTTAGAACGGCATGGCTGCCAAAGTTTTTATATTTATTGTCCGTAATACCAATTACCCCACCGAAGACATTCAGAGTATACTCAGCCTTAACAGACTTTATATGGGCAGATAAAACTCATATAATAAAATGGAAAGTTTTAGATACCCATAAGTCTGAGGGTTGTTTGAACCTTCCAGAGGTTCCAATTGTATCAACTTCCTACCCAAGACTTTTAATTGAAACATATAATTAAATGTATTAAAGAGGAACAATGGACACATAAAGATGAACATGTTCATCCACAGAGTCTTTCCACATGTCTGTTTTCAAAGGACGGAGCTAAGAACATCAACAACTTCATAGTTAAAAACACAAGAACAATGTAGAACACTAGAACAATATAGAACACTAGAACAATATAGAACAGAAGAACAATATAGAACACTAACAATATGGAACACTAGAACAATATAGAACACTAGAACAATATAGAACACTAGTCGTAGTGATGAGACCAAAACGCAGCAGGTATGTGTATGCTCATCTTGACATTTAATCAATTCAAAAAGAACACCAAAATAACAAAAGATCAACAAAACAGTCTGGCAAGGTACAAGGCTAAACACAGAACAATCTCCCACAAACACACCCAACTAATATAGGACTTCCAATCAAAGGCAACACCACACAGCTGCCTTCAATTGGAAGTCCACTCCAATTAACTCTACATAGAAACAGACACACTAGACTAAACATAGAATACATGAAAATCAAACAGTGCCCAAAAACCCCAGAATACTTAAATCAAATGCCCTTCTAGAAAAACACCACCCTGAACCACATAAAACAAATACCCTCTGCCACGTCCTGACCAAACTACAATGACAATTCACCCTTATACTGGCCAGGACATGACAACAATATAGAACACTAGAACAATATAGAACAGAAGAACAATATAGAACGCTATAACAATATAGAACCCTAGAACAATATAGAACACTAGAACAATATAGAACACTAGAACAAAATAGAACCTTAGAAAAAATGTGAAAACTAGAACAATATACAAAACTAGAACAATATAGAACACTAGAACAATATAGAACCCTAGAACAATATAGAACACTAGAACAATATAGAAGACTAGATAGAACCCTATAACAATATAGAACACTAGAACAATATATAACCCTAGAACAATATAGAACACTAGAACAATATAGAACACTACAACAATATATAACCCTAGAACAATATAAAACACTAGAACAATATAGAACACTATAACAATATAGAACACTATAACAATATAGAACCCTAGAACAGTATAGAACACTAGAACAATATAGAACACTAGAACAATATAGAACACTATAGCAATATACAACACTTGAACAATATAGAACACTAGAACAATATAGCTTGAAGAGATTGACTGACTTATCAGAGAGAGAGATCATTAACACTGTGCAAACACAGCACTTCTGCCTGCCAGACAAGATGACTACTGCCTGCCAGAGAAGATGACTACTGCCTGTCAGACAAGATGACTACTACCTGCCAGAGAAGATGACTACTACCTGCCAGAGAAGATGACTACTGCCTGTCAGAGAAGATGACTACTGCCTGTCAGAGAAGATGACTACTGCCTGCCAGAGAGATGACTACTGCCTGCCAGAGAGATGACTACTGCCTGCCAGAGAGATGACTACTGCCTGCCAGAGAAGATGACTACTGCCTGCCAGAGAAGATGACTACTACCTGCCAGAGAAGATGACTACTGCCTGTCAGAGAAGATGACTACTGCCTGCCAGAGAAGATGACTACTGCCTGTCAGACAAGATGACTACTACCTGCCAGAGAAGATGACTACTATCTGCCAGAGAAGATGACTACTGCCTGCCAGAGAAGATGACTACTACCTGCCAGAGAAGATGACTACAGCCTGCCAGAGAAGATGACTACTACCTGCCAGAGAAGATGACTACTACCTGCCAGAGAAGATGACTACTGCCTGCCAGAGAAGATGACTACTACCTGCCAGAGAAGATGACTACTGCCTGCCAGAGAAGATGACTACTGCCTGCCAGAGAAGATGACTACTACCTGCCAGAGAAGATGACTACTACCTGCCAGAGAAGATGACTACTACCTGCCAGAGAAGATGACTACTGCCTGCCAGAGAAGATGACTACTACCTGCCAGAGAAGATGACTACTGCCTGCCAGAGAAGATGACTTCTACCTGCCAGAGAAGATGACTACTACCTGCCAGACAAGATGACTATATTCACTACCACCTGGAAGATACAATTTTTTCACTGTGGCAGGCAGGTACAGTTTTTTTGCATTGATTTGCTTGAATGAGGTTTTCATATCCTGTATTAATTATCATACAGGAAGTGTGTCTTTGTTTTGACAATAGGCAATTCTCCAATGGATAATCCTTTATATCTCAATGCCATTATCATTGATCTGAGCCAAGGATGTAGTTTCACACTAGGACCAGCAGTGGGCAGTAAGCACTATGAAATCAGCATACTATCTGTGTTTTGCTTTCTTTTCCCATTAAAGGGACAATCTTCATTTCAAACAATAACAAAGGTACACCCCCGCCACTGTTTCGGTAAACAAATGAGGGTTGGGGATTGAGAAATGTAACCACTCTCAAATTCATAGACAGAGCTATGGATGCAAGGACTGACCATCCATGATATCAACATTTCAGTTTTAACCATCTTTTGAGGCTATACAGTGTTTGTTTACAATTACACTGTTTGCAAAGAAAGGATCTTTAAAAAAAACGTATATTTTAGGTTATGATGGGGTATGACAGTTGAACTAAGCTCACAGGTACATATAATTGATTTAAAAGTAAAAAAATCGATTTAGCGAATACAAATTGCCACTTTTAAAGCTGATATTCAGCAGGGAAATCTGTTGATGGAAACGCTGCATTGAGAGATAAACAAACTCATCACGTCTGAAGGTCAGGGCTGTCTGTGACGCCAATCATTTTTTTCCCATGAATAGAGAGACATATATGAAGAACAAAAAAAAAATGGAACAATATGAACAAACATGTGATTAGATATCTTGTTTCCGTTGTGTCATGTTATTTAGATATACAACGAGCCTGAGGGCCAAATGTGTGCAGACAGAAGAGAGCTCTGACTATGTGTGTGGCATACAGCCACTGCAGCTGCACAGGGACAATGGTTGTCATAGTGAAAGAGATGGTGTGTGTGTGTGAGAGAGAGAGAGAGAGAGAGAGAGAGAGAGAGAGAGAGAGAGAGAGAGAGAGAGAGAGAGAGAGACAGAGAGACAGAGAGAGAGACAGAGAGAGAGAGAGATGGGCAGAAACAGAGTCAGTGGTACCATACCACTCAGAGGACTGGGTCTGGTGCTGTGTCGTCCTCTATGAGAGACAGAGAGAGAAACAGTCAGTGGTACCATACCACTCAGAGGACTGGGTCTGGTGCTGTGTCGTCCTCTATGAGAGACAGAGAGAGAGAAACAGTCAGTGGTACCATACCACTCAGAGGACTGGGTCTGGTGCTGTAACGTCCTCTATGGTGCATCAGCGTCATCTCCTCTGGCTGGTGGTCGGAGCGCCTGTCCTCCCTCCTCTCTGCCGCCCGCCTCTCCATCTCTCTCAGTCTGCCCTGAGAGTGACTGATGAAGTGTGGTCTGGATCGCTCTAGAGCCTCCTGTATGTGGGCCAAAAGCAGAGATGTTTTAGTCCTTTAGTAGACACTCTTATCTAGACTGACCTACTATCAGTGCATTCAACTAACGTGATTACAACATCTATCTGCCCTGTGAAAGTGAGCTTCAGCAGGGGGCCGAGGGCACTGCCCTGAGGTACGCCTGGAACTGCTGATGCTGGCACACTTCATGTGGAGGGAGGCTGGCTAGGAGCTGGTACACTTCATGTGGAGGGAGGCTGGCTAGGAGCTGGTACTCTTCATGTGTAGGGAGGCTGGCTAGGAGCTGGTACTCTTCATGTGGAGGGAGGCTGGCTAGGAGCTGGTACTCTTCATGTGGAGGGAGGCTGGCTAGGAGCTGGTACTCTTCATGTGGAGGGAGGCTAGCTAGGAGCTGGTACTCTTCATGTGGAGGGAGGCTGGCTAGGAGCTGGTATTCTTCATGTGGAGGGAGGCTGGCTAGGAGCTGGTACTCTTCATGTGGAGGGAGGCTGGCTAGGAGCTGGTACTCTTCATGTGGAGGGAGGCTGGCTAGGAGCTGGTACTCTTCATGTGGAGGGAGGCTAGCTAGGAGCTGGTACTCTTCATGTGGAGGGAGGCTGGCTAGGAGCTGGTATTCTTCATGTGGAGGGAGGCTGGCTAGGAGCTGGTACTCTTCATGTGGAGGGAGGCTGGCTAGGAGCTGGTACTCTTCATGTGGAGGGAGGCTGGCTAGGAGCTGGTATTCTTCATGTGGAGGGAGGCTGGCTAGGAGCTGGTACTCTTCATGTGGAGGGAGGCTGGCTAGGAGCTGGTACTCTTCATGTGGAGGGAGGCTAGCTAGGAGCTGGCTAGGAGCTGGTACTCTTCATGTGGATGGAGGCTGGCTAGGAGCTGGTATTCTTCATGTGGAGGGAGGCTGGCTAGGAGCTGGCACTCTTCATGTGGAGGGAGGCTGGCTAGGAGCTGGTACTCTTCATGTGGAGGGAGGCTGGCTAGGAGCTGGCTAGGATCTGGTACTCTTCATGTGGAGGGAGTCTGGCTAGGAGCTGGTATTCTTCATGTGGAGAGAGGCTGGCTAGGAGCTGGTATTCTTCATGTGGAGGGAGGCTGGCTAGGAGCTGGTACTCTTCATGTGGAGAGAGGCTGGCTAGGAGCTGGTATTCTTCATGTGGAGGGAGGCTGGCTAGGAGCTGGTACTCTTCATGTGGAGGGAGGCTGGCTAGGAGCTGGCGCATGTTGTGTTACTATTGATTTCTCCCTCACAGAAATGTAGTGTGTGTTTTTTAGCCGGAGAGGAAAAATATACCAAGATACAATTGTCTGTCCCAGCATGCAACAATTCTGACTTGAATATTCTGAGAGATGAACTGGCCTGTTGTGAAAGCATTAAGCCTGGAGCCCAAGACAAGTCTTTCATCACAAAGTGTCATACTTGTATACATGAAGGAATGTTGGCTTTGTTAGTTTCCGGGTCAGTGTCAGAATTCAGGGGAATAAACCCAACATCAATCTGGGTTGTGTGATGTGTTGTTCTGGTGGTCTCACCAGGGTCTAGTCTGTTGTCATCAGTCCTGGGATGTGTGGTTCTGGTGGTCTCACCAGGGTCTAGTCTGTTGTCATCAGTCCTGGGATGTGTGGTTCTGGTGGTCTCACCAGGGTCTAGTCTGTTGTCATCAGTCCTGGGATGTGTGGTTCTGGTGGTCTCACCAGGGTCTAGTCTGTTGTCATCAGTCCTGGGATGTGTGGTTCTGGTGGTCTCACCAGGGTCTAGTCTGTTGTCATCAGTCCTGGGCAGCACACAACCACCAGTATCCTTCACTACAAGTGAGTGAGTGAGTGAGTGAGTGAGTGAGTGAGTGAGAGAGAGAAAAAATTATTTTTATATTTATTACATTCTACTATTTTACTATTATTTTACTACTATTTTATTGTTATTATTTTTATATTTAATTTTGTATTATTATTCACTGCCATTTTATATTATTATCTGTTATTGTTTATAATTGTATTACAATGTATATTGTATACATTGTTGCTTTGGCAATATTGACACAATGTTTTTCATGCCAATAAAGCAGCTTGAATTTGAAAAAGGAGAGGGTGTGTTGATTGCTCATTCTCTCTCAAACAATTTCAATAAACTTTATATAACAAAGTATTTATCCTTCCAATAACATTCTTTTACCTTTCAATCAAAAATGGGATTATAATCTGAACTCAAAACAATTATCTGATTATAAAGACCATTTCAGGAACAATTAACTTGACACAGAGACAGACAGAGAGAGACAGAGACAGAGACAGAGACAGAGACAGAGACAGAGACAGAGACAGAGAGAGAGAGAGAGAGAGGGGGGAGAGAGAGAGAGAGTGAGAGAGAATGAGACAGAGAGAGAGAAAGCGAGAGAGAGAGAGAGAGCGAGAGAGAGAGAGAAAGCTAGAGAGAGAGAGAGAGAGAGACCTTCAAGCAAGACACATTTTGTTTCTTTAATACCTACTCAAAAGTTAGAACCTAGCAACACTTCTGACATTTAAATCTCCTGATATTCTGTCAGGTAATTGTCTGAAGGATCGACATCTGTTATGAGCTATGCTCTGTGAAGGTCGTTAACGTCTAGGCAAAACTAAAAAAGCAACAATACCCAGTGTTTTCCCCCCCTCCGCTGACGTGGATGACCTTGAGTCCTGTGTAGAAAGGTCATGCGGTGTTGTCTTCCTCAGGCTCAGTTGTCTCTGGAGTTTGATATTGGCTATGACGGCGGCAGCATTGAGCGCCAGGACAGCCTCAGGAGACTGCTGATGTGACGGGGGTTCTGTAACACAGGACGCCTTTGTCAGACAGTTAGCTACAAATCAATATGCTTATTTGGATGACTTTAAGAAAAGAGTTGAAGTCGTGCCAACCAAGATCAATATACATAAAATGAAATGAATTATGTATTTTACTAAGTGACATAGAGAATGTATCACATGAGTAGGCCTATAGTCCTTGTTGGAATGAAATCCCCTTCATGTGAAAAAACATGAAAGAATTTTTACATTTAGAACACAACAATGACAAAATTACAGGATATGAGAGGCCTACGAAAAGGAGACCATCACCAAATACACTTTTCCTATTGTACTGCCAGTCCTGCTACATTTGCAACCAAACTACATCAAACATTTACTTTAAGCTGATGCGCCTCAGGCCTTGGTAATTAACGAATGGCACTCGTAATGATCCTGATTAAAGAATAATGAGAAATTTCACACGGGGAAGCGTGAGAGCACGAAGAAGGGAATAACTGCAGAGACAGCAGCAGAAAGCTCTCAGAGAGATCCACCATTACTTATTGAAGTGACAGTCTCTCTTTCAGACATGTTGTAGTACTACACCATAGACTGGAGTAATGTAGAACACAGTTAGATGCTCAGTAGTACTACACCATAGACTGGAGTACTGTAGAACACAGTTAGATGCTCAGTAGTATTACACCATAGACTGGAGTACTGTAGAACACAGTTAGATGCTCAGTAGTACTACACCATAGACTGGAGTACTGTAGAACACAGTTAGATGCTCAGTAGTATTACACCATAGACTGGAGTAATGTAGAACACAGTTAGATGCTCAGTAGTACTACACCATAGACTGGAGTACTGTAGAACACAGTTAGATGCTCAGTAGTATTACACCATAGACTGGAGTACTGTAGAACTCAGTTAGATGCTCAGTAGTACTACACCATAGACTGGAATACTGGAGAACACAGTTAGATGCTCAGTAGTATTACACCATAGACTGGAGTACTGTAGAACACAGTTAGATGATCAGTAGTACTACACCATAGACTGGAGTACTGTAGAACACAGTTAGATGCTCAGTAGTACTACACCATAGACTGGAGTACTGTAGAACACAGTTAGATGCTCAGTAGTATTACACCATAGACTGGAGTACTGTAGAACACAGTTAGATGCTCATTAGTACTACACCATAGACTGGAGTACTGTAGAACACAGTTAGATGCTCAGTAGTACTACACCATAGACTGGAGTACTGGAGAACACAGTTAGATGCTCAGTAGTATTACACCATAGACTGGAGTACTGTAGAACACAGTTAGATGCTCAGTAGTACTACACCATAGACTGGAGTACTGTAGAACACAGTTAGATGCTCAGTAGTATTACACCATAGACTGGAGTACTGTAGAACACAGTTAGATGCTCAGTAGTACTACACCATAGACTGGAGTACTGTAGAACACAGTTAGATGCTCAGTAGTATTACACCATAGACTGGAGTACTGTAGTACACAGTTAGATGCTCAGTAGTATTACACCATAGACTGGAGTACTGTAGAACACAGTTAGATGCTCAGTAGTACTACACCATAGACTGGAGTACTGTAGAACACAGTTAGATGCTCAGTAGTATTACACCATAGACTGGAGTACTGTAGAACACAGTTAGATGCTCAGTAGTATTACACCATAGACTGGAGTACTGTAGAACACAGTTAGATGCTCAGTAGTATTACACCATAGACTGGAGTACTGGAGAACACAGTTAGATGCTCAATATATTTATTCTTCTTATTCAAAGACATAACAAACTCTATAAATATATTCTGTTGTTATAATATAGAATACTGTTTAATTACTGTATTATTATAATATATAATGCTGTATAATACTGTATTATTATAATATAAAATACTGTATTATTATAATATAGAATACTGTATAATTACTGTGTTATTATAATATATAATACTGTATAATTACTGTATTATTATAATATAGAATACCGTATACTTACTGTGTTATTGTAATATAGAATACTGTATACTTACTGTGTTATTGTAATATAGAATACTGTATACTTACTGTGTTATTGTAATATAGAATACTGTATAATTACTGTTATTATAATATAGAATACTGTATAATTACTGTATTATTATAATATATAATACTGTATAATACTGTGTTATTGTAATATAGAATACTGTATACTTACTGTATTATTATAATATAGAATACTGTATACTTACTGTGTTATTGTAATATAGAATACTGTATAATTACTGTATTATTATAATATAGAATACTGTATAATTACTGTATTATTATAATATAGAATAATGTATAATTACTGTGCTATTATAATATAGAATACTGTATAATTACTGTATTATTATAATATAGAATACTGTATAATTACTGTATTATTATAATATAGAATACTGTATAATTACTGTATTATTATAATATAGATTACTGTATACTTACTGTGTTATTGTAATATAGAATACTGTATAATTGCTGTATAATGATATGGCTGTATTGTTAGGGAGTTGAAGCCAGACCAGGAGGGTGTGTGACTGTGTTATTGTAATATAGAATACTGTATAATTGCTGTATAATGATATGGCTGTATTGTTAGGGAGTTGAAGCCAGACCAGGAGGGTGTGTGACTGTGTTATTGTAATATAGAATACTGTATAATTGCTGTATAATGATATGGCTGTATTGTTAGGGAGTTGAAGCCAGACCAGGAGGGTGTGTGACTGTGTTATTGTAATATAGAATACTGTATAATTGCTGTATAATGATATAGCTGTCTTGTTAGGGAGTTGAAGCCAGACCAGGAGGGTGTGTGACTGTGTTATTGTAATATAGAATACTGTATAATTGCTGTATAATGATATGGCTGTATTGTTAGGGAGTTGAAGCCAGACCAGGAGGGTGTGTGACTGTGTTATTGTAATATAGAATACTGTATAATTGCTGTATAATGATATGGCTGTATTGTTAGGGAGTTGAAGCCAGACCAGGAGGATGTGTGACTGTGTGCTTTCAATCAGTTCCACTAAGTCTTGTATTATTTCTATCACATTAAGTAGTTCTTAATTCCCCTGGAATCCTCTCTCCCTCTCTGCCTTTCTCTCTGCCTGTGAAAAAAGGACAGGAATACAAAGGATGCGTGGGAAAATGAAAGATAGATAGAGGGAGAGAGAGAGAGAGAGCTAGAGAGAGAGCTAGAGAGAGAGTTAGAGAGTTAGAGAGAGAGAGAGAGAGAGAGAGAGAGAGAGATAGAGAGAGAGAGAGACCTAGAGAGAAAGAGCTATAAAGAGAGCGAGAGAGAGAGCTAGAGAGAGAGAGAGGAGAGAGAGAAAAAGCTAGAGAGAGAGAGAGAGAGAGAGAGAGAGTTAGAGAGAGAGAGAGAGCTAGAAAGAGAGAGAGAGGGAGAGAGAGACCTAGAGAGAAAGAGCTAGAAAGAGAGAGAGAGGGAGAGAGGGAATGTGTGGGTAGTAATGTGATAGGACCTCCTCTCTGCTTCAGGATAACAGTGCTGTCTGACAATGAGCCGCCGCTGATGCAGATACCCTGCAGTGAGGGTTTCATTTAAACTGAGGAGGAGAAATGATTCATCCCAATACAATAACAATACAGTAATATAATACGGTTCAATTATCCATCAAGGAAGACTGAGGACAAATCAAACCTGAGAGTGGTGAAGTGTGTTTGACCAATAAATACATGCTATAGTATCACACACACACACACACACACACACACACACACACACACACACACACACACACACACACACACACACACACACACACACACACACACACACTGTCACGTCCTGACCAGTATAAGGGGTTATTTGTTATTGTAGTTTGGTCAGGACGTGGCAGGGGTGTGTTTGTTTAGAGTGTTTCGGGGTTTGTTGCTATCTTCTGTTTTAAGAGGGGTGTTTGTTTAGAGGGTTTCAGGGTTTGTTGGGCTATGTTCTATGTTAGTATATTTCTATGTTTATCTAGTATGTTTGTTTTTCCTTCTTTTGATTTAATAAAGAATATGAGTATACACGTTCCCGCTGCACCTTGGTCCAATCCTTATGACGCCCGTGACAAAACTACCCACCAACAAAGGACCAAGCAGCGGGGTAAGGAGCACGATGAAGAAGGATGGACATGGGCGGAGATGAGGATGAGCATATCCAGGGCTATGGAGGAGTTAAGGGAGCCTGAGAGGCAGCCCCCAAAACATTTTTTTGGGGGTGGCACACGGGTAGTTTGGCTAGGCCAGGGTTGAGCCCTAAGCCAACTCCCCGTGCTTACCAGAGGCAGCGTGTTACTGGTCAGGCCCCGTGCTATGGGGTGATGCGCACGGCGTCGAGGCTGAGCATCCACAGGCCGGTGTGCTCGGTGCCAGCGTCCCGCATTTGCCGGGGGGAAGCGGGCACCCAGCCAGTACGGGTGGTGCCAGTCCTGCGCTCGAGACCGCCAGTGCGCCTCCACGGCCCAGTGTATCCTGTTCCCGCTCCCCGCACTAGCCCTGAGGTGCGTGTCTCCAGTCTGGTGCCTCTAAAGCCAGCACCACGCACCAGGCCTCCAGTGCGTCAGCCCAGTCTAGTACGTCCTGTTCCCGCTCCTCGCACTAGCCTTGGGGTGCATGTCTCCAGTCTGGTACCTCCACAACCAGCCCCACGCACCAGGCCTCCAGTGCGTCAGCCCAGTCCGGCCCACAGTCCGGAACCGAGAGACGGCCCACAGTCCGGAACCGAGAGAGACGGCCCACAGTCCGGAACCGAGAGAGACGGCCCACAGTCCGGAACCGAGAGAGTCGCCCTACAGTCCGGAATCGGCGCAGCCAGAGTCGCCCTACAGTCCGGAATCGGCGCAGCCAGAGTCGCCCTTCAGTCCGGAGCTCCCAGAGTCGCCCTTCAGCCCGAGGTCTCCAGCGACGTGCATCAGCCCGAGGTCTTCAGCGATGCGCCATAGCCCAGAGACTTCGGGAGGGGTAAAATGTAATAAGTATTTAGAGGGGGTGGACAGGTTAGGTTGGGGAGTAAGGCCGGAGCCTGAGCCACCTCCGTGGTGGGAGGTTGGGGAGGGGGGGGGTGTAGCACGGGAACCGTCGGTGACGGTGGCCACCCTCCCTTCCCTCTCTTTAGTTAGGATACATATTATTTTGGGGGGTTTTGGGGTTTATTTATTATTAATTTTTTTTTTTGTGAGGTGCGTCCGGGGTCTGCACCTTTGGGGGGGGTACTGTCACGTCCTGACCAGTATAAGGGGTTATTTGCTATTGTAGTTTGGTCAGGACGTGGCAGGGGGTGTTTGTTTAGAGGGTTTCGGGGTTTGTTAGGCTATGTTCTATGTTAGTATATTTCTATGTTTATCTAGTATGTCTAGTTCTATGTTTAGTTAATGGGGTTGACCTTCAATTGGAAGCAGCTGCTCCTAGTTGCTTCTAATTGAAGGTCCTATTTAAGAGGGGTGTTTTTCTGTGGGATTTTGTGGGTAGTTGTCTCCTGTTTTGTGTCTGTGCACCTGACAGGACTGTTTAGTGTCGTTCGTTGTTTTGTATACGTGTTTCTTTTGTTTTTCCTTCTTTTGATTTAATAAAGAAGATGAGTATACACGTTCCTGCTGCACCTTGGTCCAATCCTTACTACGCCCGTGACACACACACACACACACACACACAGAGACACAGCTGTACTGAGAAACTATATACATAGACAATGTTCTAATACAGAGACTGGTACAGTCAGTCCAGTGGAGACTGGTGGGAGGAGCTATAGGAGGATGGGCTCATTGTAACATCTGGAAACCACATGTTTGACTCCGTTCCATCGGTTCCATTCCAGCCTTTATAATGTCCTCCTACAGCTCCCCCCACCAGCCTCCACTGAGCCAGTCAGTCATATATAGTCATTTCCTATCAACAGCTCTGGGTACAGTGAGACAGTGACTCCTACCTTGGT
Organism: Salmo salar; assembly: GCF_965601325.2. NCBI lineage: Eukaryota > Metazoa > Chordata > Actinopteri > Salmoniformes > Salmonidae > Salmo > Salmo salar. The sequence goes on along the minus strand of NC_138291.1, from coordinate 117,062,063 downwards.
GCTGGATGAGAGTGATAGCAGGAGGTTGGGGTTGGTTGCTCCTGGCGTCTGCCTGGTTTGGATGTCGTGTTAGATCTCCCTCTCTCTCAGTCGCTCTTCCTTCTGGTCTGGAGGACTCTGTCTCTGGGGGACACATCTCCCTGTCCCTGCCTGCTGGTCCAGTACCTCTTCCCTCTGGTCTGGAGGACTCTGTCTCTGGGGGACACATCTCCCTGTCCCTGCCTGCTGGTCCAGTACCTCTTCCCTCTGGTCTGGAGGACTCTGTCTCTGGGGGACACATCTCCCTGTACCTGCCTGCTGGTCTGGAGGACTCTGTCTCTGGGGGACACATCTCCCTGTCCCTGGCTGCTGGTCTGGAGGACTCTGTCTCTGGGGGACACATCTCCCTGTCCCTGCCTGCTGGTCCAGTACCTCTTCCCTCTGGTCTGAAGGACTCTGTCTCTGGGAGACACATCTCCCTGTCCCTGCCTGCTGGTCTGGAGGACTCTGTCTCTGGGGGACACATCTCCCTGTCCCTGCCTGCTGGTCCAGCACTGATGGAAGAGCTAGAAGATACAGTGTTTAATCTGCTGTTGCTGGTAGCAGTGTCCTTCACCCAGTCCCTCACTGGGTCAATATTAGAATTCTGGGTCTGGTTGGGAAGTCCCATGCTCCAATGCCTGGGTCCAGCTTGTGTAACAGTTACAGTCTCTGGGCTCCAATGCCTGGGTCCAGCTTGTGTAACAGTTACAGTCTCTGGGCTCCAATGCCTGGGTCCAGCTTGTGTAACAGTTACAGTCTCTGGGCTCCAATGCCTGGGTCCAGCTTGTGTAACAGTAACAGTCTCTGGGCTCCAAGGCCTGGGTCCAGCTTGTGTAACAGTTACAGTCTCTGGGCTCCAATGCCTGGGTCCAGCTTGTGTAACAGTTACAGTCTCTGGGCTCCAATGCCTGGGTCCAGCTTGTGTAACAGTTACAGTCTCTGGGCTCCAAGGCCTGGGTCCAGCTTGTGTAACAGTTACAGTCTCTGGCCTCCAAGGCCTGGGTCCAGCTTGTGTAACAGTAACAGTCTCTGGGCTCCAATGCCTGGGTCCAGCTTGTGTAAGAGTAACAGTCTCTGGGCTCCAAGGCCTGGGTCCAGCTTGTGTAACAGTTACAGTCTCTGGGATCCAAGGCCTGGGTCCAGCTTGTGTAACAGTTACAGTCTCTGGGCTCCAATGCCTGGGTCCAGCTTGTGTAACAGTAACAGTCTCTGGGATCCAAGGCCTGGGTCCAGCTTGTGTAACAGTTACAGTCTCTGGGCTCCAATGCCTGGGTCCAGCTTGTGTAACAGTTACAGTCTCTGGGATCCAATGCCTGGGTCCAGCTTGTGTAACAGTTACAGTCTCTGGGATCCAAGGCCTGGGTCCAGCTTGTGTAACAGTAACAGTCTCTGGGACCGGCCACGGCTCTGTCGCGTCAGTGTGACTAAACACATTAGCATAGCAGCTCACTGGTCTCCTGGCTCTATCCCGAGCCCATCTCTCTTCGCCTCCTCTCTCTCCACCAACCTTTTCTATGGCCGTCTCTTTGGAAGAGGGAGAAGGGGGGTTGATGAAAAGCATCAGGGTGGACTTCTGTATTGGCTTCCCTCCACCTCTGCTTCCCTCTGGGTCCCTAAGGGCAACTGTAGTGGTTGAGGTGAACTTGTTAGGAGTCACGAACAGAGCAGAGTTGTGCCTGTCTATCCTGTCCATAGATGATTCTAGAAGGTACTGGGAGGGAGGGGTACTCTGGAGTGACTCCATAGAGTTCATGGGTGAATTCATGGCTCCTTGTTGCCACGGGGAGTTGTGTTTGTATACTCCCTCTGTGTAACTGTGTGTGTACTCTGACGGCGTACTGCTGCTGTCCCCACCACTGGCATCCTGACCTGGGCTGTATACTCCCTCTGTGTAACTGTGTGTGTACTCTGACGGCGTATTGCTGCTGTCCCCACCACTGGCATCCTGACCCGGGCTGTAGCTCTCTCTGTGCTCTGTCACTTTTATGATGGTGGCTTTTCTCCTGTGAACCACTGTGCCCTGATCATTTGGTTGGTCACCTGACACAGATGAAACAGGGCTCTGCCTTCCGTTCAGTTGATTGACATGTTCAGAGTTCATCCTTCTGTGCTCGGTCACTTTCACTATGGTGGCGGTGGTTTTTCTCCTGAGGGTGACAGGGGTGGAGCTGGGGTCGTTGCCGGTGGGGTGGTGATGATGGACCTGGTCCTGCTGGGTGACAGAGGTGCAGGTGGTGGAGAGTCTGGCCTGGTTTGTGTGGTAGCTCTGGGGCCTGGGGGCTTTATATCCTGGGACCCTGTCCTCGTCAGAGTGGTAGCTCTGGGGTCTGGGGGCTTTATAGCCTGGGACCTTGGCCTCGTCAGAGTGGTAGCTCTGGGGCCTGGGGGCTTTATAGCCTGGGACCCTGGCCTCATCAGAGTGGTACCTCTGGGGTCTGGGGGCTTTATAGCCTGGGACACTGGCCTCGTCAGAGTGGTAGCTCTGGGGCCTGGGGGCTTTATAGCCTGGGACCCTGGCCTCGTCAGAGTGGTAGCTCTGGGGTCTGGGGGCTTTATAGCCTGGGACCCTGGCCTCGTCTGAGTGGTAGCTCTGGGGCCTGGGGGCTTTATAGCCTGGGACCCTGGCCTCGTCTGAGTGGTAGCTCTGGGGCCTGGGGGCTTTATAGCCTGGGTCCCTGGCCTCGTCAGAGTGGTAGCTCTGGGGTCTGGGGGCTCTAGCTCCAGGGAGGCTTGCCGTCCTGGAGATCTTCTTGGAGGCAATAGTGATGGAGGAGAAGGCTGGTTTAGTTGTCTTCAGGACCATGGTAGTACCTGTAGTGATCCCAGGGGCCGGGAGTAATACTACCCCAGCAGGAGAAGGTTGTGGAAGACTACTTTTTCTTTTGTGTAGAAAGGTTGCTCTGAAAGGCTCTGAGCTGGTTCTATAAAGAGTTAACTCAGCGTGTGAGGGTTTCTGTTGGATGCTGTTTGTCCTACATAGAGGATTGTTGCTCCTGTACGCTGCAGATTTGGTTCCAGAGGGGGTAACCTCAGTGTGTGAGGGCTGTTGGTTGTTGCTGGTTGTCCTGTGTAGAGGGCTCATCTTGGTAGGCTCTGAGTTATTGTTAGCCCCAGGGAGGGTGTTGGTAGACTGGGTAGGAGTCCCACTACCACTGAGGTGTGATGATGTCCTGTTAGCCCAACTTCTCCTCTGATCCTGCCAACCTAAAGACCTGTTGTCCCTCTCCCTTGGCATTGAGCTTTCCTTGCCTGAGACCTGTGGGAAAGGAGAAGAAGAGGGAGAAGAAGAAGAAGAAGAAGAAGAAGAGAGAAGAGAGAAGAAGAAGAGAAGGATAATAATAATGTAGATTAGGCATCTTCATAATGTGTTAGTTAAACCACTTCCTGTTTCAGGTGTCTTCATAATGTGTTAGTTAAACCACTACCTGTTTCAGGTGTCTTCATAATGTGTTAGTTAAACCACTACCTGTTTCAGGTGTCTTCATAATGTGTTAGTTAAACCACTACCTGTTTCTGGTGTCTTCATAATGTGTTAGTTAAACCATTACCTGTTTCAGGTGTCTTCATAATGTGTTAGTTAAACCACTACCTGTTTCAGGTGTCTTCATAATGTGTTAGTTAAACCACTACCTGTTTCAGGTGTCTTCATAATGTGTTAGTTAAACCACTACCTGTTTCAGGTGTCTTCATAATGTGTTAGTTAAACCACTACCTGTTTCAGGTGTCTTCATAATGTGTTAGTTAAACCACTACCTGTTTCAGGTGTCTTCATAATGTGTTAGTTAAACCACTACCTGTTTCAGGTGTCTTCATAATGTGTTAGTTAAACCATTACCTGTTTCAGGTGTCTTCATAATGTGTTAGTTAAACCACTACCTGTTTCAGGTGTCTTCATAATGTGTTAGTTAAACCATTACCTGTTTCAGGTGTCTTCATAATGTGTTAGTTAAACCACTACCTGTTTCAGGTGTCTTCATAATGTGTTAGTTAAACCACTACCTGTTTCAGGTGTCTTCATAATGTGTTAGTTAAACCACTACCTGTTTCAGGTGTCTTCATAATGTGTTAGTTAAACCACTACCTGTTTCAGGTGTCTTCATAATGTGTTAGTTAAACCACTACCTGTTTCAGGTGTCTTCATAATGTGTTAGTTAAACCACTACCTGTTTCAGGTGTCTTCATAATGTGTTAGTTAAACCACTACCTGTTTCAGGTGTCTTCATAATGTGTTAGTTAAACCACTACCTGTTTCAGGTGTCTTCATAATGTGTTAGTTAAACCACTACCTGTTTCAGGTGTCTTCATAATGTGTTAGTTAAACCACTACCTGTTTCAGGTTTCTTCATAATGTGTTAGTTAAACCACTACCTGTTTCAGGTGTCTTCATAATGTGTTAGTTAAACCACTACCTGTTTCAGGTGTCTTCATAATGTGTTAGTTAAACCACTACCTGTTTCAGGTGTCTTCATAATGTGTTAGTTAAACCACTACCTGTTTCAGGTGTCTTCATAATGTGTTAGTTAAACCACTACCTGTTTCAGGTGTCTTCATAATGTGTTAGTTAAACCACTACCTGTTTCAGGTGTCTTCATAATGTGTTAGTTAAACCACTACCTGTTTCAGGTGTCTTCATAATGTGTTAGTTAAACCACTACCTGTTTCAGGTGTCTTCATAATGTGTTAGTTAAACCACTACCTGTTTCAGGTGTCTTCATAATGTGTTAGTTAAACCACTACCTGTTTCAGGTGTCTTCATAATGTGTTAGTTAAACCACTACCTGTTTCAGGTGTCTTCATAATGTGTTAGTTAAACCACTACCTGTTTCAGGTGTCTTCATAATGTGTTAGTTAAACCATTACCTGTTTCAGGTGTCTTCATAATGTGTTAGTTAAACCACTACCTGTTTCAGGTGTCTTCATAATGTGTTAGTTAAACCACTACCTGTTTCAGGTGTCTTCATAATGTGTTAGTTAAACCACTACCTGTTTCAGGTGTCTTCATAATGTGTTAGTTAAACCACTACCTGTTTCAGGTGTCTTCATAATGTGTTAGTTATACCACTACCTGTTTCAGGTGTCTTCATAATGTGTTAGTTAAACCACTACCTGTTTCAGGTGTCTTCATAATGTGTTAGTTAAACCACTACCTGTTTCAGGTGTCTTCATAATGTGTTAGTTAAACCACTACCTGTTTCAGGTGTCTTCATAATGTGTTAGTTAAACCACTACCTGTTTCAGGTGTCTTCATAATGTGTTAGTTAAACCACTACCTGTTTCAGCTGTCTTCATAATGTGTTAGTTAAACCACTACCTGTTTCAGGTGTCTTCATAATGTGTTAGTTAAACCACTACCTGTTTCAGGTGTCTTCATAATGTGTTAGTTAAACCACTACCTGTTTCAGGTGTCTTCATAATGTGTTAGTTAAACCACTACCTGTTTCAGGTGTCTTCATAATGTGTTAGTTAAACCACTACCTGTTTCAGGTGTCTTCATAATGTGTTAGTTAAACCACTACCTGTTTCAGGTGTCTTCATAATGTGTTAGTTAAACCACTACCTGTTTCAGGTGTCTTCATAATGTGTTAGTTAAACCACTACCTGTTTCAGGTGTCTTCATAATGTGTTAGTTAAACCATTACCTGTTTCAGGTGTCTTCATAATGTGTTAGTTAAACCATTACCTGTTTCAGGTGTCTTCATAATGTGTTAGTTTATCTGAAACAGGAGGGTTCACTCATCATAATTATATAATGTTATGTTGTACCAACAAAAACGGTGTTGTGGTTGTTGTTGTGGTTGTTGTTGGGGTTGTTGTTGGGGTTGTTGTGGTTGTTGTTGGGGTTGTTGTTGTTGTTGTTGGGGTTGTTGTTGTGGTTGTTGTGGTTGTTGTTGGGGTTGTTGTTGGGGTGGTTGTTGTGGTTTTGGTTGTTGTGATTGTGGTTGGGGTTGTGGTTGTTGTTGTTGTTGTGGTTGGGGTTGTGGTTGTGGTTGTTGTTGTTGTTGGGGTTGTTGTTGTTGTTGTTGTGGTTGGGGTTGTGGTTGTTGTTGTGGTGGTGGTTGTTGTTGTTGTGGTTGTGGTTGTTGTTGTTGTGGTTGTTGTTGTTGTGTTTGTTGTTGTGGTGGGGGTTGTTGTTGTTGTGGTTGTTGTTGTTGTTGTTGTTGTTTTTGTTGTGGTTGTTGTTATGGTGGGGGTTGTTGTTGTTGTTGGGGTTGTTGTTGTTGTTGTTGTGGTTGGGGTTGTGGTTGTTGTTGTGGTGGTGGTTGTGGTTGTTGTTGTTGTGGTTGTTGTTGTGTTTGTTGTTGTGGTGGTGGTTGTTGTTGTTGTTGTTGTTGTGGTTGTTGTTATGGTGGGGGTTGTTGTTGTTGTGGTTGTTGTTGTTTTTGTTGTTGAAAGCCAACTCTGCCTTTCAGTGGTAACTTAAGCTTGCTGTTTGTACTGTTATCATATGACAGCCTCTCCGCATGCTCAACAATGGCTGATTGGTTTCTCTTGTCTTACTAACTTGGGGCATTTTATGTGGCACAACAACTGTGTGTGTCAGTGGTTAGTACCTAAGGCTTCTTCTTATTTGGCTGTCATATGATTGTCTCTCCTCATGCTTAACAACAGCCAGCAGACAGCAAGCAGAGCCAGCAGACAGCAAGCACAGCCAGCAGACAGCAAACAGAGCCAGCACACAGGAAGCAGAGCCAGCACACAGGAAGCAGAGCCAGCACACAGCAGGGCTAAAAGCCCATCCCCTCTTCGGATGTAACAATGAGCTACTAGCTATCTTGAACACAACTGTTGAAGCCGAGGATCTTTAGAAACATGTCCAAGCCTGAGCACTAAGAAAACAGTCCTGCATTCCAGACAGACAGAGTCAGAGGGTGTTTGTCATGTGGTGTATTGAGGCCCTGCGATAGCATCCGGTCTATGATACCTCTTCAAATAGTATCTTTATTAATCCCATAGCACATCCTTTACACAAACTACAGCCTGGGGTGGTCTAGTGGTTACTGGCACTGCCTTCAGAACAGATACATGCCAGGTTTGAATCCAACACACACCCTTCTAATGTGTCCTCTCTCCTTCATTTCCCATTTCTCTTCACTGCCTCTGGGGTGTTAGAACAGACAATGGACAACACAGTATCCATTATATGTACTGTATGTATACCCTTAAAGACATGTCCCAGATCAGTTACCTGGTGGTGAGTACTGAGAGAAGGAGCCTGATCAGTTACCTGGTGGTGAGTACTGGGAGAAGGAGCCTGGTCAGTTACCTGGTGGTGAGTACTGGGAGAAGGAGCCTGATCAGTTACCTGGTGTTGAGTACTGGGAGAAGGAGCCTGATCAGTTACCTGGTGGTGAGTACTGAGAGAAGGAGCCTGATCAGTTACCTGGTGTTGAGTACTGGGAGAAGGAGCCTGGTCAGTTACCTGGTGGTGAGTACTGGGAGAAGGAGCCTGATCAGTTACCTGGTGGTGAGTACTGGGAGAAGGAGCCTGATCAGTTACCTGGTGTTGAGTACTGGGAGAAGGAGCCTGATCAGTTACCTGGTGTTGAGTACTGGGAGAAGGAGCCTGATCAGTTACCTGGCGTTGAGTACTGGGAGAAGGAGCCTGATCAGTTACCTGGTGGTGAGTACTGGGAGAAGGAGCCTGATCAGTTACCTGGTGGTGAGTACTGGGAGAAGGAGCCTGATCAGTTACCTGGTGTTGAGTACTGGGAGAAGGAGCCTGATCAGTTACCTGGTGTTGAGTACTGGGAGAAGGAGCCTGATCAGTTACCTGGCGTTGAGTACTGGGAGAAGGAGCCTGATCAGTTACCTGGTGGTGAGTACTGGGAGAAGGAGCCTGATCAGTTACCTGGCGTTGAGTACTGGGAGAAGGAGCCTGATCAGTTACCTGGTGGTGAGTACTGGGAGAAGGAGCCTGATCAGTTACCTGGTGGTGAGTACTGAGAGAAGGAGCCTGATCAGTTACCTGGTGGTGAGTACTGGGAGAAGGAGCCTGATCAGTTACCTGGTGGTGAGTACTGAGAGAAGGAGCCTGATCAGTTACCTGGTGTTGAGTACAGGGAAAAGTAGCCTGGTCAGGAAGGCACCTCGTTCTGAGCCCCACAGTGTTAATGCTGGGTTGACTCCACTCCACTTTCTCCACCTCTCCCTCTGTGTGTCAAGAAACAATAACTTAGTCAGAAGGTTGCGTGTTTATATCACGTCGGGGTCATGTCATTTTAGGGGCGGCAGGTAGCCTAGTGGTTAGAGTGGAGGGGCGGCAGGTAGCCTAGTGGTTAGAGTGGAGGGGCGGCAGGTAGCCTAGTGGTTAGAGTGGAGGGGCGGCAGGTAGCCTAGTGGTTAGAGTGGAGGGGCGGCAGGTAGCCTAGTGGTTAGAGTGGAGGGGCGGCAGGTAGCCTAGTGGTTAGAGTGGAGGGGCGGCAGGTAGCCTAGTGGTTAGAGTGGAGGGGCGGCAGGTAGCCTAGTGGTTAGAGGCAGGTAGCCTAGTGGTTAGAGTGGAGGGGCGGCAGGTAGCCTAGTGGTTAGAGTGGAGGGGCGGCAGGTAGCCTAGTGGTTAGAGGCAGGAGCCTAGTGGTTAGAGCGTTGGGCCAGTAATCAAAAGGTTGCTAGATTGAATCCCCAGAGCTGACAAGGTAAAAGTTTGTTATTCTGCCCCTGAACAAGACAGTTAACCCACTGTTCCCCGGTAGGCCGTCATTATAAATAAGAATTTGTTCTTAACTGACTTGCCTAGTTACATAAAGGTTGTGACTCACTGTGACTCATAAACACCTTGACATTCCTCTGCTGACTTTATTAATAAAGGATGTTGGCGTTGTAGAGCGATGAGGTGGATCTTTCACCACCACCACCCTCTTCAGCGTCGAGTCATGACAACATGGGTTCATACACACACACACACACACACACACTGACGGAAACCCTGATTGGCTGGATCTCAACTTACTGATGATGTTACCACTCGTGATGGGACGGTTAGGAAGTCAGTATAACAGGATAACACAACAACAACAAAACGGGTTGTCACTAGTAACCACCAATGATGTACACTATAAACCCTGGGATTGAAACACCTGAAACCCCACCTCTTTAAGGAATACCTGGGATAGGATAAAGTAATCCTTCTAATCCCCCCCCCCCCCCAAAAAAAAAAATATATAGATGTACTATTGTAAAGTGGTTGTTCCACTGGATATCATAAGGTGAATGCACCAATTTGTAAGTCGGTCTGGATAAGAGCGTCTGCTAAATGACGTAAATGTAAATGTGATTGCTGATGCTATGTATTGGCCAACGGGTGGCCATTTTGGCTGTCCTCAGAAGAAGCTGCCCTTCATAGGAATGAATGGAATTATACAGTATTTCAACAACAAAAAAATTCAAGGACAAAATTACATGTATTTAAGTAACATAAGAACTTACAAAAAAAGTATTATATATTAATATATTATTTGATTTAGAATGTTTATGTTTAGCTCACATGGTATAATTTAAAAGTATGTATTAAAACCTCTAATAGTATAAGCCTGGGGAGGGGGCGGAAAATGTGGAATTTGGCCATTACCTACCATAGCCCATAGAAACGCATTGAATAACACATTCATCAATGACAAAAAAAGACAGTCAAAATATAAATCATAAGGAATAAGGTTTTTATAAGCGTCTGTCCTAAATTTAGGAGATATAAGAAAACTCAGGAAATAATATTCATATATTTGGACACGTATTAACACCTTGGTTTGTTGGCACAAAACTACCAAAACTACTACAGTGAAACTGCGAATGGCTCATTAAATCAAAATGCATTTTGATTTAATGAGCCATTCGCAGTTTCACTGTACCGGCCGTGTGTACTTAGACTTGCATGGCTTAATCTTCCTTCATTTTATAAACCGGTACCGAATTACCTTCAGGCGAGGCCCGTGTTTAAACCGGTACCCGGATTACCTTCAGACGAGGCCCGTGTTTAAACCGGTACCGGATTACCTTCAGACGAGGCCCGTGTTTAAACCGGTACCGGATTACCTTCAGACGAGGCCCGTGTTTAAATTGGTACCCAGATTACCTTCAGGCGAGGCCCGTGTTTAAACCGGTACCCGGATTACCTTCAGACGAGGCCCGTGTTTAAATTGGTACCCAGATTACCTTCAGGCGAGGCCCGTGTTTAAACCGGTACCCGGATTACCTTCAGACGAGGCCCGTGTTTAAACCGGTACCGGATTACCTTCAGACGAGGCCTGTGTTTAAATTGGTACCCAGATTACCTTCAGACGAGGCCCGTGTTTAAACTGGTACCGAGTTACCTTCAGACGAGGCCCGTGTTTAACCTGGTACCGGATTACCTTCAGACGAGGCCCGTGTTTAAACCGGTACCCGGATTACCTTCAGACGAGGCCCGTGTTTCAACCGGTACCCGGATTACCTTCAGACAAGCCCGTGTTTAAACCTGTACCAGGATTACCTTCAAGCGAGGCCCGTGTTTAAACTGGTACCGGGTTACCTTCAGACGAGGCCCGTGTTTAAACTGGTACCGGGTTACCTTCAGACGAGGCCCGTGTTTAAACTGGTACCGGGTTACCTTCAGATGAGGCCCGTGTTTAAACTGGTACCGGATTACCTTCAGACGAGGCCCGTGTTTAAACTGGTACCGGGTTACCTTCAGACGAGGCCCGTGTTTAAACCGGTACCCGGATTACCTTCAGACGAGGCCCGTGTTTAAACTGGTACAGGATTACCTTCAGACGAGGCCCGTGTTTAAACTGGTACCGGGTTACCTTCAGACGAGGCCCGTGTTTAAACTGGTACCCGGATTACCTTCAGACGAGACCAGTGTTTAACCTGGTACAGGATTACCTTCAGACGAGGCCCGTGTTTAAACTGGTACCGGGTTACCTTCAGACAAGGCCCGTGTTTAAACTGGTACCGGGTTACCTTCAGACGAGGCCCGTGTTTAAACGGGCCGACATCGGGAGGATGCAGTGGATTGAAACACAGCCCATACAAAAAAACAGACATCTCTAGCTTTCAACCGATATGCCCAAGCCATGGAGGGAGGGAGGGAGAGAAAGGTAGGAGAGAGAGAGAGAAAGAGAGGGGGGAGCTAGAGAGACAGAGAGAGATAGAGAGAGAGAGAGACAGAGAGAGAGAGAGAGAGAGAGAGAGAGAGAGAGAGCAAGAGAGAGAGAGAGAAGCAGAGAGAGAGAGAAACAGAGAGAGAGAAGCAGAGAGAGAGAGAGAGAGAGAGACAGAGAAAAACAGAGAGAGAGAGAAGCAGAGAGAGAGAGAGCGAGAGAGAGACAGAGAGAGGCAGAGAGAGAGAGAGAGAGAGACAGAGAGAGGCAGAGAGAGAGAGAGAGAAACAGAGAGAGAGAGAGAGAGAGAAGCAGAGAGAGAGAGACAGAGAGAGAGAGAGACAGAGAGAGGCAGAGAGAGAGAGAGAGAGAGAGAGAGAGAGAGAGCACAGACTAAACTTCTCGATCAAATAGTAAAACAGTCACTTTTGCAGGTGGGTGAAATGAGCCAATTATGTCAATACATCACAACCAAGCATGTGGATTGTCTCAAGTATCATTGATGACCATTCACGAAAAAAAAGGCAGCATCTGTTCACAATAAACTAGGTTATAGTCTGAAGAATCAATTCTATTAGTAAAACACAAGGTCTGATAATTATTCACATCACACAATGGTGAACATTGTTTCTATTGATACATTCTGGAGATGTCTTCATGACCCATGATGTGTCTTTCTCACATGAGATGTCTTCATAATGCAGGGTGATGGGTATCTTGTCACGTCCTGACCATAGTAAGATGTGATTTTCTATGGTAGAGTAGGTCAGGGCGTGACATGGGGGTGTTTTGTGTTTTTCTATGTTTTCTATTTCTATGTTTAAGTTCTAGTTTTTCTATTTCTATGTTGTTTTTTGGGGGGTTGATCTCCAATTTGAGGCAGCTGGTCATCGTTACCTCTGATTGGAGATCATATTTAAGTAGGGGTTTTTCTTCCTGGGTTTTGTGGGTGATTATATTTTTTGAGTAGTGTTTATTTCTCTCTGCGTCACGGTTTGTTGTGTTTGTTATTCTAGTTATTTGTGTATTGCAACGTTTCATGGAATAAATAAATATGTGGAACTACAACCATGCTGCACTTTGGTCTGATCCTTTAGACAGCCGTGACCCCTGGAAAATACCCTGTAAAATACCCTGTAAAATACCCTGTAAAATACCCTGTAAAATACCCTGTAAAAAACCCTGTCAAATACCCAGTAAAATACCCAGTAAAATACCCTGTAAAATACCCAGTAAAATACCGTGTCAAATACCCTGTAAAATACCCTGTAAAATACCGTGTAAAATACCCTGTAAAATACCCTGTAAAATACCCAGTAAAATACCCAGTAAAATACCCTGTCAAATACCCTGTCAAATACCCTGTCAAATACTCTGTCAAATACTCTGTCAAATACCCAGTTAAATACCCAGTTAAATACCCTGTAAAATACCCTGTCAAATACCCATGATGTGTCTCTCTCACATGAGATGTCTTCGTGACGCAGGGTGATGTGTCTCTCTCACATGAAATGTCTTCATGACGCAGGGTGATGTGTCTCTCTCACATGAGATGTCTTCATGATGCAGGGTGATGTGTCTCTCTCACATGAGATGTCTTCATGATGCAGGGTGATGTATCTCTCTCACATGAAATGTCTTCATGACGCAGGGTGATGTGTCTCTCTCACATGAGATGTCTTCATGATGCAGGGTGATGTGTCTCTCTCACATGAGATGTCTTCATGATGCAGGGTGATGTATCTCTCTCACATGAGATGTCTTCATGATTCAGGGTGATGTGTCTCTCTCACATGAGATGTCTTCGTGATGCAGGGTGATGTGTCTCTCTCACATGAGATGTCTTCGTGATGCAGGGTGATGTGTCTCTCTCACATGAGATGTCTTCGTGATGCAGGGTGATGTGTCTCTCTCACATGAGATGTCTTCATGATGCAGGGTGATGTGTCTCTCTCACATGAGATGTCTTCATGATGCAGGGTGATGTGTCTCTCTCACATGAGATGTCTTCATGATGCAGGGTGATGTGTCTCTCTCACATGAGATGTCTTCATGATGCAGGGTGATGTGTCTCTCTCACATGAGAGGTCTTCATGATGCAGGGTGATGTGTCTCTCTCACATGAGATGTCTTCATGATGCAGGGTGATGGGTCTCTCTCACATGAGATGTCTTCATGATGCAGGGTGATGTGTCTCTCTCACATGAGATGTCTTCATGACACAGGGTGATGTGTCTCTCTCACATGAGATGTCTTCGTGATGCAGGGTGATGTGTCTCTCTCACATGAGATGTCTTCATGATGCAGGGTGATGTGTCTCTCTCACATGAGATGTCTTCATGACGCAGGGTGATGTGTCTCTCTCACATGAGATGTCTTCATGATGCAGGGTGATGTGTCTCTCTCACATGAGATGTCTTCATGATGCAGGGTGGTGTATCTCTCTCAGATGATATGGCAAAGTCAAGGTTTTAATTCGACTATTATCTTCCGTGGGACTGCATCATATGTGTAATGGTGAACCACATTCTGTGTGTGTGTGTAGGGTTGCAAAATTACGGTAAATATCCCAAAGTTCCCAGATTAGCGAGGACTACCCAGCTGTTATGAGCGTGGGTGAAGACTTTTTTGACTATACATACCTACAGGTTTGATCACGTTGCCCTTGACAGGATTCTTCCGGAAGGTAGGGGTAATGGCCGGTTTTAGTCTCACCTGTAAAAAAAAATCACAACAAATACGGAATTTGACTGAAGGTCAAAACAAATGACATCACTTGTATGACACCCTTTAGTTCTTTATTGTTTTATTGTCCCCTAGTATCAGTCTACCCATTACATCATCATGAGGATCACATGAAACAACCAATGAGTACGTGTATCTACCACTACTACAAGGTGAGACATGAGGACATGTCTCTAGCACTACTACAAGGTGGGACATGAGGACGTGTCTCTACCACTACTACAAGGTGAGACATGAGGACATGTATCTAACACTACTACAAGGTGAGTCATGAGGACGTGTCTCTACCACTACTACAAGGTGAGACATGAGGACGTGTCTCTACCACTACTACAAGGTGAGACATGAGGACGTGTATCTAACACTACTACAAGGTGAGACATGAGGACGTGTCTCTACCACTACTACAAGGTGAGTCATGAGGACGTGTCTCTACCACTACTACAAGGTGAGACATGAGGACGTGTCTCTACCACTACTACAAGGTGAGTCATGAGGACGTGTCTCTACCACTACTACAAGGTGAGACATGAGGACGTGTCTCTACCACTACTACAAGGTGAGTCATGAGGACGTGTCTCTAACACTACTACAAGGTGAGACATGAGGACGTGTCTCTACCACTACTACAAGGTGAGTCATGAGGACGTGTCTCTACTTCTACTACAAGGTGAGACATGAGGACGTGTCTCTACCACTACTACAAGGTGAGACATGAGGACGTGTCTCTAACACTACTACAAGGTGAGACATGAGGACGTGTCTCTAACACTACTACAAGGTGAGACATGAGGACGTGTCTCTACCACTACTACAAGGTGAGACATGAGGACGTGTCTCTACCACTACTACAAGGTGAGACATGAGGACGTGTGTCTACCACTACTACAAGGTGAGACATGAGGACGTGTCTCTACCACTACTACAAGGTGAGACATGAGGACGTGTCTCTAACACTACTACAAGGTGAGACATGAGGACGTGTCTCTAACACTACTACAAGGTGAGACATGAGGACGTGTCTCTATATCTACTACAAGGTGAGACATGAGGACGTGTATCTACCACTACTACAAGTTGAGACATGAGGACGTGTCTCTACCACTACTACAAGGTGAGACATGAGGACGTGTCTCTAACACTACTACAAGGTGAGACATGAGGACGTGTCTCTACCACTACTACAAGGTGAGTCATGAGGACGTGTCTCTACCACTACTACAAGGTGAGACATGAGGACGTGTCTCTAACACTACTACAAGGTGAGACATGAGGACGTGTCTCTAACACTACTCCAAGGTGAGTCATGAGGACGTGTCTCTAACACTACTACAAGGTGGGACATGAGGACGTGTCTCTACCCCTACTACAAGGTGAGACATGAGGACGTGTCTCTACCACTACTACAAGGTGAGACATGAGGACGTGTCTCTACCACTACTACAAGGTGAGACATGAGGACGTGTCTCTACCACTACTACAAGGTGAGACATGAGGACGTGTCTCTACCACTACTACAAGGTGAGACATGAGGACGTGTCTCTACCACTACTACAAGGTGAGTCATGAGGACGTGTCTCTACCACTACTACAAGGTGAGACATGAGGACGTGTCTCTAACACTACTACAAGGTGAGACATGAGGACGTGTCTCTACCACTACTACAAGGTGAGACATGAGGACGTGTCTCTAACACTACTACAAGGTGAGACATGAGGACGTGTCTCTAACACTACTACAAGGTGAGACATGAGGACGTGTCTCTACCACTACTACAAGGTGAGTCATGAGGACGTGTCTCTACCACAACTACAAGGTGAGACATGAGGACGTGTCTCTAACACTACTACAAGGTGAGACATGAGGACGTGTCTCTAACACTACTACAAGGTGAGACATGAGGACGTGTCTCTACCACTACTACAAGGTGAGACATGAGGACGTGTCTCTAACACTACTACAAGGTGAGACATGAGGACGTGTCTCTAACACTACTACAAGGTGAGACATGAGGACGTGTCTCTACCACTACTACAAGGTGAGTCATGAGGACGTGTCTCTACCACAACTACAAGGTGAGACATGAGGACGTGTCTCTAACACTACTACAAGGTGAGACATGAGGACGTGTCTCTACCACTACTATAAGGTGAGTCATGAGGACGTGTCTCTAACACTATTACAAGGTGAGACATGAGGACGTGTATCTACCACTACTACAAGGTGAGACACGAGGACGTGTATCTACCACTACCACAAGGCGCATCAGTGTAATGGGAAGTTGTGAGTGACAAGCCAAAACGTTTAAAGCTAGCTACAGAGACAGACTGTAGCTGGTCTGGAAAATGCCAGATGAGGTGGTTCATTTTTAGCCCAGTGGGCCGGTGTTTTAGCGCAGAATGATCATTATCTGGCTAATAATGGGAGCCTCAAGTTAAAAAGTGGGCCGGTGTGGTGACCTCAAAGAAAACAATGAGCCAGTGTTTTAGAAATGCCCGGGCCGATTTCGGATCCTAGTCCGTCCCTATCTAGCTACATAGCTATCGCTAGCATAATTACATTATTTTAGATCCTAGTCCATCCCTAGCTAGCTAGAGTATATAGCTATAGCTAGCATAATTACATTATTTCAGATCCTAGTCCGTGGCTAGCTAGCTACATAGCTATAACTAGCATAATTACATTATTTCAGATCCTAGTCCATCCCTAGCTAGCTACATAGCTATAACTAGCATAATTACATTATTTCAGATCCTAGTCCATCCCTAGCTACCTACAGTATATAGCTATAGCTAGCATAATTACATCATTTCAGTTCCTAGTCCATCCCTAGCTAGCTACAGTATGAATGGGGGAGTCAAGTGTGTGTATGTGTGAGAGAGACTGTTTTAAAGGGAGTGTGTGTATGTGTGAGAGAGACTGTTTTAAAGGGAGTGTGTGCGAATGAAAAATGAATAACAAAACTATGTGTGAGAGAGACAGTATATAGCTATAGCTAGCATAATTACATTATTTTAGATCCTAGTCCATCCCTAGCTACCTACAGTATATAGCTATAGCTAGCATAATTACATAATTTCACTTCCTAGTCCATCCCTAGCTAGCTACAGTATATAGCTATCGCTAGCATAATTACATTATTTCAGATCCTAGTCCGTCCCTAGCTAGCTACATAGCTATAGCTAGCATAAATACATTATTTAAGATCCTAGTCCATCTCTAGCTAGCTACAGTATATAGCTATAGCTAGCATAATTACATCATTTTAGATCCTAGTCCATCTCTAGCTAGCTACATAGCTATCGCTAGCATAATTACATCATTTTAGATCCTAGTTCATCTCTAGCTAGCTACAGTATATAGCTATAGCTAGCATAATTACATTATTTTAGATCCTAGTCCATCCCTAGCTAGCTACAGTATATAGCTATAGCTAGCATAATTACATTATTTTAGATCTTAGTCCATCCCTAGCTAGCTACAGTATATAGCTATCGCTAGCATAATTACATTATTTCAGATCCTAGTCCATCCCTAGCTAGATACAGTATACAGTATCTAGCTATAACTAGCATAATTCCATTGGGAAAACAACACCACTGACTTTTCCCTACTACACACAAGCATGGCATCCAGTGGTGCATAAAGCTCTTTTACTGGCTGTGCCAATATCACACCGCACATAAACCTTTTGAGAACCAATTCCTGCTGAGTTAGTTGTTTTCAGACAATGCCAAAGCAACGCTCTCTCCCTGTACTGAACATCTGAGTTTGGACTACTAAAGGCTTTCTGCCTGTCTCTGTCTCTCTCTCTCTTCTTTCTGTTTGTCTCTCTCTCTCTCTCTCTCTCTCTGTCTCGGTCACCCAGGCACCTGGCAGCGTACACCATTTACCCCACAGCCAGCCAATCACACATTACTCTACCCAGAGGTCAAAGTGTTAGGAGAGGTAAATCAGGCTACCTTCTAAGTCTGGCCCAGACACTTTAACCTCTGTCTGTCTGAATGTCTGGATCCTATAGTATTGGTTTACAGTGTGCTTCTGCTTTCTCTTAGGGGTCCAAGCCGCGTTACTGTAAAGAACTTAGTGCCAACCATTCCTTTCACAACACAGCTCTCTTCTGCTACTACTTCCTACTTGTTCTTGTTCTTTTGCTGCTGCTGCATCACAGTGCCTAATAAGCACATGTGGGCGATGCATTCCTGAAGATGCAAGTCACTATAATCATTCAATTAATCTACAATAAATGACGTACACAAAGCTAACAACGAGGCTTTAAAGAATCACACACAAAGCTAACAACGAGGCTGTAAACAATCACACACAAAGCTAACAACGAGGCTGTAAACAATCACACACAAAGCTAACAACGAGGCTGTAAACAATCACACACAAAGCTAACAACGAGGCTGTAAACAATCACACACAAAGCTAACAACGAGGCTGTAAACAATCACACACAAAGCTAACAACGAGGCTGTAAACAATCACACACAAAGCTAACAACGAGGCTGTAAACAATCACACACAAAGCTAACAACGAGGCTGTAAAGAATCACATGCTCTAAATGGATTGAAACACCCTCCTGTAGGTTTACACTCCAACCCTGTTCCTGGAGATACCCTCCTGTAGGTTTACACTCCAACCCTTTTCCTGGAGATACCCTCCTGTAGGTTTTAACGCCAACCCTGTTCCTGGAGAGCTACCGTCCTGTAGGTTTTCACTCCAACCCTGATCTAGCACATCTGATTGTAATAATTAGCTGGTTGATTAGCTGAACCAGGTTAGTTACGACTGGGGTAGGAGAGAAAACCTACAGGAGTGTAGCTCTCCAGGAACAGAACAGCCCTGTTTGCAGCATGTCTTACCTGGCTGACTAGATTGACCTGAAGGTGTGGATGTCCGGGTCCAAGGGCTGGAGCATCCCTCAACAGGGCCCTTCTCTGGATGGGCAGCCAGCCCACTCTCACCGGAGTCAGAGAGCTGAGTTTAGCCTCCTCCTTCCCTGGAGCCTGCTTGATTATAGCCCTCTCCCAGCTACCGTTGTGGTCCGGGGCGGAGGACAATCCTGCCCTGAGGGACTCCTGGCTGCCCAGGGAACTGTCACACAGGCTGAGAGTCCCACAGGGGGAGAGGTCCCTGTCCCGGCTGCAGAGAGAGGGGGACGAGGGGAGGCCCTGGTAGTGGTGACGCAGGCCAGAGCCAACGGGTTCCTTGTGAAGGGTTGGCATCGACGCGGTCCTGTCGTAGAAAGGGGCCTGCACTTGATCTCTCTGCACTCGGTCAGGGTTTCCGAAATATCTCCCCTTCTCCATCCTCTCCAGCTCCTGTAAGAATCTGGCTAGATTCTGGCTACCTCCCTCGATGCCGCTCTGCGGGCGAGGGCTACGACCCAAATGAACCGTTGGACGGGACTCAACCTCTGGGCTGTCAGTGGGGCTTCCTTCAAAATAGTTCCCACTCTGCATCTTCTCCAACTCGTGCAGCCACTCATTCATCTGACGTCTTCCCTCGATGGCGCTGTGCGGCCGAGGGGTACGAGCAGGGGTAAGTCGAGGGGGAGATGGAGGTACAAGCTCTACGTTGGACACATGGCCAGGACTGCTGACTGGGCTTCCTCCTTTAAAATAGGTCTGACACTGCACTCTCTCCAACTCCTGCAAACACCTGTCTAGATTCTGGCTGTGGCTTCCTCCCTCGCTGGCGCTCTGTTGCCGAGGAGAGTTACGTCCCGTAAGACCGGTATGTCGGGGCACCACCTCCACTTCAGACATGAGTCCGTCCCAATAGGACGGTTCCCATGATCTTCTCCAGCCCGGATCCTGGCCCCTACGGGCCCCTAGGTGGGCAGATGGCACACGAAGATTCATCTCTCTGGGGCTAAGTTAACCAACAGCTCCCTGTCTCCGGTTTCAGACCGCTGGTTTTGGATAAAGCTCCTTTACATCAGCTATTAACGAGAAGGACCCTCTGGCTGGCCGGGTTACCAGGCACGCCAGAAATGTCTGGCCAGGAATCAGGGCCTACACGGCGGCAGGCAGTAGATTTAGATTATTAAGGAGCTGTTGGATATCTGGAAGCAAAAGAACCATCATACAGTATCATAATGTATTATTGATTAGGAAGCTCCAAGGAACCTATATAGACCTGCAGTGGAAATCAACAACTTCCTGGCTGAAGTAAACCACATTATCATCATAGTATAAAATAATGACACAAACAGAGATACTACATACTATTATTTACCAGAAGATCTTGGGAGTTAAGAGTGAAAATAAAAACAGAAAAGTTAAAGTAAAAAAAATATATAAATCCAACAACTCATCCATCCATATCATCCATCCATGGTGTTATTCATCCATCCATCTATTCCACCTTTCCCTTGTTGTTTATACTTTTTAGGTCGATCCATCTCTCTGTCAGGCAGTCAGGCATGGAGATGGCTCTCTCTGTGGGAGGGAGGGAGGGAGGGAGGGAGGGAGGGAGGGAGGGAGGGAGGGAGGGAGGGAGGGAGGGAGGGAGGGAGGAAGGGAGGGAGGGAGGGAGGGATGGAGATGGCTCTCTCTGTGGGATGTTTCTTAAACAAACAAAAGAGTTACAGAGCAGAGAGCCTGGGAGGAAGGGAGGGAGAAGACAGAGAGGCCTCTCCATGCCAACTCTACCCCACTGAATCAAAGCGGTGTGGGGGGGCTGTCTTAATCAATGTCATCAGCACCCAGTTGTTGGGGGTTAATTGCAATGCTCAAGGGCACAACGGGAAATTTTATCACCTTGCCGGCTCGTGGATAATCAATAACTTAGCAAAGTCACCCCAGTTAATCAATAACTTAGCAAAGTCACCCAGTTAATCAATAATTTAGCAAACTCACCCCAGGTATTCAATAACTTAGCAAACTCACCCAGTTAATCAATAACTTAGCAAACTCACCCCAGTTAATCAATAACTTAGCAAACTCACCCCAGTTAATCCATAACTTAGCAAACTCACCCCAGTTAATCAATAACTTAGCAAACTCACCCTAGCTAATCAATAATTTAGCAAACTCACCCTAGCTAATCTATAACTTAGCAAACTCACCCCAGTTAATCAATAATTTAGCAAACTCACCCTAGCTAATCAATAACTTAGCAAACTCACCCCAGTTAATCAATAATTTAGCAAACTCACCCTAGCTAATCAATAACTTAGCAAACTCACCCCAGTTAATCAATAACTTAGCAACAAGTTAGCCAGGCTTCTTCTCTGGAACTATTTCCATCCAGATCTCTAGCCCAGGTCTCTTACTTCTGTCTCTTCTTCTGATCATGTGGTGTGATGGCTGATGAACCATCGCTATCCTCAAGCCTCTGTGTCCCAGACATGTGATTCCTGCAAGACAGTGTCTGTTTCCCAAGTGGCACCCTGTTCCCTTTATAGTGCACTTCTTTTGACCAGAGCCTCATAGTAGTGCACTATAATGGGAATAGGATTGCATTTGGGATGCACACTGTGAGATAAACGGCTCAGTGGGATGCTTGGATAAGTAACTCTGACCGGCATGACGTCCCAAGACTTATTTGTGAACAACAGCAGCAATAGTCTAGAAGGTTCCGATGTCTCCCTTGTTCTTTGGAAGGAACCATAGAGATAAAACTAATTGCTATGTTTGGAATATTCAGAAATCGTTTTTTGTTCCTTGATGATTGTCATAGTAAACAGACCAGAGAACACATTATAATTCCCTGAATGTGCTTGGGCTTCTCTCCTCTCAGAGAACAAACTGACATCCTCTTCCTGCTTTAAAACAATAGACAGTTGTTTGTTGTCTACATGTATCACAGAAAAAGCAGCATGTCCTGCACCACATGTAACTAAATCCTGCAACCACATGCAAAGTATAAAGTGTTCATTTGAACAAGGTGAAAATGTAGAATGAGACTCAATGGGTGTTCCTTCCCTGTAGCTCTCACTCTGAGAGAGAGAGAGAGAGAGAGAGCGAGAGGGAGAGAGAGGGAGAGAGAGAGAGAAATAGAGAGAGAGAGACAGAGAGAGACAGAGAGACAGAGAGACAGAGAGACAGAGAGAGACAGAGAGAGAGACAGAGAGAGCGAGAGACAGAGAGAGAGAGAGAGAGAGACAGAGAGACAGAGAGACAGAGAGAGAGAGAGAGAGAGAGAGAGAGAGAGAAGAAACTTGTTCTGCTGGTTGAAAACTCCAATGCCCTCTGCTGGAATTACAGTATATCAATGTTATATCAATGTTATGATCCACAGCAAAATATACCATATTATGTACCTCGTTTCTACATTGTCTGTATATTGTGTGTATTGTGGCAGCACCATTTCACCAGGTCAAGTTTCTGGTACATGTAAATGTATTGGTGAATACAGGTGATTCTGATTCTGAAAGAGACATTCAGAAATGACTGTTTTTAAATACAGGAAGGGCAAGTTTTCTGTGAAAAGTTATTTTGGATTTGTCAGTTGCATACACATTTAAATAAACATGAGACGGTTCATTGGTGTGCACCTCTTTCCTCTCATCTCCTCTCCTCTCTGATGTTGCTCAGTGCTTTGAGGAAAATCCTCCTCTCCTCCCGCCTGTGATCAACATTCCACCTCTCCAAACATAAAGATCAGGGTTTATCTGTGATCAACATTCCACCTCTCCAAACATTCTAAACATCAGGGTTTATCTGTGATCAACATTCCACCTCTCCAAACATTCTGAACATCAGGGTTTATCTGTGATCAACATTCCACCTCTCCAACCATTCTGAACATCAGGGTTTATCTGTGATCAACGTTCCACCTCTCCAAACATTCTAAACATCAGGGTTTATCTGTGATCAACATTCCACCTCTCCAAACATTATAAACATCAGGGTTGATCTGTGATCAACATTCCACCTCTCCAAACATTCTAAACATCAGGGTTTATCTGCTCATTATTAGGAGGGTTCGACGCAAGGGACACAGATAAGGGGACAGGAGAGGAGCGAGAGACAGGGAAGGGGAGAGGGAGGGAGAAACATTTTATGCCATTGAAAGAAACATACATTTGACATAATAATTTGGATCTGGCTAAAAATACTTGAATCAGTTATAGAACCCATTGCCCTTTATGGTTTTTAGGTCTGGGGTCCGCTCACCAACCAATAATTCACACAATGGGACAAACACCAAATTGAGACTCTGCATGCAGAATTCTGCAAAAATATCCCCCGGTTACAACGTAAAACACCAAATAATGCACGCAGAGCAGAATTAGGCCGATACCCGCTAATTATCAAAATCCAGAAAAGAGCCGTTAAATTCTACAACCACATGAAAGGAAGTGATTCCCAATCCTTCCATAACAAAGCCATCACCTACAGAGAGATGAACCTGGAGAAGAGTCCCCTAAGCAAGCTGGTCCTGGGGCTCTGTTCACAAACACAAACACACCCAACAGAGCCCCAGGACAGCAACACAATTAGACCCAACCAAATCATGAGAAAACAAAAAGATAATTACTTGTCACATTGGAAAGAATTAACAAAAAAACAGAGGAAACTAGAATGCTATTTGGTCCTAAACAGAGAGTACACAGTGGCAGAATACCTGACCACTGTGACTGACCCAAAATTAAAACCTCTATGGGCTAGGTGGGACGCTTGCGTCCCACCTACGTAACAGCCACTGGCAGCCTGTGGCGCGATTTTCAAAACCTTAAAAATCCTATTACTTCAATTTCTCAAACATATGACTATTTTACAGCTATTTAAAGACAAGACTCTCGTTAATCTAACCACACTGTCCGATTTCAAAAAGGCTTTACAACGAAAGCAAAACATTAGATTATGTCAGCAGAGTACCAAGCCAGAAATAATCAGACACCCATTTTTCAAGCCAGCATATAATGTCACCAAAACCCAGAAGACAGCTAAATGCAGCACTCACCTTTGATGATCTTCATCAGATGACAACCCTAGGACATTATGTTATACAATACATGCATGTTTTGTTCAATCAAGTTCATATTTATATCAAAAACCAGCTTTTTACATTAGCATGTGACGTTCAGAACTAGCATACCCCCCGGAATTCGCTAACATTTTACTAAATTACTCACGATAAACGTTCACAAAATGCATAACAATTATTTTAAGAATTATAGATACAGACCTCCTCTATGCACTCGATATGTCCGATTTTAAAATAACTTTTTGGTGAAAGCACATTTTGCAATATTCTAAGTACATAGCCCAGGCATCACGGGCTCGCTATTTAGACACCCGGCAAGTTTAGCACTCACCATAATCATATTTACTATTATAAAAGTTTGATTACCTTTTGTTGTCTTCGTCAGAATGCACACCCAGGACTGCTACTTCAATAACAAATGTTGGTTTGGTCCAAAATAATCCATCGTTATATCCGAATAGCGCCGTTTTGTTCGTGCGTTCCAGACACTATCCGAAATAGTAAAGAAGTGTCGCGCGCATGGCGCAATTCGTGACAATAAAATTCTAAATATTCCATTACCGTACTTCGAAGCATGTCAACCGCTGTTTAAAATCAATTTTTACGCCATTTTTCTCGTAGAAAAGCGATAATATTCCGACAGGGAATCTCCTTTTCGGCAAACAGAGAAAAAAATCCCAAAGGCGGGGGCGGTCGGGTCACGCGCATAAGCCCAGTGTCCCTTGATCGGCCACTTGAGAAAGGCGATAATGTGTTTCAGCCTGGGGCTGGAATGAGACATTCTGTTTTTTCCCGGGCTCTGAGCGCCTATGGACGACGTGGGAAGTGTCACGTTAGAGCAGAGATCCTTAGTAAATGATAGAGATGGAAAAGAAGTTCAAGAAATGGTCAGACAGGCCACTTCCTGTAAAGGAATCTCTCAGGTTTTGACCTGCCATTTGAGTTCTGTTATACTCACAGACACAATTCAAACAGTTTTAGAAAATTTAGGGTGTTTTCTATCCATATGTAATAAGTATATGCATATTCTAGTTACTGGGTAGGAGTGGTAACCAGATTAAATCGGGTATGTTTTTTATCCAGCCGTGTCAATACTGCCCCCTAGCCCTAACAGGAAATCTTTGACTATGTACAGACCCAATTTTGATAAACTCCCATATCTACTAGGTGAAATACCACAGTGACCAATCACAGCAGCAAGATTTGTGACCTGTTGCCACAAGAAAAGTCAACCAGTGAAGAACAAACACCATTGTAAATACAACCCATATTTATGTTTATTTTCCCTTTTGTACTTCAACTATTTGTACATCGTTTCAACACTGTATATATACATAATATGACAGTTGAAATGTCTATTATTTTGGAACTTGTGTGAGTGTAATATTTACTGTTCACTTTTTATTGTTTATTTCACTTCTGTTTATCCATTTCACTTGCTTTGGCAATGTAAACATGTTTCCCATGTCAATAAATCCCCTTGAATTGAATTGAAAGAGAGAGAGAGAAGGGGAGGGGAGGGGGAGAAATGGAGAGAGAGAGAGAGAGAGAGAGAGAGAGAGAGAGAGAGAGAGAGAGAGAGAGACCTTGCTGATATTGAAATGTGCCTTTGAGAAGGTGATTTATTCACAGAAAAGGGCAATCAGAAACGTTAAAGGCTTATCTCACTCACGTCTCTGGTAGTCTATATTCCTTTTTTGAAAAGAAAGAAAGAAAGAATGGTTTTCGGGGTGTTCCCGTTGGGATCTGTCTTAATCTTGCTGGTTTAAAATGTCATGTAGGCCTAGGCTTATCAACAGTCTGGGCTCTCTGAGGTGGTTGCAGACACACATAGAGAATGAACATGGAGGGAAAGACTAGAATCAGTTGCCCTTGAACTATCAAGATTAGCCAGGATACATAGGAGCTACACTTTGGCGTCTAACTACACTGAACGCATATCCTTTTTTTGCCGCTGTTTTTCCCTTCACATACTATGTAGCTTATAAACGTGCTTTTTCACCTCCAGTAATTCCACACTCACGGACAAAACACATTCCTGCCCGTTTATAACCCGTCTATCATTTGTTTATCTGTCTTTTTTCTTGTGGTAAATGATCCTACATCTCCTATGCATAGAGACAACCCAAGGCCCGTTGGTTTCAGCGTTTATCGGCATTTTGTTACAGGTTCTGGCTCACTACAACTCAGTAGGAAACACAGAAACACACTAAGTCATCGTATTTACTTACAAAAGATTTATTGCAGTTGTTTAAGGTTCTCAGTCTAACAAATATTTCAAACTCAAGGTAACTTCCTGGTTCTGATCACGTGTTTTTCCCCCACGCTCTGCCAAACGGCGTCCTCGCCTACCAGGTGTGTATAAGTCCACTTTTGTTATTGTACCAGATGGTATTGTCAAGGGAGAGAGAGACTTAGGTAAGTACAGTACCTTGTGTATGTAATGCAGTCTGCTTCAAGGTCTGGAACAGACAGGCTATAACGCACTTTTCCTTTTAAAACGGTATTTATTTTATTTAACCATAATTTAACGTTGCGGCTGTGCCATGCCACTTAGGATTTAGCTGTGCAGTGGTCTTGTAGACTTAAAGTTTAGTCAATTTCCTTTTTAGTTTTGTGTAGGCTATTGTTTTGTTTTTTTATAATTTATTTACTGAAAATTAACCATTTTAAACAATCATCTAATGAAAAATATACTGGATACTGAAAGTGATATATTGTTAAATATTATAATATCTCCCTATACACTACCGGTCCAAAGTTTTACAACACCTACTCATTCAAGGGTTTTTCTTTATTTTTACTATTTTCTACATTGTAGAATAATAAGTGAAGACATCAAAACTATGAAATAACACATATGGAATCATGTAGTAAACAAAAAAAGTGTTAAACACATCAAAATATAAAATATAAACCCAGAAATGCTGATGCACCTGATACTCAACTAGTCTAAATAAGGCCAGTTTTATTGCTTCTTTAATCAACACAACAGTTTTCTGCTGTGCTAACATAATTGCAAAAGGGTTTCTAATGATCAATTAGCCTTTTAAAATGATAAACTTGGATTAGCTAACACAACGTGCCATTGGAACACAGGAGTGATGGTTGCTGATAATGGGCCTCTGTACGCCTACGTAGATATTCCAAATCTGCCGTTTCCAGCTACAGTAGTTATTTACAACATTAACAATGTCTACACTGTATTTCTGATCCATTTTAGGTTATTTTAAATGGACAAAAATGTGCTTTTCTTTCAAAAACAAGGACATTTCTAAGTGACCCCAAACTTTTGAACGGTAGTGTATATCACATCATTATGCGCTTAGTCGATATATTTTCATATTTAAAGTTCAATTCATTGGCCAACCATTAAACACAAATACTAGTAAGCTTACTTGGGAGAAGGATTTATTCAGTATGATACAGAATGATACAGTAACAGAAGATTACAGTTTTGTCTAGAATGTATATAATCACCAGTGTTGCATGAACAGTTGTGTCCTGACATTTTCTGAGACCCTTTTACATAGCATTCTGTACAGTTACCTTTAGGAACGTTATAGATTATATCCAAGTAATATATTGCTTTTTAGGCCCAGTATCTGTTTGATATATATGTAAACATAGTTCCAGTTGAGCCTAACCACGTCCATACTTCATGCTGATGAAAGTGTTTAGTGTTATTTTTCCACCCCCTTGTGGAGCATCCTGTCCAGGCTGTCTGTCACTGGTGGAAAATGGCCGCTCGACCTGATTCTATTCACCGACACTGACAACTGTAAAGTACAGAAAACTCAACAGTATTATCTGGAACTACCTGAACAAACCCAACCTCAAGACGGGGGACTTTTTTAATGAACAATGTCTCGCTGGGTGCCTACCAAGAAGGAAAAGTACGGAGTTGGTGAGTGTAATAAAGTTGCACGTTTTCTCTGTGGTGTCGCTGGGTAGCTTGTCGGGCCACTCTGTATCCGATCACAAGTTTGGGAATAATTGTGATCAGTCTATGATTCAGCGCTGCTACGCCGACATTCACACAATATTCACAAAGGCCTGACTTGATGTTTTTGAAACACATTTGCCTGAATTTAGGAATGCAAAACTTGTATCCAAGCTTTTGCTATGAGCAGCTGGTTTTGCCAACTAGTTTGCATGAAGTCAGAGTGAGGAATCCTGTGTGTGAGGACTGGGGTGAACGTGGGAATGGTCAGAGGCGCGCCTAGTCTGCAACACTGTTTCCTGTGTAGTCAGGGCCTGCACATCGTGGGCTGGACTGGACGCGGTTGGAACTTTGTAGCGTTTATTTTTACTTGGTTCAACATATGAGTTAAAGTTATTGATGTACACAGTGGATTTGATGTAATTGTGGTGCTTCATATGTTTTCAACGTTTGTGTTTCGTCTGGATACTGCAGGCTACTCGTTCTCCGTCTCTAAGTCCTTTATGCGACTTATTCAAAGTAGATCTGGCAACAGGAGCCCTTAGGGCTGTTTATTCTGTTTTAACTTTTCCAAATGTGGACACAACTCAAAATGGACCCATGTTTTATAGCGCGTCTTGAAGTTTTAAAGGTCCGTGTTGATTGACACGATAGCTCATGGGCGGTATGACCGGGGGAATGGCCGGGGGTATGACTGCGGGTATGACCGGGGGTTTGGCCGCCCGCTGTCGGACGTCCTGTCTCACCATCAGGCCACTAACTTAACTTGAGTTAGGTTTTGTCCTGGCTGGAGTCATTCATTGTAGTGTCCATATTCACTCTCGTTTATTGGTAATACTTTACATTAGGTATAACACATTTTTATTCTCCAAGTACATTTAACCCGGAATTTGATTTGGTGAATAGGTGCTGCCAGTAATAGACAATGTACAAACAGAATATAGTAACATTGTTGTTATGCCTAGGCTACATAAGCTAGTGCAGGCTACATAAGCTAGTGCAGGCTACATAAGCTAGTGCAGGCTACATAAGCTAGTGCAGGCTACATAAGCTAGTGCAGGCTATATAAGCTAGTGCAGGCTACATAAGCTAGTGCAGGCTACATAAGCTAGTGCAGGCTACATAAGCTAGTGCAGGCTACATAAGCTAGTACAGGCTACATAAGCTAGTACAGTCTACATAAGCTAGTACAGGCTACTATTAGTAGTCTAAACTCTGTCATTGCAGAGTGATTCAGTAAATATACATACACTGTAGTTAAGACTTTGTTTAAACTGATTTTAAGAAAATAGTTTCAAATATTGACAATTCTCAGGGAGATTAGTGAACACTCAACAAGGCCTTCTGATGAGTCAGGGAGATCAGAGAACACTCAAGGCCTTCTGATGAGTCAGGGAGATCAGAGAACACTCAAGGCCTTCTGATGAGTCAGGGAGATCAGAGAACACTCAAGGCCTTCTGATGAGTCAGGGAGATCAGAGAACACTCAAGGCCTTCTGATGAGTCTGGGAGATCAGAGAACACTCAACAAGGCCTTCTGATGAGTCAGGGAGATCAGAGAACACTCAACAAGGCCTTCTGATGAGTCAGGGAGATCAGAGAACACTCAAGGCCTTCTGATGAGTCTGGGAGATCAGAGAACACTCAACAAGGCCTTCTGATGAGTCAGGGAGATCAGAGAACACTCAAGGCCTTCTGATGAGTCGGGGAGTTCAGAGAACACTCAACAAGGCCTTCTGATGAGTCTGGGAGATCAGAGAACACTCAACAAGGCCTTCTGATGAGTCGGGGAGATCAGAGAACACTCAACAAGGCCTTCTGATGAGTCGGGGAGATCAGTGAACACTCAACAAGGCCTTCTGATGAGTCAGGGAGATCAGAGAACACTCAACAAGGCCTTCTGATGACCCGGGGAGTTCAGTGAACACTCAACAAGGCCTTCTGATGAGTCGGGGAGATCAGAGAACACTCAACAAGGCCTTCTGATGAGTCAGGGAGATCAGAGAACACTCAACAAGGCTTTCTCATGAGTCAGGGAGATCAGTGAACACTCAACAAGGCCTTCTGATGAGTCAGGGAGATCAGAGAACACTTAGGGCCCTATAAAATCCGCATTGCGGAAAATGCAGACGGAATCTAGACGTTAACACTGAATTCACCAATATGTAATACGTTTTATTGAACTTAGTTGGAAATCAAAAGTGTAACTTCTATTCAGTCGAATAAGCCTCACTTAGAATATCTTTTGTATTTTTATGTTAACCGAATTCAAAACGTTCTCATTGACCTCCATACAAAACCACTTGGTCTTTTTCACTCTTTATTCTCAGTCAGCCATCTTGTTTCACCTCTTCCTCTCTGGTCTGGTTGGTTAAAGGAGCAGACAGACTGAAACATACTATAAATGACTGATTTACCATCCATGGTACAAATCAACAGTGACGCGTGTATTTGGGTCTCACTTTACATTACAGTGGCCCCTATCCACAGGAACACTTCAACAGTAATGAGACCAGTGTCATGTGAAGTACAGGGCCCATTGTCGCTGTGTGTCTTACCCTTCATCTTGGTTCCCTATTATTATAGTCTCAGGTAGATTGAGGAAGTGGGGAGCTGGTAAAACCATGAATGGCTGTCATCAGTGCAGTAAAACACAGGTTCCCATATAGTGTTGCATTGTTTCTGCTGTTATAGAATGTAGGGAGGACTTGACCTCACCTTGTCCCTTCCTGTAGGGAGGACTTGACCTCACCTTGTCCCTTCCTGTAGGGAGGACTTGACCTCACCTTGTCCCTTCCTGTAGGGAGGACTTGACCTCACCTTGTCCCTTCCTGTAGGGAGGACTTGACCTCACCTTGTCCCTTCCTGTAGGGAGGACTTGACCTCACCTTGTCCCTTCCTGTAGGGAGGACTTGACCTCACCTTGTCCCTTCCTGTAGGGAGGACTTGACCTCACCTTGTCCCTTCCTGTAGGGAGGACTTGACCTCACCTTGTCCCTTCCTGTAGGGAGGACTTGACCTCACCTTGTCCCTTCCTGTAGGGAGGACTTGACCTCACCTTGTCCCTTCCTGTAGGGAGGACTTGACCTCACCTTGTCCCTTCCTGTAGGGAGGACTTGACCTCACCTTGTCCCTTCCTGTAGGGAGGACTTGACCTCACTGTGTCCCTTCCTGCAGGGAGGACTTGACCTCACCGTGTCCCTTCCTGTAGGGAGGACTTGACCTCACTCACTGTGTCCCTTCCTGTAGGGAGGACTTGACCTCACTCACTGTGTCCCTTCCTGTAGGGAGGACTTGACCTCACTCACTGTGTCCCTTCCTGTAGGGAGGACTTGACCTCACTCACTGTGTCCCTTCCTGTAGGGAGGACTTGACCTCACTCACTGTGTCCCTTCCTGTAGGGAGGACTTGACCTCACTCACTGTGTCCCTTCCTGTAGGGAGGACTTGACCTCACTCACTGTGTCCCTTCCTGTAGGGAGGACTTGACCTCACTCACTGTGTCCCTTCCTGCAGGGAGGACGTGACCTCACCGTGTCCCTACCTGCAGGGAGGACGTGACCTCACCGTGTCCCTTCCTGCAGGGAGGACGTGACCTCACCGTGTCCCTTCCTGCAGGGAGGACGTGACCTCAGCAGGTCCCTTCCTGCAGGGAGGATGTGACCTCACCATGTCCCTTCCCTTGTTGCTCAGGGAAACCAAAGCTACACTCTAGCACCAGTGGTTTCCATGACGTTGTGCTTTCCTCTTGGCACAGCTTTGTTACTGCACTTTTAATACTCCACTGACTACTGTTCCTCACAGACAATTCAAACCAGCTAGGTGGATGTCTTTGGGAGAGTTGCATTTCCTTGACTGAGACTGAGATGGGAAACCTTTTAGCTTCTCTGCAGATATGCCAGTTGACTGACTTTATCTTGGAAAATAAAACATCTTGGATAAAAGCTTTAGACGTTTAGTTTGTAGTTTATGTGTAGTGTAGAACTCTCATCCCTTTACTCTGAGAAATACACAGCATCTGATCTCACAACAGGCGGAGGCTGAAAAAATCAAGATGTTTCCTCATGTGATCTCTTACCTTGAGGCCAGACGCTGAACTTCCTTCAACGTCTTGAATTCCACAGTAGAATGTTTAGGATGTTCCTCTGGTAATGCTGATGAGCTCATCAACCAACCAGAAGCACCATCACAATCTCTCCTTCAGGGTCCCCTTCTACTGTTACACTGCCCAGGTTAACATGAAGGTTGCACTAACCAACCAATTAGTCATATTTGTATCTCTTTCACAGCTCCAATTTCAGATGAGGGATGGATGAATGTCTGGACCTGACCTGCTTTTGTTCACAAAGAATAACGACGTGTGAACCAATCTAATGATCAAAGAGTTGGACGTTCATTCAAATCAATTGTCTGCTGACCCTGAGTTCATTCCATGACACACTTCCTTTTGTTGTTAGAATGTCAACAAACCCTGCAGTGAATCAAATGGAATCGGAGGAGCAGTTTAAATACATGTTTCTTCCTCAAGGCAAGACAGAAGTCTGATTTTAAAAAGGGCCTGGTGGTGGGGTCATTGTTTTCCTGCATGATGTTTCCTCCTCCATCGTGTGATGAATTAATTCATTTGAAATCCCCTTTTGATGATCATACAGGAAGTGTTGTAAAAATCCTATCTGATTCTGTTAAAGTCTAAAAAGGAGACACAGATGGAGATTAAAGGAATACTGTTGAGAAACAGTGATATTCTCTGGTTCAACATGTCTGTTTTGTTGAGTCTGGAGATAACGATGGTATACGAGCTACACACATCCCTATAGAACAGTTCCACTCTGTCCAGCGGCAGGACAACTCTGTTCCTCTGTGTAGTTCCACTCTGTCCAGCGGCAGGACAACTCTGTTCCTCTGTGTAGTTCCACTCTGTCCAGCGGCAGGACAACTCTGTTCCTCTGTGTAGTTCCACTCTGTCCAGCGGCAGGACAACTCTGTTCCTCTGTGTAGTTCCACTCTGTCCAGCGGCAGGACAACTCTGTTCCTCTGTGTAGTTCCACTCTGTCCAGCGGCAGGACAACTCTGTTCCTCTGTGTAGTTCCACTCTGTCCAGCGGCAGGACAACTCTGTTCCTCTGTGTAGTTCCACTCTGTCCAGCGGCAGGACAACTCTGTTCCTCTGTGTAGTTCCACTCTGTCCAGCGGCAGGACAACTCTGTTCCTCTGTGTAGTTCCACTCTGTCCAGCGGCAGGACAACTCTGTTCCTCTGTGTAGTTCCACTCTGTCCAGCGGCAGGACAACTCTGTTCAACAAACGCAAATCAGTAATAAAACATCAAGTTTACGTTCATTTGGGTCTTTGAAAATATCTGTATAAACACCATGTATTATTATTCAGTACCAGCTACAGTTCTGTTATCAAACGGTCCCTGGACCGTTAGGCCCCCGAGTGGTGCAGCGGTCTAAGGCACAGAGGTGTCACTACAGACCCTGGTTCGATTCCAGGCTGTATCACAGCGGTCTAAGGCACTGCATCTACGTGCCAGAGGTGTCACTACAGACCCTGGTTCAATTTCAGGCTGTGTCACAACCAGCCGTGACTTGGAGTCCCATAGGGTGGCGCACAATTGGCCCAGCGTCGTCTGGCTTAGTGTTTGGCCCGGGTAGGACGTCATTGTAAATAAATAAATCCAAATAAAGTTGTGTGTGGTCTTGAGGAAGCTGTGTTTGTGTTAGTCAGGCCATTGAGTGCAGCCTTGGCTACTCTTATCTTCAGACCTTGGCCCAACAAATCACTAAATAAACCAACTTCCAACAACTACTACCTACTGACTTCATAACGCTCCTTTAGATGTGGTCTGTCCTGAGGACTCTGGTTTGGTTTGTCAGACTAATCTATAACTTGTCTTGGCTCCTGACTCTCAGCTGTAGACCTGTAATGTTGTGGTGAGGAGGGAGGCTGTTTGTCTTGGCTCCTGACTCTCAGCTGTAGACCTGTAATGTTGTGGTGAGGAGGGAGGCTGTTTGTCTTGGCTCCTGACTCTCAGCTGTAGTCCTGTAATGTTGTGGTGAGGAGGGAGGCTGTTTGTCTTGGCCCGCTCGCTGAGCTGGGGGGGGGGGGGGCTGGCCCGACCCGCTGTAGACCTGTAATGTTGCCAGAATCAGCCAGATAAGGAAATGCCACTTCCTGTAGTTGGTGTGGTTCCTTCCCCCACGTGGGACCTGTACAGCTGCACTTCCAGTTCTAGAGTCCAACGTTGTAGTTCCAGTTCTAGAGTCCAACGTTGTAGTTCCAGTTCTAGAGTCCCCCGTTGTAGTTCCAGTTCTAGAGTCCCCCGTTGTAGTTCCAGTTCTAGAGTCCCCCGTTGTAGTTCCAGTTCTAGAGTCCCCCGTTGTAGTTCCAGTTCTAGAGTCCCCCGTTGTAGTTCCAGTTCTAGAGTCCCCCGTTGTAGTTCCAGTTCTAGAGTCCCCCGTTGTAGTTCCAGTTCTAGAGTCCCCCGTTGTAGTTCCAGTTCTAGAGTCCCCCGTTCTAGTTTCAGAAAGCATCCTGAGACCATTCATGTGTGGGGTTGCTTCTCAGCCAAGGGAGTGGGCTCACTCACAATGTTGCCTAAGAACACAGCCATGAATAAAGAATGGTACCAACACATCCTCCGAGAGCAACTTCTCCCAACCATCCAGGAACAGTTTGGTGACGAACAATGCCTTTTCCAGCATGATGGAGCACCTTGCCATTAGGCAAAAGTGATCACTAAGTGTCTCGGAGAACAAAACATTTATATTTTGGGACCATGGTCAGGAAACTCCCCAGACCTTAATCCCATTGAGAACTTGTGGTTAATCCTCAAGAGGCAAGTGGACAAACAAAACCCCACAAATTCTGACAAACTCCAAGCATTGATTATGCAAGAATGAGCTGCCATCAGTCAGGATGTGGCCCAGAAGTTAATTGACAGCATGCCAGGGCGGATTGCAGAGGTCTTGAAAAAGAAGGGCCAACACTGCAAATATTGACTCTTTGCATCAACTTCATGTAATTGTCAATAAAATCCTTTGACACTTATGAAATGCTTGTAATTATACTTCAGTATTCCATAGTAACATCTGACAAAAATATCTAAAGACACTGAAGCAGCAAACTTTGTGGAAATTAATATTTGTGTCATTCTAAAAACTTTTGGCCACGACTATATACACTGCTCAAAAAAATAAAGGGAACACTTAAACAACACAATGTAACTCCAAGTCAATCACACTTCTATGAAATCAAACTGCCCACTTAGGAAGTAACACTGATTGACAATAAATTTCACATGCTGTTGTGCAAATGGAATAGACAACAGGTGGAAATTATAGGCAATTAGCAAGACACCCCCTATAAAGGAGTGGTTCTGCAGGTGGGGACCACAGACCACTTCTCAGTTCCTATGCTTTCTGGCTGATGTTTTGGTCACTTTTGAATGCTGGTGGTGCTTTCACTCTAGTGGTAGCATGAGACGGAGTCTACAACCCACACAAGTGGCTCAGGTAGTGCAGCTCATCCAGGATGGCACATCAATGCGAGCTGTGGCAAGAAGGTTTGCTGTGTCTGTCAGCGTAGTGTCCAGAGCATGGAGGCGCTACCAGGAGACAGGCCAGTACATCAGGAGACGTGGAGGAGGCCGTAGGAGGGCAACAACCCAGCAGCAGGACCGCTACCTCTGCCTTTGTGCAAGGAGGAGCAGGAGAAGCACTGCCAGAGCCCTGCAAAATGACCTCCAGCAGGCCACAAATGTGCATGTATCTGCTCAAACGGTCAGAAACAGACTCCATGAGGGTGGTATGAGGGCCCGACGTCCACAGGTGGGGGTTGTGCTTACAGCCCAACACCGCGCAGGACGTTTGGCATTTGCCAGAGAACACCAAGATTGGCAAATTCGCCACTGGCGCCCTGTGCTCTTCAGATGAAAGCAGGTTCACACTGAGCACGTGACAGACGTGACAGAGTCTGGAGACGCCGTGGAGAACGTTCTGCTGCCTGCAACATCCTCCAGCATGACCGGTTTGGCGGTGGGTCAGTCATGGTGTGGGGTGGCATTTCTTTGGGGGGCCGCACAGCCTCCATGTGCTCGCCAGAGGTAGCCTGACTGCCATTATGTACCGAGATGAGATCCTCAGACCCCTGGTGAGACCATATGCTGGTGCGGTTGGCCCTGGGTTCCTCCTAATGCAAGACAATGCTAGACCTCATGTGGCTGGAGTGTGTCAGCAGTTCCTGCAAGAGGAAGGCATTGATGCTATGGACCGCCCGTTCCCCAGACCTGAATCCAATTGAGCACATCTGGGACATCATGTCTCGCTCCATCCACCAACGCCACGTTGCACCACAGACTGTCCAGGAGTTGGCGGATGCTTTAGTCCAGGTCTGGGAGGAGATCCCTCAGGAGACCATCCGCCACCTCATCAGGAGCATGCCCAGGCATTGTAGGGAGGTCATACAGGCACGTGGAGGCCACACACACTACTGAGCCTCATTTTGACTTGTTTTAAGGACATTACATCAAAGTTGGATCAGCCTGTAGTGTGGTTTTCCACTTTAATTTTGAGTGTGACTCCAAATCCAGACCTCCATGGGTTGATAAATTGGATTTCCATTGATTATTTTTGTGTGATTTTGTTGTCAGCACATTCAACTATGTAAAGAAAAAAGTATTTAATAAGATTATTTATTTCATTCAGATCTAGGATGTGTTGTTTAAGTGTTCCCTTTATTTTTTTGAGCAGTATAGTTTCCAGGACTTTTTTTGTTGCATCGTGTCACACTGTAGTAGTGAGGAACCAGTTAAGAGGAGCAGACTACACACTAAACAGTAGTTGTCTCCAGCCCAGCCCAGCCCCCCCTCAGCCCAGCCTAGCAACAGTTTGTGACTCAATCCCCCACCCTATACTCAACAAAGCACCACATACTCACCCAAACCCACAACTCTGGTTTCTCATACAGTGAGTCTAAGCTAACAAATATGGTTGTAATTAAACCCCTGGGCTCAATCACACAGACTGGATGGAGTGGTGGGTAGAGGGGTGGATGGAGTGGTGGGTAGAGGGGTGGATGGAGTGGTGGGTAGAGGGGTGGTGGGTAGAGGGGTGGTGGATGGAGGGATGGATGGATGGATGGAGGGGTAGGTGGGTGGAGGGGTAGGTGGGTGGATGGGGTGGATAGATGGAGGGGTAGGTGGATGGAGGGGTGGATGGAGTGGTGGATGGGGTGTATAGATGGAGGGGTGGATGGAGTGGTGTATAGAGAAATGCTGAGAGCAGTGGATGGTAACAGAAATAATGTTGTCCTGTTGAGTGTTGAAGCCAGTTTCTGTTTATGATCTGCTGCTTGGCTTCTGCATAAAGAGAAGTAAGCATGCATCCCAAATGGCACCCTGTTCCCTTTATAGTGCACTGCCATATGGGACGTAGCCTACTCTAAGAGCACTATCAGAAATGGTCTGCTTGCTTGCTTGTGGTAAAAAAAAACTCTGGGTATTGTCACAGAGCAGAGATGGACGTATCTATCTGGGTCACAGAGCAGAGATGGACGTATCTATCTGGGTCACAGAGCAGAGATGGACGTATCTATCTGGGTCACAGAGCAGAGATGGACGTATCTATCTGGGTCACAGAGCAGAGATGGACGTATCTATCTGGGTCACAGAGCAGAGATGGACGTATCTATCTGGGTCACAGAGCAGAGATGGACGTATCTATCTGGGTCACAGAGCAGAGATGGACGTATCTATCTGGGTCACAGAGCAGAGATGGACGTATCTATCTGGGTCACAGAGCAGAGATGGACGTATCTATCTGGGTCACAGAGCAGAGATGGACGTATCTATCTGGGTCACAGAGCAGAGATGGACGTATCTATCTGGGTCACAGAGCAGAGATGGACGTATCTATCTGGGTCACAGAGCAGAGATGGACGTATCTATCTGGGTCACAGAGCAGAGATGGACGTATCTATCTGGGTGTTGTCACAGAGCAGAGATGGACGTATCTATGTGCTGAACCACACATCATCCTTCCTCTGGTCGGGTGGGACATAGACCTGCCGCTATGTCATTATACCAGGAAACATCGTCATCAACTTTTGTCCTAGTCTGTCTGATTTACCTTGGGGTTATTTAGCAGACCCTCTGATCCAGAGAGACCTACAGTCAGTGCATTCATCTAAGGTAGATAAACAACCACATATCATAGAATGGATAGCACAGTCTTAGAATGGATAGCGCAGTCTTGGAATGGATAGCGCAGTCTTGGAATGGATAGCGCAGTCTTAGAATGGATAGCGCAGTCTTAGAATGGATAGCGCAGTCTTAGAATGGATAGCGCAGTCTTAGAATGGATAGCGCAGTCTTAGAATGGATAGCGCAGTCTTAGAATGGATAGCGCAGTCTTAGAATGGATAGCGCGTCTTAGAATGGATAGTCTTAGAATGGATAGTCTTAGAATGGATAGTCTTAGAATGGATAGTCTTAGAATGGATAGCGCAGTCTTGGAATGGATAGTCTTGGAATGGATAGCGCGTCTTGGAATGGATAGTCTTGGAATGGATAGTCTTGGAATGGATAGTCTTGGAATGGATAGTCTTGGAATGGATAGTCTTGGAATGGATAGTCTTGGAATGGATAGTCTTGGAATGGATAGTCTTGGAATGGATAGTCTTAGAATGGATAGTCTTAGAATGGATAGCGCAGTCTTGGAATGGATAGCGCAGTCTTGGAATGGATAGCGCAGTCTTGGAATGGATAGCGCAGTCTTGGAATGGATAGCGCAGTCTTGGAATGGATAGCGCAGTCTTGGAATGGATAGCGCAGTCTTGGAATGGATAGCGCAGTCTTGGAATGGATAGCGCAGTCTTGGAATGGATAGCGCAGTCTTGGAATGGATAGCGCAGTCTTGGAATCGATAGCGCAGTCTTGGAATGGATAGCGCAGTCTTGGAATCGATAGCGCAGTCTTGGAATCGATAGCGCAGTCTTAGAATGGATAGCGCAGTCTTAGAATGGATAGTCTTAGAATGGATATCGCAGTCTTAGAATGCATAGCGCAGTCTTAGAATGGATATCGCAGTGTTAGAATGCATAGCGCAGTCTTAGAATGGATAGTCTTAGAATGGATGGCGCAGTCTTAGAATGGATAGCGCAGTGTTGGAATGGATAGCGCAGTGTTGGAATGGATAGCGCAGTGTTGGAATGGATAGCGCAGTGTTGGAATGGATAGCGCAGTGTTGGAATGGATAGCGCAGTCTTGGAATGGATAGCACAGTCTTGGAATGGATAGAAAACATATCACATATCAATATTAGGAAGGTGTTACTAATGTTTTCTAAACTCAGTGTACATATCACAGTCATAACAGTCACAGCTTTTTCAATATTCACCCTTTTCTACAAAGTTGTGTCCTTGTTTAAAGTGAATGTTC
Source organism: Salmo salar (assembly GCF_965601325.2). Taxonomy (NCBI): domain Eukaryota; kingdom Metazoa; phylum Chordata; class Actinopteri; order Salmoniformes; family Salmonidae; genus Salmo; species Salmo salar. Next base: position 117,022,899 of record NC_138291.1, on the reverse strand, counting down.
ACCTTCATAATGTCAACAGCTGTTTGCTAGCTTTCTATCAATGTGATGACTTCCTGTAGAGACTCTCCATTAGGCTGGAGTAGACTTCTTGTTTCAGTCTCCTACCGACCTGGACCGGTCTGCCTGCCGTTTTCTAACCTTATCAAACTACACTGTCAGTGAGGGCCTCATGCTGTGTCAGTGTGGGAGTATTACCACACACACACATTCACACACTCACAGTAAATGTTTTTACATTTCAGGCCCACATGAAAATAGTAACACCAGCCCACACTACACACAATGTAAAACACCTTCCTCTTTCTGGTCAGTCACTGCTGTTTAGTAGAGACCTGGTTACAAGCATGACAGATACATATAGTCTCTCTGTTGTCTGTTTAGTAGAGACCTGGTTACCAGCGTGACAGATGCATATAGTCTCTCTGTTTAGTAGACACCTGGTTACCAGCGTGACAGATGCATATAGTCTCTCTGTTTAGTAGACACCTGGTTACCAGCGTGACAGATGCATATAGTCTCTCTGTTTAGTAGAGACCTGGTTACCAGCGTGACAGATGCATATAGTCTCTCTGTTGTCTGTTTAGTAGAGACCTGGTTACCAGCGTGACAGATGCATATAGTCTCTCTGTTGTCTGTTTAGTAGAGACCTGGTTACCAGCGTGACAGATGCATATAGTCCCTCTGTTGTCTGTTTAGTAGAGACCTGGTTACCAGCGTGACAGATGCATATAGTCTCTCTGTCTGTTTAGTAGAGACCTGGTTACCAGCGTGACAGATGCATATAGTCTCTCTGTCTGTTTAGTAGAGACCTGGTTACCAGCGTGACAGATACATATAGTCTCTGTTTAGTAGAGACCTGGTTACCAGCGTGACGGATACATATAGTCTCTCTGTTGTCTGTTTAGTAGAGACCTGGTTACCAGCGTGACAGATACATATATTCTCTCTGTTGTCTGTTTAGTAGAGACCTGGTTACCCGCGTGACGGATACATATAGTCTCTCTGTTTAGTAGAGACCTGGTTACCAGCGTGACAGATGCATATAGTCTCTCTGTTGTCTGTTTAGTAGAGACCTGGTTACCAGCATGACAGATACATATAGTCTCTCTGTTGTCTGTTTAGTAGAGACCTGGTTACCAGCGTGACAGATACATATAGTCTCTGTTTAGTAGAGACCTGGTTACCAGCGTGACGGATACATATAGTCTCTCTGTTGTCTGTTTAGTAGAGACCTGGTTACCAGCGTGACAGATGCATATAGTCTCTCTGTTGAGACCTGGTTACCAGCGTGACAGATGCATATAGTCTCTCTGTTTAGTAGAGACCTGGTTACCAGCGTGACAGATGCATATAGTCTCTCTGTTGTCTGTATAGTAGAGACCTGGTTACCAGCGTGACAGATACATATAGTCTCTCTGTTGTCTGTTTAGTAGAGACCTGGTTACCAGCGTGACAGATGCATATAGTCTCTCTGTTGTCTGTTTAGTAGAGACCTGGTTACCAGCGTGACAGATGCATATAGTCTCTCTGTTGTCTGTTTAGTAGAGACCTGGTTACCAGCGTGACAGATGCATATAGTCTCTCTGTTTAGTAGAGACCTGGTTACCAGCGTGACAGATGCATATAGTCTCTCTGTTGTCTGTTTAGTAGAGACCTGGTTACCAGCCTGACGGATACATATAGTCTCTCTGTTGTCTGTTTAGTAGAGACCTGGTTACCAGCGTGACAGATACATATAGTTTCTCTGTCTGTTTAGTAGAGACCTGGTTACCAGCGTGACAGATACATATAGTCTCTCTGTCTGTTTAGTAGAGGCCTGGTTACCAGCGTGACAGATACATATAGTCTCTCTGTTGTCTGTTTAGTAGGGACCTGGTTACCAGCGTGACAGATACATATAGTCTCTCTGTTGTCTGTTTAGTAGAGACCTGGTTACCAGCGTGACGGATACATATAGTCTCTCTGTTGTCTGTTTAGTAGAGACCTGGTTACCAGCGTGACGGATACATATAGTCTCTCTGTTGTCTGTTTAGTAGAGACCTGGTTACCAGCGTGACAGATACATATAGTCTCTCTGTTGTCTGTTTAGTAGAGACCTGGTTACCAGCGTGACAGATACATATAGTCTCTCTGTTGTCTGTTTAGTAGAGACCTGGTTACCAGCGTGACAGATACATATAGTCTCTCTCTCTGTTTAGTAGAGACCTGGTTACCAGCGTGACAGATACATATAGTCTCTCTGTTTAGTAGAGACCTGGTTACCAGCATGACAGATACATATAATCTCTCTGTTGTCTGTTTAGTAGAGACCTGGTTACCAGCGTGACAGATGCATATAGTCTCTCTGTTGTCTGTTTAGTAGAGACCTGGTTACCAGCGTGACAGATACATATAGTCTCTCTGTTTAGTAGAGACCTGGTTACCAGCGTGACGGATACATATAGTCTCTCTGTCTGTTTAGTAGAGACCTGGTTACCAGCGTGACAGATGCATATAGTCTCTCTGTTTAGTAGAGACCTGGTTACCAGCATGACAGATGCATATAGTCTCTCTGTTGTCTGTTTAGTAGAGACCTGGTTACCAGCGTGACAGATACATATAGTTTCTCTGTCTGTTTAGTAGAGGCCTGGTTACCAGCGTGACAGATACATATAGTCTCTCTGTTGTCTGTTTAGTAGGGACCTGGTTACCAGCGTGACAGATGCATATAGTCTCTCTGTTGTCTGTTTAGTAGAGACCTGGTTACCAGCGTGACAGATACATATAGTCTCTCTGTCTGTTTAGTAGAGACCTGGTTACCAGCCTGACGGATACATATAGTCTCTCTGTTTAGTAGAGACCTGGTTACCAGCGTGACAGATGCATATAGTCTCTCTGTGTTGAGTAGAGACCTGGTTACCAGCGTGACAGATGCATATAGTCTCTCTGTTGTCTGTTTAGTAGAGACCTGGTTACCAGCGTGACAGATACATATAGTCTCTCTGTTGTCTGTTTAGTAGAGACCTGGTTACCAGCGTGACGGATACATATAGTCTCTCTGTTGTCTGTTTAGTAGAGACCTGGTTACCAGCGTGACAGATACATATAGTCTCTCTGTTTAGTAGAGACCTGGTTACCCGCGTGACGGATACATATAGTCTCTCTGTTTAGTAGAGACCTGGTTACCAGCGTGACGGATACATATAGTCTCTCTGTTTAGTAGAGACCTGGTTACCAGCATGACGGATACATATAGTCTCTCTGTTGTCTGTTTAGTAGAGACCTGGTTACCAGCGTGACAGATACATATAGTCTCTCTGTTTAGTAGAGACCTGGTTACCAGCATGACGGATACATATAGTCTCTCTGTTGTCTGTTTAGTAGAGACCTGGTTACCAGCGTGACAGATACATATAGTCTCTCTCTTGTCTGTTTAGTAGAGACCTGGTTACCAGCGTGACAGATGCATATAGTCTCTCTGTTTAGTAGAGACCTGGTTACCAGCGTGACAGATACATATAGTCTCTCTGTTGTCTGTTTAGTAGAGACCTGGTTACCAGCGTGACAGATACATATAGTCTCTCTGTTGTCTGTTTAGTAGAGACCTGGTTACCAGCGTGACAGATACATATAGTCTCTCTGTTTAGTAGAGACCTGGTTACCAGCGTGACGGATACATATAGTCTCTCTGTTTAGTAGAGACCTGGTTACCAGCGTGACGGATACATATAGTCTCTCTGTCTGTTTAGTAGAGACCTGGTTACCAGCGTGACAGATACATATAGCCTCTCTGTTGTCTGTTTAGTAGAGACCTGGTTACCAGTGTGACAGATACATATAGTCTCTCTGTTGTCTGTTTAGTAGAGACCTGGTTACCAGCATGACGGATACATATAGCCACTCTGTTGTCTGACAAGGACACAGGCTTTGTCTAACCTTTCTGGGAAGGGGGTTCCGCTAGGGGAACACCTGGCCTACAGCCAGTGAAATTGCAGGGCGCCAAATTCAAACAACAGAAATCTCATAATTTAAATTCCTCAAACATACAAGTATTATACACCATTTTAAAGATAATCTTCTCGGTAATCCAACCGCAGTGTCCGATTTCAAAAAGGCTTTACGGTGAAAGCACACCATGCGATTATGTTAGGTCAGCGCCTAGCCACAAAAAAACATACAGCCATTTTCCAACCAAGGAGAGGGCTCACTAAAGTCAGAAATGGCATTAAAATGAATCACTTACCTTTGATGATCTTCATCTGATGGCACTCCCAGGTCTCCATGTTAGACAATACAGTGGGGGGAAAAAGTATTTGATCCCTTGCTGATTTTGTACGTTTGCCCACTGACAAAGAAATGATCAGTCTATAATTTTAATGGTAGGTTTATTTGAACAGTGAGAGACAGAATAACAACAAAAAAATCCAGAAAAACGCATGTGAAAAATGTTATAAATGGATTTGCATTTTAATGAGGGAAATAAGTAGTTGACCCCCTCTCAATCAGAGAGATTTCTGGCTCCCAGGTGTCTTTTATACAGGTAACGAGCTGAGATTAGGAGCACACTCTTAAAGGGAGTGCTCCTAATCTCAGTTTGTTACCTGTATAAAAGACACCTGTCCACAGAAGCAATCAATCAATCAGATTCCAAACTCTCCACCATGGCCAAGACCAAAGAGCTCTCCAAGGATGTCAGGGACAAGATTGTAGACCTACACAAGGCTGGAATGGGCTACAAGACCATCGCCAAGCAGCTTGATGAGAAGGTGACAACAGTTGGTGCGATTATTCGCAAATGGAAGAAACACAAAAGAACTGTCAATCTCCCTCGGCCTGGGGCTCCATGCAAGATCTCACCTCGTGGAGTTGCAATGATCATGAGAACGGTGAGGAATCAGCCCAGAACTACACAGGAGGATCTTGTCAGTGATCTCCAGGCAGCTGGGACCATAGTCACCAAGAAAACAATTGGTAACACACTACGCCGTGAAGGACTGAAATCCTGCAGCGCCCGCAAGGTCCCCCTGCCCAAAAATACATATACATGCCTGTCTGTAGTTTGCCAATGAACATCTGAATGATTCAGAGGACACCTGGGTGAAAGTGTTGTGGTCAGATGAGACCAAAATGGAGCTCTTTGGCATCAGCTCAACTCGCCGTGTTTGGAGGAGGAGGAATGCTGCCTATGACCCCAAGAACACCATCCCACCGCAACATGGCGGTGGAAACATTATGGTTTGGGGGTGTTTTTCTGCTAAGGGGACAGGACAACTTCACCGCATCAAAGGGACGATGGATGGGGCCAGGTACCGTCAAATATTGGGTGAGAACCTCCTTCCCTCAGCCAGGGCATTAAAAATGGGTCGTGGATGGGTATTCCAGCATGACAATGACCCAAAACACACGGCCAAGGCAACAAAGGAGTGGCTCAAGAAGAAGCACATTAAGGTCCTGGAGTGGCCTAGCCAGTCTCCAGACCTTAATCCCATAGAAAATCTGTGGAGGGAGCTGAAGGTTTGAGTTGCCAAACGTCAGCCTCGAAATCTTAATGACTTGGAGAAGATCTGCAGGAGTGGAGTGGGACAAAATCCCTCCTGAGATGTGTGCAAACCTGGTGGCCAACTACAAGAAACCAAGTACTAAGTCATTTTTTGCCGAGGGGTCAAATACTTATTTCTCTCATTAAAATGCAAATCAATTTATAACATTTTTTTGTTGTTATTCTGTCTCTCACTGTTCAAATAAACCCATCATTAAAATTATAGACTGATCATTTCTTTGTCAGTGGGCAAACGTACAAAATCAGCAGGGGATCAAATACTTTTTTCCCTCACTGTAAATGTTTGTTTTGTTCGATAAAGTTAATCTTTATGTCCAAATACCTTCTTTTTGTTTGCGCGTTTAGTCCAGTAATCCAAATGCACAAAGCGCGGGCACAAAGTCTAGACAAAAAGTCAAAAACTTCCATTTGAGTTCGTGGAAACATGTCAAACGATGTTTCTAATCAATCCTTAGGGTGTTTTTATCGTAAATATTCAATAATGTTTCAACTGGACAATACTGTTTTCGTTAGAAAGGGAACGGAGCTCGTGCTCATGCGCGTGACTAAACTAAAGGCTTTCACCTGGGCCATCTGTTTTAGAGTGCTCTTATTTGCTCCCCTTTCACAATAGAAGCCTGAAACAACTTCTAAAGACTGACATCTAGTGGAAGCCTTAGGAAGTGCAATCTGACCCCACAGACACTGGATATTCGATAGGCATTCACTTAAACTACAAACCTCAGTATTCCCACTTCCTGGTTGGATTTTTCTCAGGTTTTTGCCTGCCATGTGAGTTCTGTAATACTCACAGACATTATTTTAACAGTTTGGAAACTTTAGTGTTTTCTATCCACATCTACTAATTATATTATATATATTCTATCTTCTGGGCCTGAGTAACAGGCAGATTACTCTGGGCATGCGTTTCATCCAAACTTCCCAATGCTGCCCCCTATCCCTAAAGTGTTAGTGCCAGTGGCAGGACATTGGTAAAAATAGAAAAGAGTAGAGGGCCTAGAGAGCTGCCCTGCGGTACACCACATGTTTGACATTTTTTATTTTTTTATTTTATTTCACCATTATTTAACCAGGTCGGCAAGTTGAGAACAAGTTCTCATTTACAATTGCGACCTGGCCAAGATAAAGCAAAGCAGTTCGACACATACAACAACACAGAGTTACACATGGAGTAAAACAAACAGTCAATAATATAGTAGAAAATAAGTCTATATACAATGTGAGCAAATGAGGTGAGACAAGGGAGGTAAAGGCAAAAAAGGCCATGGTGGCAAAGTAAATACAATATAGCAAGTAAAACACTGATATGGTAGATTTGTAGTGGAAGAAAATGCAAAGTAGAAATAATGGGGTGCAAAGGAGCTAAATAAATAAATACAGTAGGGGAAGAGGTAGTTGTTTGGGCTAAATTATAGATGGGCTATATACAGGTGCAGTGATCTGTGAGCTGCTCTGACAGCTGGTGCTTAAAGCTAGTGAGGGAGATAAGTGTTTCCAGTTTCAGAGATTTTTGTAGTTCGTTCCAGTCATTGGCAGCAGAGAACTGGAAGGAGAGACGGCCAAAGGAGGAATTGGCTTTGGGGGTGACCAGAGAGATATACCTGCTGGAGCGCGTGCTACAGGTGGGTGCTGCTATGGTGACCAGTGAGCGGAAATAAGGGGGGACTTTACCTAGCAGGGTCTTGTAGATGACCTGGAGCCAGTGGGTTTGGCGACGAGTATGAAGCGAGGGCCAGCCAACGAGAGCGTACAGGTCACAGTGGTGGGTAGTATATGGGGCTTTGGTGACAAAATGGATGGCACTGTGATAGACTGCACATTAGATAAGCTTCCATTTAAAGAAAACCCTCTGAGTTGTATTAGATAGCTCTGAATCCACAATATGGCTGAAGGTTGAAAAGACATTAACACAAGTTTTCTCAACAACAGGTTGTGGTCAGTAATATCAAAGGCTGAACTGACATCTAACAGCTCCCATAATCTTCTCATTATCTATTTCTTTACACCAATTATCAGTCATGTGTGTCAGTGCAGTACATGTTGAGTGCCCTTCTCTATAAGCTTTATGTCTTGTTAATTTGTTTACAGAGAAATAGCATTGTATTTGGTCAAACACAATTTTTTCCAACAGTTTGCTAAGAACTGGCAGCAAGCTGATAGGTCTACTGTTAGAACCAGTAAAGGCTGCTTTACCACTCCTGGGTAGCGGAATTACTTTGGCTTCCCTCCCGGCCTGAGGACAAAGACTTTCCTCTTGGCTCAGATTAAAGATATGACAGATAGGAGTGGCTATAGAGTCAGCTACCATCCTCAGTAGCTTTCCATCTAAGTTGTTAATGCCAGGAGGTTTGTCATTATTGATCTTTAACAATCATTTTTCCACCTCTCCCACCTCTTACAAAATTCAAACTTGCTCTGCTTTCTTTTCATCATGAGTTTTTCTATACAAAAATATAATTGCTCACTGTTTGTCCTGGGAATTTCCTGCCAAAGGTTGCCCACTTTGTCAATGAAATAAGCATTAAAATAATTGGCAACATCAAATGGTTTTGTGATGAATAAGCCATCTGATTCGCTGAAAGATGGAGTTGAATTTCTTTCTGCCCATAATTTATTTTAAAGTACTTTAAAGTTTTTTTTCCATCATTCTTTATATCATTGATCTTGGCTTCATAATAAAGTTTCTTCATTTTGTTGAGTTTAGTCACATCATTTCTCCATTTGCAGTAAGTCAGCCAGTCAGATGAGCAGCCAGACTTATTAGCCACTCCTTTTTCCACATCTCTTTCAACCATTCAGTTGTTCAATTCCTCATCAATCCATGTCGCCCTGGTAGGCGAGGTGGCTGTCATGGTGGCTGTCATGGCGGGTCTGTGATGGGCGGGCCTGGCGTTGGGGTGCAGGGAGGCCATTCAGTTCTGCTGGCATTTGATGAAATGGCATTTTGTGTGTGTGTGTGTGTGTGTGTGTGTGTGTGTGTGTGTGTGTGTGTGTGTGTGTGTGTGTGTGTGTGTGTGTGTGTGTGTGTGTGTGTGTGTGCGCGCACCACAGATAAATACTTGATGAAGTCAGAGCAGAGACCACTCTAGAGAGACATTTACATTTCTGTGACTGCTCTGTTGTGTTGTGATCTCTGAACTAGAGCTCTGTTGTGAGCTCTGTTGTGATCTCTGAACTAGAGCTCTGTTGTGATCTCTGAACTAGAGCTCTGTTGTGATCTCTGAACTAGAGCTCTGTTGTGATCTCTGAACTAGAGCTCTGTTGTGATCTCTGAACTAGAGCTCTGTTGTGATCTCTGAACTAGAGCTCTGTTGTGATCTCTGAACTAGAGCTCTGTTGTGATCTCTGAACTAGAGCTCTGTTGTGATCTCTGAACTAGAGTTGTGTTGTGATCTCTGAACTAGAGCCCTGTTGTGTTGTGATCTCTGAACTAGAGCTCTGTTGTGTTGTGATCTCTGAACTAGCGCTCCATCAGACACGTCTAGCTTATTTTCCCCCACTAGATTTGTCTCACCTGATTTGTATTTGTAATCAATATTTCTATTTTCTCGTCCCCCCCAAGAGTATGCAGTGTTTGTCACACACAAAATAGCAATACAATGCCTGAATGATTTCAAGTTAGCCCACCCTAGACTCTTAAAATATGCACGATGATCACAAAACCATATTTGATAACATTTTTGAAAACTGTATAGCCTGACGGAGATGTTGTGGACCGTATAGCCTGACGGAGATGTTGTGGACCCCATAGCCTGACGGAGATGTTGTGGACCCCATAGCCTGACGGAGACGTTGTGGACCGTATAGCCTGACGGAGACGTTGTGGACCGTATAGCCTGACGGAGACGTTGTGGACCGTATAGCCTGACGGAGATGTTGTGGACCCCATAGCCTGACGGAGATGTTGTGGACCCCATAGCCTGACGGAGATGTTGTGGACCCCATAGCCTGACGGAGATGTTGTGGACCCCATAGCCTGACGGAGATGTTGTGGACCGTATAGCCTGACGGAGATGTTGTGGACCCCATAGCCTGACGGAGATGTTGTGGACCCCATAGCCTGACGGAGATGTTGTGGACCGTATAGCCTGACGGAGATGTTGTGGACCGTATAGCCTGACGGAGATGTTGTGGACCGTATAGCCTGACGGAGATGTTGTGGACCCCATAGCCTGACGGAGATGTTGTGGACCCCATAGCCTGACGGAGATGTTGTGGACCCCATAGCCTGACGGAGATGTTGTGGACCGTATAGCCTGACGGAGATGTTGTGGACCGTATAGCCTGACGGAGATGTTGTGGACCGTATAGCCTGACGGAGATGTTGTGGACCGTATAGCCTGACGGAGATGTTGTGGACCGTATAGCCTGACGGAGATGTTGTGGACCGTATAGCCTGACGGAGATGTTGTGGACCGTATAGCCTGACGGAGATGTTGTGGACCGTATAGCCTGACGGAGATGTTGTGGACCGTATAGCCTGACGGAGATGTTGTGGACCCCATAGCCTGACGGAGATGTTGTGGACCCCATAGCCTGACGGAGATGTTGTGGACCCCATAGCCTGACGGAGATGTTGTGGACCGTATAGCCTGACGGAGATGTTGTGGACCGTATAGCCTGACGGAGATGTTGTGGACCGTATAGCCGACGGAGATGTTGTGGACCCCATAGCCTGACGGAGATGTTGTGGACCCCATAGCCTGACGGAGATGTTGTGGACCCCATAGCCTGACGGAGATGTTGCTTGATACCGGAAGCTAGGTCGTAAGCTCTTGCTTGATACCGGAAGCTAGGTCGTAAGGTGTTGCTTGATACTGGAAACAACCTTCCAATGCCTCCTCTACCTGGCCTGTGAAAACCTTCCAATGCCTCCTCTACCTGGCCTGTTAAAACCTTCCAATGCCTCCTCTACCTGGCCTGTTAAAACCTTCCAATGCCTCCTCTACCTGGCCTGTTAAAACCTTCCAATGCCTCCTCTACCTGGCCTGTTAAAACCTTCCAATGCCTCCTCTACCTGGCCTGTGAAAACCTTCCAATGCCTCCTCTACCTGGCCTGTTAAAACCTTCCAATGCCTCCTCTACCTGGCCTGGTAAAACCTTCCAATGCCTCCTCTACCTGGCCTGGTAAAACCTTCCAATGCAATTACGAAGCCAGATTAATTCATTGCTATGGCTAATTTACTACCAGGAGTACTAATCAAATACCGACATAGGGAATGATGTTATTACCCAGGGTGCACATCTCATGACTTTGCTGCTCTCTTTTCACATAAGGTGTCGTTAACAAAGTTGTTAGTGTTGATTACATTTTGTAATGGTTTGTCTTTAACAAAATAAATCATAAACCCTCTTTTATTTAACAAGTTGAATATGCATATTGTTATTCTAAGTTGTGTATTATTGATGTACTCCTTCTGTGGGAATCAATCCATTACTCACCTCAAACAACATTATTGCTGCACAGTTGTGACTCAATAAGACCCGCTGTGGTTTCCACAGTTAGACTAGCCTGGAATCCAAGCTGATATACTCTGTTTCACCAGCAGATCAGTTTGGATTCCAGGCTGTTAAACATTAGCCCCTTGAAACTATCCTGTCCACTTTTACCTTGCTCCAGATTCCACCCTATAGAACTCTATTCAACATGTAGAAGGGGAATTCTCCCTCCTTTTACCGTGCTCCAGATTCAGCCCTATGGATGATGCCTCTCATGCTCTAGATTTTCCAGAACTGTATGGGACGATGCCACTACTCTCTCATCTTGCTTGTCAGACTTCTGGCCCTCCACCCATGAGACATGGTGTCTGTGGGAAGACTAGCCCAGTCTACTCTCTCTAGTCTTCTGGCCCTCCACCCATGAGACATGGTGTCTGTGGGAAGACTAGCCCAGTCTACTCTCTCTAGTCTTCTGGCCCTCCACCCATGACACATGGTGTCTGTGGGAAGACTAGCCCAGTCTACTCTCTCTAGTCTTCTGGCCCTCCACCCATGAGACATGGTCTCTGTGGGAAGACTAGCCCAGTCTACTCTCTCTAGTCTTCTGGCCCTCCACCCATGACACATGGTGTCTGTGGGAAGACTAGCCCAGTCTACTCTCTCTAGTCTTCTGGCCCTCCACCCATGAGACATGGTGTCTGTGGGAAGACTAGCCCAGTCTACTCTCTCTCCAAGAGATTGAGGAAATATTGCTGTTTCTGTTCACTATGCAGCTATTCTCCTGTCTCTGTCTGTCTGAGGAAAGCCCCCACATTAATGCAGGCCCACATGTCTGATGTGTCTGCTGCTCCTGTTTCTGAAGACTGTTCACTAGCTCGTCTCCCAGTCCTGCGTAGGCTTTATCAGAGGCACGGCAGAAAGCAGACTGGACTTACATAATAAACACGTGACCTTGTCTGTGTGTCTACGAGACGTCGTACTGATCCCAGACATACGCGTCTGTGAGGCAGACGAGACGCTTCACTTTATCTCTTGTCTCATTATCTCTGTCTCTTCTCATTATCTCTGTCTCTTGTCTCATTATCTCTGTCTCTTCTCAATATCGCTGTCTCGTCTCATTATCTCTGTCTCTTGTCATTATCTCTTACTGTTCTCAATATCTCTCTTTTGTCTCATTATCTCTGTCTCTTCTCATTATCTCTTACTCTTCTCAATATCTGTGTCTTGTCTCATCTGTCTTGTCTCATTATCTCTCTCTCTTGTTTCAATATCTCTCTGTCTCCATGTATCAGATTGATCTATGACTCTTGTCTCAGTCCAAAGGTTGATCGCAGCCTTGAATTCTATCTGTGAGGCTCTGACTTTTCCATTCTGCCAGAATCCATAGTGTGACGACTAGCCCTGTTTTACTATGCTAATCCCACCCTGCTGGTGTGTTGGATTGTACTGTGCTGATGTGATACGGACCTTCATTGAACTTTTCTTTCTTGCAACAAGCACATCTTGGCATCTTAAATTGAGGCTTAAAATTAGTGTTAACTTGCTGAGTCAATGACATTAACATTTCAATATAATGATCTTAGAATTCCTATGATGATGTTAATGAGCAGATATACCTTGTTGTGGTAGAGAATAGAGTGCCGTTTGGGAGTCGGTCTGAGTAGTGTGTGGAAGTAAGTCATTAGTTAATGAAATAACTTATGACCCAGATCTCTGACTGCACATGAACTGTAGATGCAGTATGACAGGAAACAGCATAGTTAGGACTGGGAACTACACACGGCGTAGTTCGGACTGGGAACTACACACGGCGTAGTTCGGACTGGGAACTACACACGGCGTAGTTAGGACTGGGAACTACACACGGCGTAGTTAGGACTGGGAACGTCACACGGCGTAGTTAGGACTGGGAACTACACACGGCGTAGTTCGGACTGGGAACTACACACGGCGTAGTTAGGACTGGGAACTACACACGGCGTAGTTCGGACTGGGAACTACACACGGCGTAGTTAGGACTGGGAACTACACACGGCGTAGTTAGGACTGGGAACTACACACGGCGTAGTTAGGACTGGGAACGTCACACGGCGTAGTTAGGACTGGGAACTACACACGGCGTAGTTAGGACTGGGAACTACACACGGCGTAGTTAGGACTGGGAACTACACACGGCGTAGGAGGAGCAAAGTTAGGCCTGTGAAGTTTGTTTTTATAAGATCAGGGAATCTGAACACGGTAGCTTGTTGGAGAAGAGAACATAGAGAAGTCAGGGCTGGAATTTAGTATAGCTTTAAGATTCTAGTTTCCAGAGTCCGTCGTCCCACTTTTTGATTGCTGAAGTCAGCCAGGTGTATCAGTCAGTAAGTGAGTTGGAGAATTAGCTGCAGATTGACAGGGTTTAAAAAACACTTCTACCCATCTCATCAGAGACCATGGAGCAGCTCAGACTCTCTCTGCAGGTACAAACTATCAGTTACTGTTTTGGCACTGTCACCAAACACGGAGTCTGCTTCCCAAATGGCCTGGAGTGCACTATATAGGGACTATGGTGCCATCAGCTGGACATAGTCCATCTGTAAACAGCACACCCCATCTACCTACCTACCTCATCCCCATACTGTTTTTATTTACTGTTCTGCTCTTTTGCACATTGGTATCACTACTTACACATCACCTGCTCATCTATCACTCCAGTGTTAATCTGATCAATTGTAATTACTTCGCTACTACGGCCTATTTATTGCCTTACCTCCTCACGCCATTTGCACACACTGTATATAGACTTCCTTTAATTCTATTGTGTTATTGACTGTACGCTTGTTTATCCCATGTGTAACTCTGTGTTGTTGTTTGTGTCGCACTGCTTTGCTTTATCTTGATCAGGTCACAGTTGTAAATGACAACTTGTTCTCAACTTACCTACCTGGTTAAATGAAGGTGAAATAAAAATAAAATGAATAAAATTTTTAGGACTGATCCGGAGACATTACTGTGTGAAAAGCTGTGAAGAACCAGGTAGTGTCTGCCTGCTGTCTCTACCCCCTGTGCTTTAGCATTAAGACAATGACTCAGGCTTTACATTACAGAACATACAGTAACTAAAGGAAGTGGGTGACTCAGGCTTTACATTGCAGAACATACAGTAACTAAAGGAAGTGGGTGACTCAGGCTTTACATTGCAGAACATACAGTAACTAAAGGAAGTGGGTGACTCAGGCTTTACATTGCAGAACATACAGTAACTAAAGGAAGTGGATGACTCAGGCTTTACATTGCAGAACATACAGTAACTAAAGGAAGTGGATGACTCAGGCTTTACATTGCAGAACATACAGTAACTAAAGGAAGTGGATGACTCAGGCTTTACATTGCAGAACATACAGTAACTAAAGGAAGTGTATTTATTGGACACAGTGGCTGCTTCCCAAATGGCACCCTCCTCCCCTATTACTGTGTACACTACACTTGATCAGAGCCCTATAGGGCCCTAGTCAGAAGTAGTGCACTATATAGGGAATAGGGTGCCGTTTGGGTCCAGTGTGTAGCTCAGTTGGTAGAGCATGGCACTTGCAACGACAGGGTTGTGGGTTTGATTCCCACCGGGGACCAGTATGAATATGTATGACTCACTACTGTAAGTCTCTGGATAAGAGGGTCTGCTAAATGACTCACTACTGTAAGTCTCTCTGGATAAGAGGGTCTGCTAAATGACTCTCTACTGTAAGTCTCTCTGGATAAGAGGGTCTGCTAAATGACTCATTACTGTAAGTCTCTCTGGATAAGAGGGTCTACTAAATGACTCACTACTGTAAGTCTCTCTGGATAAGAGAGTCTGCTAAATGACTCCCTACTGTAAGTCTCTCTGGATAAGAGAGTCTACTAAATGACTCACTACTGTAAGTCTCTCTGGATAAGAGGGTCTGCTAAATGACTCACTACTTACTGTAAGTCACTCTGGATAAGCAGGTCTGCTAAATGACTAATATGTAAATATATATACCGTATATGAGGTGTTTGGAAATAGCCACGGGATGTTTTTTTTGGTTTGCTAATTTAGTAGCTACTTAGCTATCTAGCTAAGTGGTTAGCTTTTTCAGAAATCAAGCATTCGCTTAGTAACAGCACAGAATTCCCTCCTTGATCAAGAATCTTGTCTAATATTTGTTTTGTACGTGCAGCAAACTGAGTAGCATTTTTTTTTACTTGTATAACTTTGAGCTGGGATGTCTGTCCTGCAAATACTGTAGTTTAGGTCAGAGACTGTATAGTCGCTCTGGATAAGAGCGTCTGCTAAATGACAAAAATGTAAAAATGTATAAAATGTTCGCAATGCGCTCGTTAGCATTTAGTTAGCATTCTCTATGGGATTTTAACATGTTAGCATTTAGTTAGCATTCTCTGGGATTTTAGCATTTAGCATTCTCTATGGGATTTTAACATGTTAGCATTCTCTATGGGATTTTAACATGTTAGCATTCTCTATGGGATTTTAACATGTTACCATTTAGTTAGCATTCTCTGGGATTTTAACATGTTAGCATTTCGTTAGCATTCTCTATGGGATTTTAACATGTTAGCATTTAGTTAGCATTCTCTATGGGATTTTAACATGTTAGCATTGCTAACCTTCTGATTCCAGAGGCTCTGGGGTTCTAAAATAGCGCCCTTTGTGTTCAGTGCCGGTATTACTGTATATCCCGGTATGTCACAAGGTCAGTATGAAGGTATGATAATCTGGATACCCGGCCAAGCCTAGTCTGAACTCAGTAGTTGGGGACTTGGCGCTTGAACCCTGTCTGTGTTGGGCGAGGCCCTGCCAAGTGTCTTAGGAGTTTTGGCATCTCTGTGAGGACTTCAGTGGCTTTCTTCTCCTCCTCCCCCACCTCCCCCCCCCCCCCCCGTCTTCCACCTGTTACTCCTCCACCTCTTTACCTTCCTCCTCCACCTCTTTACCCTCCTCCTCCACCTCTTAATCCTCATCCTCCTCTTCTCCTCCTCCACCACCTCTTCCCCTCCTCCTCCACCACCTCTTCCTCTCCTCCTCCACCACCTCTTCTCCTCCTCCACCACCTCTTCCCCTCCTCCTCCACCACCTCTTCCTCTCCTCCTCCACCACCTCTTCTCCTCCTCCACCACCTCTTCCCCTCCTCCTCCACCACCACCTCTTCTCCTCCTCCTCCACCACCTCTTCCCCTCCTCCTCCACCTCTATCTTCCTCCACCTGTTCCCCTCCCCCTCCAACTCCTCCTCCTCCTCCACCTCTTTCTCCTGTTCCCCTCCGCCTCCTCCTCCCCCTCCACCTCTTTATCCTCCTCCACCTCTATCCTCCTCTTCCTTCTGACTTTTCTGTTGTCCATTTTGTTTTGTTGATCAGTTCACCTCTCTACTCCATCCTACCCTCTGTCCTACCCTCTGGCCCCTGTCTCTGCTCCGTCCTACCCTCTGGCCCCTGTCTCTGCTCCGTCCTACCCTCTGGACCCTGTATATGCTCCGTCCTACCCTCTGGACCCTGTCTCTGCTCCGTCCTACCCTCTGGACCCTGTATATGCTCCGTCCTACCCTCTGGCCCCTGTCTCTGCTCCATCCGACCCTCTGGCCCCTGTCTCTGCTCCGTCCTACCCTCTGGCCCCTGTCTCTGCTCCGTCCTACCCTCTGGCCCCTGTCTCTGCTCCGTCCTACCACTCTGGCACCCTGTCTCTGCTCCGTCCTACCCTCTGGCCCCTGTCTCTGCTCCGTCCTACCCTCTGGCCCCTGTCTCTGCTCCGTCCTACCCTCTGGCCCCTGTCTCTGCTCCGTCCTACCCTCTGGCCCCTGTCTCTGCTCCGTCCTACCCTCTGGCCCCTGTCTCTGCTCCGTCCTACCCTCTGGCCCCTGTCTCTGCTCCGTCCTACCATCTGGCCCCTGTCTCTGCTCCGTCCTACCATCTGGCCCCTGTCTCTGCTCCGTCCTACCCTCTGGCCCCTGTCTCTGCTCCGTCCTACCCTCTGGCCCCTGTCTCTGCTCCGTCCTACCCTCTGGCCCCTGTCTCTGCTCCGTCCTACCCTCTGGCCCCTGTCTCTGCTCCGTCCTACCCTCTGGCCCCTGTCTCTGCTCCGTCCTACCCTCTGGCCCCTGTCTCTGCTCCGTCCTACCCTCTGGCCCCTGTCTCTGCTCCGTCCTACCCTCTGGCCCCTGTCTCTGCTCCGTCCTACCCTCTGGCCCTGTCTCTGCTCCGTCCTACCTCTGGCCCTGTCTCTGCTCCGTCCTACCCTCTGGCCCCTGTCTCTGCTCCGTCCTACCCTCTGGCCCCTGTCTCTGCTCCGTCCTACCCTCTGGCCCCTGTCTCTGCTCCGTCCTACCCTCTGGCCCCTGTCTCTGCTCCGTCCTACCCTCTGGCCCCTGTCTCTGCTCCGTCCTACCCTCTGGCCCCTGTCTCTGCTCAGTCCTACCCTCTGGCCCCTGTCTCTGCTCCATCCTACCCTCTGGCCCCTGTCTCTGCTCCGTCCTACCCTCTGGCACCTGTCTCTGCTCCGTCCTACCCTCTGGCACCTGTCTCTGCTCCGTCCTACCCTCTGGCACCTGTCTCTGCTCCGTCCTACCCTCTGGCACCTGTCTCTGCTCCGTCCTACCCTCTGGCACCTGTCTCTGCTCCGTCCTAGCCTCTGGCCCCTGTCTCTGCTCCGTCCTACCCTCTGGCACCTGTCTCTGCTCCGTCCTACCCTCTGGCACCTGTCTCTGCTCCGTCCTACCCTCTGGCCCCTGTCTCTGCTCCGTTCTACCCTCTGGCACCTGTCTCTGCTCCGTCCTACCCTCTGGCCCCTGTCTCTGCTCCGTCCTACCCTCTGGCCCCTGTCTCTGCTCCGTCCTACCCTCTGGACCCTGTCTCTGCTCCGTCCTACCCTCTGGCACCTGTCTCTGCTCCGTCCTACCCTCTGGCACCTGTCTCTGCTCCGTCCTACCCTCTGGCACCTGTCTCTGCTCCGTCCTACCCTCTGGCACCTGTCTCTGCTCCGTCCTACCCTCTGGCCCCTGTCTCTGCTCCGTCCTAGCCTCTGGCCCCTGTCTCTGCTCCGTCCTACCCTCTGGCACCTGTCTCTGCTCCGTCCTACCCTCTGGCACCTGTCTCTGCTCCGTCCTACCCTCTGGCCCCTGTCTCTGCTCCGTTCTACCCTCTGGCACCTGTCTCTGCTCCGTCCTACCCTCTGGCCCCTGTCTCTGCTCCGTCCTACCCTCTGGCCCCTGTCTCTGCTCCGTCCTACCCTCTGGCCCCTGTCTCTGCTCCGTCCTACCCTCTGGCCCCTGTCTCTGCTCCGTCCTACCCTCTGGCACCTGTCTCTGCTCCGTCCTACCCTCTGGCCCCTGTCTCTGCTCCGTCCTACCCTCTGGCCCCTGTCTCTGCTCCGTCCTACCCTCTGGCCCCTGTCTCTGCTCCGTCCTACCCTCTGGCCCCTTTCTCTGCTCCGTCCTACCCTCTGGCACCTGTCGCTGCTCCGTCCTACCCTCTGGCACCTGTCGCTGCTCCGTCCTACCCTCTGGCACCTGTCGCTGCTCCGTCCTACCCTCTGGCACCTGTCGCTGCTCCGTCCTACCCTCTGGCACCTGTCGCTGCTCCGTCCTACCCTCTGGCACCTGTCGCTGCTCCGTCCTACCCTATGGCACCTGTCGCTGCTCCGTCCTACCCTCTGGCACCTGTCTCTATGCTACGCTGTCAGTGCAGTAATGGGCTGTTGGAGCTGATAGAGTTGAAGACTATTTTCTCTTTCAGTTGATCAGATCTTTTCTCTTCCCAGCCTGACCCCTGCGGTGGTGCTTTTGACAAGTGGAAAATGACCTCTCATTGTTGAAACCCAGTCACAGTGAGGTATCTGGTAGGGAATTCTCTCACTCTCTCCCTCTTCGGTCAAACCAGGTGTAAAACAATTATCACAGCTTCTGTTCTGTGTCTGTGACTGAGCTTCTTTTCCACCAATAAGGTGGAATGATTTTGTGTTGATAATTAGATCAGTGTGCATGCTGAGACTAACACATCTGTAGCTGTTTTGGTACTCTACTGTGATAGGCCTAGCTTACTCAATTATAGTGACACCTTACCGGACTCTACGCAGACGCTGGAGAAAGGCTATTGGCTTCGTGAGGCCACAGCTGAGTTTTACTGTCTTTTGGTTGTGTGTTTCTGTGGGGGGGAGCAGAGCGTTATGAAAGTTATCGAGGGGTATTAGATGGTTGTGTGTTTCTGTGGGGTGGAGCAGAGCGTTATGAAAGTTATCGAGGGGTATTAGATGGTTGTGTGTTTTTGTGGGGTGGAGCAGAGCGTTGTGAAAGTTATCGAGGGGTATTAGATGGTTGTGTGTTTCTGTGGGGGGGAGCAGAGCGTTGTGAAAGTTATCGAGGGGTATTAGATGGTTGTGTGTTTCTGTGGGGGGGAGCAGAGCGTTATGAAAGTTATCGAGGGGTATTAGATGGTTGTGTGTTTCTGTGGGGGGGAGCAGAGCGTTATGAAAGTTATCGAGGGGTGTTAGATGGTTGTGTGTTTCTGTGGGGTGGAGCAGAGCGTTGTGAAAGTTATCGAGGGGTATTAGATGGTTGTGTGTTTCTGTGGGGGGGAGCAGAGCGTTATGAAAGTTATCGAGGGGTATTAGATGGTTGTGTGTTTCTATGGGGTGGAGCAGAGCGTTGTGAAAGTTATCGAGGGGTATTAGACATTGTGTGTGTGTTTGTGAGCGAGTGAGTTAGAGAGGGTTAGAGCTGGGGTTATTTAAGGGAGTTTGGTCCGTGTTATGTTGGTGAGAAAGCGTTGTGCTGTGATGGTTAGAGCTGGGGTTAAGGGAGTTTGGTCCGTGTTATGTTGGTGAGAAAGCGTTGTGCTGTGATGGTTAAAGCTGGGGTTATTTAAGGGAGTTTGGTCCGTGTTATGTTGGTGAGAAAGCGTTGTGCTGTGATGGTTAAAGCTGGGGTTATTTAAGGGAGTTTGGTCCGTGTTATGTTGGTGAGAAAGCGTTGTGCTGTGATGGTTAAAGCTGGGGTTATTTAAGGGAGTTTGGTCCGTGTTATGTTGGTGAGAAAGCGTTGTGCTGTGATGGTTAAAGCTGGGGTTATTTAAGGGAGTTTGGTCCGTGGTATGTTGGTGAGAAAGCGTTGTGCTGTGATGGTTAGAGCTGGAGTTATTCATGGTACCTGTTCCCCCCTAAGCCCTGTGCTGCAGCAGAAGGCCTGCTCCGACTCTACTCCCCCAGGCAGCTGTTACCCTCTTTATCCTAATAACACTGGACACATCCCTGAAGGAGACCTCGGCACACACACAGTTAGCTCCTCAGCATGGCTCGGCAGGCTCCCTGCTGACTTTCTAACTGTGTGTTCCTGCTTCCACAGCTGACCAGTGTGATCCGTGTTGTGTCCTAAGTGTTCACGTTACTCTGTAATTACTCCTGAGCACTTTATCTGCATTCTGTTTGCTCTGGTTTGGTGTCAGATGGGATACGATCTTGTAACACGCCATTCACGGCACTACTGACTGCTGCAGTGGAGTCTCTTTCTCTGTCTCTGTCTCTCTCTGTCTCTGTCTCTCTCTCGCTCTCTCTCTCTCTCTCTCTCTTGCTCCCTCAATGGGCCCCTTTCACACAGAAACACAGTGATCTGCTGTGACTGCTCCCAGGAGGAGGCTCTTCCCTGGGACTCCCTCTCCTCCCCCTGTCTGGGGCTTCCACACTGCAGCCCTCTGGGACCTATTCTCCTCAGCCCTACTATTATTACTATACAGAACATTATTACATAATGGACACTATCACTCCTCACCTCTACTATTATTACTATACAGAACATTATTACATTATGGACACTATCACTCCTCACCTCTACTATTATTACTATACAGAACATTATTACATTATGGACACTATCACTCCTCACCTCTACTATTATTACTATACAGAACATTATTACATTATGGACACTATCACTCCTCACCTCTGCTATTATTACTATACAGAACATTATTACATTATGGACACTATCACTCCTCACCTCTGCTATTATTACTATACAGAACATTATTACATTATGGACACTATCACTCCTCAGCCCTACTATTATTACTATACAGAACATTATTACATAATGGACACTATCACTCCTCACCTCTACTATTATTACTATACAGAACATTATTACATTATGGACACTATCACTCCTCACCTCTGCTATTATTACTATACAGAACATTATTACATTATGGACACTATCACTCCTCACCTCTGCTATTATTACTATACAGAACATTATTACATAATGGACACTATCACTCCTCACCTCTACTATTATTTCTATATAGGACATAATGGACACTATCACTCCTCAGCCCTACTATTATTACTATACAGGACATTATTACATAATGGACATTATTACATAATAGACACTATCACTCCTCAGCCCTACTATTATTACTATACAGGACATTATTACATAATGGACACTATCACTCCTCACCTCTACTATTATTACATAATGGACATTATTACATTATGGACACTATCACTCCTCACCTCTACTATTATTACTATACAGAACATTATTACATTATGGACACTATCACTCCTCACCTCTACTATTATTACTATACAGAACATTATTACATAATGGACACTATCACTCCTCACCTCTACTATTATTACTATACAGAACATTATTACATAATGGACACTACTACTGAGCCTGTTAGCAAATGTTGCTGTGTCTGTTTCCTGGTTAGAAGGAAGTAATTTCCATTCCAGTTAGGAACCTTCTGGTCCTTTTACATCGTCTTGGTGTTGACGGACTGACTGACGTCTGGATCTGAATGAGGATTCCACTGTGTTGTCAACACATTGATTACTATGGTTGTCAGTCACATCGTTGGCCCACTTGACCAAAACCTTTCCGTTGTGAAACGAGATGGAGATTGACACTAAGTTGCACGTGTCGCTAGTAGAGGTGAGGAGTGATAGTGTCCATTATGTAATAATGTCCATTATGTAATAATAGTAGGGCTGCTGTGGTCATGATATTTTGTCAACCGGTAACTCATGCAAGTGACAACAGTCTCACGGTAATTGACCTTTAATTAACATAGACACGTTTTAGCGTCTCCAGACCTACATGTTTACCAGCTGCTGATGCCTTAGTAACATCTACATCCACTTAATATACATCACAATAAACCCCTTAGTTATCTGTTAGACTCTATTATATGAAGGGGTTCATTTGGCGTGGTTGACCTGGATGGGGTTCATGATGAAGGGGTTCATGATGAAGGGGTTCATGATGAAGGGGTTCATGATGATTGGGGTTCACGATGATTGGGGTTCACGATGATTGGGGTTCACGATGAAGGGGTTCACGATGAAGGGGTTCAGTGTGATGGGGTTCATGGTGATGGGGTTCATTTGGCATGGTTGACCTGGATGGGGTTCATGATGAGGGGGTTTTTACTGTCCCCTGTAGGTTCCTTCTGTTAGTTTAGTTTTTACTGTCCCCTGTAGGTTCCTTCTGTTAGTTTAGTTTTTACTGTCCCCTGTAGGTTCCTTCTGTTAGTTTAGTTTTTACTCCCCCCTGTAGGGTCCTTCTGTTAGTTTAGTTTTTACTGTCCCCTGTAGGTTCCTTCTGTTAGTTTAGTTTTTACTCCCCCCTGTAGGGTCCTTCTGTTAGTTTAGTTTTTACTGTCCCCTGTAGGGTCCTTCTGTTAGTTTAGTTTTTACTCCCCCCTGTAGGGTCCTTCTGTTAGTTTAGTTTTTACTGTCCCCTGTAGGGTCCTTCTGTTAGTTTAGTTTTTACTGTCCCCTGTAGGTTCCTTCTGTTAGTTTAGTTTTTACTCCCCCCTGTAGGGTCCTTCTGTTAGTTTAGTATTTACTGTCCCCTGTAGGGTCCTTCTGTTAGTTTAGTTTTTACTGTCCCCTGTAGGTTCCTTCTGTTAGTTTAGTTTTTACTCCCCCCTGTAGGGTCCTTCTGTTAGTTTAGTTTTTACTGTCCCCTGTAGGTTCCTTCTGTTAGTTTAGTTTTTACTGTCCCCTGTAGGGTCCTTCTGTTAGTTTAGTTTTTACTCCCCCCTGTAGGGTCCTTCTGTTAGTTTAGTATTTACTGTCCCCTGTAGGGTCCTTCTGTTAGTTTAGTTTTTACTCCCCCCTGTAGGGTCCTTCTGTTAGTTTAGTTTTTACTGTCCCCTGTAGGGTCCTTCTGTTAGTTTAGTTTTTACTGTCCCCTGTAGGGTCCTTCTGTTAGTTTAGTTTTTACTCCCCCCTGTAGGTTCCTTCTGTTAGTTTAGTTTTTACTGTCCCCTGTAGGGTCCTTCTGTTAGTTTAGTATTTACTGTCCCCTGTAGGTTCCTTCTGTTAGTTTAGTTTTTACTCCCCCCTGTAGGGTCCTTCTGTTAGTTTAGTATTTACTGTCCCCTGTAGGGTCCTTCTGTTAGTTTAGTTTTTACTCCCCCCTGTAGGTTCCTTCTGTTAGTTTAGTTTTTACTGTCCCCTGTAGGTTCCTTCTGTTAGTTTAGTTTTTACTCCCCCCTGTAGGGTCCTTCTGTTAGTTTAGTTTTTACTGTCCCCTGTAGGTTCCTTCTGTTAGTTTAGTTTTTACTGTCCCCTGTAGGGTCCTTCTGTTAGTTTAGTTTTTACTCCCCCCTGTAGGGTCCTTCTGTTTCTCACACGCACACTGAACTCGTTTCGCTCAGCCCATTGTTACAGGGTACAGACAGACAGTAGTGATGCATGGGTTGACTCATAACCGGCAGTCCCATGGTTATATCCTGGCAGGATTACAGAGAATTCTACGTTTTTCACAAAGGAAAAATATACAAAACTCATAAAAAATATCTTGCTGAGTTTTGTAAATACAGATCTGAATTGCTTCTCATTGTAATAATACGCTCTCGTTGTCAATAAAATTCCTGCATCCAGGAACTGGCTTTCTATCAGCAAACAGTACTCTGACTGATGTGGAGCCACTTTTCTCTAGTTATTTTAATTTTTTTCAGCTAAAAAACTAGATTAACTTCAAGCAGAACACTAGGAAATATAGCTAGCTACATATGTTTCAATGATCAACATTAGGAAATATAGCTAGCTACATATGTTTCAATGATAAACATTAGGAAATATAGCTAGCTACATTTTGTTTCTATGATAAACATTAGGAAATATAGCTAGCTACATTTTGTTTCTATGATAAACATTAGGAAATATAGCTAGCTACATATGTTTCAATGATAAACATTAGGAAATATAGCTAGCTACATATGTTTCTATGATAAACATTAGGAAATATAGCTAGCTACATATGTTTCTATGATAAAAATTAGGAAATATAGCTAGCTACATATGTTTCTATGATAAACAGAAATACGATGGCCATGCGTCGTTTTTGCAGATTTAAGCATTTCTTTCAGTAAAATGATACATCAAATGTAGACCTCATTTTGATTTGGAAACAGGAGTGGCGAAATAGGATTTCTTTCTGCATCTTGAGAGAATATGAATGTGGAGTTAACACCTCTACAGATGGTATCTATCTCTATCAGCATCATAGAAGCTGATAGTAGTTAACATCTCTTCAGATGGTATCTATCTCTATCAGCATCATAGAAGCTGATAGATACCATCTGTAGAGGTGTTAACTACTATCTCTATCAGCATCATATAAGCTGATAGTAGTTAACACCTCTACAGATGGTATCTATCTCTATCAGCATCATAGAAGCTGATAGTAGTTAACACCTCTACAGATGGTATCTATCTCTATCAGCATCATATAAGCTGATAGTAGTTAACACCTCTACAGATGGTATCTATCTCTATCAGCATCATAGAAGCTGATAGTAGTTAACACCTCTACAGATGGTATCTATCTCTATCAGCATCATAGAAGCTGATAGTAGTTAACACCTCTACAGATGGTATCTACCTCTATCAGCATCATAGAAGCTGATTAGTATTTCAACCATATAAATATGCATCCTGGCCCAACTGAAATCTTATCAGAAACACCTGTCATTCACACAGCTTTCTATGTCCATACAACCGGTCAAACGGATGTCATTTGGACATTTTGCACAGAGAATATATAATCTTTTGTATCTTTTAGTTATTGCATTTTTCTCCCTGTTCTGTGAATGTCTTTGGTCCACGAAAGAAGCAGAGATCACAGAACTTTACCAATGTCAGCTAGATTAAAGCGTTCTTTCTATCGGTTTATGTCATTTTATCCAGGTGAGCAAGGGTTCATTTAGTCTTCTAGGGCAACGAGAAATGACAGAAGAGAAGCTGCATGTATTTAATCGACTAATAAATAAAATGTCAGCAATTTTAGAAGCAGAAACATATCTTAAGCTAAAAGAATCGTGGTTCTGCCATCTCTGACTGTAGCCTACAGGACATTTTCCATATTATCAGGTTATGGTCTGCGGCAGGCCTCACATTATAGTCCGCTGGTTACAGAGGGGTTATTAGACAGCTGCGTGTGAACAAACAGCTGACCCGCGCACCACTAACACAAAGTCTCCCTCTCACTGTGTTCTGGTAGCTTCTCTGGGCTCGCTGCAAGATTGTTCCAGGAAGGGAAATAAAAACAACAACCCTTAGCCCAAAGTGGTACCCTATTCCCTACGTAGTGCACTACCTTGGACCAGGGCCCTATAGGGAAGTAGTGAACTATGTAAGGACTAGGGTGCCATGTTGTTGTTGTGTGGAATGAAACGAGGCAGGCAGTGGAAGGGATTTGATTACATTTCAAGGAACTCTCCTCCTTTATAATATGGAGGTTGCTGATTGATTGATACTGGACTGGTAACAAATCATTTCAGGGCCAGTCAAATGATTCCAGGTCACAAATGCACTGGAGTAATATGATCACATTTTTTGGTTCTAGTCAAGATTCTTCACGAGTGTGGTCTCAGTACTATGATGGGGTCTAAAACCAGACTGAAGTGTTTCCTGTACATTGTTTGTCTTCAGGAAGGCAGTGAGTTGCTGAGCAACAGCTTTTTCTAACATGTTTAAGACGAATGAGAGATTCGATATAGGCAACATTGTTTTACATTTGCTTTCTAATGATCATGATTTTATCCTCAAATAAGTTCATGAATTCATCACTGCTGAAGTGAAGGCCATCCTCACTTGAGGAATGCTGATTTTTCGTTATCTTTGTGACAGTATCAAAACGTATTTTTTTTAATATTGTTTTTATTCTCCTCAATCAGGTTGGAAAAACTAGGCTGATCGAGCAGCTGTGAGGGCTCTTTGATACTGCATGGTACTGTCTTTCCAAGCTAGTCGGAAGACTTCCTGTTTGGTGTAGCGGCCATTTCCTTTCCAGTGTTCTGGATGCTAGCTTCAGGGCTCGGGTATTTTCTGTCTACCAGGGAGCTCATTTCCTGTGACAAATGTTTTGTTTTTAGACGTGCGGGTATTACGCAACCTTACATTTAGATAAATCAGTTAACCACCTAACCAAGGTTTCTACTCTGACATCCTTGGGTAGGTGGAGGGAGTCTGGAAGGCCATCTAGGAATCTTTAGGTTGTCTGAGAATTTATGGCACTGCTTTTTATCCTTGTTTAGGTCTGAGCAGATTATTTGTTGCGATTGCAAATTCATCCCTTCATGCCTATGTCTGCGTCTCAAATGGCACCCTATTCCCTATGCAGTGCACTACTTTTGACCAGGGTCCATAGGTCTCTGGTCAGAAATAGTGAACTATGTAGGGAATAGTGTGCAATGTGGGCTGAGCCTGAGTCTCAGTTCATTGTGTCTGTGCAGCATAAGCTCCTGTAGACGTACGAGGACAAGTTAATTCTGTTAAATATACCTGCCTGGTGGGGTGGAGGGATACCTGTGGTGACAAGGCCCTTTTAATTATGCTGTCATTCACCTTGCTAAAGTAATCCCATCGCCCGGGGCCCCGCATGGCATCCTTCCCCCAGCAGGAGAGGAGAGGTAGAGTCCTCCCCGACCTTGTTGGAAGTGGTGTGTGTGTGTGTGTGTGTGTGGTAGAACATATGCTATGTTGTTAATGTTGTTAGTGTCCAGGGTGTTGATGACTGTGTTTGCAGCAGACATGATATGTGTCGTTCTGTGAGCTTGGCTGCTGCTAATGTTTTAGTATGACGCCCACACAACCATCCTGCCACGCAGGAGACACATGTCCTATTGCCTTTTCCTGTCCTTCAATATCCTCTTCTTCTCTCCCCTCAGCAATCTATAATTACGATGTCCGTGGAGACGAGGAGCTGTCACTACAGATAGGGGACACAGTCCACATACTAGAGACGTATGAAGGTAGGAACACACTAACTGATGACACAGTCCACATACTAGAGACGTATGAAGGTAGGAACACACTAACTGATGACACAGTCCACATACTAGAGACGTATGAAGGTAGGAACACACTAACTGATGACACAGTCCACATACTAGAGACGTATGAAGGTAGGAACACACTAACTGATGACACAGTCCACATACTAGAGACGTATGAAGGTAGGAACACACTAACTGATGACACAGTCCACATACTAGAGACGTATGAAGGTAGGAACACACTAACTGATGACACAGTCCACATACTAGAGACGTATGAAGGTAGGAACACACTAACTGATGACACAGTCCACATACTAGGTGTTGTTTCCTTTGCCGTGTAATATGTCCTGTTGTCTTCACCTCCAGGCTGGTACAGAGGACACAGGCTGAGGAGGAAGTCCAAGAAAGTGAGTTGATATTTTTACATTCAGCGGTGTAGCTTCATCTCAGCTGTTCCCTTCGTCTATTCAGGGGTGTTGGAGTGTCATTCCAACATCTGAAATGACCGGCTGAAATCAAAACAAGTTCAGCTAAGTCTTTGTTAGTCATAATGTTATATACTATGATGTTAATATGGTGTAATGTCGATAACAAATCCAATATTATTTTGTATCAGTGTTTGTGTGTCCTTTCTTTCCACCCTTCTCTTCTGCTATGCAATGGAATCAGGATGTCATTTAACCTCTTGAAATGACCGATCTGAAATCAAAACAAGTTCAGGCTTTCTACCGCCTATCAATCTATTTACTGTGTGTCCTGTTTTTCCCGCCTTCTGTTCCAGGGGATCTTTCCTGCCTGTTACATACACCTCAAGGAGGCCACCGTTGAAGGCAATGGGTCAGTGCTGATTCTGTTAATTTTGTTTCAGGATATTTTTAACACTTTATTGAGACAACATGGAAATCAAATGGGGAGGCAGGCTGGTGGCAGAAATGGAGTGAAAGGTGGTTCCAGGGATTGAACCCTGGTCTCCAGTCGCGACTCGTATAGAAAAGGTGGTTCCAGGGATTGAACCCTGGTCTCCAGTCGGGACTCGTATAGAAAAGTTGGTTCCGGAGATTGAACCCTGGTCTCCAGTCGCGACTCGTATAGAAAAGGTGGTTCCAGGGATTGAACCCTGGTCTCTAGTTGGGACTCGTATAGAAAAGGTGGTTCCGGGGATTGAACCCTGGTCTCCAGTCGGGACTCGTATAGAAAAGGTGGTTCCGGGGATTGAACCCTGGTCTCCAGTCGCGACTCGTATAGAAAAGGTGGTTCCGGCGATTGAACCCTGGTCTCCAGTCGCGACTCGTATAGAAAAGGTGGTTCCAGGGTTTGAACCCTGGTCTCCAGTCGTGACTCGTATAGAAAAGGTGGTTCCAGGGTTTGAACCCTGGTCTCCAGTCGTGACTCGTATAGAAAAGGTGGTTCCAGGGTTTGAACCCTGGTCTCCAGTCGTGACTCGTATAGAAAAGGTGGTTCCAGGGTTTGAACCCTGGTCTCCAGTGGGGACTGATATATGAGACTTGTACTCAGCCATGGCTCTAGTGCTGCTTCCAATGGTATCCTACTGAATTATTTGGGGATTGTGGGCAATTTGAGACGATTGCTTCCACCTTCTACTTGTGTAGTTGTTGTAAACTAGCCCTGGTCCCAGATCTGATCTCGCTAGGCCTGGTCCCAGATCTGATCTCGCTAGGCCTGGTCCCAGATCTGATCTCGCTAGGCCTGGTCCCAGATCTGATCTCGCTAGGCCTGGTCCCAGATCTGATCTCGCTAGGCCTGGTCCCAGATCTGATCTCACCTAGCCTGGTCCCAGATCTGATCTTGCTAGGCCTGGTCCCAGATCTGATCTCACCAGGCCTGGTCCCAGATCTGATCTTGCTAGCCCTGGTCCCAGATCTGATCTCGCTAGGCCTGGTCCCAGATCTGATCTCGCTAGGCCTGGTCCCAGATCTGATCTCGCCTAGCCCTGGTCCCAGATCTGATCTCGCTAGGCCTGGTCCCAGATCTGATCTCGCCAGGCCTGGTCCCAGATCTGATCTCGCTAGCCCTGGTCCCAGATCTGATCTCGCTAGCCCTGGTCCCAGATCTGATCTCACCTAGCCTGGTCCCAGATCTGATCTCACCTAGCCTGGTCCCAGATCTGATCTCACTAGCCCTGGTCCCAGATCTGTTTGTTCTTTTGCCTACTCCAGTGTTTCCCAAACTCGGTCCTGGGGCCCCTAAGGGGGGGAACGTTTGTTTTTTGTCCTAGTACTACACAGCTGATTCAAATAACAAACTTATCATTTAGCGTTGACTAATTGAATCGGCGGTGTAGTGCTAGGGCAAAAAACTAAATGCGCACCCCTCAGGGTCCCCAGGACCGAGTTTGGGAAACACTGAGCTACTCCCATTGTCATGCCATGTCAATTCAAGAGGACAGAAACAGATCTGGTTCCAGCCTAGTGAGATCAGATCTGGGACCAGGATACTGGAATATGAGTAATTGCTAGGTTGTGGAGTATTTGGTTGTGGTGTGACGTAGTGATACGTGACCCTTCCTCACTGGTTTGCACGGCTTCTTTGAAGGCATCACAGCACAAATCAGCAATCAGATCACGACCCATTAGTATTTCATTTTCATAAGAACAACCTACATCTGGAAAAACCTTTTAAGCTGTGACGTAATCAACTGAAGGAAGTAGTTTCAAAGTAGTTTTGTCGAGGATATTTTTGTCAGAAATAAATGTCACATTTTGTTTTAAAAGGCCATAGTAGTCAGTATACAGTGTGAGACTAATTAGAATTCCAATTAAAACCAGTCGGAATCCAGCTTTTATGCCAGTAAACTCAAGGATCAATAGATGTCTGTAATGTGAAATATTGATTTAAAAAAAAAGATTACACTGTATAACATATAGGTTACAGCTTCTAGAGGGACAGTAGAGTACTCTGTATAATATATAGGTTACAGCTTCTAGAGGGACAGTAGAGTACTCTGTATAATATATAGGTTACAGCTTCTAGAGGGACAGTAGAGTACTCTGTATAATATATAGGTTACAGCTTCTAGAGGGACAGTAGAGTACTCTGTATAATATATAGGTTACAGCTTCTAGAGGGACAGTAGAGTACTCTGTATAATATATAGGTTACAGCTTCTAGAGGGACAGTAGAGTACTCTGTATAATATATAGGTTACAGCTTCTAGAGGGACAGTAGAGTACTCTGTATAATATATAGGTTACAGCTTCTAGAGGGACAGTAGAGTACTCTGTATAACATATAGGTTACAGCTTCTAGAGGGACAGTACTCTGTTTTAACATATAGGTTACAGCTTCTAGAGGGACAGTACTCTGTATAACATATAGGTTACAGCTTCTAGAGGGACAGTACTCTGTTTAACATATAGGTTACAGCTTCTAGAGGGACAGTAGAGTACTCTGTATAACATATAGGTTACAGCTTCTAGAGGGACAGTACTCTGTATAACATATAGGTTACAGCTTCTAGAGGGACAGTAGAGTACTCTGTATAACATATAGGTTACAGCTTCTAGAGGGACAGTAGAGTACTCTGTATAACATATAGGTTACAGCTTCTAGAGGTACAGTAGAGTACTCTGTATAACATATAGGTTACAGCTTCTAGAGGGACAATAGTTTTTTAGTCATGTTTTCTTATTTCTCTCATCTAATGCCTCATGTCGTCATCCCATCCCGCTCTTATTTAAAATGATGGATGGATGGATGGATGAAAGGGGAGGTGACTGTCTGCATCCACAGACTGTGTTTCCCATCCCTTGATCTCTCCCTCCCTTCTCTCGATGGATGGATGAATGGAGAGAGGGATGACTGTCTAGATCCACTCATGTGTAACCCATCCCTGTAGTCTTTGACTGTTATCATATGTAACCCATCCCTGGTTGTTGTCATGTGTAACCCATCCCTGGCTGTTGTTGTTATCATATGTAACCCATCACTGGCTGTTATCATGTGTAACCCATCCCTGGCTGTTATCGTGTTTAACCCATCCCTGGCTGTTATCGTGTGTAACCCATCCCTGGCTGTTATCGTGTGTAACCCATCCCTGGCTGTTATCGTGTGTAACCCATCCCTGGCTGTTGTCATCTGTAACCCATCCCTGGCTGTTGTCATCTGTAACTCATCATTGGCTGTTGTTGTCATGTGTAACCCATCATTGGCTGTTGTTGTCATGTGTAACCCATCCCTGGCTGTTGTCGTGTGTAACCCATCCCTGGCTGTTGTCGTGTGTAACCCATCCCTGGCTGTTGTCGTGTGTAACCCATCCCTGGCTGTTGTCGTGTGTAACCCATCCCTGGCTGTTATCATGTGTAACCCATCCCTGGCTGTTGTCGTGTGTAACCCATCCCTGGCTGTTATCGTGTGTAACCCATCCCTGGCTGTTGTCATCTGTAACTCATCATTGGCTGTTGTTGTCATGTGTAACCCATCATTGGCTGTTGTTGTCATGTGTAACCCATCCCTGGCTGTTGTCGTGTGTAACCCATCCCTGGCTGTTGTCGTGTGTAACCCATCCCTGGCTGTTGTCGTGTGTAACCCATCCCTGGCTGTTGTCGTGTGTAACCCATCCCTGGCTGTTATCATGTGTAACCCATCCCTGGCTGTTGTCGTGTGTAACCCATCCCTGGCTGTTATCGTGTGTAACCCATCCCTGGCTGTTGTCGTGTGTAACCCATCCCTGGCTGTTATCGTGTGTAACCCATCCCTGGCTGTTGTCGTGTGTAATTAGAATGAGGAATTGACTCAACAGTTAAGAGTAACACATTATTGTAGTTGCTGCGTTCAGAAGGCCTCTACTGGATCACATTAAAAACCATCCCACTCTGTGATGCTTTATGTTTCAATGTGTTTTAACAAGCAGCAGAGGGTCAGAGAAAACGGATGTGTTTCGGGTGACAGCCTTAGTCAGTGGGTGGATTACACATGACAATCTGTCTGTATTTTCAGGCACAAGGAGACGGTGATTCCCAACGAGCTGCCTCTGGTCCAGGAGGTCACCACCACTCTGCGGGAGTGGGCTTCCATATGGAGAGACCTCTACGTGGTGAGTAGAGTGAGTCACGTATCTACACGCCGTATCTACACGCCTAATCTCTCTCTTCTGAAGTTACCTCATTGTCCCCATGAGCAGTGTGTGGGTTTGTCTCTTGTCCCCATGAGCAGTGTGTGGGTTTGTCTCTTGTCCCCATGAGCAGTGTGTGGGTTTGTCTCTTGTCTGTGGTTGTCCACATGAACAATCTCATTGTCCACATGAACCTGCAACCACATCACTCAGATGTGCCTTGTCGAATGTTGGATGGTAAACACTAAACGAAAGTGACTTCCTTATCGTCTCTGTCATTGAGTGTTGGGACAGATTCTACATGAGGTGTGTGTGGTTGTGTGTGTGCTGGTGTTACAGGGGGACAGGCGTGAGATGTTTAACTCCGTCAGGGACATGATCTATGACCTGATCGAGTGGCGATCTCAGATCCTGTCAGGGACGCTCCCGCAAGACGAGCTGACTGAGCTTAAACAGAGAGTCACCTCTAAGATCGACTACGGGAACAAGTAAGGAACTGCTGTCTCTCTGTCTTTGTCTCTGTCTCTCAATTAAGTACCTTATGAAAGAGACATTTCTCAAGCAGTGATTTTACTAGGACTGTCTGGTAGCGGTCTGAGTGGGGAGGGGAAAACTAGCTGTTATTGGCAGAGAGGTTTGGAACGATCTTTCTTATTGGTCTATTAACTAACTAGTTAGTGATGTCACCAGGCAGGCCAAACCTCCATCCCACCACAACAGGCTGACATGTCAGGCGGTCTGTCCAAACAGCTCCTACAATAAAAGGGCATTATTATAATTTTCCCAGCATTATTCCATCCTCCATAGTGTGGAAATATATATATATAAAATACAGGTAAATCACATTTTTGACTGCGCTGGGCCTTTAACCCCTATTTTAGCAGGTAAGTTAAGCCTAAATCATAGGGGTTTAGTTACTGCTGTAGTCCATCACACACTATGGTGCCTATTGCCGGGCCTTCAGTGGTCTTTTGTGGTCCAGAAAATGAGCTGGAAATGGACGGGGTGAGCTGGGCTTCCCTGGTGTGATGACAGTTCCAACACTGCGAGGTGGAGAATTGTCTTTGGCAGGGGAGCAGAGTGGAATACATAGATTAGCTCCCAGCACCGTTCACCCCTGAGTAGGATTCTGTGGCAGCTGAAAAACAGAGCTCTAGAGATGGAGGAGCTGAAAAACAGCTCTAGAGATGGAGGAGGAGCTGAAAAACAGAGCTCTAGAGATGGAGGAGGAGCTGAAAAACAGAGCTCTAGAGATGGAGGAGGAGCTGAAAAACAGAGCTCTAGAGATGGAGGAGGAGCTAAAAAACAGAGCTCTAGAGATGGAGGAGGAGCTGAAAAACAGAGCTCTAGAGATGGAAGAGGAGCTGAAAAACAAAGCTCTAGAGATGGTGGAGCTGAAAAACAGAGCTCTAGAGATGGAGGAGGTGGAGCTGAAAAACAGAGCTCTAGAGATGGAGGAGGTGGAGCTGAAAAACAGAGCTCTAGAGATGGAGGAGCTGAAAAACAGAGCTCTAGAGATGGAGGAGCTGAAAAACAGAGCTCTAGAGATGGAGGAGGAAGAGCTGAAAAACAGAGCTCTAGAGATGGAGGTGGAGCTGAAAAACAGAGCTCTAGAGATGGAGGAAGAGGTGGAGCTGAAAACAGAGCTCTAGAGATGGAGGAAGAGAGGAAAAGAAGAGCGGGAGGAAGCCCAGCATCTCACACTCCCTGTTCAGAAATTGAAAGGTCCTCTTATTTTTCTGTCTGTCTCTGCCCGGGGGTTTGGCTCATATAAGCCACCTCCCTGCTCCTCAGTCTCCCCCGCTGTCTCTGCCCGGGGGTTTGGCTCATACACGCCGTCTCCCCCGCTCCTCAGCTCCCCGCTCCTCTGAGTCTGACCAGATGAGTGGAGAGTCTGTCGGATCTGTCCTTCAGATGAGCCCTGTTCACTTCACTGCTGTGTAGACTACCTCTTCTCTCTTTTCTCTCTCTCTCTCCGTCTGACTCTCCCCATCTGACTCTCTCCGTTTTTCTCTGCTCTATCTCTC
Source organism: Salmo salar (assembly GCF_965601325.2). Lineage (NCBI taxonomy): Eukaryota > Metazoa > Chordata > Actinopteri > Salmoniformes > Salmonidae > Salmo > Salmo salar. The sequence goes on along the minus strand of NC_138291.1, from coordinate 116,988,514 downwards.
TGATTCTTTCCCTCCCTCCCTCTTTCCTCCTACTCTGCCAACCTTCTTATCTCTCTGTGTGACGGGTGTTTTTTATGAGAAGGCAAAAGGCCCAGGCAGTAGCAAAAGCAATGTGATGTTGGCTGTCTGCTCTCTCTCGCCCTTTCTCCTTCTCCCTCTCTTTCTGTCTCTCATTTCTCCCTCTCTTTCTGCCTCTCATTTCTCCCTCTCTCTCTCTCTCTCTCTCTCTCTCTCTCTGCCTCTCTCTCTCTGCCTCTCCTTTCTCCCTCACTCTGCCTCTCCTTTCTCCCCTCTCTCTCTCTTTGCCTCGCCTTTCTCCTCTCTCTCTCTCTGCCTCTCCTTTCTCCCCTCTCTCTCTCTCTGCCTCGCCTTTCTACTCTCTCTCTCTGCCTCGCCTTTCTACTCTCTCTCTCTGCCTCGCCTTTCTACTCTCTCTCTCTGCCTCGCCTTTCTACTCTCTCTCTCTGCCTCGCCTTTCTACTCTCTCTCTGCCTCGCCTTCTCTCTCTCTCTCTCTCTCTCTCTCTCTCTCTCTCTCTCTCTCTGCCTCTCCTCTCTCTCTCTCTCTGCCTCTCCTCTCTCTCTCTCTCTGCCTCTCCTCTCTCTCGCTGCCTCTCCTTTCTCCTTTTCTCTCTCTCTCCTTCTCCTTCTGTCTCTCCTCTCTCCCACTCCAAATGTCATATTAGGTCTATATACAGTGTTGTAACGATGTGCAAATGGTTAAAGTACAAAAGGGAAAAATAAATAAGCATAAATATGGGTTGTATTTACAATATTGTTTGTTCTTCACTGGTTGACCTTTTCTTGTGGCAACAGGTCACACATCTTGCTGCTGTGATGGCACACTGTGGTATTTCACCCAGTAGATATGGGAGTTTATCAAAATTGGGTTTGTTTTCGAATGCTTTGTGGGTCTGAGTAATCTGAGGGAAAAATATCTCTCCTCCCTCTCTCTCCTCTCTCCCCTCCCTCTCCTCCCTCTCTCTCCTCCCTCTCTCTCCTCCCTCTCCTCCCACCCTCCCTCTCTCTCTCCTCCCTCTCTCTCTGTCCTCCCTCTCTCTTCCCTCTCCCTCTCCTTGTATATCAGGTACCTGGATCTAGACCTTGTGGTGAGAGATAAAGATGGCAACATCTTGGACCCCGACTCTACCAGCACCGTCTCTCTCTTCAGAGCCCATGAAGCTGCCTCCAAACAGATAGAGGACAGGATCCAAGAGGAAAAGGTCAACTTCAGAGAGTCAGACATCAATCACTTTATTCACTTCATTAATCAATCAATCATATTCGTTTATAAACCCCTATTTACATCAGCAGCGATTTTACAGTAACCTGGCCTCGCTCCCAACGAGCAAGCAGAACATCACGTCAACGATATGTTACAGAAAATAACAAATAAAACAAATAAAACATCCCATTTTGCCTCATGGTCTCCCCAGTGAGAGATAGCGATGTGGAATGAGATTCTCTGTGTGAGATGATGTACTGCTGTGTTCTATTCAGGCCTTCTCCCTCTCACCTCCTGTATGTGACACGTCATGAACATCTGCCATCTCTCTCCCTGCCACCTCCTCTCCTAGTCTCTCCCGACCCTCTTCTCTCTCTCTCCCTGCTACCTCCTCTCCTAGTCTCTCTCCCGACCCTCCTCTCTCTCTCCCTGCCACCTCCTCTCTCTCCCCGCCACCTCCTCTCCTACTCTCTCTCCCGACCCTCCTCTCTCTCTCCCTGCCACCTCCTCTCTCTCCCTGCCACCTCCTCTCTTCTCCTCTTTCTCCCAGCCACCTCCTCTCTTTCCCAGCCACCTCCTCTCTTTCCCAGCCACCTCTCTTTCCCAGCCACCTCCTCTCTTTCCCAGCCACCTCCTCTCTCTCCCAGTCCTCTCCTCTCTCTCCCAGTCCTCTCCTCTCTCTCCCAGTCCTCTCCTCTCTCTCCCAGTCCTCTCCTCTCTCTCCCAGTCCTCTCCTCTCTCTCCCAGTCCTCTCCTCTCTCTCCCAGTCCTCTCCTCTCTCTCCCAGTCCTCTCCTCTCTCTCCCAGTCCTCTCCTCTCTCTCCCAGTCCTCTCCTCTCTCTCCCTGCCACCTCCTCTCTCTCCCTGCCACCTCCTCTCTCCCTGCCATCTCCTCTCTTCTCCTCTCTCTCCCTGCCACCACCTCTCTCCCTGCCATCTCCTCTCTCTCTCCTTGCCACCTCCTCTCTCTCTCCCTGCCACCTCCTCTCTCTCTCCCTGCCACCTCCCCTCTCTCTCCCCGCCATCTCCTCTCTCTCTCCCTGCCACCTCTTTTCTCTCTCCCTGCCACCTCTTTTCTCTCTCTCCCTGCCACCTCCCCTCTCTCTCCCCGCTACCTCCTCTCTCTCTCCCCGCTACCTCCTCTCTCTCTCCCCGCTACCTCCTCTCTCTCTCCCCGCCACCTCCTCTCTCTCCCCGCCACCTCCTCTCTCTCCCCGCCACCTCCTCTCTCTCCCCGCCACCTCCTCTCTCTCCCCGCCACCTCCTCTCTCTCCCCGCCACCTCCTCTCTCTCTCCCCGCCACCTCCTTTCTCTCCCCGCCACCTCCTCTCTCTCCCCGCCACCTCCTCTCTCTCCCCGCCACCTCCTCTCTCTCCCCGCCACCTCCTCTCTCTCCCCGCCACCTCTCTCTCTCCCCGCCACCTCCTCTCTCTCTCCCCGCCACCTCCTCTCTCTCTCTCTCCCCGCCACCTCCTCTCTCTCTCTCTCCCCGCCACCTCCTCTCTCTCTCTCTCCCCGCCCCCTCCTCTCTCTCTCTCCCCGCCCCCTCCTCTCTCTCTCTCTCCCTGCCACCTCCTCTCTCTCTCTCTCCCTGCCACCTCCTCTCTCTCTCTCTCCCTGCCACCTCCTCTCTCTCTCTCCCTGCCACCTCCTCTCTTCTACTCTCTCTCTCCCAGTCACATCCTCTCCCCTGCCATTCTCTCCTCCTCCTCCCTGAATCTGCATCCTAAATTGCACCCTATTCCCTATATAAAGCACTACTTTTGACCAGGGCCCTATAGGGATTATGGTGCCATTTGGGGCTCAGCCTATGAAGTGACTCTAAATTGGTTAAGTGCCCTTCAGCTATGAGGAGTCATCTTGTGTGACCTTTCCATCTCTGTCTTTGCGTCAACATGGAGCAATATTACATGTTCTCAGGTCATCACCATGAATGTTAATGTGTTCTTTCAGATGCCCCTACACTACCAATCATTATCACATACACTACCAGTCATTATCACATACACTACCAGTCATTATCACATACACTACCAGTCATTATCACATACACTACCAGTCATTATCACATACACTACCAGTCATTATCCTATACACTACCAGTCATTATCACATACACTCCCGGTCATTATCACATACACTGCCGGTCATTATCACATACACTGCCGGTCATTGTCACATACACTGCCGGTCATTGTCACATACACTGCCGGTCATTGTCACATACACTGCCGGTCATTGTCACATACACTGCCGGTCATTGTCACATACACTCCCGGTCATTGTCACATACACTGCCGGTCATTGTCACATACACTGCCGGTCATTGTCGCATTCAGGGTTTTTCTTCATTTTTTACTATTTTCTACATTGTAGAATAATAGTGAAGACATAAACTATGAAATAACACATATTGAATCATGTAGTAACCAAAGAAGTGGTAAACAAATCAAAATATATTTTATATTTGAGATTCTTCAAAGTAGCCACCCTTTGTCTTGATGACAGATTTGCACACTCTTGGCATTCTCTCAACCAGCTTCACCTGGAATGCTTTTCCAACAGTCTTGAAGGAGTAGTAGTCCAGTCACTGTCCAGTCTAATGAAGATGGGTCTGACTGATGGGGAATAACAGTCCAGTCTAATGAAAATGGGTCTGACTGATGGGGAATAACAGTCCAGTCTAATGAAGATGGGTCTGACTGATGGGGAATAACAGTCCAGTCTAACTAAGATGGGTCTGACTGATGGGGAATAACAGTCCAGTCACTGTGTCCATCCTCAGTGCTGAAAACTAGCTAAGAGTCACCTTCAAATGTCTCTTTTGTGTTTGTGATTCTCAACCTTCTTTAACCTTCATAGCCCCGTGGCCCAGATGAAATGACAGTAAGGCTAGTGAAGACTACTGGACTCCTGTATTAAATACAACATCTCTGTTTCCTCCTCCTCCTCTCCCTGGGACAGTCTCAGAAACAGAATGTAGATCTGAGCAGGCAGGCCAAGTTCGCCCAGACCCCGTCCTTCGCTCTATTCGTCACCCTGAAGAACGTGGTGTGTAAGATCGGAGAAGATGCAGAGGTCCTCATGTCGCTCTACGACCCTGTTGAGTCAAAGTTCATCAGGTATGTAACCTCTATGACATCATAGGGTTAAAGGTCATCATGTACAGTACATAGAGCCCATAGGGAGAGCGTTGCATTGTGGCTTTTGTAGTCGACTTGAGCTTCAACAGATTTCCGCAACGATTTTCACAAGTTACTACCAACCTTATTATAACGAACAAAAAAATATTGTTTTTATTTAACTGTAAATTATAGGAGTTAGTAGTTTTGAGTGGTTTATTCCTTTTAAGGTTAAAGGTCATCAGGTATGTTCCTCTATGACCCTCTGAGGGTTAAAGTTTATCAGGTAAGCCAAGGGTCGCAAGAGTTCTGGACACTTTCTCAAATTTCCCAGGTTTTCCTGAAATCCCAGTTGGAGGATTCCCCCCTGCTTATTTCCTCACTATTCTGGGAATGCTCTCATCAGGATTTCTGGAAAACCTCTGAATCATGGGAATAGTATTGTCCTAGGCCTGAGTCCAGAGCCAGGAACGTTACAGAACAGACCCAGCTGCTAGCCTGCCTGGGGATTTGCTATTGTTCCAGGATTTACAGCAACAAATAGTGTTTATGAAATGTCTCACCTGTGTACGACATTAGTCAGTTGATTATCATTTGTTCATCAAGAGACTAGAGAGTTGATTTGTGATGCCAGATTGTAAAGTTAAAAGGTTCATGTTGGTTCTTCCCCTTCCAGTGAGAATTACCTGGTGCGATGGTCCAGTCAAGGCCTGGTCAAAGACATAGACCAGCTCCATAACCTGAGATCAGTCTTCACCGTAAGTATATGTAGAGTGTTGGCTGCTTCTGCATGCTTGTTTACCCAGACCTGTCATGAGGGGTGTTGGTGTGTGTGTGTGTGTGTTTACCCAGCCCTGTCATGAGGGGTGTGCGTGTGTGTGTGTGCGTGCGTGTGCGTGCGTGCGTGTACCCCCCTGTTTGAGGGGGAGGTGTTTGTGAAGCTCCCCGGCTTTGAAAGAAAGAGAACGACCCAGAGCGAACCGGCTTGTTTGTCAAATGTCACCTCTCTACTAATGGCTGGCCAAGGGCAGCCGGGTTACCAAGCGCCTACGTACGACGAGCAAGTTGGCGCCCGCTACTTGCTGCTCCGCTCGCTACACTGGCGGCACAGCATGGATCACAGCAGGACATGAACCATGGACACAATTAAATAGGGAGTTAAAGCAATTTGGGGGCGAAAACTGCTGCCTTAACTCTCAGCCCTGCCTTAACTCTCAGCCCTGCCTGGCTCGCTGTCGTTGTTGTTCCTGCTGCAGCCTAGTAAACAGATCAGCCTGGCTCGCTGTCGTTGTTGTTCCTGCTGCAGCCTAGTAAACAGATCAGCCTGGCTCGCTGTCGTTGTTGTTCCTGCTACAGCCTAGTAAACAGATCAGCCTGGCTCGCTGTCGTTGTTGTTCCTGCTGCAGCCTAGTAAACAGATCAGCCTGGCTCGCTGTCGTTGTTGTTCCTGCTGCAGCCTAGTAAACAGATCAGCCTGGCTCGCTGTCGTTGTTGTTCCTGCTGCAGCCTAGTAAACATATCAGCCTGGCTCGCTGTCGTTGTTGTTCCTGCTACAGCCTAGTAAACAGATCAGCCTGGCTCGCTGTCGTTGTTGTTCCTGCTGCAGCCTAGTAAACAGATCAGCCTGGCTCGCTGTCGTTGTTGTTCCTGCTGCAGCCTAGTAAACGGATCAGCCTGGCTCGCTGTCGTTGTTGTTCCTGCTGCAGCCTAGTAAACATATCAGCCTGGCTCGCTGTTGTCATTGTTGTTCCTGCTACAGCCTAGTAAACAGATCAGCCTGGCTCGCTGTCGTTGTTGTTCCTGCTGCAGCCTAGTAAACAGATCAGCCTGGCTCGCTGTCGTTGTTGTTCCTGCTGCAGCCTAGTAAACAGATCAGCCTGGCTTGCTGTCGTTGTTGTTCCTGCTGCAGCCTAGTAAACAGATCAGCCTGGCTCGCTGTCGTTGTTGGTCCTGCTGCAGCCTAGTAAACAGATCAGCCTGGCTCGCTGTCGTTGTTGTTCCTGCTGCAGCCTAGTAAACAGATCAGCCTGGCTCGCTGTCGTTGTTGTTCCTGCTGCAGCCTAGTAAACAGATCAGCCTGGCTCGCTGTCGTTGTTGTTCCTGCTGCAGCCTAGTAAACAGATCAGCCTGGCTCGCTGTCGTTGTTGTTCCTGCTACAGCCTAGTAAACAGATCAGCCTGGCTCGCTGTCGTTGTTGTTCCTGCTGCAGCCTAGTAAACAGATCAGCCTGGCTCGCTGTCGTTGTTGTTCCTGCTGCAGCCTAGTAAACAGATCAGCATGGCTCGCTGTCGTTGTTGTTCCTGCTGCAGCCTAGTAAACAGATCAGCCTGGCTCGCTGTCGTTATTGTTCCTGCTGCAGCCTAGTAAACAGATCAGCCTGGCTCGCTGTCGTTGTTGTTACTGCTGCAGCCTAGTAAACAGATCAGCCTGGCTCGCTGTCGTTGTTGTTACTGCTGCAGCCTAGTAAACAGATCAGCCTGGTGGTGTTACTGCTGCAGCCTAATAAACAGATCAGCCTGGTGGTGGTGTTACTGCTGCAGCCTAATAAACAGATCAGCCTGGTAGTGTTACTGCTGCAGCCTAATAAACAGATCAGCCTGGTGGTGTTACTGCTGCAGCCTAATAAACAGATCAGCCTGGTAGTGTTACTGCTGCAGCCTAATAAACAGATCAGCCTGGTGGTGTTACTGCTGCAGCCTAATAAACAGATCAGCCTGGTGGTGTTACTGCTGCAGCCTAATAAACAGATCAGCCTGGTAGTGTTACTGCTGCAGCCTAATAAACAGATCAGCCTGGTGGTGGTAGTTTTACTGCTGCAGCCTAATAAACAGATCAGCCTGGTGGTGTTACTGCTGCAGCCTAATAAACAGATCAGCCTGGTGGTGGTGGTTTTACTGCTGCAGCCTAATAAACAGATCAGCCTGGTGGTTTTACTGCTGCAGCCTAATAAACAGATCAGCCTGGTGGTGTTACTGCTGCAGCCTAATAAACAGATCAGTCTTTTGGTGGTGTTACTGCTGCAGCCTAATAAACAGATCAGCCTGGTGGTTTTACTGCTGCAGCCTAATAAACAGATCAGCCTGGTGGTGTTACTGCTGCAGCCTAATAAACAGATCAGCCTGGTGGTTTTACTGCTGCAGCCTAATAAACAGATCAGCCTGGTGGTTTTACTGCTGCAGCCTAATATACAGATCAGCCTGGTGGTTTTACTGCTGCAGCCTAATAAACAGATCAGCCTGGTGGTGTTACTGCTGCAGCCTAATAAACAGATCAGCCTGGTGGTTTTACTGCTGCAGCCTAATAAACAGATCAGCCTGGTGGTGTTACTGCTGCAGCCTAATAAACAGATCAGCCTGGTGGTTTTACTGCTGCAGCCTAATATACAGATCTGCCTTGATGAGGAACTAAAACCAGATTGGATAGCGGATGATGTCTTTATTGGCCTCATCCTAATGATTCAGAGTCAATGTAACTGGAATTGTGTACAATAAGTCAAATTTTGAATGTGCACTTTGGCAGCACAGGGGGCTGGTGGCATCTTAATTGGGGAGGACAGGCTCATAGTGATGTCTGGATGGAATGGTATCAAACACATGGTTTCTGTGTGCTTTAAACCATTCCATTTACTCCGTTCCAGCCATTTATTATGATCCGTCCTCCCCTCAGCAGCTTCCTGTGTTGGGCTGTTACCATGGTAATACTGACTCATTCACTGTGTTGGGTGTAGTGTAAAGGAACAGTTGGACAGTACTGTTACCATGGTAATACTGACTCATTCACTGTGTTGGGTGTAGTGTAAAGGAACAGTTGGACAGTACTGTTACCATGGTAATACTGACTCATTCACTGTGTTGGGTGTAGTGTAAAGGAACAATTGGACAGCTAAGCTCCATGGTAATATACAATAGCTTTACTCTTTCTCAGCGTTTCCTCATCCTGGTCCTGGGGACCCAACGAGGGGTTTGTTTGTTGTTCCCTGGCACGACACATCCCCGTTCAAATGTTCACCTCATCTTTTTCATCTAGCTTTCCGTCAGGTGTATAGTACTCGGGGAGAACTAAAATGTGCAGCCCTTTATGTCCCCAGGACCACAATTAAGAAACACTTCTATCCACACTGAACAGAAATATAAACACAACATGTAAAGTGTTGGTCCCATGTTTCATGAGCTGAAATAAAAGATCCCAGAAATGTTCCGTATGCACAAAAAGCTCTGACATGTTAATCCATCCATCTGACAGGTGTGGCATGTCAACAAGCTGATTAAACAGCATCATTACACAATTGTTGCAATGTTGCCTTTCTATTTTCTATTTCTATTTTTATAAATGATTTGTTTCCCGCTGTAACTGAAGTTGTGTAGGAATACAAGACGTTTACAGGTAGACTTGGGTGGTTTTTCTCCTCCAATTCCACCGCTGAGTCTATTTGTTGTTGTCGTTGTTCTCCAGGACCTTGGGAGTGAGGATTTAAAGAGAGAGAAGATCAGCTTTGTGTGTCAGATTGTTAGAGTTGGACGGATGGAGCTACGTGACAACAACACCAAGAAGCTGACCTCTGGGCTGAGGAGACCCTTTGGAGTAGCAGGTAAACTGTCTGGAGCCGGAGTATAGACTACTGGAACTGGGTACCAGTCTGTTTGTGCTAACTTTTCTCTAGCCTTGGTACCAGTCTGTTTGTGCTAACTTTTCTCTAGCCTAGCTACCAGTCTGTGCTAACATTCCACTTATTGTACCCTGTGTCATATCCCCAACATGTTTAGCATATGATACGGAGTACAAGGAGTGGAATATTGGCACGAAACAGGTCTGGATTTGAGGCTACACTGGTTACCAGATCCCTGACTGGACCCACAGTACAGGTCCCTCCAGCCAAACAGAAGATGAGGAGAAGAACTAGAATGGGGAGAAGCTCCTCAGATCACTGCCATTTGGCAGTACAATCAATATGGCCACCACTCCACCCATCACGGAACGTTGACTTGGAATGGGAATATTAGTTCTATTCATTCCATTGCTATGCTCTGTTCTACTGTGTGGCTTGAAAGTCACTGGTTTCTAGAGACTTTATTCTTGTTTCGGAATGGCTGCAATTCTGGAACCCGACTTCCTTTTGCAAAAACTATGCTATCCACTTAGCCTCCTTTCACCTGCTGCTCCGTGCTCAGTCACTCATTTCACCTGCTGCTCCGTGCTCAGTCACTCCTTGACTCTGCTGCTGCTCCGTGCTCAGTCACTCCTTGACCCTGCTGCTGCTCCGTGGTCAGTCACTCCTTGACTCTGCTGCTGCTCCGTGGTCAGTCACTCCTTGACTCTGCTGCTGCTCCGTGGTCAGTCACTCCTTGACTCTGCTGCTGCTCCGTGGTCAGTCACTCCTTGACTCTGCTGCTGCTCCGTGGTCAGTCACTCCTTGACTCTGCTGCTGCTCCGTGGTCAGTCACTCCTTGACTCTGCTGCTGCTCCGTGGTCAGTCACTCCTTGACTCTGCTGCTGCTCCGTGGTCAGTCACTCCTTGACTCTGCTGCTGCTCCGTGGTCAGTCACTCCTTGACTCTGCTGCTGCTCCGTGGTCAGTCACTCCTTGACTCTGCTGCTGCTCCGTGGTCAGTCACTCCTTGACTCTGCTGCTGCTCCGTGGTCAGTCACTCCTTGACTCTGCTGCTGCTCCGTGGTCAGTCACTCCTTGACTCTGCTGCTGCTCCGTGGTCAGTCACTCCTTGACCCTGCTGCTGCTCCGTGGTCAGTCACTCCTTGACCCTGCTGCTGCTCCGTGGTCAGTCACTCCTTGACTCTGCTGCTGCTCCGTGGTCAGTCACTCCTTGACTCTGCTGCTGCTCCGTGGTCAGTCACTCCTTGACCCTGCTGCTGCTCCGTGGTCAGTCACTCCTTGACCCTGCTGCTGCTCCGTGGTCAGTCACTCCTTGACCCTGCTTCTGCTCCGTGGTCAGTCACTCCTTGACCCTGCTGCTGCTCCGTGGTCAGTCACTCCTTGACTCTGCTGCTGCTCCGTGGTCAGTCACTCCTTGACCCTGCTGCTGCTCCGTGGTCAGTCACTCCTTGACTCTGCTGCTGCTGCTCCGTGCTCAGTCACTCCTTGACCCTGCTGCTGCTCCGTGGTCAGTCACTCCTTGACTCTGCTGCTGATCCGTGGTCAGTCACTCCTTGACTCTGCTGCTGCTCCGTGCTCAGTCACTCCTCGACTCTGCTGCTGCTCCGTGCTCAGTCACTCCTTGACCCTGCTGCTGCTCTGTGCTCAGTCACTCCTTGACTCTGCTGCTCCGTGGTCAGTCACTCCTTGACTCTGCTGCTGCTCCGTGGTCAGTCACTCCTTGACTCTGCTGCTCCTTCTACACAGAAGTTGAAACAGACGCAGCTCTTTGTCTGTTGTAACAGTAGGCTATTGCGAACATAAACATGACACAAGCAGGTTGTTTAGTGATTTAATGTTATTTGTTCAGGAGGGGAGTTACATGAAGCTATTTCAGCCAGCTGTATGTAGACTACACATCATATAAACTAGCACTAGCAAGCCACAGACAGGCACTTAATAGGGATTTAATGTCATTTTTGAATCTTCCTTCCATTCATTGGCTAAACAGGAGACAGACTGCTGGCTATATGTCAGCATACCTATTCAGATGACATCACACAAAACGCTCATTGTTTTGCACCAATGCAATGTGTAGAATGTATCTTGTGTGTACTACGGCGATAGAGAGAGAAGGTTATAGACTTTATGTACTGTTTAACATTGACCTTCTATACTATATGTCCTGTCTCTATCAGTAACAGAATGCTGTACCATTGACCTTCTATACTATATGTCCTGTCTCTATCAGTAATAGACTGCTATACCATTGATCTTCTATACTATATGTCTCTGTCAGTAACAGACTGCTATACCATTGACCTTCTATACTATATGTCCTGTCTCTATCAGTAACAGACTGCTATACCATTGACCTTCTATACTATATGTCCTGTCTCTATCAGTAACAGAATGCTGTACCATTGACCTTCTATACTATATGTCTCTATCAGTAACAGACTGCTATACCATTGACCTTCTACACTATATGTCTCTATCAGTAACAGACTGCTATACCATTGACCTTCTATACTATATGTCTCTATCAGTAACAGACTGCTATACCATTGATCTTCTATACTATATGTCCTGTCTCTATCAGTAACAGACTGCTATACCATTGACCTTCTATACTATATGTCTCTATCAGTAACAGACTGCTATACCATTGATCTTCTATACTATATGTCCTGTCTCTATCAGTAACAGACTGCTATACCATTGACCTTCTATACTATATGTCTCTATCAGTAACAGACTGCTATACCATTGACCTTCTATACTATATGTCCTGTCTCTATCAGTAACAGACTGCTATACCATTGACCTTCTATACTATATGTCTCTATCAGTATCAGACTGCTATACCATTGACCTTCTATACTATATGTCCTGTCTCTATCAGTAACAGACTGCTATACCATTGACCTTCTATACTATATGTCCTGTCTCTATCAGTAACAGACTGCTATACCATTGACCTTCTATACTATATGTCCTGTCTCTATCAGTAACAGACTGCTATACCATTGACCTTCTATACTATATGTCCTGTCTCTATCAGTAACAGAATGCTGTACCATTGACCTTCTATACTATATGTCTCTATCAGTAACAGACTGCTATACCATTGACCTTCTACACTATATGTCTCTATCAGTAACAGACTGCTATACCATTGACCTTCTACACTATATGTCTCTATCAGTAACAGACTGCTATACCATTGACCTTCTATACTATATGTCTCTATCAGTAACAGACTGCTATACCATTGACCTTCTATACTATATGTCCTGTCTCTATCAGTAACAGACTGCTATACCATTGACCTTCTATACTATATGTCTCTATCAGTAACAGACTGCTATACCATTGACCTTCTATACTATATGTCTCTATCAGTAACAGACTGCTATACCATTGACCTTCTATACTATATGTCCTGTCTCTATCAGTAACAGACTGCTATACCATTGACCTTCTATACTATATGTCTCTATCAGTATCAGACTGCTATACCATTGACCTTCTATACTATATGTCCTGTCTCTATCAGTAACAGACTGCTATACCATTGACCTTCTATACTCTATGTCCTGTCTCTATCAGTAACAGACTGCTATACCATTGACCTTCTATACTATATGTCCTGTCTCTATCAGTAACAGACTGCTATACCATTGACCTTCTATACTATATGTCTCTATCAGTAACATACTGCTATACCATTGACCTTCTATACTATATGTCCTGTCTCTATCAGTAACAGACTGCTATACCATTGATCTTCTATACTATATGTCTCTATCAGTGACAGACTGCTATACCATTGACCTTCTATACTATATGTCCTGTCTCTATCAGTAACAGACTGCTATACCATTGATCTTCTATACTATATGTCCTGTCTCTATCAGTAACAGACTGCTATACCATTGAGCTTCTATACTATATGTCCTGTCTCTATCAGTAACAGACTGCTATACCATTGACCTTCTATACTATATGTCTCTATCAGTAACAGACTGCTATACCATTGACCTTCTATACTATATGTCCTGTCTCTATCAGTAACAGACTGCTATACCATTGATCTTCTATACTATATGTCTCTATCAGTAACAGACTGCTATACCATTGACCTTCTATACTATATGTCCTGTCTCTATCAGTAACAGACTGCTATACCATTGACCTTCTATACTATATGTCTCTATCAGTAACATACTGCTATACCATTGACCTTCTATACTATATGTCCTGTCTCTAACAGTAACAGACTGCTATACCATTGACCTTCTATACTATATGTCTCTATCAGTAACAGACTGCTATACCATTGACCATCTATACTATATGTCCTGTCTCTATCAGTAACAGACTGCTATACCATTGACCTTCTATACTATATGTCTCTATCAGTAACATACTGCTATACCATTGACCTTCTATACTATATGTCCTGTCTCTAACAGTAACAGACTGCTATACCATTGACCTTCTATACTATATGTCTCTATCAGTAACAGACTGCTATACCATTGACCTTCTATACTACATGTCTCTATCAGTAACAGACTGCTATACCATTGACCTTCTATACTATATGTCTCTGTCTCTATCAGTAATGGATGTGACTGACATCATAACAGGCAAGATGGATGATGAGGACAAGCAGCATTTCATCCCCTTCCAGCCGTGAGTATGAAATATAAACACACACACACACACACACACACACACACACACACACACACACACACACACACACACTCCCATCCATTACAGCACACTAAGTCATAAAACCCGTATTGATGTCTCAGTTCCTACTTTATCATGGGAAGATGTTGCATTAACACATAAAATATGGACCAGAACATTATATAGGTCTATGTTGGGACCTCTATGGACCAGAACATAAGGTCTACGTTAGGGTAGTACTCTGACCTCTATGGACCAGAACATAAGGTCTACGTTAGGGTAGTACTCTGACCTCTATGGACCAGAACATAAGGTCTACGTTAGGGTAGTACTCTGACCTCTATGGACCAGAACATAAGGTCTACGTTAGGGTAGTACTCTGACCTCTATGGACCAGAACATAAGGTCTATGTTAGGGTAGTACTCTGACCTTTATGGACCAGAACATAAGGTCTACGTTAGGGTAGTACTCTGACCTCTATGGACCAGAACATAAGGTCTATGTTAGGGTAGTACACTGACCTCTATGGACCAGAACATAAGGTCTACTTTAGGGTAGTACTCTGACCTCTATGGACCAGAACATAAGGTCTACGTTAGGGTAGTACTCTGACCTCTATGGACCAGAACATAAGGTCTACGTTAGGGTAGGTACTCTGACCTCTATGGACCAGAACATAAGGTCTACGTTAGGGTAGTACTCTGACCTCTATGGACCAGAACATAAGGTCTACGTTAGGGTAGTACTCTGACCTCTATGGACCAGAACATAAGGTCTACGTTAGGGTAGTACTCTGACCTCTGTCCCTGAAGCCGTCTCCTCTACCATAGAAGCAGTGTGTAGAGTAGACAGGGCCTGCATCTGAAACGGCATCCTATTCCCTATTTGTTTTTATTATGGATCCCCATTAGTTCCTGCCAAGGCAGCAGCTACTCTTCCTGGGGTTTATTGTGGATCCCCATTAGTTCCTGCCAAGGCAGCAGCTACTCTTCCTGGGGTTTATTATGGATCCCATTAGTTCCTGCCAAGGCAGCAACTACTCTTCCTGGGGTTTATTATGGATCTCCATTAGTTCCTGCCAAGGCAGCAACTACTCTTCCTGGGGTTTATTATGGATCCCCATTAGTTCCTGCCAAGGCAGCAGCTACTCTTCCTGGGGTTTATTATGGATCCCCATTAGTTCCTGCCAAGGCAGCAGCTACTCTTCCTGGGGTTTATTGTGGATCCCCATTAGTTCCTGCCAAGGCAGCAGCTACTCTTCCTGGGGTTTATTATGGATCCCCATTAGTTCCTGCCAAGGCAGCAGCTACTCTTCCTGGGGTTTATTATGGATCCCCATTAGTTCCTGCCAAGGCAGCAGCTACTCTTCCTGGGGTTTATTATGGATCCCCATTAGTTCCTGCCAAGGCAGCAGCTACTCTTCCTGGGGTTTATTATGGATCCCCATTAGTTCCTGCCAAGGCAGCAGCTACTCTTCCTGGGGTCCAAACACATTAAAGCACGTATAAAACAAAAGATAAAACACAGTACATCATATAACATTATTACACATCTACAATACTAAATGTATAATACCACCACACAACAATATTACCATGTATGTGTGTGTCTGTACCTTTTTGTGTGTGTTTCTTCACAGTCCCCGTTGTTTCATACGGTGTATTTTGTTGTATGATTGGTCGGCTATTTGAGCCAGTAAATGGGTCTTTACTATTCTTAGGTAGTGGAATGACTTTAGCTTCCCTCCAGGCCTGAGGGAACACGCTCTCTAGTAGGCTTAAATTGAAGATGTGGCAATATAGGAGTGGCAATATTGTCTGCTATTATGCTCAGTAATTTTCCACCCAGATTGTCTGACCCTGGTGGCTTGTCATTGTTGATAGACAACAATCTTCTTTTTCACCTCTTCCACACTGACTTTACGGAATTGGTCAGATATATTTGGATGTGTAGTGTCAAGAGTTTGTTGCTGGCATGTCGTTTCCTATATTGTGCACTACTACCCTATAGACCCTGGTCTAATGTACTACCCTGTAGGCCCTGGTCTAAAGTAGTGCACTACTACCCTATAGGCCCTGGTCTAAAGTAGTGCACTACTACCCTATAGGCCCTGGTCTAAAGTAGTGCACTACTACCCTATAGACCCTGGTCTAAAGTAGTGCACTACTACCCTATAGGCCCTGGTCTAAAGTAGTGCACTACTACCCTATAGGCCCTGGTCTAATGTAGTGCACTACTACCCAATAGGCCCTGGTCTAATGTAGTGCACTACTACCCTATGGGCCCTGGTCTAATGTAGTGCACTACTACCCTATAGGCCCTGGTCTAATGTAGTGCACTACTACCCTATGGGCCCTGGTCTAAAGTAGTGCACTACTACCCTATAGACCCTGGTCTAAAGTAGTGCACTACTACCCTATGGGCCCTGGTTTAAAGTAGTGCACTATATAGGGAATATGGTGCCATTTGGGACTCAGGCCATCCACTATTCCACTGTGACTAAATTAAGGCGATCTCATTAACTGCCTGTGTTCCTGAGAGGATTTCATAATTGGAAATGCTTTAGTGAAATGCTTTACTGTGAGTACCAAATGGCACCCTATTCCTTATATAGTGCACTACTATTGACCTCAAATGGCACCCTATTCCCTATATAGTGCACTACCACCCTATTCCCTATATAGGGCACTACCACCCTATTCCCTATATAGTGCGCTACTTTTGAACGTGGTGAAGGATGTAGGGAATAGAGTGTGATTTGGAGCTCAGTCGTAGGAACCAAGCAGTTTAGTTTAGTTGGCACGGTAGGCAGATCTCTTCAGTTAACAGCTCTATCTAGGAACATAAATCATGGGTTAGACTTCACATTTACACAGAGGAAACGGGAGAGAAGTAGGTGTGTGTTGGACGCAAGGTTCAATTTCTCACACACACACGCACACACGCACACACAAAATACCATAGTGATGAATTTCCAGTGTCGGTAGTTTCCTTAATAGCAGCTTGAGTTTTTAGCTACGACCCTGTTCTAAAGGCAAACTAAACAGGAAGTTGCTGTTCCTAAAAAAAGGACTGTTTGATGTAACTATATAATTGGTTAGAGATCTCTGGCATGCAAACAGCTTCGTTTTGGAGACGGAAATGGCCCTCACGTTTGTAAATCAAAGCTTGAGATATAATGTCAAGTTCCTCCTTAGTGTTGCCAGCGGCAACATCTTTCCCTGTAAGACTTGGACCAGGGCTACGATGGCCTTTTCTAATCTTATTATTATTTAGTTAAAGTCTAAAGGAAGAGGAAATGGTTAGATGTTAGTCAATGTTATTGCTGATTTTTAATTCAATCAAGCTCTTATTTACTTCATTTCTACCCTTAAACATACTATTCTGTATAAACATGCTATACTGTATAAACATGCTATACTGTATAAACATACTGTACTGTACAAACATACTGTACTGTACAAACATACTGTACTGTACAAACATACTGTATAAACATGCTGTACTGTATAAACATGCTATACTGTATAAACATGCTGTACCGTATAAACATACTGTACAAACATACTGTACTGTATAAACATATGGTACTGTACAAACATACTGTACTGTATAAACATATGGTACTGTACAAACATACTGTATAAACATGCTATACTGTATAAACATACTGTACTGTATAAACATGCTATACTGTATAAACATACTGTACTGTATAAACATGCTATACTGTACAAACATACTGTACTGTACAAACATACTGTACTGTAAAAACATACTGTATAAACATGCTGTACTGTATAAAGATGCTGTACTGTATAAACATGCTATACTGTATAAACATACTGTACTGTACAAACATACTGTACTGTACAAACATACTGTACTGTACAAACATACTGTACTGTATAAACATACTGTACTGTATAAACATGCTGTACCGTATAAACATACTGTACAAACATACTGTACTGTACAAACATGCTGTACTGTATAAACATGCTGTACTGTATAAACATGCTGTACCGTATAAACACACTGTACTGTATAAACATGCTGTACCGTATAAACATACTGTACTATACAAACATACTGTACTGTATAAACATACTGTATAAACATGCTGTACTGTATAAACATGCTGTACTGTATAAACATGCTGTACTGTATAAACATACTGTACAAACATACTGTACTGTATAAACATGCTGTACTGTATAAACATGCTGTACCGTATAAACATGCTGTACCGTATAAACATACTGTACTGTACAAACATACTGTACCGTATAAACATACTGTACCGTATAAACATACTGTACCGTATAAACATACTGTACCGTATAAACATGCTATACTGTATAAACATACTGTACTGTATAAACATGCTGTACCGTATAAACATGCTGTACTGTACAAACATACTGTACTGTACAAACATACTGTACTGTACAAACATACTGTACCGTATAAACATACTGTACCGTATAAACATGCTGTACTGTATAAACATGCTATACTGTATAAACATACTGTATAAACATACTATACTGTATAAACATACTGTATAAACATGCTGTACTGTATAAACATGCTGTACTGTATAAACATACTGTACTGTATAAACATACTGTACTGTATAAACATACTGTACATATTCCATTAAATGGAATATTTTTTTCCCCAAGATGGCGTAGCAGTTCAGACGTCCTCTACCCTCCTCTTGTCGTGTCCCGTGTATTTATATATTTACAGATTTTTTCTTTTTTTTTTCTTCACTTATCTTTTTATATATATATATATATATATTCTTTTTTAATTCTAAAAACTCAACCTCAAAGCACTCTCCTGCAACCCGCCTCACCAATTTAAAAAAAGAAAGTATTATTTACCTCATCTGAATTCCACAACAGAAGCTAGCAAGAGGTTAGCCATTTTCACTGGCTAACGTTGAAGTTCAGCTAGCCACGGTTAGCTGTCCTCAGCTATCCATTAGCTCGAAAAGCTATCGCCAGTTTTTGTACAGCGCGACTCAGACCAGAGCATACCGGACCTATTCTCTCTCCTTTCCCCGATTTCTACCGCAGGCTCTGGACATTTACACCTGGATCTTGCAGCTAACTAGCTGCTACCTGAGTGACTATTGGCAACGTCGGTCACGGAAATAACACACATTATTACGGAGCTAGCCAGCTAACCAGCTGAAGAGTTCCGTCAGCCACTCCTGGGCTATTCCTGAGCTAGCCAGCTGAAGTGTCTCCTGGGCTACAACTCACCTATCCTGACCCGTTTTACTGCCGATCCGGAGCCCCATCGGGTCTTCACGACTGGACCACCGACGTTATCTGCCCGAGGGAGTTATCCAACTGGCCCCTCCGTCGCGACGTAACCTGATCGCCCATCTGCGGCCCGCTAATCGTTAGCTGTCTTTTCGGCTGCGATCTGAATAGGTCTATCGGACACTTTTCTTGGGCCACTATAACTAACTACTTTGCCAACTTGGACAGGTCCCCCCTTCCACACGGAACCCCACTAACCCACAGACGGAAACGCACGAGCTGGCTAAAAACAGACCTCCCTCCCATCTTCCACCAGCTTGCTACCTATGGCCCGGCTAGCTGTCTGAATCTCACTGGACCCTTTGATCACTCGGCTAAGCATGCCTCTCCTTAATGTCAATATGCCTTCTCCATTGCTGTTCTGGTTAGTGTTTATTGGCTTATTTCACTGTAGAGCCTCTAGCCCTGCTCATTATACCTTATCCAACCTCTCAGTTCCTCCACCCACACATGCTATGACATCTTCTGGTTTCAATTATGTTTCTAGAGACAATATCTCTCTCACTATCACTAAATGCCTAGGTTTACCTCCTCTGTACTCACATCCCACCATACCTTTGTCTGTACATTATACCTTGAAGCTATTTTATCGCCCCCAGAAACCTGCTCCTTTTTCTCTCTATTCTGGACGTCACAGACGACCAATTCTTATAGCTTTTAGCCGTACCCTCATACTTATTCTTCTCTGCTCCTCTGGGGATGTAGAGGTGAATCCAGGCCCTGCAGTGCCTGGCTCCACTCCTACTCCCCAGGCGCTCTCTTTTGATGACTTCTGTAACCGTAATAACCTTGGTTTCATGCATGTTAACATTAGAAGCCTCCTCCCTAAGTTTGTTTTATTCACTGCTTTAGCACACTCCGCCAACCCGGATGTCCTAGCTGTGTCTGAATCTTGGCTTAGGAAGTCCACCAAAAACTCTGAAATCTTCATCCCTAACTACAACGTTTTCAGACAAGATAGAACGACCAAAGGGGGCGGTGTTGCAATCTACTGCAGAGATAGCCTGCAGAGTTCTGTCCTGCTATCCAGGTCTGTACCCAAACAATTTGAACTTCTAATTTTAAAAATCCACCTCTCCAAAAACAAGTCTCTCACCGTTGCCGCCTGCTATAGACCCCCCTCGGCCCCTAGTTGTGCTCTGGACACCATATGTGAACTGATTGCCCCCCATCTATCCTCAGAGCTCGTGCTACTAGGTGACCTAAACTGGGACATGCTTAACACCCCAGCCATCCTACAATCCAAGCTTGATGCCCTCAATCTCACACAAATTATTAATGAACCCACCAGGTACAACCCCAAAGCCGCAAACACTGGCACCCTCATAGATATCATCCTAACCAACGTGCCCTCTAAATACACCTCTGCTGTTTTCAACCAAGATCTCAGCGATCACTGCCTCATTGCCTGCACCCGTAATGGGTCAGCGGTCAAACGACCTCCACTCATCACTGTCAAACGCTCCCTGAAACATTTCAACGAGCAAGCCTTTCTAATCGACCTGGCCCTGGTATCCTGGAAGGATATTGACCTCATCCCGTCAGTAGAGGATGCCTGGTTATTTTTTAAAAATGCCTTCCTCACCATCTTAAATAAGCATGCCCCTTTCAAGAAATTTAGAACCAGGAACAGATATAGCCCTTGGTTCTCCCCAGACCTGACTGCCCTTAACCAACACAAAAATATCCTGTGGCGTTCTGCATTAGCATCGAACTGCCCCCGCGATATGCAACTTTTTAGGGAAGTTAGAAACCAATACACACAGGCAGTTAGAAACGCCAAGGCTAGCTTTTTCAAACAGAAATTCGCTTCGTGCAACTCCAACTCTAAAAAGTTCTGGGACATTGTAAAGTCCATGGAGAATAAGAACACCTCCTCCCAACTGCCCACTGCACTGAGGATAGGAAACTCTGTCACCACCGATAAGCCCACTATAATTGAGAATTTCAATAAGCATTTTTCTACGGCTGGCCATGCTTTCCACCTAACTACCCCTACTGCATTCAACAGCACTGCACCCCCCACAGCAACTCGCCCAAGCCTCCCCCATTTCTCCTTCTCCCAAATCCATTCAGCTGATGTTCTGAAAGAGCTGCAAAATCTGGACCCCTACAAATCAGCTGGGCTTGACAATCTGGACCCTTTCTTTCTAAAATTATCTGCCGAAATTATTGCAACCCCTATTACTAGCCTGTTCAACCTCTCTTTCGTGTCGTCTGAGATTCCCATAGATTGGAAAGCAGCTGCTGTCATCCCCCTCTTCAAAGGAGGTGACACTCTTGACCCAAATTGCTACAGACCTATATCCATCCTACCCTGCCTTTCTAAGGTCTTCGAAAGCCAAGTCAACAAACAGATTACCGACCATTTCGAATCCCACCGCACCCTCTCCGCTATGCAATCTGGTTTCAGAGCTGGTCATGGGTGCACCTCAGCCACGCTCAAGGTCCTAAACGACATCGTAACCGCCATCGATAAGAAACATTACTGTGCTGCCGTATTCATTGACCTGGCCAAAGCTTTTGACTCTGTTAATCACCACATCCTCATCGGCAGACTCAGTAGCCTTGGTTTCTCAAACGATTGCGTCGCCTGGTTCACCAACTACTTCTCTGACAGAGTTCAGTGTGTCAAATCGGAGGGCCTACTGTCTGGACCTCTGGCAGTCTCTATGGGGGTACCACAGGGTTCAATTCTTGGGCCAACTCTTTTCTCTGTATACATAAATGATGTCGCTCTTGCTGCTGGTGAATCTCTGATCCACCTCTACGCAGACGACACCATTCTGTACACTTCTGGCCCTTCTTTGGACACTGTGTTAACAACCCTCCAGACGAGCTTCAATGCCATTCAACTCTCCTTCCGTGGTCTCCAACTGCTCCTAAACACAAATAAAACTAAATGCATGCTCTTCAACCGATCGCTGCCTGCACCTGCCCGCCTGTCCAGCATCACTTCTCTGGACGGTTCTAACTTAGAATTTGTGGACAACTACAAATACCTAGGTGTCTGGTTAGACTGTAAACTCTCCTTCCAGACTCACATCAATCATCTCCAATCCAAAGTGAAATCTCGAATTGGCTTCCTATTTCGCAACAAAGCATCCTTCACTCATGCTGCCAAACATACCCTCGTAAAACTGACCATCCTACCAATCCTCGACTTCGGCGATGTCATTTACAAAATAGCTTCCAATACCCTACTCAACAAGCTGGATGCAGTCTATCACAGTGCCATCCGTTTTGTCACCAAAGCCCCATATACTACCCACCACTGCGACCTGTACGCTCTCGTTGGCTGGCCTTCGCTTCATAATCGTCGCCAAACACATTGGCTCCAGGTCATCTACAAGACTCTGCTAGGTAAAGTCCCCCCTTATCTCCGCTCACTGGTCACCATAGCAGCACCTACCTGTAGCACGCGCTCCAGCAGGTATATCTCTCTGGTCACCCCTAAAGCCAACTCCTCCTTTGGTCGTCTCTCCTTCCAGTTCTCTGCTGCCAATGACTGGAACGAACTACAAAAATCTCTGAAACTGGAAACACTTATCTCCCTCACTAGCTTTAAGCACCAGCTGTCAGAGCAGCTCACAGATCACTGCACCTGTACATAGCCCATCTATAATTTAGCCCAAACTACTACCTCTTCCCCTACTGTATTTATTTATTTTATTTATTTTGCTCCTTTGCACCATATTATTTATATTTTATCTTTGAACTTTCTTCAAACTACAAATCTACCATTCCAGTGTTTTTCTTGCTATACTTTATTTACTTTGCCACCATGGCATTTTTTTGCCTTTACCTCCCTTATCTCACATCATTTGCTCACATTGTATATAGTCTTATTTATTTATTTATTTATTTATTTTTTTAATTCTACTGCATCATTGATTGTATGTTGTTTTACTCCATGTGTAACTCTGTGTTTTTGTATGTTGTCGAACTGCTTTGCTTTATCTTGGCCAGGTCGCAATTGTAAATGAGAACTTGTTCTCAACTTGCCTACCTGGTTAAATAAAGGTGAAATAAATAAAAAATAAATAAATAAAAAATGCTATTCATCCTTCAGGCATTTCCCCAAAAACCATGTAAAAAAAAAATCTCTCTTTGAAATGTTCTCTCTCTCTCGGTTTACATGCTTTACTCACTGACTTGAGTATTAACTAGAAGATACACCTTGTTTACACCTCAAAGTGAAGACAAGTTGAGTATTAACTAGAGGAGACACCTTGTTTACACCTCAAAGTGAAGACAAGTTGAGTATTAACTAGAGGAGACACCTTGTTTACATCTCAAAGTGAAGACAAGTTGAGTATTAACTAGAGGAGACACCTTGTTTACACCTCAAAGTGAAGACAAGTTGAGTATTAACTAGAGGAGACACCTTGTTTACACCTCAAAGTGAAGACAAGTTGAGTATTAACTAGAGGAGACACCTTGTTTACATCTCAAAGTGAAGACAAGTTGACTATTAACTAGAAGAGACACCTTGTTTACACCTCAAAGTGAAGACAAGTTGAGTATTAACTAGACACCTTGTTTACATCTCAAAGTGAAGACAAGTTGAGTATTAACTAGAAGAGACACCTTCTTTACACCTCAAAGTGAAGACAAGTTGAGTATTAACTAGACACCTTGTTTACACCTCAAAGTGAAGACAAGTTGAGTATTAACTAGACACCTTGTTTACATCTCAAAGTGAAGACAAGTTGAGTATTAACTAGAGGAGACACCTTGTTTACACCTCAAAGTGAAGACAAGTTGAGTATTAACTAGAGGAGACACCTTGTTTACACCTCAAAGTGAAGACAAGTTGAGTATTAACTAGAGGAGACACCTTGTTTACACCTCAAAGTGAAGACAAGTTGAGTATTAACTAGAGGAGACACCTTCTTTACACCTCAAAGTGAAGACAAGTTGAGTATTAACTAGACACCTTGTTTACATCTCAAAGTGAAGACAAGTTGAGTATTAACTAGAGGAGACACCTTGTTTACATCTCAAAGTGAAGACAAGTTGAGTATTAACTAGAGGAGACACCTTGTTTACATCTCAAAGTGAAGACAAGTTGAGTATTAACTAGACACCTTGTTTACATCTCAAAGTGAAGACAAGTTGAGTATTAACTAGAGGAGACACCTTGTTTACACCTCAAAGTGAAGACAAGTTGAGTATTAACTAGAGGAGACACCTTGTTTACATCTCAAAGTGAAGACAAGTTGAGTATTAACTAGAGGAGACACCTTGTTTACACCTCAAAGTGAAGACAAGTTGAGTATTAACTAGAGGAGACACCTTGTTTACACCTCAAAGTGAAGACAAGTTGAGTATTAACTAGAGGAGACACCTTCTTTACACCTCAAAGTGAAGACAAGTTGAGTATTAACTAGACACCTTGTTTACATCTCAAAGTGAAGACAAGTTGAGTATTAACTAGAGGAGACACCTTCTTTACACCTCAAAGTGAAGACAAGTTGAGTATTAACTAGACACCTTGTTTACATCTCAAAGTGAAGACAAGTTGAGTATTAACTAGAGGAGACACCTTGTTTACACCTCACCTTATTCCCTATATAGAGCCCTGGTAAAAGGTATATTGTGAATCGGGTGCCATTTTGGCTGTACTGTTGATACCGGTGTTGTGTGTATCCAGGGTAACATGTTGAAATGGATGTGATTGAAACCCTGTTAAAACCCTGAGTGAGTTGGTTAGTTATATTGCAGTGGTCTTAAAAGCTCTCCTCTGGGACCCCCCCCCCTTGACGTTTCACCGTTTTGTCGTAGCCCTGAACTAGCTCACTTGATTTGGCCTCGGTGATTTGTTGACACGTTGAATCAGGTGTGCTAGCTGAGGAATAGTTCAAATCCATGGAACGAGTTCCCGGTGGAGAGGTTTTGAAAACCCCTGTTGTACTGCACCTCTTCTCTGACACCTCTCCTCTCGTTCTCCCATCACTTGTTCTCCTACACTCCTTTTCTTGTTGTCGTTACACTCTCCAGTGGTGGCTGGTGGCACTTTAAATCGTAGGACGGGCTCATAGTAATGTCTGGAACAGAATAGGTGGACTGGTATTGAACAACATGGCATCCTTGGGTTTGATGCCATTCCATTTACTCCATTCCAGACATCACTATGAGCCGGTCTCACCATTGTCTCACGTAGACTGTCTGATCTGATCAGATAACTCGCAAACGCTCATGGAGAAAAATAAGTTTGGATAAAATATACTGTCCTAACATTCAAAAATGTTACCATGGTGACATCGTCCACTGAACCGCCTTTCATCCTCGAGTCGATGAATCTGACCCATAACTTTTAAATGCCTTACAACTTCATCAACAAGCTGGGAAACTAGCTACCAGCTACACTGGATCTAGCTACACTGGTTCTAGCTACCAGCTACACTGGTTCTAGCTACACTGGTTCTAGCTACCAGCTACACTGGTTCTAGCTACACTGGTTCTAGCTACCAGCTACACTGGTTCTAGCTACAGTGGTTCTAGCTACACTGGTTCTAGCTACACTGGTTCTAGCTACCAGCTACACTGGTTCTAGCTACACTGGTTCTAGCTACCAGCTACACTGGTTCTAGCTACACTGGTTCTAGCTACCAGTTACACTCGTTCTAGCTACACTGGTTCTAGCTACCAGCTACACTGGTTCTAGCTACACTGGTTCTAGCTATCAGCTACACTGGTTCTAGCTACACTGGTTCTAGCTATCAGCTACACTGGTTCTAGCTACCAGTTACACTGGTTCTAGCTACACTGGTTCTAGCTACACTGGTTCTAGCTTCTAGCTACACTGGTTCTAGCTACACTGGTTCTAGCTACCAGTTATACTGGTTCTAGCTACCAGTTACACTGGTTCTAAGTGCACTGGTTGTAGCTACACTGGTTCTAGCTGCACTGGTTGTAGCTACACTGGTTCTAGCTACACTGGTTCTAGCTTCTAGCTACACTGGTTCTAGCTACACTGGTTCTAGCTACCAGCTACACTGGTTCTAGCTACACTGGTTCTAGCTACCAGTTACACTGGTTCTAGCTACACTGGTTCTAGCTACACTGGTTCTAGCTACCAGTTACACTGGTTCTAGCTACACTGGTTCTAGCTACACTGGTTCTAGCTACCAGTTATACTGGATCTAGCTACACTGGTTCTAGCTTCTAGCTACACTGGTTCTAGCTACACTGGTTCTAGCTACCAATTATACTGGTTCTAGCTACCAGTTACACTGGTTCTAACTGCACTGGTTGTAGCTGCACTGGTTCTAGCTGCACTGGTTGTACCTACACTGGTTCTAGCTACGCTGGTTCTAGCTACCAGTTACACTGGTTCTAGCTACACTGGTTCTAGCTACACTGGTTCTAGCTACACTGGTTCTAGCTACCAGTTACACTGGTTCTAGCTACACTGGTTCTAGCTACCAGCTACACTGGTTCTAGCTACACTGGTTCTAGCTACCAGCTACACTGGTTCTAGCTACACTGGTTCTAGCTACCAGCTACACTGGTTCTAGCTACACTGGTTGTAGCTACTCTTTTTCCTCCCCTTGTTTTAATGCCCCTGCGCTACAGACACACAACGCCCCACATCTGTCTCTCTCAGCTGTCACAGCAGCTGCCACATCATGTGACTCCCCAGCTTCCCAAACCTCATCTGCTGTTTTCTCATGCTCTGTACTCTGTCACTGCTACTCTCAATCAATATGGCTCTGTGCCCTAGCCTGTGCCCTAGCCTGTGCCCTAGCCTGTGCCCTAGCCTGTGCCCTAGCCGGTGCCCTAGCCTGTGCCCTAGCCGGTGCCCTAGCCGGTGCCCTAGCCTGTGCCCTAGCCTGTGCCCTAGACGGTGCCCTAGCACTAGACCCCTCACATAAATAAATCCTGTTTTAGTCGTCCTTTACTTCATCTATGTCACCTCTCTGGGTAGGTAGGCTCCATCATTTCCTGAATGCTTTAGACATGAAGATGGTAGGAAACTGAGACACCTTTGCTTCACTCTCATGCTTTGTTACTAGAAGGACGCTAGAGTTGGCTGGCACCATGTCCTACACCATCATCTCTTCTGTGTTTCCTTCCTTAACGTTGGTTCCTCATCCTGCTCCTCTACTGTAATCTAACATGTCTCTGTCGTGTTGGTTCCTCATCCTGCTCCTCTACTGTAATCCAACATGTCTCTGTCGTGTTGGTTCCTCATCCTGCTCCTCTACTGTAATCTAACATGTCTCTGTCGTGTTGGTTCCTCATCCTGCTCCTCTACTGTAATCTAACACGTCTCTGTCGTGTTGGTTCCTCATCCTGCTCCTCTACTGTAATCTAACACGTCTCTGTCACGTTGGTTCCTCATCCTGCTCCTCTACTGTAATCTAACACGTCTCTGTCGTGTTGGTTCCCCCATCCTGCTCCTCTACTGTAATCTAACACGTCTCTGTCGTGTTGGTTCCCCATCCTGCTCCTCTACTGTAATCTAACACGTCTCTGTCGTGTTGGTTCCTCATCCTGCTCCTCTACTGTAATCTAACACGTCTCTGTCGTGTTGGTTCCTCATCCTGCTCCTCTACTGTAATCTAACATGTCTCTGTCGTGTTGGTTCCTCATCCTGCTCCTCTACTGTAATCTAACATGTCTCTGTCGTGTTGGTTCCTCATCCTGCTCCTCTACTGTAATCCAACATGTCTCTGTCGTGTTGGTTCCTCATCCTGCTCCTCTACTGTAATCTAACACGTCTCTGTCGTGTTGGTTCCTCATCCTGCTCCTCTACTGTAATCTAACATGTCTCTGTCGTGTTGGTTCCTCATCCTGCTCCTCTACTGTAATCTAACATGTCTCTGTCGTGTTGGTTCCTCATCCTGCTCCTCTACTGTAATCTAACACGTCTCTGTCGTGTTGGTTCCTCATCCTGCTCCTCTACTGTAATCTAACATGTCTCTGTCACGTTGGTTCCTCATCCTGCTCCTCTACTGTAATCTAACATGTCTCTGTCGTGTTGGTTCCCCATCCTGCTCCTCTACTGTAATCTAACATGTCTCTGTCGTGTTGGTTCCTCATCCTGCTCCTCTACTGTAATCTAACATGTCTCTGTCACGTTGGTTCCTCATCCTGCTCCTCTACTGTAATCTAACACTTCTCTGTCACGTTGGTTCCTCATCCTGCTCCTCTACTGTAATCTAACACTTCTCTGTCGTGTTGGTTCCTCATCCTGCTCCTCTACTGTAATCTAACACGTCTCTGTCGTGTTGTTTCTTCATCCTGCTCCTCTACTGTAATCTAACACGTCTCTGTCGTGTTGGTTCCCCATCCTGCTCCTCTACTGTAATCTAACATGTCTCTGTCACGTTGGTTCCTCATCCTGCTCCTCTACTGTAATCTAACATGTCTCTGTCACGTTGGTTCCTCATCCTGCTCCTCTACTGTAATCTAACATGTCTCTGTCGTGTTGGTTCCTCATCCTGCTCCTCTACTGTAATCTAACACGTCTCTGTCGTGTTGGTTCCTCATCCTGCTCCTCTACTGTAATCTAACATGTCTCTGTCGTGTTGGTTCCTCATCCTGCTCCTCTACTGTAATCTAACATGTCTCTGTCACGTTGGTTCCTCATCCTGCTCCTCTACTGTAATCTAACATGTCTCTGTCGTGTTGGTTCCTCATCCTGCTCCTCTACTGTAATCTAACACTTCTCTGTCGTGTTGGTTCCTCATCCTGCTCCTCTACTGTAATCTAACACGTCTCTGTCGTGTTGGTTCCTCATCCTGCTCCTCTACTGTAATCTAACACGTCTCTGTCACGTTGGTTCCTCATCCTGCTCCTCTACTGTAATCTAACATGTCTCTGTCGTGTTGGTTCCTCATCCTGCTCCTCTACTGTAATCTAACATGTCTCTGTCACGTTGGTTCCTCATCCTGCTCCTCTACTGTAATCTAACACTTCTCTGTCGTGTTGGTTCCTCATCCTGCTCCTCTACTGTAATCTAACACGTCTCTGTCGTGTTGGTTCCTCATCCTGCTCCTCTACTGTAATCTAACACGTCTCTGTCACGTTGGTTCCTCATCCTGCTCCTCTACTGTAATCTAACATGTCTCTGTCGTGTTGGTTCCTCATCCTGCTCCTCTACTGTAATCTAACATGTCTCTGTCACGTTGGTTCCTCATCCTGCTCCTCTACTGTAATCTAACATGTCTCTGTCGTGTTGGTTCCTCATCCTGCTCCTCTACTGTAATCTAACATGTCTCTGTCGTGTTGGTTCCTCATCCTGCTCCTCTACTGTAATCTAACATGTCTCTGTCGTGTTGGTTCCTCATCCTGCTCCTCTACTGTAATCTAACATGTCTCTGTCGTGTTGGTTCCTCATCCTGCTCCTCTACTGTAATCTAACATGTCTCTGTCGTGTTGGTTCCTCATCCTGCTCCTCTACTGTAATCTAACATGTCTCTGTCGTGTTGGTTCCTCATCCTGCTCCTCTACTGTAATCTAACATGTCTCTGTCGTGTTGGTTCCTCATCCTGCTCCTCTACTGTAATCTAACATGTCTCTGTCGTGTTGGTTCCTCATCCTGCTCCTCTACTGTAATCTAACATGTCTCTGTCGTGTTGGTTCCCCATCCTGCTCCTCTACTGTAATCTAACATGTCTCTGTCGTGTTGGTTCCTCATCCTGCTCCTCTACTGTAATCTAACACGTCTCTGTCGTGTTGGTTCCCCATCCTGCTCCTCTACTGTAATCTAACATGTCTCTGTCGTGTTGGTTCCTCATCCTGCTCCTCTACTGTAATCTAACACGTCTCTGTCGTGTTGTTTCTTCATCCTGCTCCTCTACTGTAATCTCTCATCCTCTTCCTCTCCTCCGCTGCTCTCTCTCTCTGCCTTCCTCTCCCCCACTCTCTCTCTCTCTCTCTCTCTTCTCTCTCTCCTTACTCTCCTCCTCTCTCTCCTCTTCTCTCTCTCTTCTTCCTCTCTTCTCTCTCCTCCCCTCCTCCTCTTCTCTCTCCTCCCCTCCTCCTCTTCTCTCTCTGCCCTCTCCTCTCTCTCTCTCTGCCCTCTCCTCTCTCTCTCTCTGCCCTCTCCTCTCTCTCTCTCTGCCCTCTCCTCGCTCTCTCTCTGCCCTCTCCTCCTCTCCTCTCTCTCTCTGCCCTCTCCTCTCCTCCCCTCCTCCTCTCCTCTCTCTCTGCCCTCTCCTCCCCTCCTCCTCTCTCTCTGCCCTCTCCCCTCCTCCTCTCTCTGCTCTTTCCTCCCTCCTCCTCTCTCTCTCTCCTCCCCTCCTCCTCTCTCTCTCTCTCTGCCCTCTCCTCTCTCTCTTTCTGCCTTCTCCTCTCCTCCTCCTCTCCTCTCGCTCTTTCTGCCCTCTCCTCCTCTCCTCTCTCTCTCTGCCCTCTCCTCCCCTCCTCCTCTCATCTCTCTCTCTCTGCCTCTCTCCCCTCCTCCTCTCATCTCTCTCTCTCTGCCCTCTCCTCCCTTCCTCTCTCTCTCTGCCCTCTCCTCCCCTCCTCCTCTCTCTCTGCCCTTTCCTCCCCTCATCCTCTCTCTCTCTCCTCCCCTCCTCCTCTCTCTCTCTGCCCTCTCCTCTCTCTCTTTCTGCCTTCTCCTCTCCTCCTCCTCTCCTCTCTCTCTTTCTGCCCTCTCCTCTCTCTCTCTGCCCTCTCCTCCCCTCCTCCTCTCATCTCTCTCTCTGCCCTCTCCTCCCTTCTCTCCTCTCTCTCTCTCTGCCCTCTCCTCCCTTCCTCTCTCTCTCTCTCTGCCCTCTCCTCCCCTCCTCTCTCTCTCTGCCCTCTCCTCCCCTCCTCCTCTCTCTCTCTCTCTGCCCTCTCCTCTCCTCTCCTCTCTCTCTCTCTGCCCTCTCCTCTCCTCTCTCTGCCCTCTCTCCTCTCTCTCTCTGCCCTCCTCCTCTCCTCTCCTCTCTCTCTCTCTCTCTCTCTCTCTCTCTCTCTCTCTCTCTCTCTCTCTCTCTCTCTCTCCTCTCTCTTCTCTCTCTCTCTCTCTCTCTCTCTCTCTCTCTCTCTGCCCTCTTCCTCCTCCTCTCCTCGCTCTCTCTGCCCTCTCCTCCTCCTCTCCTCTCTCTCTCTCTGCCCTCTCCTCTCTCTCTCTCTGCCCTCTCCTCTCCTCTCCTCTCCTCTCCTCTCCTCTCCTCTCCTCTCCTCTCCTCTCCTCTCCTCTGCCTCTCCTCCTCCTCTCCTCTCTCTCTCTGCCCTCTCCTCCTCTCCTCTCTCTCTCTCTCTGCCCTCTCCTCCTCTCCTCTCTCTCTCTGCCCTCTCCTCCTCTCCTCTCTCTCTCTCTCTGCCCTCTCCTCCTCTCCTCTCTCTCTGCCCTCTCCTCCTCTCCTCTCCTCTGCCTCTGCCCTCTCCTCCTCCTCTCCTCTCTCTCTCTGCCCTCTCCTCTCCTCCTCCTCTCCTCTCTCTCTCTCTGCCCTCTCCTCTCCTCCTCCTCTCCTCTCTCTGCCCTCTCCGCCTCCTCTCCTCTCTCTCTCTGCCCTCTCCTCTCCTCCTCCTCTCTCTCTCTCTCTCTGCCCTCTCCTCTCCTCCTCCTCTCCTCTCTCTTTCTCTGCCCTCCTCTCCTCTGGTGTTGTTCCTGTCATGTGCCTACTACAGGCTAGCGTTGGATGACGCCGTGCTTCGCCACAGGCAGCTGAACATCTCCCGTTTTTCACCCAGGGTGGCGGGGGAGAGCGACTTTCTCCAGACCGTCATCAACAAGGTCATCGCTGCCAAGGAGGTCAACCACAAGGGACAAGGTAAAGTTACTGTCCAGGGAGGGAGGAGATGCTTGGAGTGGTACTGTGAGAGAGCAGGGAGGTTCTGTTGGGTGACGTTACTGTATGAGAGACTATACACTATGATATGCGATACAATATGATATACAATACATTATGACTGAGGAATTTGGTCCAAGGAGGCCAATCACAAACAACATTTTAAAGTTACTGTACAGGGAGGAATGATATGACAGGCCTGGGGTCTGACTAAAGGACGACAGGCCTGGGGTCTGACTAAAGGACGACATCTTAGTAACAGCTCTGGGATTGACATATCTTGGTTTAGTGGACCCCAGACCACCTGAAGAGGGATTTGTAGAGGGAGGAGAACAGTCTCTGTGGTGTTGTCATGTTGAATGAAGTTATGTCAGATCCACTCGGTCATCCCTGGCCAAGGAATCACACAGAGCACGGTGAGGAAGCAGCGGTGTGTGTGTGGGAGGAGGTGTGTGTGTTGTGTGTGTGGCCAGGGAGACACAGTGAGGAAGCAGCGGTGTCTGTGTGGGAGGGTGTGTGTGTGTGTGTGTGTGGCCAGGGGGACGCACAGTGAGGAAGCAGCGGTGTCTGTGTGGGAGGGTGTGTGTGTGTGTGTGTGTGGCCAGGGAGACACACAGTGCACAGTGAGGAAGCAGCGGTGTTGGTGTGTCAGTCACAGCCTGCAGAGGGAGGGAGAGGATGGCTGTTCTTTATTATGGACCATGTAGTACAGCCTGCAGAGGGAGGAGAGGATGGCTGTTCTTTATTATGGACCATGTAGTACAGCCTGCAGAGGGAGGAGAGGATGGCTGTTCTTTATTATGGACCATGTAGTACAGCCTGCAGAGGGAGGAGAGGATGGCTGTTCTTTATTATGGACCATGTCGTACAGCCTGCAGAGGGAGGAGAGGATGGCTGTTCTTTATTATGGACCATGTCGTACAGCCTGCAGAGGGAGGAGAGGGTGGCTGTTCTTTATTATGGACCATGTAGTACAGCCTGCAGAGGGAGGAGAGGATGGCTGTTCTTTATTATGGACCATGTCGTACAGCCTGCAGAGGGAGGAGAGGGTGGCTGTTCTTTATTATGGACCATGTAGTACAGCCTGCAGAGGGAGGAGAGGATGGCTGTTCTTTATTATGGACCATGTAGTACAGCCTGCAGAGGGAGGAGAGGGTGGCTGTTCTTTATTATGGACCATGTCGTACAGAGAGGGTGGCTGTTCTTTATTATGGACCATGTCGTACAGCGGTCACCAGCCAATCCCAGATCTTCCTCTCAGATGTTTTGACTTGAAATAATGTAACATCATTAACCAATTAAAAGCAGTTCTGTAGCGATGAGGTTTGTGCAGTAAGCTATAGACCCAGTACATCATCACTGCATATTGGTCCATTTGGTTTAAGAGGAGACAGACCCTCAGACAGACTGACCTCCCTTGTTGCTAAGTCCCACTGTCTCTCTGACTGCGTTCCAAATGGCACCTCTTTTCCATACATAGTGACCTACGAGCTCTGGTCAAAAGTAGTGCACTACATAGGGAATAGGGGTGCCAAATGGGATGCAACCTCGGTCTAGAAAGGGTCATTTTCCTGAAGAAAGGAAGCAGTTACACACGGACCAAATGAAAAGAATGAACTACAGGATTTTAAAGCTTTATATTTGGAACGGTGGTAAACTCCGAGCTGCCATAGAAACCCCTCTTCATAAACTAGAAAGGGTCATTTTCCTGAAGAAGAAAAAAAAACGTGTGAATTGCTCCAGGTGGTAAATTTAGACTCCTTGACCTCCAGCAATTTGTCTTGGTTCTCATACCAACTGGAGATTCCCACTGAGATCGTCATACGTTGGTATTAGCAATAGCTTCCTTAACAACGGTCTCTTCTCCCTCCCTCCCTGTTCCCAGGTCTGTGGGTGACCCTGAAGATGCTCTGATTCGATTGATTACATGTCATATTTCCTGTTCCCAGGTCTGTGGGTGACCCTGAAGATGCTCTGATTTGATTGATTACATGTCATATTTCCTGTTCCCAGGTCTGTGGGTGACCCTGAAGATGCTCTGATTTGATTGATTACATGTCATATTTCCTGTTCCCAGGTCTGTGGGTGACCCTGAAGATGCTCTGATTTGATTGATTACATGTCATATTTCCTGTTCCCAGGTCTGTGGGTGACCCTGAAGATGCTCTGATTCGATTGATTACATGTCATATTTCCTGTTCCCAGGTCTGTGGGTGACCCTGAAGATGCTCTGATTTGATTGATTATATGTCATATTCCCTGTTCCCAGGTCTGTGGGTGACCCTGAAGCTGCTTCCGGGTGATATCCATCAGATCAGGAAGGACTTCCCTCACCTGGTTGACCGTTCCACAGCCGTAGCCCGCAAGATGGGCTTCCCAGAGATCATCATGCCAGGTAGTATTATGATCCATTCAGAGATCATCATGCCATGTAGTATTATGATCCATTCAGAGATCATCATGCCAGGTAGTATTATGATCCATTCAGAGATCATCATGCCAGGTAGTATTATGATCCATTCAGAGATCGTCATGCCAGGTAGTATTATGATCAGCTATGAAAAGCCAACTGACATTTACTCCTGAGATGCTGACCTGTTGCACCCTCTACAACCACTGGGATTATTATTATTTGACCCTGCTGGTCATCTATGAACGTTTGAACATCTTGGCCATGTTCTGTTATAATCTCCACCCGGCACAGCCAGAAGAGGACTGGCCACCCCTCATAGCCTGGTTCCTCTCTAGGTTTCTTCCTAGGTTCCTTTCTAGGGAGGTTTTCCTAGCCACCGTGCTTCTACACCTGCATTACTTGCTGTTTGGGGTTTTAGTCTGGGTTTCTGTACAGCACTTTGTGAAATCGGCTGATGTAAAAAGGGCTATATAAATAAATGTGTTTGATTGATTGATAGTATCGTGCCCTCTTTCCACTGTGAGATTCACACCGGTGTTGGTCTTGAAGACTATATATGGTCTGACTTGGGGCCAAATTGGTACACGACCCTTTGTCAGTGAGATCTACATTCAGCATGCAGGTCTACAGTCAGAACACGACCCTTTGTCAGTGAGATCTACATTCAGCATGCAGGTCTACAGTCAGAACACGACCCTTTGTCAGTGAGGTGTGTGTACTCATAAGCCTGTTTGTTTCTCCTTAGGTGACGTGCGTAACGATATCTACGTAACCCTGGTTCAGGGAGAGTTCGATAAAGGCAGCAAATCCACCCCCAAGAATGTAGAGGTCACCATGACAGTCTACGACGAGGACGGAAAGAAACTGGAGGTATTGAGAGACACACACACACACACACACACACACACACACACACACACACACACACACACACACACACACACGACGGAGGGAAAGTGGAGGTACATTTACATTTACATTTACGTCATTTAGCAGACGCTCTTATCCAGAGCGACTTACAAACTGACGAATGAATGTTGGTCTCACTGCTTTTTAGATCTCGTTCTGTCCACCTCTTGGTCCATTTTCTAGAGGTTTGACGTGCTGTAGTTCAGCTCTCACTGGGGAAAGTTCTGTCCACCTCTTGGTCCATTTTCTAGAGGTTTGACGTGCTGTAGTTCAGCTCTCACTGGGGAAAGTTCTGTCCACCTCTTGGTCCATTTTCTAGAGGTTTGACGTGCTGTAGTTCAGCTCTCACTGGGGAAAGTTCTGTCCACCTCGTGGTCCATTTTCTAAAGGTTTGACGTGCTGTAGTTCAGCTCTCACTGGGGAAAGTTCTGTCCACCTCGTGGTCCATTTTCTAAAGGTTTGACGTGCTGTAGTTCAGAGCCCTCCTGTAGCCCAGAGCCCTCACACCATATCCCTCCCTTCTCTCTGGGTCTGATATCCTGTAGCCCAGAGCCCTCACACCATATCCCTCCCTTCTCTCTGGGTGTGATATCCTGTAGCCCAGAGCCCTCACACCATATCCCTCCCTTCTCTCTGGGTGTGATATCCTGTAGCCCAGAGCCCTCACACCATATCCCTCCCTTCTCTCTGGGTCTGATATCCTGTAACCCAGAGCCCTCACACCATATCCCTCCCGTCTCTCTGGGTCTGATAACCTGTAGCCCAGAGCCCTCACACCATATCCCTCCCGTCTCTCTGGGTCTGATATCCTGTAACCCAGAGCCCTCACACCATATCCCTCCCTTCTCTCTGGGTCTGATAACCTGTAGCCCAGAGCCCTCACACCATATCCCTCCCGTCTCTCTGGGTCTGATAACCTGTAGCCCAGAGCCCTCACACCATATCCCTCCCGTCTCTCTGGGTCTGATATCCTTTGCAGGACGGCCACAATTTGTCCTACCGTGGACTGATGAACGTCAAGGCTTTTAGAGATACTTTTGTAACCCTTTCCAGCTTTATGCAAGTCAACAATTCTTCATCTTAGGTCTTCTGAGATCTCTTTTGTTCGAGGCATGGTTCACATCAGGCAATGCTTCTTGTGAATAGCAAACTAACATTTTGTGAGTGTTTTTATAGGGCAGGGCAGCTGTAACCAACATCTCCAATCTCGTCTCATTGATTGGACTCCAGGTTAGCTGACTCCTGACTCCAGTTAGCTTTTGGAGAAGTCATTAGCCTTTAGAGAAGTCATTAGTCTAGGGGTTCACATTCTTTTCCCAACCTACACTGTGAATGTTTAACCTCTCTGGGGTATGTGAAATAGCAGAGCGCCAAATTCAAAACAACAAAAATCTCATAATTCAAATTTCTCACACATACAAGTATTATACACCATTTTAAAGATAAACTTCTCATTAATCCAACCACAGTGTCCGATTTCAAAAAGGCTTTACGGCGAAAGCATAGCATTAGATTATGTTAGGACAGCACCTAGACAAGAAAACCCACAGCCATTTTCCTAGCAAGGAGAGGCGTCACAGAAACCAGAAATACAGCTAAAATTAATCACTAACCTTTGATGATCTTCATCAGATGGCACTCATTGGACTTCATGTTACACAATACATGTATGTTTTGCTTGATAAAGTTCATATTTATATCCAAAAACCCAATTTTACATTGGCGTGTAATGTTCAGAAAGGTTTTGCCTCCAAGACATCTGGTGAATTTACAGAAATACTCATCATAAACGATGATAAAATATACAACTGTTATGCATAGAATTAAAGGTACACTTCTCCTTAATGCAACCGCTGTGTCAGATTTCAAAAAAGCTTTACGGCGAAAGCACACTTTGCAATAATCTGAGTACAGCGCTCAGCCACCAAAACAAGCCATACAGATACCCACCATGTTGGTTTCACTGACTGACTGTGGTTCCACTGACTGACTGTGGGTTCCTCTGGCTGACTGTGGTTCCTCTGGCTGACTGTGGGTTCCTCTGACTGACTGTGGGTCCCTCTGACTGACTGTGGTTCCTCTGACTGACTGTAGGTCCCTCTGGCTGACTGTGGTTCCTCTGACTGACTGTGGGTCCCTCTGACTGACGTGGTCCCGCGCTGTGGCCTCTGGCGACTGAGCCCTCGGCTGACGGGTCCCTCTGGCTGACTGTGGCCCGGCGACGGGTCCCTGGCTGCGGGCCTCGGCGACTGTGGGCCCGACGCGCGGTCCCTGCTGCGGGGCCTCGACTGCTGGGGTTCCTCTGCGCTGAGGCCTCGGCTGCGTGGTCCCTGGCTGCGGGCCTCGACTGCTGGGTTCCTCTGGCTGACTGTGGGTCCCTCTGGCTGACTGTGGTTCCTCTGACTGACTGTAGGTCCTCTGGCTGACTGTGGGTCCCTCTGACTGACTGTGGTTCCTCTGGCTGACTGTGGTTCCTCTGGCTGACTGTGGGTTCCTCTGACTGACTGTGGGTCCCTCTGACTGACTGACTGACTGTAGGTCCTCTGGCTGACTGTGGGTCCCTCTGACTGACTGCGGGTCCCTCTGACTGACTGACTGACTGTAGGTCCTCTGGCTGACTGTGGGTCCCTCTGACTGACTGTGGTTCCTCTGACTGACTGTGGTTCCTCTGACTGACTGTGGTTGCTCTGACTGACTGTGGTTGCTCTGACTGACTGTGGTTCCTCTGACTGACTGTGGTTCCTCTGACTGACTGCAGGTCCTCTGACTGACTGACGATAACAACCAGTTAGACTTGTGTAGGCTACCGGTGCCTCGTTTTATTAACATTCAGAATTGTCATGACGTTGGCCTCTTTTGGTACAGGGAGGACAGTTGACCCCTCCCTTTTGCACACAATCCACCCTGTGTGTAAAGGGTCGTAAAAACTCTAAAATTCCAGGAGAGTCTCTGGCCACATGGCCCATAGAGAGACACAGGAAATTCTTCCAACTCATAGAATTGGAGAGCCAAGCGACATTTTGTGTTCTGGAGAAGGTATGGAAGATTGGTGAAGAATCCAGCTACGAACTGATCCGCTTGGTACCATTTTGTGATACTCAGAAGAGACAATATAGCCATATTACCATAAAACTGTTTATATAATAGACTCAGTTTAAGACTTGCATCATATGGGTGTATGGAATGTATTAATAAGGATAAAGCTTTTGTAAGACATTGAGATGCTATGTACTGATGTAATGTGATAGAATTGTATTTCTGTAACCAAATCTAACTCAGTCATAGGCACGCCCCCAGGGACCCATACAGGACCAGGCGTCATTTGACAAGCTGTTCTATGGGCACTATAAAACACCCCCGGATTTACATTTCCCCAGACCAGGCCTACACTCCGTTGGCTAATAGGTTTTACCTTCCAATTCCTCTACTGAAAGTGAACTATACCACGTGGTTAACTTTTAGACTATCGATACTGACAGAATAAGAACAAGTCTTTGATATTAATTATTAGTCTGCAGCTAAGTAAATTATATCATTGAACGCGAAGACCGACGAAACAACCATTCTATGACGACATTAATGAATGTCGCTCTGAAAGATCCATTCTAACCGAGAGAGATAGAGAGAACGCGGACAAAACTCCCCAACAGAACTACTCTCCAACAAGAATCAGAACGACACACTGAGCGTAAATATATATTGATTGCAATTGTTCCCGAATGAGTGAGCCTTCAATTGTTAATATTAATGAACCCTGTGTAACTTCTCAGCCGACCTTTTATGATCCATTGTTCAACAGGCCGACCTGCCTGTTTAGCCAGTAGGGCACATTCCGATACCAATCCTTTGTGACGATAATTACTGTTTGTATGTTTTCTGTTAATTACTTAGTGTAGTAAATAAATGATTTTAAGACAATTGATGTATGGATGATTTTAGTAAAGACTGGGTTCGTGCAGATACAACAATTTACGACGTTTGGAATGAGACTGGACTAGAGGTAAATACACCATTGAAACTAGAAGATAATCGGCCTATACTATAATAGAATATAATATTATAGTACAGGAAAGTTATATTAGGAAAATTATAACTTTGTAATCTGAATATTCTCCTTGGTGCCCCGATCTCCTAGTTAATTACAATTAAACGATTAATCAGTTTAATCGCGTGATAATAATTACAGGGAGCTAATTGATAAACATATCTTCCGTTTAATAGTACCCCCAAAGACACGACAGAATGTTATGGTCTGTCCTTGTAGGCAACGATGTAACAGATCATTTCATTTTACACAAAGTCTTTTCACTGTTAATACAGGCTTACTGCTGTATGTATATATTATGTTTTTCTAAAATGAATAATACTCTTGCAGGTAATGGAATACTAAGGTCCGTTCAGGTATTGTAATATGTGTAGCCATCCCTAGTAGAGGCCAGCAGTAACCCCCTGCCTCCAGTAAGGGAGGATGAGAGAGGCCTGGGGAGACCTGGCCTGATGTTTCTCCTGTTGGAGTGAGTCAGGCAGGGCTAGGCAAGCACGTGTGTGTGTGTGTGTGTGTGTGCTGGAGGAGGAGTGACGTTGAGGGACCACTGACCTGGTTGATAGAGAATCATACATGAATGTCCCTCCCTCATCCCTCCTCCCTCCCTCCTCCTCCTCCTCATCCCTCCCTCCCTTCCTCCTACACCTCCTCTTCCTCATCCCTCCTCCTCTTCCTCATCCCTCCTCCTCCTCCTCATCCCTCCTCCCTCCCTCCTCCTCCTCATCCCTCCTCCCTCCCATTCCTCCCTCCTCATCCCTCCCGCACTCCCCTCCCTCGTCCCTCCCTCCATCCCTTGTCCACCCTCCCCCCACCACAGAGGACATAGTGGTGTACACCGAGGCCCTGACCCACACCAGGGATCCACTGAGGGAAGATAATGACTTGTCTGGACCAGTAGAACCAGCTGGTCTCTCCAGCAACACATGTACACACACACGCAAACGCACACGCACATGCACACACACTGCAGTAGTAGTGGTCAGTTTAATATTTAATTTGTAATTTCTTTCTAATTAAGCAGGTTGTTTTCTGGGGACTTGGGTTGGAGGACAGGCTGGCTGGAGTTTCTTCTTTATATCAACACACAGCCTTAAGCTGATGGTACTGGCTGCAGGTCCTCTGTAGTTCAGTTAGTAGAGCATGGCTGCAGGTCCTCTGTAGTTCAGTTAGTAGAGCATGGCTGCAGGTCCTCTGTAGTTCAGTTAGTAGAGCATGGCTGCAGGTCCTCTGTAGTTCAGTTAGTAGAACATGGCTCCAGGTCCTCTGTAGTTCAGTTAGTAGAGCATGGCTGCAGGTCCTCTGTAGTTCAGTTAGTAGAACATGGCTCCAGGTCCTCTGTAGTTCAGTTAGTAGAACATGGTCCTCTGTAGTTCAGTTAGTAGAGCATGGCTGCAGGTCCTCTGTAGTTCAGTTAGTAGAACATGGTGCGCTCTGTAGTTCAGTTAGTAGAGCATGGCTGCAGGTCCTCTGTAGTTCAGTTAGTAGAGCATGGCTGCAGGTCCTCTGTAGTTCAGTTAGTAGAACATGGCTCCAGGTCCTCTGTAGTTCAGTTAGTAGAGCATGGCTCCAGGTCCTCTGTAGTTCAGTTAGTAGAACATGGTCCTCTGTAGTTCAGTTAGTAGAACATGGCTCCAGGTCCTCTGTAGTTCAGTTAGTAGAACATGGTCCTCTGTAGTTCAGTTAGTAGAGCATGGCTGCAGGTCCTCTGTAGTTCAGTTAGTAGAACATGGTCCTCTGTAGTTCAGTTAGTAGAGCATGGCTCCAGGTCCTCTGTAGTTCAGTTAGTAGAACATGGTCCTCTGTAGTTCAGTTAGTAGAGCATGGCTGCAGGTCCTCTGTAGTTCAGTTAGTAGAACATGGTCCTCTGTAGTTCAGTTAGTAGAGCATGGCTCCAGGTCCTCTGTAGTTCAGTTAGTAGAACATGCCGGTCCTCTGTAGTTCAGTTAGTAGAACATGGTCCTCTGTAGTTCAGTTAGTAGAGCATGGCTGCAGGTCCTCTGTAGTTCAGTTAGTAGAACATGGTCCTCTGTAGTTCAGTTAGTAGAGCATGGCTGCAGGTCCTCTGTAGTTCAGTTAGTAGAACATGGCTCCAGGTCCTCTGTAGTTCAGTTAGTAGAACATGGTCCTCTGTAGTTCAGTTAGTAGAGCATGGCTGCAGGTCCTCTGTAGTTCAGTTAGTAGAACATGGTCCTCTGTAGTTCAGTTAGTAGAGCATGGCTCCAGGTCCTTTGTAGTTCAGTTAGTAGAACATGGTCCTCTGTAGTTCAGTTAGTAGAGCATGGCTGCAGGTCCTCTGTAGTTCAGTTAGTAGAACATGGTCCTCTGTAGTTCAGTTAGTAGAACATGGTCCTCTGTAGTTCAGTTAGTAGAACATGGCTCCAGGTCCTCTGTAGTTCAGTTAGTAGAGCATGGCTCCAGGTCCTCTGTAGTTCAGTTAGTAGAGCATGGCTCCAGGTCCTCTGTAGTTCAGTTAGTAGAACATGGCTCCAGGTCCTCTGTAGTTCAGTTAGTAGAACATGGCTCCAGGTCCTCTGTAGTTCAGTTAGTAGAACATGGCTCTAGGTCCTCTGTAGTTCAGTTAGTAGAACATGGTCCTCTGTAGTTCAGTTAGTAGAACATGGCTCCAGGTCCTCTGTAGTTCAGTTAGTAGAACATGGCTCCAGGTCCTCTGTAGTTCAGTTAGTAGAGCATGGCTCCAGGTCCTCTGTAGTTCAGTTAGTAGAACATGGCTCTAGGTCCTCTGTAGTTCAGTTAGTAGAACATGGTCCTCTGTAGTTCAGTTAGTAGAGCATGGCTGCAGGTCCTCTGTAGTTCAGTTAGTAGAACATGGTCCTCTGTAGTTCAGTTAGTAGAGCATGGCTCCAGGTCCTCTGTAGTTCAGTTAGTAGAACATGGTCCTCTGTAGTTCAGTTAGTAGAGCATGGCTGCAGGTCCTCTGTAGTTCAGTTAGTAGAGCATGGCTGCAGGTCCTCTGTAGTTCAGTTAGTAGAACATGGTCCTCTGTAGTTCAGTTAGTAGAACATGGCTCCAGGTCCTCTGTAGTTCAGTTAGTAGAACATGGCTCCAGGTCCTCTGTAGTTCAGT
This sequence comes from Salmo salar, assembly GCF_965601325.2. Taxonomy (NCBI): domain Eukaryota; kingdom Metazoa; phylum Chordata; class Actinopteri; order Salmoniformes; family Salmonidae; genus Salmo; species Salmo salar. Next base: position 116,946,346 of record NC_138291.1, on the reverse strand, counting down.
TAGTAGAACATGGCTCCAGGTCCTCTGTAGTTCAGTTAGTAGAGCATGGCTCCAGGTCCTCTGTAGTTCAGTTAGTAGAACATGGCTCTAGGTCCTCTGTAGTTCAGTTAGTAGAACAAGGCTCCAGGTCCTCTGTAGTTCAGTTAGTAGAACAAGGCTCCAGGTCCTCTGTAGTTCAGTTAGTAGAGCATGGCTCCAGGTCCTCTGTAGTTCAGTTAGTAGAACAAGGCTCCAGGTCCTCTGTAGTTCAGTTAGTAGAACATGGCTCCAGGTCCTCTGTAGTTCAGTTAGTAGAGCATGGCTCCAGGTCCTCTGTAGTTCAGTTAGTAGAACAAGGCTCCAGGTCCTCTGTAGTTCAGTTAGTAGAGCATGGCTCCAGGTCCTCTGTAGTTCAGTTAGTAGAACATGGTCCTCTGTAGTTCAGTTAGTAGAGCATGGCTGCAGGTCCTCTGTAGTTCAGTTAGTAGAACATGGTCCTCTGTAGTTGAGTTAGTAGAGCATGGCTCCAGGTCCTCTGTAGTTCAGTTAGTAGAGCATGGCTCCAGGTCCTCTGTAGTTCAGTTAGTAGAACATGGTCCTCTGTAGTTCAGTTAGTAGAGCATGGCTCCAGGTCCTCTGTAGTTCAGTTAGTAGAACATGGCTCCAGGTCCTCTGTAGTTCAGTTAGTAGAGCATGGCTGCAGGTCCTCTGTAGTTCAGTTAGTAGTACATGGTCCTCTGTAGTTCAGTTAGTAGAACATGGCTCCAGGTCCTCTGTAGTTCAGTTAGTAGAACATGGCTCCAGGTCCTCTGTAGTTCAGTTAGTAGAGCATGGTCCTCTGTAGTTCAGTTAGTAGAGCATGGTCCTCTGTAGTTCAGTTAGTAGAGCGTGGTCCTATATAGTTCAGTTAGTAGAACATGGCTCCAGGTCCTCTGTAGTTCAGTTAGAAGAACATGGCTCCAGGTCCTCTGTAGTTCAGTTAGTAGAGCATGGTCCTCTGTAGTTCAGTTATAGAGCATGGCTCCAGGTCCTCTGTAGTTCAGTTAGTAGAGCATGGCTCCAGGTCCTCTGTAGTTCAGTTAGTAGAGCATGGTCCTCTGTAGTTCAGTTAGTAGAACATGGTCCTCTGTAGTTGAGTTAGTAGAGCATGGCTCCAGGTCCTCTGTAGTTCAGTTAGTAGAACATGGCTCCAGGTCCTCTGTAGTTCAGTTAGTAGAACATGGTCCTATATAGTTCAGTTAGTAGAGCATGGCTCCAGGTCCTATATAGGTTAGTTAGTAGAGCATGGCTTTTATAGTATAGTGGTTTGATTCCCGCCACAACCCTTATGTAAAATGTACGGATAACTTTAAGTTGCTTTGGATTAAAGCTTCTGCTCAGTGGTTTTTATAATTATATTAAAATACCTTCTCCATTTCCACCTTTCTCTCTCTCAGAACGTGATGTTCCCTGGTGCTGGAGACGAGGGCATCTTGGAGTACAAGTCTGTCATCTACTACCAGATCAAACAGCCACGTTGGTTTGAAACCATCAAGGTTAGTCTGTCTATACCCTTGTGTTTGTACATGTGCATGTGTGTACTTTAATTTGAGATACGTTGAGTTTCATTTAGCTGTCTGTCTCCTGCCTTACTGTTTAACCTCAAGGTTGCCATCCCTATTGAAGACGTGAACCGAAGTCACCTGCGATTCACCTTCCGTCACCGATCATCTCAAGAATGTAAGTACAAATGTGAATGTTTTTAAGGTCTTTTCTGACTTTATTTAATTGAGATGGAGAGGTTGGCAGTGGGGAAATATAGAGAGGATGACAGTGGGGAAATATAGAGAGGATGACAGTGGGGAGAGATGGAGAGGATGACAGTGGGGAGAGATGGAGAGGATGACAGTGGGGAAAGATGGAGAGGATGACAGTGGGGAAAGATGGAGAGGATGACAGTGGGGAAAGATGGAGAGGATGACAGTGGGGAAATATAGAGAGGATGACAGTGGGGAAAGATGGAGAGGATGACAGTGGGGAGAGATGGAGAGGATGACAGTGGGGAGAGATGGAGAGGGTGACAGTGGGGAAAGATGGAGAGGATGACAGTGGGGAAATATAGAGAGGATGACAGTGGGGAAAGATGGAGAGGATGACAGTGGGGAGAGATGGAGAGGATGACAGTGGGGAGAGATGGAGAGGATGACAGTGGGAAAGATGGAGAGGATGACAGTGGGGAAAGATGGAGAGGATGACAGTGGGGAAAGATGGAGTGGATGACAGTGGGGAAAGATGGAGAGGATGACAGTGGGAAAGATGGAGAGGATGACAGTGGGAAAGATGGAGAGGATGACAGTGGGGAAAGATGGAGAGGGTGACAGTGGGGAAAGATGGAGTGGATGACAGTGGGGAAAGATGGAGAGGATGACAGTGGGGAAAGATGGAGAGGATGACAGTGGGGAGAGATGGAGAGGATGACAGTGGGGAGAGATGGAGAGGATGACAGTGGGAAAGATGGAGAGGATGACAGTGGGGAAAGATGGAGAGGATGACAGTGGGGAAAGATGGAGTGGATGACAGTGGGGAAAGATGGAGAGGTTGGCAGTGGGGAAATATGGAGAGGTTGGCAGTGGGGAAATATGGAGAGGTTGGCAGTGGGGAAATATGGAGAGGTTGGCAGTGGGGAAATATGGAGAGGTTGGCAGTGGGGAAATATGGAGAGGTTGGCAGTGGGGAAATATGGAGAGGTTGGCAGTGGGGAAATATGGAGAGGTTGGCAGTGGGGAAATATGGAGAGGTTGGCAGTGGGGAAATATGGAGAGGTTGGCAGTGGGGAAATATGGAGAGGTTGGCAGTGGGGAAATATGGAGAGGTTGGCAGTGGGGAAAGATGGAGAGGTTGGCAGTGGGGAAAGATGGAGAGGTTGGCAGTGGGGAAAGATGGAGAGGTTGGCAGTGGGGAAAGATGGAGAGGTTGGCAGTGGGGAAAGATGGAGAGGTTGGCAGTGGGGAAATATGGAGAGGTTGGCAGTGGGGAAATATGGAGAGGTTGGCAGTGGGGAAAGATGGAGAGGATGGGAGAGGGTGGCAGTGGGGAAAGATGGAGAGGTTAGCAGTGGGGAAAGATGTTGAGGTTGGCAGTGGGGAAAGATGGAGAGGTTGGCAGTGGGGAAAGATGGAGAGGATGACAGTGGGGAAATATAGAGAGGGTGACAGTGAGGAAATATGGAGAGGGTGACAGTGGGGAAAGATGGAGAGGATGACAGTGGGGAAAGATGGCGAGGATGACAGTGAGGAAATATGGAGAGGATGACAGTGGGGAAAGATGGAGAGGATGACAGTGAGGAAATATGGAGAGGGTGACAGTGGGGAAATATAGAGAGGGTGACAGTGGGGAAAGATGGAGAGGCTGACAGTGGGGAAAGATGGAGAGAGACAGTGACAGTGGGGGAAGATGGATAGAGGGTGCCAGTGGGGGAAGATGGAGAGTGGGTGACAGTGGGGAAAGATGGAGAGAGGGTGACAGTGGGGAAAGTTGGAGGTAACTTAGATCACTAGGCCATGAGCACAAATTTAGATTCATGGACCACTAGACCACCCTAGGCCATGAGCACAAATATAAATTCATAATTTAGACCACTAGGCTACGAGCACAAATTTAAATTCATACAATTATTCAGACAATGAATTCATAAATACTAAGCAATTGGCTCCTAATCTGTCCCCAGTCATCCAAGTCTACATCCTGGCACTCATAGGGAACAGGGGGCCGTTTAGGACACAAGTGCTGGTCATAACAATTACTTTACGGTTCACCCTGCGTCACTTTAATTGTGGAATGAAATTCCCCTACATAAATGAGATTCATATAATTCTGTTGGAATGGCTGGGTTGGCTGTCAGTGGGCCCGGGCTGGCTGTCAGTGGGCCCGGGCTGGATGTCAGTGGGCCCGGGCTGGCTGTCAGTGGGCCCAGGGTGGGAGAATAAAATGCCAGAAACTGCTCATTTGTATGTTGGGAAAGGCGTCTGCCTGGCTGAAGGGACTCAATTATAAATGTATTTCTTTATTTTTGGTAGTGTTTTTAATGTTTATGGGTGTGGAACAGGGCTGAGGAAGCCTGTCCTGGCAGCCTTGTTGCTCCATCTGCTCACCACATGGTGTGTTATTGGTTAGCCCGGCCAAGAGGAGCTGGGCAGGTGGCCGTATGCAAAACGATCAATTAGCAGGTCCAGACAGCCTGGACTGGGGGTTGTCTGTCTGAAACGTGCTGTAGTTAGGGTGAAGCTATCCGTCCTCTCCTTCAGCATTGACACGCATACACACACACACACACACACACACACACACACACACACACACACACACACACACACACACACACACACACACACACACACACACACACACACTGTTGTGGGCTTCAGCAAAGACTAATTCTCTAGCACGGTTTACTTTTCATACAGTCAGCCAGCCATTCACTCAGTCAGCCATTCACTCAGCCAGCCAGCAATTCACTCAGCCAGCCAGCCAGTCACTTAGCCAGTCAGCCGCTCAGCCAGCCAGTCAGCCGCTCAGCCAGCCAGTCAGCCGCTCAGCCAGCCAGCCAGTTGCTCAGCCAGCCACTCAGCCAGCCAGCCACTCAGCCAGCCAGTCAGCCGCTCAGCCAGCCAGTCAGCCGCTCAGCCAGCCAGTCAGCCGCTCAGCCAGCCAGCCAGTCAGCCGCTCAGCCAGCCAGTCAGCCGCTCAGCCAGCCAGTCAGCCGCTCAGCCAGCCAGTCAGCCGCTCAGCCAGCCAGCCAGTTGCTCAGCCAGCCACTCAGCCGCTCAGCCAGCCACTCAGCCACTCAGCCAGCCAGCCAGCCACTCAGCCATCCAGCCAGTCACTCAGCCAGCCAGCCAGTCACTCAGCCAGCCAGCCACTCAACCAGCCAGCCAGCCACTCAACCACTCAGCCAGCCGGTCACTCAGCCACTCAGCCAGCCAGTCACTCAGCCAGCCAGTCACTCAGCCATTCAGCCAGCCAGCCAGCCACTCAGCCAGCCAGCCAGTCACTCAGCCAGCCAGCCAGCCAGTCACTCAGCCAGCCAGCCAGCCAGTCACTCAGCCAGCCAGCCAGCCAGTCACTCAGCCAGCCAGCCAGTCACTCAGCCAGCCAGTCACTCAGCCAGCCAGTCACTCAGCCAGCCAGTCACTCAGCCAGCCAGTCACTCAGCCAGTCAGTCACTCAGTCACTCAGCCAGTCAGTCACTCAGCCAGTCAGTCACTCACTCACTCACTCACTCACTCACTCACTCACTCACTCACTCACTCACTCACTCACTCACTCACTCACTCACTCACTCACTCACTCACTCAGCCAGTTACTCACTCACTCACTCACTCACTCACTCACTCACTCACTCACTCACTCACTCACTCACTCACTCAGCCAGTCACTCAGCCAGCCAGCCAGCCAGCCAGTCACTCACTCACTCACTCACTCACTCACTCACTCACTCACTCACTCACTCACTCACTCACTCACTCACTCACTCACTCACTCACTCACTCACTCACTCACTCAGTCAGTCAGTCAGTCAGTCAGTCAGGCAGTCAGCCAGTCAGTCAGTCAGCCAGTCAGTCAGTCAGGCTGTCAGGCTGTGCCCCTGCCCAGTCAAGTGAAATCCATAGATTAGGGTCTAATGAATTTATTTAAATGGACTAATTTCCTTCTTTGAACTGTAATTCAGTCAAATCTTTTAAATTGTTGCATGTTGCGTTTTTAAATCATTTTTGTTCAGTATAGTTAATTGCCTTGTCTTTCTGTCTCTGGTTGGATGATTACCTGAGGCATGTTTGATGGCCCTAATCCCCTGTTGGGAACCATGTTGTCATTTAGTGTATACGCGGTAGGAGAGAAAGAGCACATTTCAGACAGTTCATTCTACGTCAGTGAACAGCTGAGATGTGCAGGTTTCTGGACCAAATAATCCTCTGCCTCCCAAACTGAAGCGGTTTTCATCTGTGATTCTGTGCTTGTGTCTGATGGAAGTCATTGCGTAGTGAATCCACTCCTCTCCTGATTCTGCACCATACGTACCGTAGTGCTCCTCTATCTTTTTATTGGTTGTCTTCCAGTCCAGCGAGCAGAGCGATTATTCACCGCGCCAGGCTTACGGGCAGAAATCCAATAAGTTGATTTATACAGATTGAACGCGCCAGATACTCCGGTGAATCACGGTCTGAACGTCACGTACATTTGAGCTTGTTGATGTGTGATGGTGATGTATGTGGTCCCATCCGACGCTAAACTTACTGGACACGGCCATAACTCTCCTCTCTGTTTATATATAGGACCCACACTGAGACTGCTTCACAAATACTGCTCTATTATCTATGTAGTACACTTAGGGTCTGGTCAAAATATACAGTGTGCTGACATCATTCTCCCTGGGATAATGTAGCAAAGAGGAGGTCCAAATCATCTCTGCCATGTGGTGGCTAACGACTGGATACAGCACACACATTACAGTTCAGATTATTGGACTCATATGTGTCCTGACTGAGGACGGGATAATGTATTACTCATATGTGTTCTGGTTGTCTGGTTCAGTGGGCCTGAGCTCTAACTGGTTGTCTGGTTTAGTGGGCCTGGGCTCTAACTGGTTGTCTGGTTCAGTGGGCCGGGGCTCTAACTGGTTGTCTGGTTCAGTGGGGCTCTAACTGGTTGTCTGGTTCAGTGGGGCTCTAACTGGTTGTCTGGTTCAGTGGGCCGGGGCTCTAACTGGTTGTCTGGTTCAGTGGGTCGGGGCTCTAACTGGTTGTCTGGTTCAGTGGGCTGGGGCTCTAACTGGTTGTCTGGTTCAGTGGGGCTCTAACTGGTTGTCTGGTTCAGTGGGCCGGGCCTCTAACTGGTTGTCTGGTTCAGTGGGCCTGGGCTCTAACTGGTTGTCTGGTTCAGTGGGCTGGGGCTCTAACTGGTTGTCTGGTTCAGTGGGGCTCTAACTGGTTGTCTGGTTCAGTGGGGCTCTAACTGGTTGTCTGGTTCAGTGGGCCGGGGCTCTAACTGGTTGTCTGGTTCAGTGGGTCGGGGCTCTAACTGGTTGTCTGGTTCAGTGGGCTGGGGCTCTAACTGGTTGTCTGGTTCAGTGGGGCTCTAACTGGTTGTCTGGTTCAGTGGGCCGGGCCTCTAACTGGTTGTCTGGTTCAGTGGGCCTGGGCTCTAACTGGTTGTCTGGTTCAGTGGGCTGGGGCTCTAACTGGTTGTCTGGTTCAGTGGGTCGGGGCTCTAACTGGTTGTCTGGTTCAGTGGGCCTGGCCTCTAACTGGTTGTCTGGTTCAGTGGGGCTCTAACTGGTTGTCTGGTTCAGTGGGTCGGGGCTCTAACTGGTTGTCTGGTTCAGTGGGGCTCTAACTGGTTGTCTGGTTCAGTGGGCCGGGGCTCTAACTGGTTGTCTGGTTCAGTGGGGCTCTAACTGGTTGTCTGGTTCAGTGGGCCGGGGCTCTAACTGGTTGTCTGGTTCAGTGGGGCTCTAACTGGTTGTCTGGTTCAGTGGGCCTGGGCTCTAACTGGTTGTCTGGTTCAGTGGGGCTCTAACTGGTTGTCTGGTTCAGTGGGCCGGGGCTCTAACTGGTTGTCTGGTTCAGTTGGCCTGGCCTCTAACTGGTTGTCTGGTTCAGTGGGCCTGGGCTCTAACTGGTTGTCTGGTTCAGTGGGCTGGGGCTCTAACTGGTTGTCTGGTTCAGTGGGCCGGGGCTCTAACTGGTTGTCTGGTTCAGTGGGGCTCTAACTGGTTGTCTGGTTCAGTGGGGCTCTAACTGGTTGTCTGGTTCAGTGGGGCTCTAACTGGTTGTCTGGTTCAGTGGGCCGGGGCTCTAACTGGTTGTCTGGTTCAGTGGGCCGGGGCTCTAACTGGTTGTCTGGTTCAGTGGGGCTCTAACTGGTTGTCTGGTTCAGTGGGCCGGGGCTCTAACTGGTTGTCTGGTTCAGTGGGCCTGGGCTCTAACTGGTTGTCTGGTTCAGTGGGGCTCTAACTGGTTGTCTGGTTCAGTGGGCCTGGGCTCTAACTGGTTGTCTGGTTCAGTGGGGCTCTAACTGTTTGTCTGGTTCAGTGGGCCGGGGCTCTAACTGGTTGTCTGGTTCAGTGGGCCGGGGCTCTAACTGGTTGTCTGGTTCAGTTGGCCTGGCCTCTAACTGGTTGTCTGGTTCAGTGGGCCTGGGCTCTAACTGGTTGTCTGGTTCAGTGGGCTGGGGCTCTAACTGGTTGTCTGGTTCAGTGGGCCGGGGCTCTAACTGGTTGTCTGGTTCAGTGGGGCTCTAACTGGTTGTCTGGTTCAGTGGGTCGGGGCTCTAACTGGTTGTCTGGTTCAGTGGGTCGGGGCTCTAACTGGTTGTCTGGTTCAGTGGGTCGGGGCTCTAACTGGTTGTCTGGTTCAGTGGGGCTCTAACTGGTTGTCTGGTTCAGTGGGCCGGGGCTCTAACTGGTTGTCTGGTTCAGTGGGGCTCTAACTGGTTGTCTGGTTCAGTGGGCCGGGGCTCTAACTGGTTGTCTGGTTCAGTGGGCCGGGGCTCTAACTGGTTGTCTGGTTCAGTGGGGCTCTAACTGGTTGTCTGGTTCAGTGGGCCGGGGCTCTAACTGGTTGTCTGGTTCAGTGGGCCGGGGCTCTAACTGGTTGTCTGGTTCAGTGGGGCTCTAACTGGTTGTCTGGTTCAGTGGGCCGGGGCTCTAACTGGTTGTCTGGTTCAGTGGGCCTGGGCTCTAACTGGTTGTCTGGTTCAGTGGGGCTCTAACTGGTTGTCTGGTTCAGTGGGCCTGGGCTCTAACTGGTTGTCTGGTTCAGTGGGGCTCTAACTGTTTGTCTGGTTCAGTGGGGCTCTAACTGTTTGTCTGGTTCAGTGGGGCTCTAACTGGTTGTCTGGTTCAGTGGGGCTCTAACTGGTTGTCTGGTTCAGTGGGCCGTGGCTCTAACTAGCTGTTGACAGCTGAGCTAAGCTGCTTTAGCCTCACCCTTGTTACCCTGGCTCTGTTCTGTGTCCCTCCGGACCCTCCAAAGGCAGTGAGACACTAATGACCAGTGATGATCCCCAGCCCATTCCCATTCCAAGCCCGAGCCAAGCCCAGCTCCCAGCCCAACCTGGGCCCAGCCCGAGCCAAGCCCAGATCCAGCCTCGCCGCCTTTCCAGCTAACACCACCTCCTCTGTATCCCCTCCTCCCCCTGCAGCCAAAGATAAATCAGAGAAGATATTCGCCCTGTCGTTTGTGAAGCTGATGAGGTACGATGGGACGACCCTGAGGGACGGAGAGCACGATCTCATCGTATACAAGGTAGGTAATATAACACTACCTCATCATATACAGGGTAGGTAATATAACACCACCTCATCATATACAGGGTAGATCATATAACACCACCTCATCATATACAGGTAATATAACACCACCTAATCGTATACAGGGTGGGTTATATAACACCACCTCATCATATAAAGGGTAGGTAATATAACACCACCTCATCATATACAGGGTAGGTCATATAACACCACCTCATCATATACAGGGTAGCTCATATAACACCACCTCATCATATACAGGGTAGGTCATATAACACCACCTCATCATATACAGGGTAGGTCATATAACACCACCTCATCATATACAGGTAATATAACACCACCTCATCATATACAGGGTAGGTCATAAAACACCACCTCATCATATACAGGGTAGGTCATATAACACCACCTCATCATATACAGGGTAGGTCATATAACACCACCTCATCATATACAGGGTAGGTAATATAACACCACCTCATCATATACAGGGTAGGTAAGATAACACCACCTCATCATATACAGGGTAGGTCATATAACACCATTTCATCATATACAGGGTAGGTCATATAACACCATTTCATCATATACAGGGTAGGTCATATAACACCATCTCATCATATACAGGGTAGGTCATATAACACCACCTCATCATATACAGGGTAGGTCATATAACACCACCTCATCATATACAGGGTAGATCGTATAACACCACCTCATCATATACAGGGTAGGTCGTATAACACCACCTCATCATATACAGGGTAGGTCATATAACACCACCTCATCATATACAGGGTAGGTCATATAACACCACCTCATAATTTACAGGGTAGGTCGTAATAACACCACCTAATCATATACAGGATAGGTCATATAACACCACCTCATAATTTACAGGGCAGGTAATATTACACCACCTCATCATTTACAGGGTAGGTCATATAACACCACGGTATATTCGTATATTTAATTCTGTGTTCTATGACCCCCAGGCGGAGGCTAAGAAGCTGGAGGACTCGTCTCTGTACCTGAACGTTCCTGCTACCAAGGTGGAGCTGGAGGAGAAGGGCTTGTCCACCACAGGGAAGGGCACACACAACCTGGGCAACTGTACCATCAGCAAGGACTCCTTCCAGATAGCAACCCTGGTGTGTTCTACCAAGCTCACACAGAACGGTAAAAAGACTCTCTCTCCCTCTAGCCCTCTCTTTCCAGCCCAATACAGCATCGCCTCCTGCCTTCTCTCCCTCTTCTACTCTCTCTCCTTCCAGCCCAATACAGCATGGCCTCCAGCCTTCTCTCCCTCCTCTACTCTCTCTCGCTCTCTCTCTCTCCCTCCAGCCCTCCCTACTTCTCTCTCTCTCCACCTTTCTCTCTCCTTCCAGCCCTTCTTATTTCTCTCTCTCTCCACATCCCTCTCTCCACCGTTCTCTCTCTCTCTCCCTCCAGCCCTCCCTACTTCTCTCTCTCCACCGTTCTCTCTCTCTCTCCATCTCTCTCTCTCCATCTCTCTCTCTCTCCCTCCAGCCCTCCTCACCTCTCTCCATCTCTCTCTCCATCTCTCTCTCCATCTCTCTCTCTCTCTCTCTCCATCTCTCTCTCTCTCTCTCTCCACCAATATCTCTCCCTCCTGCCCTCCCTACCAGTAAAACGACCAAGCTGGTGCAGATTACATGATCCTCATCTAGGACTGTACCATTGAACACCTCATTATAACTCTATAGACTGACATGGGCCTCATCTAGGACTGTACCATTGAACATCTCATTATAACTCTATAGACTGACATGGTCCTCATCTAGGACTGTACCATTGAACACCTCATTATAACTCTATAGACTGACATGGGCCTCATCTAGGACTGTACCATTGAACATCTCATTATAACTCTATAGACTGACATGGTCCTCATCTAGGACTGTACCATTGAACACCTCATTATAACTCTATAGACTGACATGGTCCTCATCTAGGACTGTACCATTGAACACCTCATTATAACTCTGTAGAATGTGTGTTGTTAGACTGGTTGCTTTGTGCTGTGAACTTGACTCTTGACTTCTGGGATTCATGGCTTCCTCTCCTTTTGAGTATCTGTGAACTAAACAGCCATTTGTCAGAAGAATGAACCAAACAGTAGGATGGTTTTCAATCTGTTTCGGCCTACAAGATGGGATGAACATGGAAATAAAGGTGAGATGAAAAACTGAAGCAATGAGAACAAAGACCAGGGGAAGACTGGGGCAGTGACTGCAACAGCCCATCCTTTGGCACTTTAAATTCATAGTTTTTACTAGCCTACAGCCGTTTCCCGTCCGTCCCACCATAAAGACACATTGTGAATAAAGAGCTTTCTGACTCAGATCATGTGAAACAGTGGAGATGGAGAATTAAAAGAAAGAGAATTTCTGCTATGCTCCCAGGGAACCATTGAAGCAACTCAGTATTGTGTAAGTACAGCTTCATTACAGTCCAGTCACATAGCAGCGATATGCAGCAGTTCTCTCTCTCTCTCTACACACCTCTTCTCTCAGGAATGAGAGGCTGCTGCAGAACACAAGGCTGCATCCTACACCCTGTATAGAGCACTGCTTTTGACCAGAGCCCATAGGGAATAAGGGAGCCTTTTGAAGTGTAGATGTAGACAAAGGTGCATTGCTTTCCCCTCCCTGTATGGTGACAGAACTTTCTCCTGACTTTCTTCTCTCCTGTGTTTCTACTGCTGTGCTGCTCTTCTCTCTCCTGTGTTTCTACTGCTGTGCTGCTCTTCTCTCTCCTGTGTTTCTACTGCTGTGCTGCTCTTCTCTCTCCTGTGTTTCTACTGCTGTGCTGCTCTTCTCTCTCCTGTGTTTCTACTGCTGTGCTGCTCTTCTCTCCTGTGTTTCTACTGCTGTGCTGCACTTCTCTCCTGTGTTTCTACTGCTGTGCTGCTCTTCTCTCTCCTGTGTTTCTACTGCTGTGCTGCTCTTCTCTCTCCTGTGTTTCTACTGCTGTGCTGCTCTTCTCTCCTGTGTTTCTACTGCTGTGCTGCTCTTCTCTCCTGTGTTTCTACTGCTGTGCTGCTCTTCTCTCTCCTGTGTTTCTACTGCTGTGCTGCTCTTCTCTCTCCTGTGTTTCTACTGCTGTGCTGCTCTTCTCTCTCCTGTGTTTCTACTGCTGTGCTGCTCTTCTCTCCTGTGTTTCTACTGCTGTGCTGCACTTCTCTCCTGTGTTTCTACTGCTGTGCTGCTCTTCTCTCTCCTGTGTTTCTACTGCTGTGCTGCTCTTCTCTCTCCTGTGTTTCTACTGCTGTGCTGCTCTTCTCTCCTGTGTTTCTACTGCTGTGCTGCTCTTCTCTCCTGTGTTTCTACTGCTGTGCTGCTCTTCTCTCTCCTGTGTTTCTACTGCTGTGCTGCTCTTCTCTCTCCTGTGTTTCTACTGCTGTGCTGCTCTTCTCTCTCCTGTGTTTCTACTGCTGTGCTGCTCTTCTCTCTCCTGTGTTTCTACTGCTGTGCTGCACTTCTCTCCTGTGTTTCTACTGCTGTGCTGCACTTCTCTCCTGTGTTTCTACTGCTGTGCTGCTCTTCTCTCTCCTGTGTTTCTACTGCTGTGCTGCTCTTCTCCTGTGTTTCTACTGCTGTGCTGCTCTTCTCTCTCCTGTGTTTCTACTGCTGTGCTGCTTTTCTCTCTCCTGTGTTTCTACTGCTGTGCTGCTCTTCTCTCTCCTGTGTTTCTACTGCTGTGCTGCTCTTCTCTCCATCCTCCCCCTACTATATTACACACCCTCCATCTGCCCCCCTACTATATTACACACCCTCCATCCTCCCCCCTACTATATTACACACCCTCCCCCCTCCCCCAACTATATTACCCACCTTCCATCCTCCCCCCTACTATATTACCCAACTTCCATCCTCCCCCTACTGTATTACACACCCTCCATCCTCCCCCCTACTGTATTACACACCCTCCATCCTCCCCCTACTGTATTACACACCCTCCCCCCTCCCCTACTATATTACACACCCTCCCCCCTCCCCCTACTATATTACTCACCTTCCATCCTCCCCCCTACTATATTACCCACCTTCCATCCTCCCCCTACTGTATTACACACCCTCCATCCTCCCCCCTACTGTATTACACACCCTCCATCCTCCCCCCTACTGTATTACACACCCTCCATCCTCCCCCCTACTGTATTACACACCCTCCATCCTCCCCCCTACTGTATTACACACCCTCCCCCCTCCCCCCTACTGTATTACACACCCTCCATCCTCCCCCCTACTGTATTACACACCCTCGCCCCTCCCCCTACTGTATTACACACCCTCCATCCTCCACCCTACTATATTACACACCCTCCCCCCTACTATATTACACACCCTCCATCCTCCCCCTACTATTTTACACACCCTCCATCCTCCCCCCTACTGTATTACACACCCTCCATCCTCCCCCCTACTATATTACACACCCTCCCCCTACTATATTTCACACCCTCCATCCTCCCCCTACTATATTACACACCCTCCATCCTCCCCCTACTGTATTACACACCCTCCATCCTCCACCCCACTATATTACACACCCTCCCCCCTACTATATTACACACCCTCCATCCTCCACCCCACTATATTACACACCCTCCCCCCTACTATATTACACACCCGCCATCCTCCCCCTACTATATTACACACCCGCCATCCTCCCCCTACTATATTACACACCCTCCATCCTCCCCCTACTATATTACACACCCTCCATCCGCCCCCCTACTATATTACACACCCTCCATCCTCCCCCCTACTATATTAAATACCCTCCCCCTACTATATTACACACCCTCCATCCTCCCCCCTACTATATTACACACCCTCCCCCCTCCCCCTACTATATTACACACCCTCCCCCCTCCCCCCTACTATATTACACACCCTCCATCCTCCCCTCTACTATATTACACACCCTCCCCCCTACTATATTACACACCCTCCATCCTCCCCTCTACTATATTACACACCCTCCCCCCTACTATATTACACACCCTCCATCCTCCCCCTACTGTTTTACACACCCTCCATCCTCCCCCTACTGTATTACATACCCTCCCCCTACTGTATTACACACCCTCCATCCTCCCCCTACTGTATTACACACCCTCCCCCTACTATATTACACACCCTCCATCCTCCCCCTACTATTTTACACACCCTCCATCCTCCCCCCTACTGTATTACACACCCTCCATCCTCCCCCCTACTATATTACACACCCTCCATCCTCCCCCTACTGTATTACACACCCTCCAACCTCCCCCCTACTATATTACACACCCTCCATCCTCCCCCCTACTACACACCCTCCAGCCTCCCCCTACTATATTACACACCCTCTCCCCCCCTACTATATTACACACCCTCCATCCTCCCCTACTGTATTACACACCCTCCATCCTCCCCCCTACTGTATTACACACCCTCCATCCTCCCCCCTACTGTATTACACACCCTCCATCCTCCCCCCTACTACACACCCTCCATCCTCCCCCTACTATATTACACACCCTCCCCCTACTATATTACACACCCTCCATCCTCCCCCTACTATATTACACACCCTCCATCCTCCCCCCTACTATATTACACACCCTCCATCCTCCCCCCTACTATATTACACACCCTCCATCCTCCCCCTACTATATTACACACCCTCCATCCTCCCCTCTACTATATTACACACCCTCCCCCCTAGTATATTACACACCCTCCATCCTCCCCCTACTGTATTCCACACCCTCCATCCTCCCCCTACTGTATTACACACCCTCCATCCTCCCCCTACTGTATTACACACCCTCCATCCTCCCCCTACTGTATTACACACCCTCCATCCTCCCCCCTACTATATTACACACCCTCCATCCTCCCCCCTACTATATTACACACCCTCCATCCTCCCCCCTACTATATTACACACCCTCCACCCTCCCCCTACTATATTACACACCCTCCATCCTCCCCCCTACTGTATTACACACCCTCCATCCTCCCCCTACTGTATTACACACCCTCCATCCTCCCCCTACTGTATTACACACCCTCCATCCTCCCCCTACTATATTACACACCCTCCATCCTCCCCCTACTATATTACACACCCTCCATCCTCCCCCTACGGTATTACACACCCTCCATTCTCCCCCTACGGTATTACACACCCTCCATTCTCCCCCTACTATATTACACACCCTCCATCCTCCCCCCTACTATATTACACACCCTACATCCTCCCCCCTACTATATTACACACCCTCCATGCTCCCCTCTACTATATTACACACCCTCCCCCCTACTATATTACACACCCTCCATCCTCCCCCTACTATATTACACACCCTACATCCTCCCCCCTACTATATTACACACCCTCCATGCTCCCCTCTACTATATTACACACCCTCCCCCCTACTATATTACACACCCTCCATCCTCCCCCTACTGTATTACACACCCTCCATCCTTCCCCTCTACTATATTACACACCCTCCATCCTCCCCCTACTATTTTACACACCCTCCATCCTCCCCCTACTGTATTACACACCCTCCATCCTCCCCCTACTATATTACACACCCTCCATCCTCCCCCCTACTATATTACACACCCTCCATCCTCCCCCCTACTATATTACACACCCTCCACCCTCCCCCTACTGTATTACACACCCTCCATCCTCCCCCTACTGTATTACACACCCTCCATCCTCCCCCTACTGTATTACACACCCTCCATCCTCCCCCCTACTATATTACACACCCTACATCCTCCCCCCTACCATATTACACACCCTCCATCCTCCCCCCTACCATATTACACACCCTCCATCCTCCCCTCTACTATATTACACACCCTCCCCCCTACTATATTACACACCCTCCATCCTCCCCCTACTGTATTACACACCCTCCATCCTCCCCCTACTGTATTACACACCCTCCATCCTCCCCCTACTGTATTACACACCCTCCATTCTCCCCCCTACCATATTACACACCCTACATCCTCCCCCCTACTATATTACACACCCTCCATCCTCCCCCCTACTGTATTACACACCCTCCATCCTCCCCCCTACTATATTACACACCCTCCATCCTCTCCCCCATTTCATTGATCTTAATGGAAGCGTTACTAGTGGTTTCCTCTACCTCATCTCAGTTTAAATATCTTTAATGTGGTTCCCTGTGGACAGCCAGACAGCTTCACGGATATTCCAGTCTCCAGCCTCTTTCCATCTGAGATGAAACTCTCCTTTTAATTAAGCTGGAGTTATGTGTCCGCCAGCCCTGAGAGCTGACAGTATTGGTGAGGTGAAGAGAAGTGGCTGTGGTCTGTTCTCTTCCTAGGGTGTTGGCTCTGCAGTCGTGAGACTTTGTCACAGGCAGGAGGACAGCTTGAGAACTAGCGAGATGAAATGACCTAAGAGATCATCTGCTGTGCCTCCTCTCTACTTGTAGTGGTCAGAAAAACAGACGTAGGAGCCTTGTGGAGCCCCTCTCCTCTGCTCATCCACCTACCTCTCCCCCCTGCTGGCTGAGCCCCTCTCCTCTGCTCATCCACCTCCCTCTCCCCCCTGCTGACTGAGTCCCTCTCCTCTCCTCATCCACCTCCCTCTCCCCCCTGCTGGCTGAGTCCCTCTCCTCTCCTCATCCACCTCCCTCTCCCCCCTGCTGGCTGAGCCCCTCTCCTCTGCTCATCCACCTACCTCTCCCCCCTGCTGGCTGAGCCCCTCTCCTCTGCTCATCCACCTCCCTCTCCCCCCTGCTGGCTGAGCCCCTCTCCTCTGCTCATCCACCTCCCTCTCCCCCCTGCTGACTGAGTCCCTCTCCTCTCCTCATCCACCTCCCTCTCCCCCCTGCTGGCTGAGCCCCTCTCCTCTGCTCATCCACCTCCCTCTCCCCCCTGCTGGCTGAGTCCCTCTCCTCTCCTCATCCACCTCCCTCTCCCCCCTGCTGGCTGAGTCCCTCTCCTCTCCTCATCCACCTCCCTCTCCCCCCTGCTGGCTGAGTCCCTCTCCTCTCCTCTCCTCTCCTCTCCTCTCCTCTCCTCTCCTCTCCTCTCCTCTCCTCTCCTCTCCTCTCCTCTCCTCTCCTCTCCTCTCCTCTCCTCTCCTCTCCTCTCCCTCCTCTCCCCCCGCTCTCCTCATCCACCTCACTCTCCCCTCTGCTGGCTGAGCCCCTCTCCTCTGCTCTCCTCATCCACCTCTCTCCCCTCTGCTGGCTGAGCCCCTCTCCTCTCCTCTGCTCATCCACCTCCCTCTCCCCCCTGCTGGCTGAGCCCCTCTCCTCTCCTCTGCTCATCCACCTCCCGCTGAGCCCCCTCCTCCCTCTCCTCTCCTCTGCTCTGCTCTGCTCTGCTCTGCTCTCCTCATCCACCTCACTCTTCTCTCTGCTGGCTGAGCCCCTCTCCTCTCCTCTGCTCATCCACCTCCCTCTCCCCCCTGCTGGCTGAGCCCCTCTCCTCTCCTCATCCACCTCATCTACCGCCCTGCTAAATGACTCACTACTGTAAGTCTCTCTGGATAAGAGTCTGCTAAATGACTCACTACTTACTGTAAGTCTCTCTGGATAAGAGGGTCTGCTATATGACTCACTACTGTAAGTGACTCTGGATAAGAGAGTCTGCTAAATGACTCATTACTGTAGTCTCTCTGGATAAGAGTCTACTAAATGACTCATTACTGTAAGTCTCTGGATAAGAGAGTCTGCTAAATGACTCCCTACTGTAAGTCTCTCTGGATAAGAGAGTCTGCTAAATGACTCACTACTGTAAGTCTCTCTGGATAAGAGAGTCTGCTAAATGACTCACTACTGTAAGTCTCTCTGGATAAGAGAGTCTGCTAAATGACTCACTACTGTAAGTCTCTCTGGATAAGAGAGTCTGCTAAATGACTCACTACTGTAAGTCTCTCTGGATAAGAGAGTCTGCTAAATGACTCCTTACTGTAAGTCTCTCTGGATAAGAGAGTCTGCAAAATGACTCACTACTGTAAGTCTCTCTGGATAAGAGAGTCTGCTAAATGACTCACTACTGTAAGTCTCTCTGGATAAGAGTCTGCTAAATGACTCACTACTGTAAGTCTCTCTGGATAAGAGAGTCTGCTAAATGACTCACTACTGTAAGTCTCTCTGGATAAGAGAGTCTGCTAAATGACTCACTACTGTAAGTCTCTGGATAAGAGAGTCTGCTAAATGACTCACTACTGTAAGTCTCTGGATAAGATCCAGACAAGACTGGATCAGGGGACAGGATCAGGGGACTGGATCAACAGCCTGTCAGGGCCAAATTGCTTTCTCCTGCTTTGAGAGAGAGTAGGCTACAGCAGTGCTTTCAACAGTGGGTGGACTCAGTCTCCATCACTGACTGGATAGATGTCTCCTCCAGCCCAGTATGTGATGTGACTCCTCCATCTAAAACAGAGAATACTCTTCACTTCCTTTTACCTTTATGATTTCATTCATTCAATACAATGCTATGCAACGACTCTCCTCTCCATCTCTCCACTTTCCTCTCTGGTTCCATCTGTATCAGAATTCATTATGGTCTCAAGAGCCACAGATTGTCCTGAGTGATGCCAACAAGTCTTCAACATAACACCGCTTAATACATAGAGATGAATGTTCTAACAAGACCCACAGATTGTCTAATCCCACCAAGGTGGACTGCCTGCCTGTCTGTCTGCCTGCCTGTCTGCCTGTCTGCTTGTCCGTCTGCTTGTCCGTCTGCTTGTCCGTCTGCTTGTCTGTCTGCTTGTCTGTCTGCTTGTCTGTCTGCCTGCCTGCCTGCCTGCCTGCCTGCCTAATCATATCCACAATTAATTCATCTTCCTTGAGATTTTACACTTCATTCTAATGGGGATTCTGAACACACTTTGGCAGACATTTTGATAAAACATGTTTTATTTCAAACTAATTGAGACATACTGGGGGAGTAATGCTAATGACTATCTTCATCACCCATCTAGTGTAGAAACAGTCTGGTGTAGAAACAGTCTGGTGTATAAACCATCTAGTGTATAAACCATCTAGTGTATAAACCATCTAGTGTAGAAACCATCTAGTGTAGAAACCATCTAGTGTATAAACCATCTAGTGTATAAACCATCTAGTGTAGAAACCATCTAGTGTAGAAACCGTCTGGTGTATAAACCATCTAGTGTAGAAACCATCTAGTGTAGAAACCATCTAGTGTAGAAACCATCTAGTGTATAAACCATCTAGTGTAGAAACCATCTAGTGTAGAAACCATCTAGTGTATAAACCATCTAGTGTAGAAACAGTCTGGTGTATAAACCATCTAGTGTATAAACCATCTAGTGTAGAAACCATCTAGTGTAGAAACCATCTAGTGTAGAAACCATCTAGTGTAGAAACAGTCTGGTGTATAAACCATCTAGTGTAGAAACCGTCTAGTGTAGAAACAGTCTGGTGTATAAACCATCTAGTGTAGAAACCGTCTAGTGTATAAACCATCTAGTGTAGAAACCGTCTGGTGTATAAACCATCTAGTGTAGAAACCATCTAGTGTATAAACCATCTAGTGTAGAAACCGTCTGGTGTATAAACCATCTAGTGTAGAAACCGTCTGGTGTAGAAACCGTCTGGTGTAGAAACCGTCTGGTGTAGAAACCGTCTGGTGTGTATGAAACAGTCTGGTGCAGGAAACAGTCTGGTGCAGGAAACAGTCTGGTGTATAAAACCTGTCTTCCTGTTCCTCTCATTCAGTCCAATCTACAAGGTTTGTCTCAGATGTTGTTGAGTAGAGCTGACATCTTTCCTCTAAAAGCCGGGCTGTCATTGTAAATCACAGTTAGACATGAATAAAGGTGAAATAACATCTGTCTTTCCTCTCTTCTGTTTGTTATGTCTCGTATAGTGGATCTGTTGGGCCTGCTGAAGTGGCGCTCCAACACCAGCCTGCTACAACAGAACCTCCGACAGCTGATGAAGGTCGAGGGAGGTGAGGTCGTCAAGGTGAGAGGTCAAAGTTCATAGGTAACACAGTATGACCCATTAGGAGTTTTTACATTTGTATTATTTAACCAGTTCAGCCCATTTGAGGTCAACTGACCTCTTTCAAGGGGAGACCTGACCAAGAAAGCAGCTTGGGACCCTGAGTTCCAGAGGAAGGGGTTTGTATTCTCTGTATAGAGGTTCCATTTTAGTATCTCTCCCTTGATCAGTGTTAACAAGGCTCACTGTTATGCCTTGGCAGTCTTTCTCCCTGTGAATTCCCATTCCCATTTTGTTTTTAATAAACTATACTATCAGCCTAATGACCGCTGTCTCAGGAAACACATCCCCTTTATGGTTGTGAGGTCTGGGGTCCGCTCACCAACCAATAATTCACAAAATAGGACAAACACCAAATTGAGAATTAGCATGCAGAATTCTGCAAAGAAATATCCTCCGTATTGTGAGGTTGTAGATAAACAGAGGAAAAACTACCTGACAACTATGAAAAGCTCAAACCAAGTTTATTCACCCAACGGGACAGACAGCTGAACAGAGACATGTTCTCAGCAGCACTAGTATACAGACCCCACTTAAGGGGAAGTGTCCTCCTCTTCTTTCTAAACATTATGTCTTTGTTGCTCGGCAGGAAGTTAATTTATCTGGGTAATAAACTGTTCCTTCTCCCTCGGGCCCCATTCCTCACTACTCCACATCTCTCCACCCTTATCAGTGACCTGACCTCGGGCCCCATTCCTCACTACTCCACATCTCTCCACCCTTATCAGTGACCTGACCTGACCTCGGCCCCCATTCCTCACTACTCCACATCTCTCCACCCTTATCAGTGACCTGACCTCGGCCCCCATTCCTCACTACTCCACATCTCTCCACCCTTATCAGTGACCTGACCTGACCTTGGGCCCCATTCCTCACTACTCCACATCTCTCCACCCTTATCAGTGACCTGACCTCGTCCCCCATTCCCCACTACTCCACATCTCTCCACCCTTATCAGTGACCTGACCTCGGCCCCCATTCCTCACTACTCCACATCTCTCCACCCTTATCAGTGACCTGACCTCGGGCCCCATTCCTCACTACTCCACATCTCTCCACCCTTATCAGTGACCTGACCTCGGCCCCCATTCCTCACTACTCCACATCTCTCCACCCTTATCAGTGACCTGACCTCGGCCCCCATTCCTCACTACTCCACATCTCTCCACCCTTATCAGTGACCTGACCTCGGGCCCCATTCCTCACTACTCCACATCTCTCCACCCTTATCAGTGACCTGACCTCGGCCCCCATTCCTCACTACTCCACAGCTCTCCACCCTTATCAGTGACCTGAACTCGGCCCCCATTCCTCACTACTCCACATCTCTCCACCCTTATCAGTGACCTGACCTGACCTCGGCCCCCATTCCTCACTACTCCACATCTCTCCACCCTTATCAGTGACCTGACCTGACCTCGGGCCCCATTGCTCACTACTCCACATCTCTCCACCCTTATCAGTGACCTGACCTCAGCCCCCATTCCTCACTACTCCACATCTCTCCACCCTTATCAGTGACCTGACCTCGTCCCCCATTCCTCACTACTCCACATCTCTCCACCCTTATCAGTTACCTGACCTGACCTCGGCCCCCATTCTTCACTACTCCACATCTCTCCACCCTTATCAGTGACCTGACCTGACCTGACCTCAGCCCCCATTCCTCACTACTCCACATCTCTCCACCCTTATCAGTGACCTGACCTGACCTCAGCCCCCATTCCTCACTACTCCACATCTCTCCACCCTTATCAGTGACCTGACCTGACCTCGGCCCCCATTCCTCACTACTCCACATCTCTCCACCCTTATCAGTGACCTGACCTGACCTCGGGCCCCATTGCTCACTACTCCACATCTCTCCACCCTTATCAGTGACCTGACCTCAGCCCCCATTCCTCACTACTCCACATCTCTCCACCCTTATCAGTGACCTGACCTCGTCCCCCATTCCTCACTACTCCACATCTCTCCACCCTTATCAGTTACCTGACCTGACCTCGGCCCCCATTCTTCACTACTCCACATCTCTCCACCCTTATCAGTGACCTGACCTGACCTGACCTCAGCCCCCATTCCTCACTACTCCACATCTCTCCACCCTTATCAGTGACCACAACCATGTGATTGCCTTTCTCTTACTCAGTAACATGCCAAGCCCCTGGATCATATCCAACCTTAATTGACCCCCACCATATACATTCCTCCTACAGATATCCATTAACTTCTGGTGTTGCAAGTATTTCAAATTACAACCCAACAACTGAAACCAGACTGTGGCCCTCCTCCTTTCCATAGGATACCTGATGACTAACAGTAACATGTCCCCTCTCTCAGTACCATGAACAAGGATATTTCAAGTTTACAATTCAGAACCCATCAGTATACAACGTAAAACACCAAATAATGCATGCAGAGCAGAATTCAACTCAAATCAAAATGTAGTTGTCACGTGCGCTGAATACAACAGGTGAAATGAATACAACACCTTACAGTGAAATGCTTACTTACAGGCTCTAACCAATAGTGCAAAAAAGGTATTAGGTGAACAATAGGTAGGTAAACAAATAAAACAACAGTAAAAAGACAGGCTATATACAGTAGAGGCTACATACAGTAGAGAGATTATATACAGTAGAGGTTATATACAGTAGAGAGATTATATACAGTAGAGAGGCTATATACAGTAGAGAGGCTATATACAGTAGAGGTTATATACAGTAGAGAGGCTATATACAGTAGAGAGGCTATATACAGTAGAGAGGCTACATACAGTAGAGAGGTTATATACAGTAGAGGTTATATACAGTAGAGAGGTTATATACAGTAGAGGTTATATACAGTAGAGAGGCTACATACAGTAGAGAGGTTATATACAGTAGAGGTTATATACAGTAGAGAGGTTATATACAGTAGAGAGGTTATATACAGTAGAGGTTATATACAGTAGAGAGGCTATATACAGTAGAGAGGCTATATACAGTAGAGAGGCTACATACAGTAGAGAGGTTATATACAGTAGAGATTATATACAGTAGAGAGGCTATATACAGTAGAGAGGCTATATACAGTAGAGAGGCTATATACAGTAGAGAGGCTATATACAGTAGAGAGGCTACATACAGTAGAGAGGCTACATACAATAGAGAGGCTACATACAGTAGAGAGGTTATATACAGTAGAGAGGCTACATACAGTAGAGAGGCTACATACAGTAGAGAGGCTACATACAATAGAGAGGCTACATACAGTAGAGAGGTTATATACAGTAGAGAGGCTACATACAGTAGAGAGGCTACATACAGTAGAGAGGCTACATACAGTAGAGAGGCTACATACAGTAGAGAGGTTATATACAGTAGAGAGGCTATATACAGTAGAGAGGTTATATACAGTAGAAGCTATATACAGTAGAGGCTACATACAGTAGAGAGGTTATATACAGTAGAGAGGTTATATACAGTAGAGAGGTTATATACAGTAGAGAGGTTATATACAGTAGAGAGGCTATATACAGTAGAGAGGCTATATACAGTAGAGAGGCTATATACAGTAGAGAGGCTATATACAGTAGAGGCTATATACAGTAGAGAGGCTATATACAGTAGAGGCTATATACAGTAGAGGCTATATACAGTAGAGAGGCTATATACAGTAGAGAGGCTACATACAGTAGAGAGGCTACATACAGTAGAGAGGTTATATACAGTAGAGAGGTTATATACAGTAGAGGCTATATACAGTAGAGGCTACATACAGTAGAGAGGCTACATACAGTAGAGAGGCTACATACAGTCGAGAGGCTACATACAGTAGGAAGGTTATATACAGACACCGGTTAGTCAGGCTGATTGAGTTAGTATATAGTGTACATGTAGATATGGTTAAAGTAACTATGCATATTTGATGAACAGAGAATTAGGCCGATACCCACTAATTATCAAAATCCCGAAAAGAGCCGTTCAATTCTAGAACCACCTAAAAGGAAGGGATTCCCAAACCTTCCATAACAAAGCCATCACCTACAGAGAGATGAACCTGGAGAAGAGCCCCCTAAGCAAGCTGGTCCTGGGGCTCTGTTCACAAACAGAACTACAGAGCCCCAGGACAACAACACAATTAGACCCAAACAAATCATGAGAAAACTAAAAAATATTGCTTTACACATTGGAAAGAATTAACATAAAAACTGAGCAAACTAGAATGCTATTTGGCCCTAAACAGAGAGAACACAGTGGCAGAATACTTGACCACTGTGACTGTCCCAAACTTCAGGAAAGCTTTGACTATGTACAGACTCACTGAGCATAGCCTTGCTATTGAGAAAGGCAGCCGTAGGCAGACCTGGCTCTCAAGAGAAGACAGGCTATGTGCACACTAGCTCCAACAGTGCAGTAATACATAGCTAAATGCTTGTGTTTATAGCTATATATATGTATATATGTATGTATTTGTGTGTGTGTGTGTGTGTGTGTGTGTGTGTGTGTGTGTGTGTGTGTGTGTATGTGTATATATATATATGTATGTGTATATATATGTATGTGAATATACAGTAGTGATATTATATATAAAATGCTGTGTATAGACAGTAGTGATATAGGATGGTGATATATATATATATATATATATATATATTCTGAAATGGCAACCTCTTGCCCATATCGTGTACTGCTTTTGGCAGAGCCCTATAAGGGAATAGGGTGCCGTTTGAGACGTGGACTGTATCCTCTCTCTGTTGTAACACGTTGTGTTTGTTGTAGTTTCTGCAAGACACCCTTGATGCCCTGTTCAACATTATGATGGAGAACTCAGACAGTGACACGTTTGATACCCTGGTGTTTGATTCCTTGGTAAGTAGCGCTTGTTTTAAAACACACACATCAAATATTGGATTTTGTTCTGTTTCGTGTGTAGGATATTCTACTTTTATACCACACTGTGACGCTGTGACCGTGTCATATAGCTGTGCCTCATACACATTACTAATGTATGCATGTGTTGTCAAACAGAAAGTCAACATAGATTCACAGTGTCCCGTGTGGACAAACAGAATACAGAGAAGTTGTCCCAGATTGTCTCTCTGCCTCTGGTCTGCCTCAGGCATTGTGTGGATTTGAAAGTATGCTAAATACACACCTTAACACCGTAAAGGAATGCTAGCTATGTGCCAGAGACAAGACAGGTCCTGGGTTAGAGACAACCAGAGGACAGGGAAAATGGGACTCCTACCTGTTGGGACTCCTACCTGTTGGGACTCCTACCTGTTGGGACTCCTACCTGTTGGGGACTCCTACCTGTTGGGGACTCCTACCTGTTGGGGACTCCTACCTGTTGGGGACTCCTACCTGTTGGGGACTCCTACCCGTTGGGGACTCCTACCCGTTGGGGACTCCTACCTGTTGGGGACTCCTACCTGTTGGGGACTCCTACCTGTTGGGGACTCCTACCCGTTGGGGACTCCTACCCGTTGGGGACTCCTACCCGTTGGGGACTCCTACCTGTTGGGGACTCCTACCTGTTGGGACACCTACCTGTTGGGACTCCTGCCCGTTGGGGACTCCTACCCGTTGGGGACTCCTACCTGTTGGGACACCTACCCGTTGGGGACTCCTACCCGTTGGGGACTCCTACCTGTTGGAAGTCCTACCTGTTGGGGACTCCTACCTGTTGGGGACTCCTACCTGTTGGGGACTCCTACCTGTTGGGGACTCCTACCTGTTGGGGACTCCTACCTGTTGGGGACTCCTACCTGTTGGGGACTCCTACCTGTTGGGGACTCCTACCTGTTGGGGACTCCTACCTGTTGGGGACTTCTACCTGTTGGGGACTCCTACCTGTTGGGGACTCCTACGTGTTGGGACTCCTGCCCGTTGGGGACTCCTGCCCGTTGGGGACTCCTGCCCGTTGGGGACTCCTGCCCGTTGGGGGCTCCTGCCCGTTGGGGACTCCTGCCCGTTGGGGACTCCTGCCCGTTGGGGACTCGTACCCGTTGGGGACTCGTACCCGTTGGGGACTCCTGCCCGTTGGGGACTCCTGCCCGTTGGGGACTCGTACCCGTTGGGGACTCGCACCCGTTGGGGACTCCTGCCCGTTGGGGACTCCTGCCCGTTGGGGACTCCTGCCCGTTGGGGACTCGTACCCGTTGGGGACTCCTGCCCGTTGGGGACTCCTGCACGTTGGGGACTCGTACCCGTTGGGTCTCCTGCCCGTTGGGGACTTCTGCCCGTTGGGGACTCCTGCCCGTTGGGGACTCCTGCCCGTTGGGGACTCCTGCCCGTTGGGGACTCGTGCCCGTTGGGGACTCGTGCCCGTTGGGGACTCGTGCCCGTTGGGGACTCCTGCCCGTTGGGGACTCGTGCCCGTTGGGGACTCGTGCCCGTTGGGGACTCCTGCCCCATGGGGACTCCTGCCCGTTGGGGACTCCTGCCCGTTGGGGACTCCTGCCCGTTGGGGACTCGTACCCGTTGGGGACTCCTGCCCGTTGGGACGCCTACCTGTCAATTCTCAGAATGCATTTAACTACAGCACTATATTGCATACAAATAACACATGATATAGTTGTGTATAATGTGTATATAACTTATAATCAGTGCTTATAACACATGATATAGTTGTGTATAACGTGTATATAACCTATAAACAGTGGTTAACACATGATATAGTTGTGTATAATGTGTATATAACTTATAAACAGTGCTTATAACACATTATATAGTTGTGTATAATGTGTATAACCTATAAACAGTGCTTATAACACATGATATAGTTGTGTATTTAACTTATAAACAGTGCTTATAACACATGATATAGTTGTGTATTTAACTTATAAACAGTGCTTATAACACATGATATAGTTGTGTATACAACTTATAAACAGTGCTTAAAACACATTGTAACATGAATTAATGAGCTCATTTGCAGTAGTAAGTCTAATAGATAACGTTCCACTTAATGATTAAAGTTTTAGAACCATCAGATCGTAGTCTATACTACAGATAAGCTATATCACAGGGTGGATCATTAATTGGATATTACGTTACACACACACACACACACACACACACACACACACACACACACACACACACACACAGAAACAAATACATTGAAAACATGCATGAGCTCCTACAGCCCGACGGTCCATGGATTTTTCCAGCCAGCTAGACAGTCTAATTACAATATCTCTCTAAAGCTGAAAGAAGTAGTCGACTGAATGTCTCTACATTAATAGAGCTGTTTCTAGTCCTATATAATATTAAATCATCATCACAATGTCTTTGTGGCTATTTCATTGATTTA
This sequence comes from Salmo salar, assembly GCF_965601325.2. NCBI lineage: Eukaryota > Metazoa > Chordata > Actinopteri > Salmoniformes > Salmonidae > Salmo > Salmo salar. Next base: position 116,918,714 of record NC_138291.1, on the reverse strand, counting down.
CCTAATGACTCACCTTATTGTACAATGCCTGTATCAGCAAATGTTATATATGTGGGTTTGTAATAGCCTACTATGACTAGGTAATTACCGGTCGGGCCTGCTCCTCTTATCCAGAGAGAAACTACAGACACAAAGACTAGATTATCTGGGGAAAGAATAGAATAGAGAAAATTGTCTTTTTATTATTTCCAATCTCATTTCATTTCCCTTCTCTCCCTTTGTCCATTTTCAATGAGAAAGAAAACGTCTAGTTTTTTTCCTCCCAACTCTGATGTGACATACGGTTTGTGTTTTAATGAATTTGTGTCTGTTTTTTTATTATTTTGGCAGGTATTCATAATTGGACTCATTGCAGACAGAAAGTTTCAGCACTTTAACCCTGTCCTTGAAACCTACATACGGAAGCATTTCAGTGCTACTCTGGCGTACACGTGAGTACAGCTTATTACTGACAAAACATTAGGAACACCTGCTCATTCCTTGATGTACACTGACCAGGTGAAAGCTATGATCCCTTATTGATGTCACTTGTTAAATCAGTGTAGATGAAGAGGAGGAGACAGGTTAAAGAAGGATTTATAAACCTTGAGACATGGATTGTGTATGTGTGCCATTCAGAGGGTGAATGGGCAAGACAAAATATTTAAGTGCCTTTGAACGGGGTATGGTAATAGGTGGGAGGCGCACCGGTTTGAGTGCGTCAAGAACTGCAACGCTGCTGGGTTTTTCCACACTCAACGGTTTCCTGTGATTATCAAGAATGGTCCACCACCCAAAGGACACCCATCCAACTGGACACAACTGTAGGGTGCATTGGAGTCAGTATGGGCCAGCATCCCTGTAGAACGCTTTTAAACACCCTTTAAAGTCCATTCTCCGACGAATTGAGGCTGTTCTGAGGGCAAAAGGTGTGTGTGTGTGTTGGGGGGAGGTGTTCCTAATGTTTTGTCCACTCACTGTATAATGAGTGGAGGGATGATTGGTCCTTTTTCCTGGGAACTCGGGCCTGGACGGTGTTTTCATCATGCTGCTTCTTCTTCTCATGGTTAGATCATAACCCTGTACCAAGGATATGTGCATAACGAGGGACTCCATCGGCATGCCAATAGCTGTTAATAAATGCTGTACGCGTTCAATGTGAACAAATACAACTGAACACAATGTAGGAGCCACGCGTCTCGGTGCAGTGGGTTTTGTAACGTGTTTCCAGAACATCTTACCACTTCCCAGAATGGGTCATCAACTGCTTCAATCTGAATAGTGGATTTCACCAGGAAGCAGACCACGGTCCTAAACAACTATGTAGATAATGCAGAGAAGTTAAATGTACAGCTATATGAACAGAACGAGCTGTATAGTGTTAAGTATTTACAGTGCATTCGGAAGGTATTCAGACCCCTTCACCCCCCCCCCCCCCACCAAAAAAAAATGTTTTACGTTACAACCTTATGCTGAAATGGATTATTTTTATATTATTATTATTTTTGTCACCCACTCATCAATCTACACACACTACCCTATCATTTGCAACTTTGTATAAAAAAAAAAATTATAATAAAAAATATCAAATTTACTTAAGTATTCAGACCCTTTACTATGTACTTTGTTGAAGCACAGCTTGGCACAGCTGTATTTATGGAGTTTGTCCCATTCTCCTCTGCATATCGTCTCAAGCTCTTGTCAGGTTGGATGGGGAGTATGAAATAACACATATGGAATCATATAGTGACCAAAAAAGTGTTAATATATATTTTATTTTTGAGATTCTTCAAATTAGCCATCCTTTGCGTTGTGAACAGCTTTGCATTCTCTCAACCAGCTTCATGAGGTAATCACCTGGAATGCATTTCAGTTAACCGGTTTGCCTTGTTAAAAGTTAATTTGTGGAATTTCTTTGAGCCAATCAGTTGTGCTGTGACAAGGTAGATGTGGTATACAGAAGCTAGCCCTATTTGGTAAAAGTCCATAGCAAGAACAGCTCAAATAAGCAAAGAGAAACGACAAACCATCATTACTTTATTAAGACATGAAGGTCAGTCAGTACGGAACATTTCAAGAACTTTTAAAATTTCTTCAAGTGCAATCGCAAAAAACCATCGAGGTTTTATTTCATAGTTTTGATGTCTTTACCATTATTCTACAATGTATAAAATAGTAAAAATAAAGAAAAACCCTTTAATGAGTAGGTGTTCTAAAACAAGTGACCAGTAGTATATATGTTCAACAATTCAAATCACATTTTATTGGTCACGGAAACACATACAGTTGAAGTCGGAAGTTTACATACACCAAATTAGCCAAATACATTTAAACTCAGTTTTTCACAAATCCTGACATTTAATCCTAGTAAAAATTCCCTGTCTTATGTCAGTTAGGATCACCACTTTATTTTAAGAATGTGAAATGTCAGAATAATAGTAGCGAGAATGATTTATTTCAGCTTTTATTTCTTTCATCACATTCCCAGTGGGTCAGAAGTTTACATACACCTAATTAGTATTTGGTAGCATTGCCTTGTTTAACTTGGGTCGTTTGGGTATGTTTTGGGTAGCCTTCCACAAGCTTCCCACAATGAGTTGGGTGAAATTTGGCCCATTCCTCCTGACAGAGCTGGTGTAACTGAGTCAGGTTTGTGGGCCTCCTTGCTCGCACACGCTTTTTCAGTTCTGCCCACAAATGTTCTATAGGATTGAGGTCAGGGCTTTGTGATGGCCACTCCAATTCCTTGACTTTGTCCTTAAGCCATTTTTCCACAACTTTGGAAGTGTGCTTGGGGTCATTGTTCATTTGGAAGACCCATTTGCGACCAAGCTTTAACTTCCTGACTGATGTCTTGAGATGTTGCTTCAATCTATACACATAATTTTCCCTCCTCATGATGCCATCTATTGTGTGAAGTGCACCAGTCCCTCCTGCAGCAGAGCATCCCCAAAACATGATGCTGCTACCCCCGTGCTTCACGGTTGGGATGGTCTTCTTTGGCTTGCAAGCCTCCCCCTTGTTCCTCAAAACATAACGATGATCATTCTGGCCAAACAGTTCTATTTTTGTTTCATCAGACCAGAGGACATTTCTCCAAAAAGTACGATCTTTGTCCCCATGTGCAGTTGCAAACCGTAGTCTGGCTTTTTTTATGGCGGTTTTGGAGCAGTGGCTTCTTCCTTGCTGAGCGGCCTTTCAGGTTATGTCGATATAGGACTCGTTTTACTGTGGATATAGATACTTTTGTACCTGTTTCCTCCAGCATCTTCACAAGGTCCTTTGCTGCTGTTCTGGGATTGATTTGCACTTTTCGCACCAAAGTACGTTCATCTCTAGGAGACAGAACACGTCTCGTTCCTGAGCGGTATGACGGCTGCATGGTCCCATGGTGTTTATACTGGCGTACTATTGTTTGTACAGATGAACGTGCTACCTTCCGGCGTTTGGAAATTGCTCCCAAGGATGAACCAGACTTGTGGAGGTCTACAATTTTCTTTTGAGGTCTTGGCTAATTACTTTTGATTTTCCCATGATGTTAAGCAAAGAGGCACTGAGTTTAAAGGTAGGCCTTGAAATACACCCACAGGTAGACCTCCAATTGACTCAAATGATGTCAATTAGCCTATCAGAAGCTTCTAAAGCCATGACATCCTTTTCTGGAATTTTTCAAGGTGTTTAAAGGCACAGTCAACTTAGTGTATGTAAACTTCTGACCCACTGGAATTGTGATACAGTGAATAATAAGCGAAATAATATGTCTGTAAACAATTGTTGTAAAAATGACTTGTGTCATGCACAAAGTAGATGTCCTAACCGACTTGCCAAAACTACAGTTTGTTAACAACAAATTTGTGGAGTGGTTGAAAAATGAGTTTTAATGACTCCAACCTAAGTGTATGTAAACTTCCGACTTCAACTGTATTTACCAGATGTTATTGTGGGTGTAGTGAAATGCGTGTGTTTCTTGCTCCAATAGTGCAGTAATATCTAACAATTCACAACAATACACACAAATCTAAACGTTAAAGAATGCAATTAAGAAATCTATACATATTAGGATGAGCAATGTCGGAGTGGCATTGACTAAAATACAGTAGAAACTGACCAATGTTTTGAAGAACTATGTAGAGAATGCAGAGAAGGTGACAGAACAGCTATACAATATCTAATGTAATGTGTATATGTGTATGTTCTTCAGGAAGCTGACCAAGGTTCTGAAGAACTATGTGGAGAATGCAGAGAAGCTGACAGAACAGCTGCTGAAGGCCATGAAAGCTCTGGAGTACATATTCAAGTTTATAGTGCGCTCCAGGGTCCTCTTCAACCAGTAAGTACACACACACACACACACACACACACACACACACACACACACACACACACACACACACCCCCTACACACTACTCTGCTCAAATCGTTCATGTGAATAATATGACTTTAGTGTTGATTTGTCCGTCTGTATCCGTTTCCGTTTGAATGTAAATATTGACAGCAGGAAGTTCATGGTGTGTAATATGCTACAGGGCCTTCATAAAGTATTCAGACCCCTTGACTTATTCCACGTTTTGTTGTGTTACTGCCTGAATTTAAAATGGATTAAATTGATTTTTTTCTCTCTCCCGTTTACACACAATACCCCATAATGACACATTTTTGTGCAAATGTATTGAAAATGAAATACAGAAATATCTCATTTACATAAGTGTCCATACTCCTGAGTCAATACATGTTAGAATCACCTTTGGCAGCGATTACAGCTGTGAGTCTTTATGGGTAAGTCTCTAAGAGCTTTGCAGACCTGGATTGTACAATATTTGCACATTATTCTTTTTTAAATTCTTCAAACTCTGTCAAGTTGGTTGTTGATCATTGCTAGATAGCCATTTTCAAGTCTTGCCATAGATTTTAAAACTGTAACCTTGGCCCCTCAGGAACATTCAATGTCATCTTGGAAAGCAACTCCAGTGTAGATTTGGCCTTGTGTTTTGAGGTTATTGTCCTGCTGTAAGGTCAATTACTCTCCCAGTGTCTGTTGGAATGCAGACTGAACCAGGTTTAGCCTGTGCTTACCTCTATTTTGTTTATTTTTATCCTAAAGATCTCTCTAGTCCTTGCCGATGACAAGCATACCCATAACATGGTGCAGCCACCACCACCATGGTTGAATATATCTAGTGTGGATTTGCCCAAAACATAACTCTTTGTATTCAGAAGATAAAGTTAATTTCTTTGCCAAAGGTTTTGCAGTTTTACTTTAGTGCATTATTTGGCACTAAATAAGCATACCCACTTATTGCAAACAGGATGCATGTTTTGGAATATTTTTATTCTGTACTACAGGCTTCTTTATTTTCACTGTCATTTAGGTTGGTATTGTGGAGTAACTGCAATGTTGTTGATCCATCCTCAGTTTTCTCCTATCACATCCATTAAACTCTGTTACTGTCACAAGTCACAATTGGCCTCATGGTAAAATCCCTGAGTGGTTTCCTTCCTCTCCTGCAACTGAGTTAGGAAGGACGCCTGTATCTTTGTAGTGACGCAGTATGATGATACACCATCCAAAGTGTAATTAATAAATTCACCATGCTCAAAGGGATATTCAATATCTGCTTTTAATTTGTTTTACCCATCTACCAATAGGTTCCTTTCTTTGCGAGGCATTGGAAAACCTCCCTGGTCTTTGTGGTTGAGTCTGTGTTTGAAATTCACTGCTTGACTGAGGGACATTACAATTATCTGTATGTGTTGGGGTAGTCATTAAACATGTTAAACACTGTTATTGCACCCAGAGTCCATGCAACTGATTATGTTACTTGTTAAGCACATTTTTTACTCCTGAACTTATTTCGGCTCACCATAACAAAGGGGTTGAATGCTTATTGACTCATTTATTTATACATTTTATAAAACATATCTAAAAACATAAATCCACTTTGACATTAATGGGGTATTGTGTGTAGGCCAGTGACACACAATCTACAATGAATTCATTTTAAATTGAGGCTGTAACACAACAAAATGTGGACAAAGTCAAGTAATGTGGATACTTTCTGAAGGCCCCGTAAATCATATTGATTATGTCGCCGTTACTCTACCCCTATTAAAAATGTGCCATATAATAACTACCGCCATATAATAACTACCACATAACTACCACCATATAATAACTACCACCATATAATAACTACCACCATATAATAACTACCACATAACTACCACCATATAATAACTACCACATAACTACCACCATATAATAACTACCACATAACTACCGCCATATAATAACTACCACATAACTACCACCATATAATAACTACCACCATATAATAACTACCACATAACTACCGCCATATAATAACTACCACATAACTACCGCCATATAATAACTACCACATAACTACCACCATATAATAACTACCACATAACTACCACCATATAATAACTACCACCATATAATAACTACCACCATATAATAACTACCACCATATAATAACTACCACATAACTACCGCCATATAATAACTACCGCCATATAATAACTACCACCATATAATAACTACCACATAACTACCACCATATAATAACTACCACCATATAATAACTACCACATAACTACCGCCATATAATAACTACCGCCATATAATAACTACCACCATATAATAACTACCACATAACTACCACCATATAATAACTACCACATAACTACCACCATATAATAACTACCACCATATAATAACTACCGCCATATAATAACTACCGCCATATAATAACTACCACATAACTACCACCATATAATAACTACCACATAACTACCGCCATATAATAACTACCACATAACTACCGCCATATAATAACTACCACATAACTACCACCATATAATAACTACCACATAACTACCACCATATAATAACTACCACCATATAATAACTACCACCATATAATAACTACCACCATATAATAACTACCACATAACTACCGCCATATAATAACTACCGCCATATAATAACTACCACCATATAATAACTACCACATAACTACCACCATATAATAACTACCACCATATAATAACTACCACATAACTACCGCCATATAATAACTACCGCCATATAATAACTACCACCATATAATAACTACCACATAACTACCACCATATAATAACTACCACATAACTACCACCATATAATAACTACCACCATATAATAACTACCGCCATATAATAACTACCGCCATATAATAACTACCACATAACTACCACCATATAATAACTACCACATAACTACCACCATATAATAACTACCACATAACTACCACCATATAATAACTACCACCATATAATAACTACCACCATATAATAACTACCACATAACTACCACCATATAATAACTACCACAATATAATAACTACCACCATATAATAACTACCACATAACTACCACCATATAATAACTACCACCATATAATAACTACCACCATATAATAACTACCACATAACTACCACCATATAATAACTACCACATAACTACCACCATATAATAACTACCACCATATAATAACTACCACATAACTACCACCATATAATAACTACCACCATATAATAACTACCATATAACTACCACCATATAATAACTACCACCATATAATAACTACCGCCATATAATAACTACCACATAACTACCACCATATAATAACTACCACATAACTACCACCATATAATAACTACCACATAACTACCACCATATAATAACTACCACATAACTACCACCATATAATAACTACCACAATATAATAACTACCACCATATAATAACTACCACCATATAATAACTACCACCATATAATAACTACCACCATATAATAACTACCACCATATAATAACTACCGCCATATAATAACTACCGCCATATAATAACTACCGCCATATAATAACTACCACATAACTACCACCATATAATAACTACCACATAACTACCACCATAAAATAACTACCACATAACTACCACCATATAATAACTACCACCATATAATAACTACCACCATATAATAACTACCACCATATAATAACTACCACATAACTACCACCATATAATAACTACCACATAACTACCACCATATAATAACTACCACCATATAATAACTACCACATAACTACCATCATATAATAACTACCACCATATAATAACTACCACCATATAATAACTACCACATAACTACCACCATATAATAACTACCACATAACTACCACCATATAATAACTACCACCATAAAATAACTACCACATAACTACCACCATATAATAACTACCACCATATAATAACTACCACCATATAATAACTACCATATAACTACCACCATATAATAACTACCACCATATAATAACTACCGCCATATAATAACTACCGCCATATAATAACTACCACATAACTACCACCATACAATAACTACCGCCATACAACAACTACAACTACCGCCATACAGCAACTACAACTACCGCCATACAGCAACTACAACTACCGCCATACAACAACTACAACTACCGCCATACAACAACTACAACTACCGCCATATAACAACTGACTTCACATTGACGCTACCAGTTCATGATCAAGCCATTTCTCATATTTTAACATGTTGAATGGTTCAGGCTAGTTTCAGTCCGTTATAGAGTTCCAGAGGTTCATCATGTGACTAGCCTACAGGATATTATTGGATGTATTCGTATTTGTCAGAGGGAAACTTTTGAATGGGCGATTATCTTTCTCCCAGGTTGTGAAGTTGGTCATTTGGTATTGCGTGTTGCGTAGTGTAATATATGACCCAGGTATAATAGAGTGTGTGGAGTTTGATTGGTTTTCCTGTGGTGGAAAGAGAACAAGGTGTCCTTCAGCTCCACAAATTAGAACGGGGATGACACTCTCACTGGGCCCTACTCTCCTGCTTGGAGGAGTGAAGACATTGTGTGTGGCAGATGAGACAGACAGACAGACAGACAGACAGACAGACATCTCAGGGCTCTGGCTGGCCAGTGGAACGTTTCTGAGGAGTGAGGACATTGTGACAGACAGACATTCTCATCCCACTATTTTCTCCTTGGAGGTAGAGCTGGTGCCTGGTTGGTTGCCTGTGCTTGGCATGGTAGTTCTGTTCTGTCCCAGTGTACCGGCCTGACTCTGACTGGCTGGCTGGGTCTGAAATAACAACCTGTTCACTATATGGGTCCTGTGGGCCCTTGTCAAAAGTTCTGCCCCATAGGGAATAGTGTGCCATTTTGAACACAGCCTCTGAACTCTGCTTTGTAGCACCACATGAGAGGAAAGAAGGAAGACTTCAGTGTTGTTGTGAAACCTCAGAGCGATGCTTCAAATCCCATAGTTTCTGCCTGTAAGCCCCCTCCACTCATCAGTGGCTATTTCCTATCTCTGCCTGCATGTCTGTCTGTGTTCTACAGACTCTCATCATGTAGATAGCAACCACCTAACCTGGCTTCAAATAGTATTGGCTTCCTTGCACCAGGCAAAGCTCAATCAAATACTACTTGAACCCAGGTATGGCAACCTGCATTACCCTGTCTGTGTCTGGAAGTAACAGTGTGAAGTTGGATGTGGAAACCCTCTCTAAACATGCCTTGTACCCCCTCAGCAGTGTAGGAGGAAGAAACCCCCTCTAAACATGTCCTGTCAGCAGTGTAGGAGGAAGAAACCCCCACTAAACATGTCTTGTCCCCCTCAGCAGTGTAGGAGGAAGAAACCCCCTCTAAACATGTCTTGTCCCCCCTCAGCAGTGTAGGAGGAAGAAACCCCCTCTAAACATGTCTTGTCCCCCTCAGCAGTGTAGGAGGAAGAAACCCCCTCTAAACATGTCTTGTCCCCCCTCAGCAGTGTAGGAGGAAGAAACCCCCTCTAAACATGTCTTGTCCCCCTTCAGCAGTGTAGGAGGAAGAAACCCCCTCTAAACATGTCTTGTCCCCCCTCAGCAGTGTAGGAGGAAGAAACCCCCTCTAAACATGTCTTGTCCCCCCTCAGCAGTGTAGGAGGAAGAAACCCCCTCTAAACATGTCTTGTCCCCCTCAGCAGTGTAGGAGGAAGAAACCCCCTCTAAACATGTCTTGTCCCCCCTCAGCAGTGTAGGAGGAAGAAACCCCCTCTAAACATGTCTTGTCCCCCTCAGCAGTGTAGGAGGAAGAAACCCCCTCTAAACATGTCTTGTACCCCCTCAGCAGTGTAGGAGGAAGAAACCCCCTCTAAACATGTCTTGTCCCCGTCAGCAGTGTAGGAGGAAGAAACCCCCTCTAAACATGTCTTGTACCCCCTCAGCAGTGTAGGAGGAAGAAACCCCCTCTAAACATGCCTTGTCCCCCCTCAGCAGTGTAGCAGGACGTAGAGTAACTTGTGTTTTACTCAGTAATCACTAATAGAGGTCCATACATTGCAGTGATGGTAGACACACATTTCGTTTTATTCCCCAACAAAGCATCTAATTTTATAGTTCCATTCCCGTTTGGGGAGATTTACATGCATTGTGCAAGTGAGTGGGATAAAAGCCATGTTGTGGGGATTAGAGATGAGAGAATAGAGGCTTTACTTTAATCTCCTGTCTTGCACTCCTGTCTTGCACCGTACAAAGAGTTACAGGGATGCAGTCCCGATTCTGCCTCCATACAACGCGTTACAGTCCAGATTCTGCCTCCATACAAAGGGTTACAGTCCAGATTCTGCCTCCATACAAAGGGTTACAGTCCAGATTCTGCCTCCATACAAAGGGTTACAGTCCAGATTCTGCCTCCATACAAAGGGTTACAGTCCAGATTCTGCCTCCATACAAAGGGTTACAGTCCAGATTCTGCCTCCATACAAAGGGTTACAGTCCAGATTCTGCCTCCATACAAAGGGTTACAGTCCAGATTCTGCCTCCATACAAAGGGTTACAGTCCAGATTCTGCCTCCATACAAAGGGTTACAGTCCAGATTCTGCCTCCATACAAAGGGTTACAGTCCAGATTCTGCCTCCATACAAAGGGTTACAGTCCAGATTCTGCCTCCATACAAAGGGTTACAGTCCAGATTCTGTCTCCATACAAAGGGTTACAGTCCAGATTCTGCCTCCATACAAAGGGTTACAGTCCAGATTCTGCCTCCATACAAAGGGTTACAGTCCAGATTCTGCCTCCATACAAAGTGTTACAGTCCAGATTCTGCCTCCATACAAAGTGTTACAGTCCAGATTCTGCCTCCATACAAAGGGTTACAGTCCAGATTCTGTCTCCATACAAAGGGTTACAGTCCAGATTCTGTCTCCATACAAAGTGTTACAGTCCAGATTCTGCCTCCATACAAAGGGTTACAGTCCAGATTCTGCCTCCATACAAAGGGTTACAGTCCAGATTCTGCCTCCATACAAAGGGTTACAGTCCAGATTCTGCCTCCATACAAAGTGTTACAGTCCAGATTCTGCCTCCATACAAAGGGTTACAGTCCAGATTCTGCCTCCATACAAAGGGTTACAGTCCAGATTCTGCCTCCATACAAAGTGTTACAGTCCAGGTTCTGCCTCCATACAAAGTGGTACAGTGCAGATTCCTCCATACTGTCGTGTCTTTGGCATCATTAAAAGTGAAGACTGGTATTTTATCAAATCAATTCCCTGTAATTATTATTACGTTGTTAAACTAATCATGTAAATGTAATTAACTAGGAAGTCGGGGCACCAAGGAAAATCTTCATATTACAAAGTTATAATTTTCCTAATATACCTCTTCAGATATTTTAATATCTGGTCAATTAGTCTTGTAATTAATGATTTATTCTTTGCCTCAAGTTAGTCTCATTCCAAATGTCGTAAATTGTTGGTTATCTGCACAAACCCAGCCTTTACTATGAATCATCCATACATCAATTGGCTTAATCATTTATTTACTAACTAATAACAGAAATGCATAAACAAACAGTAGATAAGGTTACAAGGAAATGAAAGTGGAGGTTCCCTAGTGGGCTAAGCCGATATGACGGCTTGGTGGACAAAGGGAAGTGGGTGTGGACTGAGAACATGCTGTAAAGACAAAAGGAATCACTACACAGTTGATAATTATATTAATTGAAATGCTAACCCTTTGCACATGAACGCTCACTCATTCGGGAATAATTGCAATCAATATATATTTACACCCAGCGTGTCGTCGTGATTTCTGTTGGAATCCGGACCATCTGCTGACAGTCAGTTCATCAGCGTCTCTCTTTCTGCTTCCCTGAAGATCAAAGTCTTTCGTGGTTAGAATGGATACTTCAGAGTACCATTCAGAAATGTTATCATTGGCTAGATGTTTTGTCAGTTTTCGCATCCCAGGTTGACATAATTTCTAGCTGCAGACTAGTAATTAGTATCTAAAATGTGCTCTTATTCTGTCGGTATCGATAGTCTCAGAGTTGAACCATTTCCACCCGTGTAGCCAATGTTCCACGTGGTTTGGTTAGGAATTCAACAACCATTACAACCTTAGCTTAGACTGAGGTTTTTGTGGTCTGAAGGGGATTTCCTCAGGAGGGGTTTTTATTCGTAACAGTAGAAAAGGCGGTTCTACGACGCTAGATCATGTCTGTGCTCACGGGGGGCGGGCCATTGACTTAGTTAAACTTTAAAGGGAATACAGTTCTCTCACATTAAAGGTTTAACATCCCATTACATCATTTCAGAAATAGTTGTATTTTTACTCATTCATTTTATACATGAATTAGATGCAAACCCCATAATTGAGAAATGTACACATTCCCGAGAGATAGTTATGTGTGTTTCTTGTCCTCTGAGGTCACCAAATGAAACGCACTCGTCATACCCGTCCCTTAACTGTCCACGGACCATTCTCACGTGGACATTTTCTTTCAAATTCCCTTTTTGGGGATTTAGGAGTTCGCCATGTGAAATCCTTTATTCTCTCTGTGTCTCTCTTTCTGCATGGCCAGGGGGAGAGAGTCTCCACCAGAAATGTATGGCCTGAGATAAAATATCCTGGGTGTAGGAGAGAGTGGGGGAAGCCACAATCTATACCCAGAAAGGGCCACGTCATTACAATACAAAGGGTTACAGTCCAGATTCTGCCTCCATACAAAGGGTTACAGTCCAGATTCTGCCTCCATACAAAGGGTTACAGTCCAGGTTGTGCCTCCACACAAATCAAATGGAACTGGTGGGTGAGAGATCGACAACAACACACTATGAAAGCCTTAGACCAGGGGTTTTCAAATATTACTCTAGCAGGTCCTGATTACTACTGGTTTTCTGTTCTACTTGATAATTACTTGCCCCTACCTGGGGTCCCAGGTCTAACTCAGGCCCTGGTCATTAATATCACCCACCTGGGGTCACAGGTCTAAATCAGTCCCTGGTCATTAATATCACTCACCTGGGGTCCCAGGTCTAAATCAGGCCCTGGTCATTAATATCACCCACCTGGTGTCCCAGCTCTAAATTAGGCCCTGATCATTAACATCCCCCACCTTGTGTCCCAGGTCTAAATCAGGCCCTGGTCATTAATATCACTCACCTGGGGTCCCAGGTCTAAATCAGTCCCTGATCATTAATATCACCCCACCTGGTGTCCCAGGTCTAAATCAGGCCCTGATCATTAACATCACCCACCTTGTGTCCCAGGTCTAAATCAGGCCCTGGTCATTAATATCACCCACCTGGTGTCCCAGGTCTAAATCAGTCCCTGATCATTAATATCACCCCACCTGGTGTCCCAGGTCTAAATCAGGCCCTGATCATTAATATCAACCCACCTGGTGTCCCAGGTCTAAATCAGGCCCTGGTCATTAATATCACCCACCTGCTGTCCCAGGTCTAAATCAGTCCCTGGTCATTAATATCACCCACCTGCTGTCCCAGGTCTAAATCAGTCCCTGGTCATTAATATCACCCACCTGGTGTCCCAGGTCTAAATCAGGCCCTGATCATTAATATCACCCACCTGGTGTCCCAGGTCTAAATCAGTCCCTGATCATTAATATCGCCCACCTGGTGTCCCAGGTCTAAATCAGTCCCTGATCATTAATATCACCCACCTGGTGTCCCAGGTCTAAATCAGGCCCTGATCATTAATATCACCCACCTGGTGTCCCAGGTCTAAATTTGGCCCTGATTAGAGGGGAACAATTTTTAAAAAGCAGTGGAACTGTCTTGGAGGTCCAGATTAATTTTAGGGCCTTAGCCTACAGCGCATTGGGAAAGTATTCAGACCCCTTGACTTTTTCCCACATTTTGTTACATCACAGCCTTATTCTCAAATTCATCAAATAGTTTTTTTCCCTCATCAATCTACACACAATACCCCATAATGACATCACAATACCCCATAATGACAAAGCATAAGCTTTTTTATTATTGTTCTTTAAGCAAATTTAGAAAAATAAAGTACTTAAGTATTCAGACCCTTTGCTATGAGACTCTAAATTGAGCTCAGGTGCATCCTGTTTCCATTGATCATCCTTGAGATGTTTCGACAACTTGATTGGAGTCCACCTGTGGTAAATTCAAATGATTGGTCATGATTTGGAAAGGCACACACCTGCCTATATAAGGTCCCACAGTTGACAGTACATGTCAGAGCAAAAACCAAGCCATGAGGTCGAAGGAATTGTCTGTAGAGCTCTGAGACAGGTTTGTGTCCAGGCATAGATCTTGGGAAGGGTACCACAACATTTCTGCTGCATTGAAGGTCCCCAAGAACACAGTGGCCTCCATCATTCTTAAATGGAAGAAGTTTGGAACCACCAAGACTCCTAGAGCTGGCCACCCGGCCAAACTGAGCAATCGGGGGAGAAGAGCCTTGGTCAGGGAGGTGACCAAGATCCCGATGGTCACTCTGACAGAGCTCCAGAGTTCCTCTGTGGAGATGGGAGAACCTTCTAGAAGGACAACAATCTCTGCAGCACTCCACCAATCAGGCCTTTATGGTAGAGTGGCCAGATGGAAGCCACTCCTCAGTAAAAGGCACATGACAGCCTGCTTGGAGTTTGCCAAAAGACACCTAAAGGACTCTGACCATGAGAAACAAGATTCTCTGGTCTGATGAAACCAAGATTTAACTCTGGCCTGAATTGCAAGCGTCACATCTGGAGGAAACCTGGCACCATCCCTTCGGTGAAGCATGGTGGTGGCAGCATCATGCTGTGGGGATGTTTTTCAGCGGGAGGGACTGGGAGACTAGTCAGGATCGAGGCAAAGATGAACGGAGCAAAGTATAGAGAGATCCTTGATGAAAACCTGCTCCAGAGGACTCAGGACCTCAGACTGGGGTGAAGGTTCACCTTCCAACAGGACAATGGACTTAAGCACACAGCCAAGACATCACAGGATTCACTTCGGGACAAGTCTCTGAATGTCCCTGAGTGGCCCAGCCAGAGCCCGGACTTGAACTCGATTGAACATCTCTGGAGCGACCTGAAAATAGCTGTGCAGGGATGCTCCCCATCCAACCTGACAGAGCTTGAGAGGATCTGCAGAGAAGAATGTGAGAAACTCCCCAAATACAGGTCTGCCAAGCTTGTAGCATCATACCCAAGAAGACTCGAGGCTGTAATCGCTGCCAAAGGTGCTTCAACAAAGTACTGAGTAAAGGGTCTGAATACTTATGTAAATTTGATATTTGTTTTTTTTCTTCATAAATTTGCCACTTTTTTGCTTTTTAATTATGGGCTACTGCTTCTGGATTGATAAGGGGTTAAAAACAATTCAATCCCTTTTAAAATAAGGCTGGACAAAGTCAAGAGGTCTGAATACTTTCCGAATAAACTGGGTGGTTCAAGCCCTGATTGCTGATTTGCTGAACGCCGTGGTATATCAGATCATATACCACTGGTATGACCACTTTGTGCCTCTCTAATCACCTTGGTAACCAGTTTCTAACAGCAATAAGGCACCTCGGGGGTTTGTCGTATATGTCCAGTATACCACGACTAAGGGCTGTATCCAGGCTTTCCGCGTTGCGTCGTGGGTAAGAACAGCCCTTAGCCGTGGTATAATGGCCATATACCACACCTCCTCTGGTCTTATTCCTTCATCATAAAACAGTTACGAAGCCTTGTACCTAGCGACCACATCGTGTCAAAATAATCACAGTAAATGAACTGTTCTTCCCCCTACGTAATGTAGTCCAGATTAATAGGCATCTCTTTTGGTATGCCAGAACTTGCCGTTATCTTCCCTACTTTTGGCGCTGGAAGCAGGCAGGCTGCAGGGGTGTAGCCTGTTTGTTTTAGATGCTAATGATGATCAGCAATGATCAATGTATTTTCATCTTGTTTGGTATTTGCATGGAGAACCCATGCAGAGCCTGCAGTCAGTGGGCCCTGGTTTGATGGGTAGGGAACAGTGATATAACAATGACCGAGAAGTGGCCAACTGGCATACGGCTACAGGGGACCTGTTTACATCTCTGTGTGAGCTAACAGCAGGTCTCTGATTGTGTGAGGAGGGACTTCATGAAAGATCTCTTAATCATCTGTTTTAATTCCTCCTCTCCTCTCTCTCCCGCTCTCTTCCTCATTCTCTCCTACCACCCCTCTCTCCTCCTATCCCTCTTCCCTCCATCTCTTTTCTCCCCATCCCTCCCTCCCTCCCTCCACTCCTCTCCTCTCTCTCCCGCTCTCTTCCTCATTCTCTCCTACCACCCCTCTCTCCTCCTATCCCTCTTCCCTCCATCTCTTTTCTCCCCATCCCTCTCTCCTCTCGCTCCATTCTTCTCTCCCTTCCCTCCATCCCTCTCTCCCTTCATCCCTCCATCCCGCTCTCCTCTCCTCTCCTCCCTCTCTCCCTCCCTCCCTCTCTCCCTCCACCCCTCTCTCCTCTCCTCCCTCCCTCTCTCCTCTCCATCCCTCACTCCTCTCCTCCCTCTCTCCCTTCATCCTTCTCTTCTCTCTCTCTCCTCCATCCATCCTTCTCACCTCCCTCCCTCCCTCCCTCCCTCCCTCCCTCCCTCCCTCCCTCCCTCCCTCCCTCCCTCCCTCCCTCCCTCCCTCCCTCCTCTTCTCCCAGACTGTATGAGAACAAAGGAGAAGCAGACTTCATGGAGTCCTTGAGGAATCTCTTCACTTCCTTCAATGACATGATGAACATCAACTCAGAGAACACAGGCATGGTGAAGGTAGGACATCATTCATATAGTCTGTCTCTGCTTAAGAGTGATGCCTTTTGTGTTTCCATGCTACTCTATGTATTATGTCTCTAGTTCCCATCCCATGTCCACTGTGTGTCCAGATGTATCTTGCTCCCCTATGGGTAAAGGACAATATACAGTAGTTTCAGTTTCGACATACCTACTAATATAAGGGTTTTTCTTTATTTTTACTATGTTCTACATTGTAGAATAATAGTGACGATCATGAAATAACACATATGGAATTATGTAGTAACTAAAAAAGTGTTATACAAAATATTTTAGATTTTAGATTCTTCAAAGTAGCCACTCTTTGCCTTGATGCCAGCTTTGCACACACTTGGCATTCTCTCAACCAGCTTCACCTGGAATGCTTTTCCAACAGTCTTGAAGGAGTTCCCACATATGCTGAGCACTTGTTGGCTGCTTTTCCTTCACTCTGCGATCCAACTCATCCTCAACCATCTCAATTGGGTTGAGGTCGGGTGATTGTGGAGGTCAGGTCATCTGATGCAGTACTCCATCACTCTCCTTGGTCAAGTAGAACTTACACAGCCTGGAGGTGTGTTTTGGGTCATTGTCCTGTTGAAAAAACAAATGATAGCCCAAACCAGATGGGATGGCGTATCACTGCAGAATTCTGTGGTAGCCATGCTGGTTAAGTGTGCCTTGAGTTCAAAATAAATCACAGACCGTGTCACCAGCAAAGCACCATCACACCTCCTCCTCCATGCTTCATGGTGGAAACCACACATGCGGAGATCATCCATTCACCTACTCTGCATCTCACAAAAACATGTTGTTTGGAACCAAGAATCTCAAATTTGGACTCATCAGACCAAAGGACAGATTTCCACCAGTCTAATGTCCATTGCTCGTGTTTCTTCACCCAAGCAAGTCTCTTCTTCTTACTGGTGTCCTTTAGTAGTGATTTCTTAGCAGCAATTCAACCATGAAGGCTATGAAGGCCTGATTCACGCAGTCTCCTCTGAACATTTGATGTTGACATGTGTCTGTTACTTGAACTCTGTGAAGCATTTATTTGGGCTGCAATCTGAGGTGCAGTTAACTCTAATGAACTTATCCTCTGTAGCAGAGGTAACTCTGGGTCTTCTACTCCTGTGGCGGTCCTCATGAGAGCCAGGTTCATCATAGCGATTGATGGTTTTTTCTATTGCATTTGAAGAAACTTTCAGTTCTTGAAATTTAAAGTAGCTATGGACTGTCGTTTCTCTTTGCTTATTTGATCTGTTCTTGCCATAATATGGACTTGGTCTTTTACCAAGTAGGGCTATCTTCTGTATACTACCCCTACCTTGTCACAACACAACTGATTGGCTCAAATGCATTAACCTCTTACATCTAGACGTCCAATGATAGGCGTGGCGCGAATTACAAATTCCTCAAAAATACAAAAACTTCAACTTTTCAAACATATGACTATTTCACAGCATTTTAAAGACAAGACTCTCCTTTATCTAACCACACTGTCCGATTTCAAAAAGGCTTTACAGCGAAAGCAAAACATTAGATTATGTCAGCAGAGTACCAAGCCAGAAATAATCAGACACCCATTTTTCAAGCTAGCATATAATGTCACAAAAACCCAGAAGACAGCTAAATGCAGCACTAACCTTTGATGATCTTCATCAGATGACACACCTAGGACATTATGTTATACAATACATGCATGTTTTGTTCAATCAAGTTCATATTTATATCAAAAAACAGCTTTTTACATTAGCATGTGACGTTCAGAACTAGCATACTTCCGGGGAATTTGCTAACAATTTACTAAATTACTCACGATAAACGTTCACAAAAAGCATAACAATTATTTTAAGAATTATAGATACAGAACTCCTCTATGCACTCGATATGTCCGATTTTAAAATAGCTTTTTGGTGAAAGCACATTTTGCAATATTCTAAGTACATAGCCCAGCCATCACGGGCTAGCTATTTAGACACCCGGCAAGTTTAGCACTCACCAATATCAGATTTACTATTATAAAAGTTTGATTACCTTTTGTTGTCTTTGTCAGAATGCACTCCCAGGACTGCTACTTCAATAACAAATGTTAGTTTGGTCCAAAATAATCCATCGTTATATCCGAATAGCGGCGTTTTGTTCGTGCGTCCCAGACACTATCCGAAATGGTAAATCAGGGTCGAGCGCATGGCGCAATTCGTGACAATTTTTTTAAAAATATTCCATTACCGTACTTCGAAGCATGTCAACCGCTGTTTAAAATCAATTTTTATGCAATTTATCTCGTAAAAAAGCGATAATATTCCAACCGGGAATCTCCTTTTCGGCAAACAGAGGAAAAATCACAAAGACGGGGGCGGCCAGGGCACGCGCCTAAGCCCACAGTCCCTTGATCGGCCACTTGAGAAAGGCGATAATGTGTTTCAGCCTGGGGCTGGGATGACGACATTCTGTTTTTTCCTGGGCTCTGAGCGCCCATGGAAGACGTAGGAAGTGTCACGTTAGAGCAGAGATCCTTTGTAAAAGATAGAGATGGCAAAGAAGTTCAAGAAATGGTCAGACAGGCCACTTCCTGTAAAGGAATCTCTCAGGTTTTGACCTGCCATTTGAGTTCTGTTATACTCACAGACACCATTCAAACAGTTTTAGAAACTTTGGAGTGTTTTCTATCCAAAGCCAATAATTATATGCATATTCTAGTTACTGGGCAGGAGTAGTAACCAGATTAAATCGGGTATGTTTTTTTATCCAGCCGTGAAAATACTGTCCCCTAGCCATAACAGGTTAAGAAGGAAAGAAATTCCATAAATTAACTTTTAAGAAGGCACACCTGTTAATTGAAATGCTTTCCAGGTGAGTACCTCATGAAGCTGGTTGAGAGAATGCCAAGAGTGTGCAAAGCTGTCATCAAGGCAAAGGGTTTCTGTTTGAAGAATCTGAAATATATTTGAATTTGTTTAACACTTTTTTGGTTACTACATGATTCCATATGTGTTATTTCATAGTTGTGATGTCTTCACTGTTATTCTACAATGTAGAAAATAGTAAAAATAAAGAAAAACCCTGGAATGAGTAGGTGTGTCCAAACTTTTGACTGGTAGTGTATCTGTTATTGTTGGCTGTGTGTTGTTCCCCTCTTTATTCATTGTCTTCCTGAATAGATCTCTCCATGTGCCTCCCTCCCCTCTGTGTTCATATGTATTTCTTCTGCAACTGTTGTCTCTGTCTGTGTTCTCTCTCTGACCTGGTCTGTTCTGTGTCCTGGGGCATCTCTCGCTCTCTCTCGCTCTCTCTCTCTCTCTCTCTCTCTCTCTCTCTCTCTCTCTCGCTCTCTCTCTCTCTCGCTCTCTCTCTCTCTCGCTCTCTTTCGCTCGCTCTCGCTCTCTCTCGCTCTCTCGCTGTCTCTGTCTCTCTCTCTATATCTCTCTATCTCTATCTCTCTGACCTGGCCTGTTCTGTGTCCCGGGACATCTCTCTCTGACCTGGCCTGTTCTGTGTCCCGGGACATCTCTCTCTGGCCTGTTCTGTGTCCCGGGGCATCTCTCTCTGACCTGGCCTGTTCTGTGTCCCGGGACATCTCTGCGTTCCTCCTCTTTAGCTCCTCCTCAAGGTATTTTCTGATTGCCTCCCTCCCTCTATCCCTCCCTCTATCCCTCCCTCTTTCCCTCCCTCTTTCCCTCCCTCTTTCCCTCCCTCTTTCCCTCCCTCTTTCTCTCCCTCGTTCCCTCCCTCATTCCTTTAACTAGGCCTTTTGGAAGTCTTGTAACAGAGTTGAATTGTTGCACCGTTAGAAGTGCTCCTTATAGAGGGTTTGTTAATCAGAATAGAGGGTTTCCATGTAGGAGACTGTTAATTCCCTTCAACAGTGGCTATGTCCCCAATGGTAGCTTATTTCCTGTTTCCTTATGGGCCCTGGTCAAAAGTATAGCGCTATGGGACGTAGCCAGTGTTTTTGAAATCCAACGTTCCTGCTCTGGTCTCTGTTTCTGTCTGATTGGCTGTTTGAAATCCAACGTTCCTGCTCTGGTCTATGTTTCTGTCTGATTGGCTGTTTGAAATCCAACGTTCCTGCTCTGGTCTATGTTTCTGTCTGATTGGCTGTTTGAAATCCAACGTTCCTGCTCTGGTCTCTGTTTCTGTCTGATTGGCTGTTTGAAATCCAACGTTCCTGCTCTGGTCTCTGTTTCTGTCTGATTGGCTGTTTGAAATCCAACGTTCCTGCTCTGCTCAGGTCTCTCTCTGATTGTTGACAACTAGTTAAACAACCAAAGTGGTGACAACAGGGAAATCATCTGAGGCTCAAATGACACCCTATTCCCTGTCAAAGGAAGTGTGCTAAATAGGGAATCAGGTGCCATTTCCAATGCAGCCAGGACACTAGGAAGAAAGGCTCAGAACTGCCTGGTTATTAAAACCACCCTGATAGGAGAAAACAGGGAAATCACAGCTCCTCCCTGAACAACATTACTGATGGAGGTCGTTGTTCTTATTTTACAACATGGACGTTTAGTGGTTTAGTTGTCAGTACCCTGGCAGCTGTCCAGATCACTGACATGTTTAGGTTTCTAGTGGCCTATAAATAATGACACATGTATTTACCATGTGGTAAATAGGGAAATAAATGGATGGATTTACAGATGACTACCTGTATAAACAGATCATCCCTTAGCCTGGATCCCGTCCTGCTAATCAAGCCCAGCCAACTAATGACTAATGACAAGCATAATGACTCTAGACAAGCATAATGACTCTAGACAAGCATAATGACTCTAGACAAGCCTAATGACTCTAGACAAGCCTAATGACTCTAGACAAGCCTAATGACTCTAGACAAGCCTAATGACTCGAGGCAAGCCTAATGACTCTAGACAAGCACAATGACTACTGACTCTAGACAAGCATAATGACTCTAGACAAGCCTAATGACTCTAGACAAACATAATGACTAATGACTCTAGACAAGCACAATGACTCTAGACAAGCATAATGACTCTAGACAAGCATAATGACTCTAGACAAGCATAATGACTCTAGACAAGCATAATGACTCTAGACAAGCATAATGACTAATGACTCTAGACAAGCATAATGACTAATGACTCTAGACAAACATAATGACTAATGACTCTAGACAAGCATAATGACTAATGACTCTAGACAAGCATAATGACTCTAGACAAGCATAATGACTCTAGACACAGCCTAATGACTCTAGACAAGCCTAATGACTCGAGACAAGCATAATGACTAATGACTCTAGACAAGCACAATGACTCTAGACAAGCACAATGACTCTAGACAAGCATAATGACTCTAGACAAGCCTAATGACTCTAGACAAGCATAATGACTAATGACTCTAGACATGCACAATGACTCTAGACAAGCATAATGACTCTAGACAAGCATAATGACTCTAGACAAGCACAATGACTCTAGACAAGCATAATGACTCTAGACAAGCATAATGACTCTAGACACGCCTAATGACTCGAGACAAGCATAATGACTAATGACTCTAGACAAGCACAATGACTCTAGACAAGCACAATGACTCTAGACAAGCACAATGACTCTAGACAAGCACAATGACTCTAGACAAGCACAATGACTCTAGACAAGCATAATGACTCTAGACAAGCCTAATGACTCTAGACAAGCCTAATGACTCTAGACAAGCACAATGACTCTAAACAAGCATAATGACTAATGACTCTAGACAAGCACAATGACTCTAGACAAGCATAATGACTCTAAACAAGCATAATGACTCTAAACAAGCATAATGACTCTAGACGCAAGCACAATGACTCTAGACAAGCACAATGACTCTAGACAGGCACAATGACTCTAGACAAGCACAATGACTCTAGACAAGCACAATGACTCTAGACAAGCATAATGACTCTAGACAAGCACAATGACTCTAGACTCTAGACAAGCATAATGACTCTAGACAAGCATAATGACTCTAGACAAGCACAATGACTCTAAACAAGCATAATGACTAATGACTCTAGACAAGCACAATGACTCTAGACAAGCACAATGACTCTAGACAAGCACAATGACTCTAGACAAGCCTAATGACTCTAGACAAGCATAATGACTAATGACTCTAGACATGCACAATGACTCTAGACAAGCATAATGACTCTAGACAAGCATAATGACTCTAGACAAGCATAATGACTCTAGACAAGCCTAATGACTCTAGACAAGCCTAATGACTCTAGACACGCCTAATGACTCGAGACGAGCATAATGACTAATGACTCTAGACAAGCACAATGACTCTAGACAAGCACAATGACTCTAGACAAGCATAATGACTCTAGACAAGCATAATGACTCTAGACAAGCATAATGACTCTAGACAAGCTAATGACTCTAGACGCAAGCACAATGACTCTAGACAAGCACAATGACTCTAGACAAGCACAATGACTAGACAAGCACAATGACTCTAGACAAGCACAATGACTCTAGACAAGCATAATGACTCTAGACAAGCCTAATGACTCTAGACAAGCCTAATGACTCTAGACAAGCCTAATGACTCTAGACACGCCTAATGACTCGAGACAAGCATAATGACTAATGACTCTAGACAAGCACAATGACTCTAGACAAGCACAATGACTCTAGACAAGCATAATGACTCTAGACAAGCATAATGACTCTAGACAAGCCTAATGACTCTAGACAAGCACAATGACTCTAGACAAGCATAATGACTCTAGACAAGCATAATGACTCTAGACAAGCCTAATGACTCTAGACACGCCTAATGACTCGAGACAAGCATAATGACTAATGACTCTAGACAAGCACAATGACTCTAGACAAGCACAATGACTCTAGACAAGCACAATGACTCTAGACAAGCACAATGACTCTAGACAAGCATAATGACTCTAGACAAGCATAATGACTCTAGACAAGCCTAATGACTCTAGACAAGCACAATGACTCTAAACAAGCATAATGACTAATGACTCTAGACAAGCACAATGACTCTAGACAAGCACAATGACTCTAGACAAGCACAATGACTCTAGACAAGCACAATGACTCTAGACAAGCATAATAACTCTAGACAAGCCTAATGACTCTAGACAAGCACAATGACTCTAAACAAGCATAATGACTAATGACTCTAGACAAGCACAATGACTCTAGACAAGCACAATGACTCTAGACAAGCATAATGACTCTAGACAAGCCTAATGACTCTAGACAAGCATAATGACTAATGACTCTAGACAAGCATAATGACTCTAGACAAGCATAATGACTCTAGACAAGCCTAATGACTCTAGACAAGCCTAATGACTCTAGACACGCCTAATGACTCTAGACACGCCTAATGACTCGAGACGAGCATAATGACTAATGACTCTAGACAAGCACAATGACTCTAGACAAGCACAATGACTCTAGACAAGCACAATGACTCTAGACAAGCACAATGACTCTAGACAAGCCTAATGACTCTAGACAAGCCTAATGACTCTAGACAAGCCTAATGACTCTAGACAAGCCTAATGACTCTAGACAAGCACAATGACTCTAAACAAGCATAATGACTAATGACTCTAGACAAGCACAATGACTCTAGACAAGCACAATGACTCTAGACAAGCATAATGACTCTAAACAAGCATAATGACTCTAGACGCAAGCACAATGACTCTAGACAAGCACAATGACTCTAGACAAGCACAATGACTCTAGACAAGCATAATGACTCTAGACAAGCATAATGACTCTAGACAAGCACAATGACTCTAAACAAGCATAATGACTAATGACTCTAGACAAGCACAATGACTCTAGACAAGCACAATGACTCTAGACAAGCACAATGACTCTAGACAAGCACAATGACTCTAGACAAGCATAATGACTCTAGACAATCATAATGACTAATGACTCTAGACAAGCATAATGACTCTAGACAAGCACAATGACTCTAAACAAGCATAATGACTCTAGACAAGCATAATGAAGCATACTGACTCTAGACAAGCATACTGATTCTAGACAAGCATACTGACTCTAGACAAGCCTACTGACTCTAGACAAGCCTAATGACTCTAGAGCCTACTGACTCTAGACAAGCCTAATGACTCTAGAGCCTAATGACTCTAGACAAGCCTAATGACTCTAGACAAGCCTAATGACTAATGACTCTAGGCAAGCATAATGACTAATGACTCTAGACAAGCATAATGACTCTAGACAAGCATACTGACTCTAGACAAGCATACTGATTCTAGACAAGCCTAATGACTCTAGACAAGCCTAATGACTCTAGACAAGCCTAATGACTCTGGACAAGCACAATGACTCTGGACAAGCACAATGACTCTGGACAAGCACAATGACACTAGACAAGCACAATGACTCTAGACAAGCACAATGACTCTAGACAAGCACAATGACTCTAGACAAGCACAATGACTCTAGACAAGCCTAATGACTCTAGACAAGCCTAATGACTCTAGACAAGCACAGTGACTCTAGACAAGCATAATGACTCTAGACAAGCACAATGACGAATGACTCTAGACAAGCATAATGACTCTAGACAAGCCTAATGACTCTAGACAAGCCTAATGACTCTAGACAAGCCTAATGACTAAACAAGCACAATGACTAGACAAGCCTAATGACTCTAGACAAGCATAATGGCTGTAGACAAGCCTAATGACTCTAGACAAGCCTAATGACTCTAGACAAGCCTAATGACTCTAGAGAAGCACAATGACACATCCAGTCATACAATGTATTGTGATATTCTAGCTAACATTTTCAACATTCTAGTGAGGGCCAGGCTGGTTACACAGTTGGTCATCTAATATTCAAACCTTGAAGATCAGGGATAATCATAATCGTTTTGTTTTGTCCAGGGTGCAGCGCTGAAATACGTCCCCACAATCGTGAACGACGTCAAACTGGTCTTCGATCCCAAGGAGCTCAGGTATGTTTTCATCAGGGAAACCGCTGTCCTGTGGTTATATACACTAATGCTTTAACACTGTATATAACACACTTCTACAATGCCATAACAGAGCTGAGATTTTCATCCCATTCCCTCCACTGGCTGTGACTCCTGTTAGACCAATACTGTAGTATCATTATCTGTGACTCCTGTTAGTCCAATACTGTATTATCATTATCTGTGACTCCTGTTAGACCAATACTGTAATATCATTATCTGTGACTCCTGTTAGACCAATACTGTATTATCATTATCTGTGACTCCTGTTAGACCAATACTGTAGTATCATTATCTGTGACTCCTGTTAGACCAATACTGTAGTATCATTATCTGTGACTCCTGTTAGTCCAATACTGTAGTGTTCATTATCTGTGACTCCTGTTAGACTAATACTGTAATATCATTATCTGTGACTCCTGTTAGACCAATACTGTAGTATCATTATCTGTGGCTCTGTGCTTCACACACACACACACACACACACACACACACACACACACCACTTAACATTCACCAGCTGTACCATGTGGGTTGGATATATATAGTCCTGGTTGCCTTGGAAACGTAGAACTGCTGCTTCAACAACAGTGCAGCGGTTAATCTGACCTGTCATGAATGTTATATCATTGTATTATATTGATTTAAAAATACAAAATAACATTTTAATTAGAAAAGCTTTTATAAATGATTAGGTGCACATCAAGGTTTTGGCAATATATCAATATATCAATAGGACACTAAATCAATAGGAGACTAGATCAATAGATCACTAGATCACTAGGACACTAGATCACTACGATCAATAGATCACTAGGACACTAGATCACTAGATCAATAGATCACTAGGACACTAGATCACTATATCAATAGGACACAAGATCAATAGGACACTAGATCACTAGATCAATAGATCACTAGGACACTAGATCACTATATCAATAGGACACTAGATCAATAGGACACTAGGACACTAGGACACTAGATCACTAGATCATAGATCACTAGATCACTAGATCACTAGGACACTAGATCAATAGGACACTAGATCACTAGATCACTAGATCAATAGGACACTAGATCACTAGATCACTAGGACACTCCAGTTTTACAGACCAGCTAATGTAATATTAGAACATAAGGGTCTGTTGTTATACAGACATGGATTTAGTTTGAAGCCTCAACCTATGTTGGTCCTTATTAACTAGAGTCCTGTTCTACATTCACCAAGCTGAGCTGTTCAACTGCTCACACAGAATAAATTCTAGTCTACGTTGACCCAGTGTTAAATATGTTGTTCTGACGTTATATATGTGACATGCAGGACTGTGGCTGGTACAAAATGGGCCCTGGGCAAATTATTGCACTATATAGGGAATAGGGTACCGGTTGTACTGCACTACATAGGGAATAGGGTACCAGTTGTACTGCACTACATAGGGAATAGGGTACCAGTTGTACTGCACTACATAGGGAATAGGGTGCCAGTTTTACTGCACTACATAGGGAATAGGGTGCCTGCTGTACTGTCTACATAGGGAATAGGGTACCAGTTGTACTGCACTACATAGGGAATAGGGTACCAGTTGTACTGCACTACATAGGGAATAGGGTGCCAGTTGTACTGCACTACATAGGGAATAGGGTGCCCATTGTACTGCACAATATAGGGAATAGGGTGCCTATTGTACTGTCTACATAGGGAATAGGGTACCTGCTGTACTGTCTACATAGGGAATAGGGTACCAGTTGTACTGCACTACATAGGGAATAGGGTGCCAGTTGTACTGCACTACATAGGGAATAGGGTGCCCATTGTACTGCACTACATAGGGAATAGGGTGCCCATTGTACTGCACTACATAGGGAATAGGGTGTCCATTGTACTGCACTACATAGGGAATAGGGTGCCAGTTGTACTGCACTACATAGGGAATAGGGTGCCAGTTGTACTGCACTACATAGGGAATAGGGTGCCCATTGTACTGCACAATATAGGGAATAGGGTGCCCATTGTACTGCACAATATAGGGAATAGGGTGCCTGCTGTACTGTCTACATAGGGAATAGGGTACCAGTTGTACTGCACTCCATAGGGAATAGGGTGCCAGTTGTACTGCACTACATAGGGAATAGGGTGCCAGTTGTACTGCACTACATAGGGAATAGGG
Organism: Salmo salar; assembly: GCF_965601325.2. Classification (NCBI taxonomy): domain Eukaryota; kingdom Metazoa; phylum Chordata; class Actinopteri; order Salmoniformes; family Salmonidae; genus Salmo; species Salmo salar. The sequence continues at coordinate 116,890,423 of NC_138291.1, read as the reverse complement.
TGCCCATTGTACTGCACTACATAGGGAATAGGGTGCCCATTGTACTGCACTACATAGGGAATAGGGTGCCCATTGTACTGCACTACATAGGGAATAGGGTGCCAGTTGTACTGCACTAGATAGGGAATAGGGTGCCCGTTGTACTGCACTAGATAGGGAATAGGGTGCCCATTGTACTGCACTACATAGGGAATAGGGTGCCCATTGTACTGCACTACATAGGAAATAGGGTGCCAGTTGTACTGCACTACATAGGGAATAGGGTGCCAGTTGTACTGCACTATATAGGGAATAGGGTGCCCGTTGTACTGCACTACATAGGGAATAGGGTGCCAGTTTTACTGCACTACATAGGGAATAGGGTGCCTGCTGTACTGTCTACATAGGGAATAGTGTGCCAGTTGTACTGCACTACATAGGGAATAGGGTGCCAGTTGTACTGCACTATATAGGGAATAGGGTGCCAGTTGTACTGCACTACATAGGGAATAGGGTGCCCATTGTACTGTCTACATAGGGAATAGGGTGCCAGTTGTACTGCACTATATAGGGAATAGGGTGCCAGTTGTACTGCACTACATAGGGAATAGGGTGCCCATTGTACTGCACTACATAGGGAATAGGGTGCCAGTTGTACTTCACTAGATAGGGAATAGGGTGCCCGTTGTACTGCACTAGATAGGGAATAGGGTGCCAGTTGTACTGCACTACATAGGGAATAGGGTGCCCGTTGTACTGCACTACATAGGGAATAGGGTGCCAGTTGTACTGCACTACATAGGGAATAGGGTGCCAGTTGTACTGCACTATATAGGGAATAGGGTGCCCGTTGTACTGCACTACATAGGGAATATGGTGCCAGTTTTACTGCACTACATAGGGAATAGGGTGCCTGCTGTACTGTCTACATAGGGAATAGTGTGCCAGTTGTACTGCACTACATAGGGAATAGGGTGCCAGTTGTACTGCACTATATAGGGAATAGGGTGCCAGTTGTACTGCACTACATAGGGAATAGGGTGCCCATTGTACTGTCTACATAGGGAATAGGGTGCCAGTTGTACTGCACTATATAGGGAATAGGGTGCCAGTTGTACTGCACTACATATGGAATAGGGTGCCCATTGTACTGCACTACATAGGGAATAGGGTGCCAATTGTAGGGTTGTATTAGTGAAGCGTCATGTGACCAGACAGGTGTGTGTTAGTGAAGCGTCATGTGACCAGACAGGTGTGTGTTAGTGTAGCGTCATGTGACCAGACAGGTGTGTGTTAGTGAAGCGTCACGTGACCAGACAGGTGTGTGTTAGTGAAGCGTCATGTGACCAGACAGGTGTGTGTTAGTGAAGCGTCATGTGACCAGACAGGTGTGTGTGTTAGTGAAGCGTCACGTGACCAGACAGGTGTGTGTGTTAGTGAAGCGTCATGTGACCAGACAGGTGTGTGTGTTAGTGAAGCGTCATGTGACCAGACAGGTGTGTGTGTGTTAGTGAAGCGTCACATGACCAGACAGGGGTGTGTGTGTTAGTGAAGCGTCACGTGACCAGACAGGTGTGTGTGTGTTAGTGAAGCGTCACGTGACCAGACAGGTGTGTATTAGTGAAGCGTCACGTGACCAGACAGGTGTGTATTAGTGAAGCGTCACGTGACCAGACAGGTGTGTATTAGTGAAGCGTCACGTGACCAGACAGGTGTGTATTAGTGAAGCGTCACGTGACCAGACAGGTGTGTGTTAGTGAAGTGACTCTGGGATGTTGTCCTGTCTAAACTCTGTGTACTGGAAGGACATGACATTTCCTCCATAATGCCTTGCGGTTAAGGGTATGCTGTCCCTCTCTGAAATGGTTTCCAGAGGAACGCATCACACTGGTTATTGTGTTATTGAAAAAGCTCATCTCAATGTACAGCGTTCCATAGACATCACTGTTAAGATAATGTGGATGCTGAAGAGGAATCAGATCCATCACTATCTGTCCACCTCTCTACCCAGACAGACTGGCTAGTCACTATCTGTCCACCTCTCTACCCAGACAGACTGGCTAGTCACTATCTGTCCACCTCTCTACCCAGACAGACTGGCTAGTCACTATCTGTCCACCTCTCTACCCAGACAGACTGGCTAGTCACTATCTGTCCACCTCTCTACCCAGACAGACTGGCTAGTCACTATCTGTCCACCTCTCTACCCAGACAGACTGGCTAGTCACTATCTGTCCACCTCTCTACCCAGACAGACTGGCTAGTCACTATCTGTCCACCTCTCTACCCAGACAGACTGGCTAGTCACTATCTGTCCACCTCTCTACCCAGACAGACTGGCTAGTCACTATCTGTCCACCTCTCTACCCAGACAGACTGGCTAGTCACTATCTGTCCACCTCTCTACCCAGACAGACTGGCTAGTCACTATCTGTCCACCTCTCTACCCAGACAGACTGGCTAGTCACTATCTGTCCACCTCTCTACCCAGACAGACTGGCTAGTCACTATCTGTCCACCTCTCTACCCAGACAGACTGGCTAGTCACTATCTGTCCACCTCTCTACCCAGACAGACTGGCTAGTCACTATCTGTCCACCTCTCTACACTGCTAACCTCATGCCTAACCTTAACTACACTGCTATCCTCATGCCTAACCTTAACTACACTGCTATCCTCATGCCTAACCTTAACTACACTGCTATCCTCATGCCTAACCTTAACCATGGCTGAATATCTCTGTCACTGTTTCAGAGTTGAAGAAAAGATAGAGGACTCCCCCCTCTTCTACCCTCCTCTCCTCCCTCCTTCTATCCTCCTCTCCTCCCTCCCTCCTCTTCTATCCTCCTCTCCTCCCTCTCTCCTCTTCTACCCTCCTCTCTCCCTCCTTCCTTCTACCCTCCTCTCCTCCCTCCCTCCTTCCTTCTATCCTCCTCTCCTCCCTCCCTCCTTCCTTCTATCCTCCTCTCCTCCCTCCCTCCTTCCTTCTATCCTCCTCTCCTCCCTCCCTCCTTTTCTATCCTCCTCTCCTCCCTCCCTCCTTTTCTATCCTCCTCTCCTCCCTCCCTCCTCTTCTCCTCTGGTCTCCTGTTCCCCACAGTGTCCAGTGTTAAAGCCAGAAAACACCTGAATACAAAGCCCATACAGTGTCATTTTCCCCACATGCTCTGTCCCTGGCTTCTTTTCTAATCACAGATTACAGTGTTCAGCTGGCCTTTCTGTGTAGCTGGCTTTCTACTTTCCACCCAAGCTCCCGTTTCCTGTTATTTGATAGCGCCGGCAGGGCAAAGCTGTTTTATCAGAGCGAAGGAAAGGTAGGTGGAGGGCAAGCTTTCTGCTTTTCTTCCGCACTGACAGAAGAGCAGGGATTAGTTGCTCCAGTTGTCAACACAAACCTGGCTGAGGAGAAGAGAGGGATGAATTGAGGCCATGTTGAGAATGTTTCATCCCTTGCCAAACTCTTTCCTCCAACAGCAGCATGCAGAACTTCAGTACCCATCCTCTAGCTAAGGAGAACACCCCCTCATCCCTCATCCCATGAATGTGCTTTCCTCAGGGAACATTTTCCTCAAAGAATATACTGCATCAAACATATGGTCAATTTAATACCCATGTTGCTAAAATGATGTAGTTGTGTTCTATGTAATACCCATGTTGTTAACAGGATGTAGTTGTGTTCTATGTAATACCCATGTTGTTAACAGGATGTAGTTGTGTTCTATGTAATACCCATGTTGTTAACAGGATGTAGTTCTATAATACCCATGTTGTTAACAGGATGTTGTTCCATGTAATACCCATGTTGTTAACAGGATGTAGTTGTGTTCTATGTAATACCCATGTTGTTAACAGGATGTAGTTGTGTTCTATGTAATACCCATGTTGTTAACAGGATGTAGTTCTATAATACCCATGTTGTTAACAGGATGTAGTTCTATAATACCCATGTTCTTAACAGGATGTAGTTCTATGTAATACCCATGTTGTTAACAGGATGTTGTTCCATGTAATACCCATGTTGTTAACAGGATGTAGTTGTGTTCTATGTAATACCCATGTTGTTAACAGGATGTAGTTGTGTTCTATGTAATACCCATGTTAACAGGATGTAGTTCTGTTCTATGTAATACCCATGTTGTTAACAGCATGTAGTTGTGTTCTATGTAATACCCATGTTGTTAATAGGATGTAGTTCTGTTCTATGTAATACCCATGTTGTTAACAGGATGTAGTTCTATAATACCCATGTTGTTAACAGGATGTAGTTGTTCTATGTAATACCCATGTTGTTAACAGGATGTAGTTGGGTTCTATGTAATACCCATGTTGTTAACAGGATGTAGTTGTTCTATGTAATACCCATGTTGTTAACAGGATGTAGTTGTGTTCTATGTAATACCCATGTTGTTAACAGCATGTAGTTGTGTTCTATGTAATACCCATGTTGTTAACAGGATGTAGTTGGGTTCTATGTAATACCCATGTTGTTAACAGCATGTAGTTGTGTTCTATGTAATACCCATGTTGTTAACAGGATGTAGTTGGGTTCTATGTAATACCCATGTTGTTAACAGGATGTAGTTGTGTTCTATGTAATACCCATGTTGTTAACAGCATGTAGTTGTGTTCTATGTAATACCCATGTTGTTAACAGGATGTAGTTGTTCTATGTAATACCCATGTTGTTAACAGGATGTAGTTGGGTTCTATGTAATACCCATGTTGTTAACAGGATGTAGTTGGGTTCTATGTAATACCCATGTTGTTAACAGCATGTAGTTGTGTTCTATGTAATACCCATGTTGTTAACAGGATGTAGTTGTTCTATGTAATACCCATGTTGTTAACAGGATGTAGTTGTTCTATGTAATACCCGTGGGTTAGTCATGTCTGTATACTGTAGTCACACACGTACAACATGGATTGAAGGCTGTATACAGGGAACTGTTGTTAGCCTGAGACAGTCTCTGTCATTACAACAACTATGTTGCACAGTCACTATGACACAACAGCTAAATACTTTACATTCCACCAAACTGACCCTACTGCCTTGAACTAAGTCTAACCACCTCAGTAGAGATGTTACCATGTGACAGCTAAATACAACAGCTAAATACTTTACATTCCACCAAACTGACCCTACTGCCTTGAACTAAGTCTAACCACCTCAGTAGAGATGTTACCATGTGACAGCTAAATACAACAGCTAAATACTTTACATTCCACCAAACTGACCCTACTGCCTTGAACTAAGGTTAACCACCTCAGTAGATATGTCATGATGTGACATGGACATAGGATTCAATGAATGACTACAGCCACTGAGCTAATAAAACTCTGCTCCTGTCGGACCTTTCTGTTGTTCTGTTCTTGTCTTGTCCCGCACAGTAAACTGTTCACAGAGTTCATTCTGTTGTTGTTTGTCTTTACAGTAAACTGTTCACAGAGTTCATTCTGTTGTTGTTTGTCTTTACAGTAAACTGTTCACAGAGTTCATTCTGTTGTTGTTTGTCTTTACAGTAAACTGTTCACAGAGTTCATTCTGTTGTTGTTTGTCTTTACAGTAAACTGTTCACAGAATTCATTCGTGTTGTTTGTCTTTACAGTAAACTGTTCACAGAGTTCATTCTGTTGTTGTTTGTCTTTACAGTAAACTGTTCACAGAATTCATTCTGTTGTTGTTTGTCTTTACAGTAAACTGTTCACAGAGTTCATTCTGTTGTTGTTTGTCTTTACAGTAAACTGTTCACAGAGTTCATTCTGTTGTTGTTTGTCTTTACAGTAAACTGTTCACAGAATTCATTCTGTTGTTGTTTGTCTTTACAGTAAACTGTTCACAGAGTTCATTTTGTTGTTTGTCTTTACAGTAAACTGTTCACAGAGTTCATTCTGTTGTTGTTTGTCTTTACAGTAAACAGTTCACGAGTTCATTCTGTTGTTGTTTGTCTTTACAGTAAACTGTTCACAGAGTTTATTCTGTTGTTTTTTGTCTTTACAGTAAACTGTTCAGAGTTTATTCTGTTGTTTGTCTTTACAGTAAACTGTTCACAGAGTTTATTCTGTTGTTGTTTGTCTTTACAGTAAACTGTTCACAGAGTTCATTCTGTTGTTGTTTGTCTCTACAGTAAACTGTTCACAGAGTTCATTCTGTTGTTTGTCTTTACAGTAAACTGTTCACAGAGTTTATTCTGTTGTTTGTCTTTACAGTAAACTGTTCACAGAGTTTATTCTGTTGTTTGTCTTTACAGTAAACTGTTCACAGAGTTTATTCTGGTGTTGTTTGTCTTTACAGTAAACTGTTCACAGAGTTTATTCTGTTGTTGTTTGTCTTTACAGTAAACTGTTCACAGAGTTTATTCTGTTGTTGTTTGTCTTTACAGTAAACTGTTCAGAGTTTATTCTGTTTGTCTTTACAGTAAACTGTTCAGAGTTTATTCTGTTTGTCTTTACAGTAAACTGTTCAGAGTTTATTCTGTTTGTCTTTACAGTAAACTGTTTAGAGTTCATTCTGTTGTTGTTTGTCTTTACAGTAAACTGTTCACAGAGTTTATTCTGTTGTTTTTTGTCTTTACAGTAAACTGTTCACAGAGTTTATTCTGTTGTTTTTTGTCTTTACAGTAAACTGTTCAGAGTTTATTCTGTTGTTGTTTGTCTTTACAGTAAACTGTTCACAGAGTTCATGCTGTTGTTGTTTGTCTTTACAGTAAACTGTTCACAGAGTTCATGCTGTTGTTGTTTGTCTTTACAGTAAACTGTTCACAGAGTTCATTCTGAAGGTTCCTCTGGGTCGTCTGGTCAAACAGAAGCTACACTGCCTCATCGACATCGTCCACAGTGATCTCTTCACACAGCACGGTAAGTACTCCGCTACTCAGCACCATCTCTGCCAGCCCCACACGCAGCGAGCCAAACAGCCAAGCTCTGCACGCCAAGCCCCACACGCAGCGAGCCAAACAGCCAAGCTCTGCACGCCAAGCCCCACACGCAGCGAGCCAAACAGCCAAGCTCTGCACGCCAAGCCCCACACGCAGCGAGCCAAACAGCCAAGCTCTGCACGCTGAAGCCTCGACCTTGAAGCTCTGCACAGCCAAGCCTCGCACGCCAAGCCTCGCACGCCAAGCCCCACACACGATGAAACCCCAACACGCTGGTCTCCAGTGTGCCGTGTTAAGGTGTAACAGGGTTATGTCTGGGTGATGCTGCAGTCAGTCCTGTTGTCTCTGTGTTAGAGAAGACCCCACCACACTAATCCATATTATCTATTCTAGATCACTCTGTCAGCTTGATAGTCTCTCTCCTCTCTCTGTTCCTCTCTCCCCATCTTTTCCCTCTCTCCCACCTTTCTTCTCTCTCTCTCTTCCCCCCTCTCCGTCTCACTTCCCTCCTCTCCATCTCTCTCTCCGTCTCTCTTCCCCCCCTCCATCTCTCTCTCCATCTCTCTTCCCTCCTCTCCATCTCTCTCTGTCTCTCTTCCCCCCTCTCCATCTCTCTCTGTCTCTCTTCCCCCCTCTCCATCTCTCTCTCCATCTCTCTTCCCTCCTCTCCATCTCTCTCTGTCTCTCTTCCCCCCTCTCCATCTCTCTCTCCGTCTCTCTTCCCTCCTCTCCATCTCTCTCTGTCTCTCTTCCCCCCTCTCCATCTCTCTCTCCGTCTCTCTTCCCCCCTCTCATCTCTCTCTGTCTCTCTTCCCCCCTCTCCAATCTCTCTCTCTGTCTCTCTTCCCCCCTCTGCATCTCTCTCTCCGTCTCTCTTCCCTCCTCTCCATCTCTCTCTGTCTCTCTTCCCCCCTCTCCATCTCTCTCTGTCTCTCTTCCCCCCTTTGCATCTCTCTCTCTGTCTCTCTTCCCTCCTCTCCATCTCTCTCTGTCTCTCTTCCCCCCTCTCCATCTCTCTCTCCATCTCTCTTCCCCCCTCTGCATCTCTCTCTGTCTCTCTTCCCTCCTCTCCATCTCTCTCTGTCTCTCTTCCCCCCTCTCCATCTCTCTCTCCGTCTCTCTTCCCTCCTCTCCATCTCTCTCTCCGTCTCTCTTCCCTCCTCTCCATCTCTCTCTCCGTCTCTCTTCCCTCCTCTCCATCTCTCTCTCTGTCTCTCTTCCCCCCTCTCCATCTCTCTCTCCGTCTCTCTTCCCTCCTCTGCATCTCTCTCTCCGTCTCTCTTCCCCCCTCTCATCTCTCTCTGTCTCTCTTCCCCCCTCTCCATCTCTCTCTGTCTCTCTTCCCCCCTCTCCATCTCTCTCTGTCTCTCTTCCCCCCTCTGCATCTCTCTCTCCGTCTCTCTTCCCTCCTCTCCATCTCTCTCTGTCTCTCTTCCCCCCTCTCCATCTCTCTCTGTCTCTCTTCCCCCCTCTCCATCTCTCTCTGTCTCTCTTCCCCCCTCTGCATCTCTCTCTCCGTCTCTCTTCCCTCCTCTCCATCTCTCTCTGTCTCTCTTCCGCCCTCTCCATCTCTCTCTCCATCTCTCTTCCCCCCTCTGCATCTCTCTCTGTCTCTCTTCCCTCCTCTCCATCTCTCTCTGTCTCTCTTCCCCCCTCTCCATCTCTCTCTCCGTCTCTCTTCCCTCCTCTCCATCTCTCTCTCCGTCTCTCTTCCCTCCTCTCCATCTCTCTCTGTCTCTCTTCCCCCCTCTCCATCTCTCTCTCCATCTCTCTTCCCCCCTCTCCATCTCTCTCTCCGTCTCTCTTCCCCTCCCTTTCCATCTCTCTCTCCATCTCTCTTCCCCCCTCTCCATCTCTCTCTCCATCTCTCTTCCCCCCTCTCCATCTCTCTCTCTCCATCTCTCTTCCCCCCCCTCTCCATCTCTCTCTGTCTCTCTTCCCCCCTCTGCATCTCTCTCCATCTCTCTTCCCCCCTCTCCATCTCTCTCTCCATCTCTCTTCCCCCCTCTCCATCTCTCTCTGTCTCTCTTCCCCCCTCTGCATCTCTCTCTTCGTATCTCTCTTCCCTCCTCTCTATCTCTCTCTCCCGTATATCTCTCTCTTCCCCCCTCTCTCCGTCTCTCTCTCCATCTCTCTCTTCCCCACTCTCTCCGTCTCTCTCTTCACCTCTCTCTTCCCCCCTCTCTCCGTCTCTCTCTTCATCTCATTCTCCCTCTGTCAGCCACCATGGCAGGTAGTTGAGGAAGGTGTCCCTGTAGTTCTGTGATGTATCATGTCAGGCTGCTCTGTGCTAGAGGGGAGGATTTAAACTCTTCCTTCCTGCCAAACTGCCCTGAAGGTAATGGATGTTCACCAGAGACGCTGGTCCTCCATACAGCCTACTGTGGTGAGACACGCTAGCCCTGTCTTAGTGTCTGTGTGTGTGTGTGTATGTGCCATGCTAGCCGTGTTAGCGTGTGCTGTCTGATGGACTCTGTCACATTAACTAGTCGTAGTCTGCTGATTGAGGGAAATCTTTGCTACAGACACCTGGGCCTTTGGGCTTCATGTTAGGAACTAGATTTCACCTCCCCACACACACATCCCAATACACACCCAGCCCAATACACACACACACACACACACACACACACACACACACACACACACACACACACACACACACACACACACCACACACACACACACACACACACACACACACACACACACACACACACACATCCCAATACACACACACATCCCAATACACACCCAGCCCAATACACACACACAGCACACACACACACACACACACACACACACACACACACACACACACACACACACACACACACACACACACACACACACACATCCACACACACACACACACACACACACACATCCCAATACACACACACATCCCAATATACACACATCCCAATACACACACACATCCCAATATACACACATCCCAATACACACACAGCCCAATACACACACATCCCAATACACACACACACACACACACACACACACACACACACGCCCAATACACACACACACACACCACACACACACACATCCCAATACACACACACACACACACAGCCCAATACACACACACACACACACAGCCCAATACACATACACACACACACACATCCCAATACACACCCAGCCCAATACACACACACACACACACACACACACACACACACACACACACACACACACACACACACACACACACACACACACACACACATCCCAATACAAACCCAGCCCAATACACACACACATCCCAATACAAACCCAGCCCAATACACACACACACACATCCCAATACACACACATCCCAATACACACACATCCCAATACACACACAGCCCGATACACACACACACACACACACACACATCCCAATACACACACACACACATCCCAATACACACACACACACACACAGCCCAATACACACACACACACACACACACACACACACACAGCCCAATACACACACACACACACACACATCCCAATACACACCCAGCCCAATATACACACACACACACACACACACACACACATCCCAATACACACCCAGCCCAATACACACACACACACACACACACACACACACATCCCAATACACACACATCCCAATACACACACATCCCAATACACACACATCCCAATACACACACATCCCAATACACACACACACACACACACACACACACAAACACACACACATCCCAATACACACACACACACACACACACACAGCCCAATACACACACACACACACACACACACACACACACACACACACACACACACACACACACACATCCCAATACACACACACACACACAGCCCAATACACACACACACACACACACACAGCCCAATACACACACACACACACACAGCCCAATACACACACACACACATCCCAATACACACACACACACCCAGCCCAATACACACACACACACACACACACACACACACACACACACACACACACACAACGCCTTAGCAGTTAGACAAAGTGAGAAGCGCTCAGCTGAGAGTGAGAAATCCAGTGGTAGTTCAGTGTGGATGGTTAAGGACAGACACACTGACTGCCCAAAGCACTGGTCTTATGTAGATGGATGAGAGAAAGAACAGCTGGCTCTTTCTATGGGAACTCTCTCTGTGTGCTTTCTACTGACCTCTAAACCAATTACAAATGACAGGAAATGACACCATGAAACAGGCCTCTAGCTTCGACTCCAAGGGAGAGCCGAAATGGTTTCCAGTGGATACATAACACGTTTAGGAGTATCAGGATTCCTTTAGTACCAGATAAAACCCTATTCCCCCATTATAACCCTATAACCCCATTATAACCCTATTCTCCATTATAACCCCATTATAACCCTATTCCCCCATATAACCCCAATCCCTCTTTTTAACCCCATTCCCCCATTATAACTCTGTTATAAACCAATATAACTCAGTTATAACCCTATACCCCATTCCCCCATTATGACCCTATTCCCCCATTTTATCTCTATTATAACCCTATATCCCTATTATAACCCCATTATAACCCTATTCCCCCGTTATAACCCCGCTAGTCTATGGGCCAACCCTCTAGTCTAATATATTGAACCATAGTGAATATGGGCCAACCCTCTAGTCCAGTATACTTAACCATAGTGAATATGGGCCAACCCTCTAGTCTAATATGAACCAACCCTCTAGTCTAATATATTAAACCGTAGTGAATATGGACCAATCCTCTAATCTAATATGGACCAACCCTCTAGTCTGATATGGGCCAACCCTCTAGTCTAATATGGGCCAACCCTCTAGTCTAATATGGGCCAACCCTCTAGTCTAATATTAACCAATCCTCTAGTCTAGTATGGGCCAACCCTCTAGTCTAATATATTAAACCATAGTGAATATGGACCAACCCTCTAGTCTAATATGGGCCAATCCTCTAGTCTAATATGGGCCAACCCTCTAGTCTAATATATTAAACCATAGTGAATATGGACCAACCCTCTAGTATAATATGGACCAACCCTCTAGTCTGATATGGGCCAACCCTCTAGTCTAATATGGGCCAACCCTCTAGTCTAATATGGGCCAATCCTCTAGTCTAGTATGGGCCAACCCTCTAGTCTAGTATGGATCAACCCTCTAGTCTAATATTAACCAATCCTCTAGTCTAGTATGGGCCAACCCTCTAGTCTAATATATTAAACCGTAGTGAATATGGACCAATCCTCTAATCTAATATGGACCAACCCTCTAGTCTGATATGGACCAACCCTCTAGTCTAATATATTAAACCGTAGTGAATATGGACCAATCCTCTAATCTAATATGGACCAACCCTCTAGTCTGATATGGGCCAACCCTCTAGTCTAGTATGGGCCAACCCTCTAGTCTAGTATGGGCCAACCCTCTAGTCTAGTATGGGCCAACCCTCTAGTCTAGTATGGGCCAACCCTCTAGTCTAGTATGGGCCAACCCTCTAGTCTGATATGGGCCAACCCTCTAGTCTAGTATGGGCCAACCCTCTAGTCTAGTATGGGCCAACCCTCTAGTCTAGTATGGGCCAACCCTCTAGTCTAGTATGGGCCAACCCTCTAGTCTAATATGGGCCAACCCTCTAGTCTAATATGGGCCAACCCTCTAGTCTAGTATGGACCAACCCTCTAGTCAAATATATTAAACCATAGTGAATATGGGCCAACCCTCTAGTCTAATATGGGCCAACCCTCTAGTCTGATATTTTAAACCCTAGTGAATATGGACCAACCCTCTAGTCTAATATGGGCCAACCCTCTAGTCTAATATATTAAACCATAGTGAATATGGACCAACCCTCTAGTATAATATGGACCAACCCTCTAGTCTGATATGGGCCAACCCTCTAGTCTAATATGGGCCAACCCTCTAGTCTAATATGGGCCAATCCTCTAGTCTAATATGGGCCAATCCTCTAGTCTAGTATGGGCCAACCCTCTAGTCTAGTATGGGCCAACCCTCTAGTCTAGTATGGGCCAACCCTCTAGTCTAGTATGGATCAACCCTCTAGTCTAATATTAACCAATCCTCTAGTCTAGTATGGGCCAACCCTCTAGTCTAATATATTAAACCATAGTGAATATGGACCAACCCTCTAGTCTAATATGGGCCAATCCTCTAGTCTAATATGGGCCAACCCTCTAGTCTAATATATTGAACCATAGTGAATATGGGCCAACCCTCTAGTCCAGTATACTTAACCATAGTGAATATGGGCCAACCCTCTAGTCTAATATGAACCAACCCTCTAGTCTAATATATTAAACCGTAGTGAATATGGACCAATCCTCTAATCTAATATGGACCAACCCTCTAGTCTGATATGGGCCAACCCTCTAGTCTAATATGGGCCAACCCTCTAGTCTAATATGGGCCATCCCTCTAGTCTAATATTAACCAATCCTCTAGTCTAGTATGGGCCAACCCTCTAGTCTAATATATTAAACCATAGTGAATATGGACCAACCCTCTAGTCTAATATGGGCCAATCCTCTAGTCTAATATGGGCCAACCCTCTAGTCTAATATATTAAACCATAGTGAATATGGACCAACCCTCTAGTATAATATGGACCAACCCTCTAGTCTGATATGGGCCAACCCTCTAGTCTAATATGGGCCAACCCTCTAGTCTAGTATGGGCCAATCCTCTAGTCTAGTATGGGCCAACCCTCTAGTCTAGTATGGATCAACCCTCTAGTCTAATATTAACCAATCCTCTAGTCTAGTATGGGCCAACCCTCTAGTCTAATATATTAAACCATAGTGAATATGGACCAACCCTCTAGTCTAATATGGGCCAATCCTCTAGTCTAATATGGGCCAACCCTCTAGTCTAAAATATTAAACCATAGTGAATATGGACCAACCCTCTAGTATAATATGGACCAACCCTCTAGTCTGATATGGGCCAACCCTCTAGTCTAATATGGGCCAACCCTCTAGTCTAATATGGGCCAATCCTCTAGTCTAGTATGGGCCAACCCTCTAGTCTAGTATGGGCCAACCCTCTAGTCTAGTATGGATCAACCCTCTAGTCTAATATTAACCAATCCTCTAGTCTAGTATGGGCCAACCCTCTAGTCTAATATATTAAACCATAGTGAATATGGACCAACCCTCTAGTCTAATATGGGCCAATCCTCTAGTCTAATATATTAAACCATAGTGAATATGGACCAACCCTCTAGTATAATATGGACCAACCCTCTAGTCTGATATGGGCCAACCCTCTAGTCTGATATGGGCCAACCCTCTAGTCTAATATGGGCCAACCCTCTAGTCTAATATGGGCCAATCCTCTAGTCTAGTATGGGCCAACCCTCTAGTCTAGTATGGATCAACCCTCTAGTCTAATATTAACCAATCCTCTAGTCTAGTATGGGCCAACCCTCTAGTCTAGTATGGATCAACCCTCTAGTCTAATATTAACCAATCCTCTAGTCTAGTATGGGCCAACCCTCTAGTCTAATATATTAAACCATAGTGAATATGGACCAACCCTCTAGTCTAATATGGGCCAATCCTCTAGTCTAATATGGGCCAATCCTCTAGTCTAATATATTAAACCATAGTGAATATGGACCAACCCTCTAGTCTAATATATTAAACCCTAGCGAACATGGACCAACCCCAACCCGCTGGTCTAGTCTATTGAACCTTAGCCAGCCACTCCATGCAACAATGTGGATGGCCTGTCATTTCTGAAGTGCCTCTGTGTTTTTATCCCACGCAAACAGATTAATTTGTACTGTTCATCTGGCTATGTTGGAGGACTAGAAAGCTTGTCTCTGTGTGTTTGTGTGTGTGGGTCTGAGTGTTCTTGTGTGAGAGGGTGAGTGTTTGTGTGTTTGCTTGTGTGTATGTTTCCCATGGAGGGAGGGAGAGGGGAGAGGGAGGGAATTTCAGCACTGGAAAGACATGGTAATAAACACTGTAGACAATGAGCCAGAGTCCCTCAGATTGGAGATTTTTATTTGGTGTTTCAGCATCAGGAAGATTACTCACCGGTGTCCCCTAAGCTTATGACTGACAGCACACGGCTTAGCTTTCTGCCCTGTACACCACAGATGGAACCACAATGTCAATAAATCAAATGTATTTATAAAGCCCTTTTTTAAAAACATTTTTTTTTTTACATCAGCTGTTGTCACAAAGTGCTTATACAGAAACCCAGCCTAAAACCCCAAACAGCAAGCAATGCAGATGTAGAATCATTAAAGGGGCAATTGACATTTCAAACAATTACAACGTTTGGGTTTTATAGCGGAGGGGTGGTGGGGCTGGAGAAATGTAACCACTGTCATAGACAGAGCTATGGATACAAGGACTGACCATCCATCATATCAACGTTATAGTTTAACCATGTTTTCAGAAACAGTGTTTGTTTACCGTTATATTGTTTACAAACAAATGACTAAAACAAGCGGTTGATCTTCAAGGTTTTCCTAGTGGATCACCAAACAAGGTTTTCCTAGTGGATCACCAAACAAGGTTTTCCTAGTGGATCACCAAACAAGGTTTTCCTAGTGGATCACCAAACAAGGTTTTCCTAGTGGATCACCAAACAAGGTTTTCCTAGTGGATCACCAAACAAGGTTTTCCTAGTGGATCACCAAACAAGGTTTTCCTAGTGGATCACCAAACAAGGTTTTCCTAGTGGATCACCAAGCATTTCTGGAGAAAACACACAAAGACCTGTGTTCCTAATATTTAATTTATTCAGAAGCCCTGTTGGTGGTAGGTGTACCTGATTCAGAAGCCCTGTTGGCGGTAGTTACACTTGATTCAGAAGCCCTGTTGGCGGTAGTTACACTTGATTCAGAAGCCCTGTTGGCGGTAGTTACACTTGATTCAGAAGCCATGTTGGCGGTAGTTACACTTGATTCAGAAGCCCTGTTGGCGGTAAGTGCACTTGATTCAGAAGCCCTGTTGGCGGTAGGTGTACCTGATTCAGAAGCCCTGTTGGCGGTAGTTACACTTGATTCAGAAGCCCTGTTGGCGGTAGTTACACTTGATTCAGAAGCCCTGTTGGCGGTAGTTACACTTGATTCAGAAGCCCTGTTGGCGGTAAGTGCACTTGATTCAGAAGCCCTGTTGGCGGTAGGTGTACCTGATTCAGAAGCCCTGTTGGCGGTAGTTACACTTGATTCAGAAGCCCTGTTGGCGGTAGTTACACTTGATTCAGAAGCCATGTTGGCGGTAGTTACACTTGATTCAGAAGCCCTGTTGGCGGTAAGTGCACTTGATTCAGAAGCCCTGTTGGCGGTAGGTGTACCTGATTCAGAAGCCCTGTTGGCGGTAGTTACACTTGATTCAGAAGCCCTGTTGGCGGTAGTTACACTTGATTCAGAAGCCCTGTTGGCGGTAGTTACACTTGATTCAGAAGCCCTGTTGGCGGTAAGTGCACTTGATTCAGAAGCCCTGTTGGCGGTAGGTGTACCTGATTCAGAAGCCCTGTTGGCGGTAGTTACACTTGATTCAGAAGCCCTGTTGGCGGTAGTTACACTTGATTCAGAAGCCCTTTGCACCAAAATGTTCCCATTTTGAACCATTTCATTTGTCTGAACAGTCGAACTCTGCCTCTCCAGTGGACCAGGAGTGTTGTGGCTAATTGAAGTGCTCCTACTGCGCTGGCCAATCAAATAGCTCAAATCACAGCGCCTACTGCTTCCACAACCCCACAGCAAAGTTTTTGATACCTTCAACCTTTAAAACCGTGACCAGAGAGAGACTGTCAAAGACCACAGTAAAGTTTGATACCTTTAACCTTTAAAACTGTGACCAGAGAGAGACTGTCAAAGATGACAGTAAAGTTTGATACCTTTAACCTTTAAAACCGTGACCAGAGAGAAACTGTCAAAGACCACAGTAAAGTTTGATACCTTTAACCTTTAAAACCGTGACCAGAGAGAGACTGTCAAAGACCACAGTAAAGTTTGATACCTTTAAAACCGTGACAAGAGAGACTGTCAAAGACCACAGTAAAGTTTGATACCTTTAAAACCGTGACCAGAGAGACTGTCAAAGACCACAGTAAAGTTTGATACCTTTAAAACCGTGACCAGAGAGACTGTCAAAGACCACAGTAAAGTTTGATACCTTTAAAACCGTGACCAGAGAGAGACTGTCAAAGACCACAGTAAAGTTTGATACCTTTTACCTTTAAAACCGTGACCAGAGAGACTGTCAAAGACCACAGTAAAGTTTGATACCTTTAACCTTTAAAACCGTGACCAGAGAGACTGTCAAAGACGACAGTAAAGTTTGATACCTTTAAAACCGTGACCAGAGAGAGACTGTCAAAGACCACAGTAAAGTTTGATACCTTTAACCTTTAAAACCGTGACCAGAGAGACTGTCAAAGACCACAGTAAAGTTTGATACCTTTAAAACCGTGACCAGAGAGACTGTCAAAGACCACAGTAAAGTTTGATACCTTTAAAACTGTGACCAGAGAGAGACTGTCAAAGACCACAGTAAAGTTTGATACCTTTAACCTTTTAAACCGTGACCAGAGAGACTGTGAAAGACCACAGTAAAGTTTGATACCTTTAACCTTTAAAACCGTGACCAGAGAGAGACTGTCAAAGACCACAGTAAAGTTTGATACCTTTAACCTTTAAAACCGTGACCAGAGAGACTGTCAAAGACCACAGTAAAGTTTGATACCTTTAAAACCGTGACCAGAGAGACTGTCAAAGACCACAGTAAAGTTTGATACCTTTAAAACTGTGACCAGAGAGAGACTGTCAAAGACCACAGTAAAGTTTGATACCTTTAACCTTTTAAACCGTGACCAGAGAGACTGTGAAAGACCACAGTAAAGTTTGATACCTTTAACCTTTAAAACCGTGACCAGAGAGAGACTGTCAAAGACCACAGTAAAGTTTGATACCTTTAACCTTTAAAACCGTGACCAGAGAGAGACTGTCAAAGACCACAGTAAAGTTTGATACCTTTAAAACCGTGACCAGAGAGACTGTCAAAGACCACAGTAAAGTTTGATACCTTTAAAACCGTGACCAGAGAGACTGTCAAAGACCACAGTAAAGTTTGATACCTTTAAAACTGTGACCAGAGAGAGACTGTCAAAGACCACACTAAAGTTTGATACCTTTAACCTTTAAAACCGTGCCCAGAGAGACTGTGAAAGACCACAGTAAAGTTTGATACCTTTAACCTTTAAAACCGTGACCAGAGAGACTGTGAAAGACCACAGTAAAGTTTGATACCTTTAACCTTTAAAACCGTGACCAGAGAGAGACTGTCAAAGACCACAGTAAAGTTTGATACCTTTAACCTTTAAAACCGTGACCAGAGAGACTGTCAAAGACCACAGTAAAGTTTGATACCTTTAAAACCGTGACCAGAGAGACTGTCAAAGACCACAGTAAAGTTTGATACCTTTAAAACTGTGACCAGAGAGAGACTGTCAAAGACCACAGTAAAGTTTGATACCTTTAACCTTTTAAACCGTGACCAGAGAGACTGTGAAAGACCACAGTAAAGTTTGATACCTTTAACCTTTACAACCGTGACCAGAGAGAGACTGTCAAAGACCACAGTAAAGTTTGATACCTTTAACCTTTAAAACCGTGACCAGAGAGAGACTGTCAAAGACCACAGTAAAGTTTGATACCTTTAACCTTTAAAACCGTGACCAGAGAGACTGTCAAAGACCACAGTAAAGTTTGATACCTTTAAAACCGTGACCAGAGAGACTGTCAAAGACCACAGTAAAGTTTGATACCTTTAAAACTGTGACCAGAGAGAGACTGTCAAAGACCACACTAAAGTTTGATACCTTTAACCTTTAAAACCGTGCCCAGAGAGACTGTGAAAGACCACAGTAAAGTTTGATACCTTTAACCTTTAAAACCGTGACCAGAGAGACTGTGAAAGACCACAGTAAAGTTTGATACCTTTAACCTTTAAAACCGTGACCAGAGAGACTGTCAAAGACGACAGTAAAGTTTGATACCTTTAACCTTTAAAACCGTGACCAGAGAGAGACTGTCAAAGACCACAGTAAAGTTTGATACCTTTAACCTTTAAAACCGTGACCAGAGAGAGACTGTCAAAGACCACAGTAAAGTTTGATACCTTTAAAACCGTGACAAGAGAGACTGTCAAAGACCACAGTAAAGTTTGATACCTTTAAAACCGTGACCAGAGAGACTGTGAAAGACCACAGTAAAGTTTGATACCTTTAACCTTTAAAACCGTGACCAGAGAGAGACTGTCAAATACCACAGTAAAGTTTGATACCTTTAACCTTTAAAACTGTGACCAGAGAGACTGTCAAAGACCACAGTAAAGTTTGATACCTTTAAAACCGTGACCAGAGAGAGGCTGTCAAAGACCACAGTAAAGTTTGATACCTTTAACCTTTAAAACCGTGACCAGAGAGAGACTATCAAAGACCACAGTAAAGTTTGATACCTTTAACCTTTAAAACCGTGACCAGAGAGAGACTGTCAAAGACCACAGTAAAGTTTGATACCTTTAACCTTTAAAACCGTGACCAGAGAGAGACTATCAAAGACCACAGTAAAGTTTGATACCTTTAAAACCATGACTAGAGAGACTGTCAAAGACCACAGTAAAGTTTGATACCTTTAAAACCGTGACCAGAGAGACTGTCAAAGACCACAGTAAAGTTTGATACCTTTAACCTTTAAAATCGTGACCAGAGAGACTGTCAAAGACCACAGTAAAGTTTGATACCTTTAAAACCGTGACTAGAGAGACTGTCAAAGACCACAGTAAAGAGCTGTTTTTTTTTTTAATGAGTTTATATTCAGTAAAAACACTGTTTTTATTCAACACTGTTTTTATTCAACACTTTTACAAACATAAAACCCACTTCTCCCTACTTCCTCTCGCGCTGCAGCTGCAGTGAATGAGCAGCCAAGTGTACCAAATTACTTTTTGGTATTAGAAGCTTGTTGTCTCTTTTTATTTTATATATCGAGGAATATTTCACTCTGCAAGTGATACAACAACTGATCCATGTTGTTATCCACGCTGGAGTTGTGTAATATAATGTGAGAAGAATAATGTTGTCAGGGCAGACATATAGTCAATATGCTGTGAAAATGTATTAGACCTATTGCACAAACCTCTTTCCTACACAACTGGTTTCATTAGGTTCATGCTGCTTACATCTCTGCTTCATTTCTGACTGAGAACGTGATCTTGGATTCAGATATAGTTGCTGACCACTGGGTTAGACAGGTGAACTTACCTCCAGACATTCATTATATATATACTGTTCAATAATGAATGGCTGTATATCCACAAGTGGATGTAGAAATCATCCATTGCCCCTTTAAGGTTTTTTACTGAGCTTCTGACCAGGGGATGGATGGATGAGGAAGGTTCTCCATTCCTCCTCTTCTCCCTGACCCCATGTCTCTCCATTCCTCCTCTTCTCCCTGACCCCATGTCTCTCCATTCCTCCTCTTCTCCCTGACCCCATGTCCCTCCATTCATCCTCTTCTCCCTGACCCATGTCCCTCCATTCCTCCTCTTCTCTCTGACCCATGTCCCTCCATTCCTCCTCTTTTCCCTGACCCCATGTCCCTCCATTCATCCTCTTCTCTCTGACCCATGTCCCTCCATTCCTCCTCTTCTCCCTGACCCCATGTCCCTCCATTCATCCTCTTCTCTCTGACCCCATGTCCCTCCATTCCTCCTCTTCTCCCTGACCCCATGTCCCTCCATCCTCCTCTTCTCTCTGACCCCATGTCCCTCCATTCATCCTCTTCTCCCTGACCCCATGTCCCTCCATCCTCCTCTTCTCTCTGACCCATGTCCCTCCATCCTCCTCTTCTCCGTGACCCCATGTCCCTCCATCCTCCTCTTCTCTCTGACCCCATGTCCCTCCATTCCTCCTCTTCTCTCTGACCCCATGTCTCTCCATTCATCCTCTTCTCCCTGACCCCATGTCCCTCCATTCCTCCTCTTCTCTCTCTGACCCCATGTCTCTCCATTCATCCTCTTCTCTCTGACCCATGTTCCTCCATTCCTCCATCCTCCTCTCTATCCTTCCCACTGTTTGTCCCTCAGGCCCCAAGCTTTCATTTTAACCACACGGCACTGTGCTATACCTCTAGATTGGAATTTCTGGGTTTAATAACATATGTTCATTTATCATAGACCGCCTCGGGTAACTCTCTCCATATGGATTTCCTACTCGCTGGATCTCTCTCTCTCTCTTTCTCACTCTTTCGCTCCCTCTCTCTCACTCCTGTTCCCTCTCTCTTTCCCTCCCTCTCTCTCTCTCTCTCGCTCCCTCTCTCTCACTCCTGTTCCCTCTCTCTTTCCCTCCCTCTCTCTCTCCCTCTCGCTCCCTCCCTCTCGCTCCCTCCCTCTCGCTCCCGCTCCCTCTCTCCCGCTCCCCCCCTCTCTCTCGCTCCCCCCCCCCCTCTCTCTCTCTCTCTCTCTCTCTCTCTCTCTCTCTCTCTCTCTCTCTCTCTCTCTCTCTCACTCCCCTTCTCTCTCTTTCACTCCCTCTCTCTCTGTATTTCTCTCTTTCAATTTAATGGCTTTATTGGCATGGGAAACATATGTTTACATTGCCAAAGCAAGTGAAGTAGATAATAAACAAAAGTGAAATAATCAATAAAATATGTACAGTAAATATTACACTCACAGAAGTTCCAAAAGAATAAAGACATTTAAAAAAAAAAAATCTTAGGGTTTAGGCCGGGTTACTTTAGTACTTTGTGGATAAATGAATGGATGGATGGGTAGATGGGTGGGTAGATGGATGGGTTGATGGATGGGTGGGTAGATGGATGGGTGGGTAGATGGATGGGTGGGTAGATGGATGGGTGGGTAGAGGGGGTGGGTAGAGGGTGGGAGTGGATGGGGGTGGGTAGATGGGTGGATGGGTAGATGGATGGGTGGGTGGATGGATGGATGGGTAGATGGATGGGTGGGTAGATGGATGGATGGGTTGATGGATGGGTGGGTAGATGGATGGATGGGTAGATGGGTGGGTAGATGGATGGATGGGTAGATGGATGGATGGATGGGTAGATGGATGGGTGGGTAGATGGATGGGTGGGTAGATGGGTGGGTAGATGGATGGGCAGATGGATGGATGAGTGGGTAGATGGATGGGTGGGTAGATGGATGGGTTGGTAGATGGATGGGTGGGTAGATGGATGGATGGGTAGATGGATGGCTGGGTAGATGGATGGGTGGGTAGATGGGTGGATGGGTTGATGGATGGGTGGGTAGATGGGTGGGTGGGTAGATGGATGGATGGGTAGATGGATGGATGGGTAGATGGATGGATGGGTAGATGGATGGGTGGGTAGATGGATGGATGGGTGGGTAGATGGATGGGTGGTTAGATGGATGGGTGGTTAGATGGATGGGTGGGTAGGTGGATGAGTGGGTGGGTGGATGCGTAGATGGATGGGTGGGTAGATGGATGGGTGGGTAGATGGGTGGGTGGGTAGATGGATGGATGGGTAGATGGATGGATGGGTAGATGGATGGGTGGGTAGATGGATGGATGGGTGGGTAGATGGATGGGTGGGTAGATGGATGAGTGGGTGGGTGGATGCGTAGATGGATGGGTGGGTAGATGGATGGGTGGATGGGTGGGTAGATGGATGGGTGGGTAGATGGATGGATGGATGGATGGGTGGGTAGATGGATGGATGGGTGGGTAGATGGATGGATGGGTGGGTAGATGGATGGATGGGTGGGTAGATGGGTGGGTGGGTAGATGGATGGGTGGGTAGGTGGATGGGTGGGTGGGTGGATGGGTGGGTGGATGGATGGGTGGGTGGATGGATGGGTAGATGGATGGGTGGGTAGATGGGTGGGTGGGTAGATGGATGGGTAGATGGATGGGGGGGTGGATGATGGATGGGTGGGTAGGTAGATGGATGGGTGGGTGGGTGGGTGGGTGGGTAGATGGATGGGTGGGTAGATGGATGGGTGGGTAGGTAGATGGATGGATGGGTGGGTGGGTGGGTGGGTAGATGGATGGGTGGGTAGATGGATGGGTGGGTGGATGGGTGGGTAGATGGATGGGTGGGTAGATGGATGGATGGGTGGATAGATGTATGGGTGGGTAGATGGATGGGTGGGTGGGTGGGTGGATGGATGGGTAGATTGATTGGTACTGTATGTTTCCTGCAGACTGCCGGGAGATCCTGCTTCCTCTGATGACAGAACAGCTGAAGTTTCATCTAGAGAAACAGGAGGAACTGGAGGCCTGCTGTCAGCTACTGAGTAACATACTGGAGGTGCTCTACAGGAAGGATGTGGTGAGGAACACACAGACACCCACCACTACCTCTGTTCTATACTGTCCCCTATATTCACACCCCTCTGTTCTATACTGTCCCCTATATTCAGACCCCTCTGTTCTATAGTGTCCCCTATATTCAGATCCCTCTGTTAATTAACCTCTTGGGGCTAGGTGGGACGCTAGCGTGCCACCTGTGGTGCACTCCATCAACAGCAGGTGCATTTCAAGAGCGGCAAATTTGAATCCAAATAAATGTCAAAATTCAAATTTTTCAAAAATACAACTATGTTACACCATTTGAAAGATAAACATCTCCTTAATCTAACCACGTTTTACGATTTCAAAAAGGTTTTACGGCGAAAGCATAAATTTAGAGTATGTTAGGACAGTACATTTACAAGAGTTGTGTGTAATGTTTTGTCAAGTCAAAGACAGGGTCACCAAAACCATAAAACCAGCTAAAATGATACACTAACCTTTTACAATCTCCATCAGATGACACTCCTAGGACATTATGTTAGACAATGCATGCATTTTTAGTTCTATCAAGTTCATATTTATATACAAAAACAGCGTTTTACTATGGCATTGATGTTGAGGAAATCGTTTCCCTCCAATAACCGGCAGTCAAGTCAGCGTCAGAAATTAAATAATTAAAATTAGAAAACATTGTTAAAATATTATATTGTCATTTAAAGAATTATAGATTTACATCTTTTGAACGCAATCAACTTGCCAGATTTAAAAATAACCTTACTGGGAAATCACACTTTGCAATAATCTGAGCACTGTGCCCAGAAAAATACGCGTTGCGATACAGACTAGACGTCATGTTGGGGAGATCTAAAATCGAAAATACTATGTAAATAATCCATTACCTTTGATTCTCTTCATCAGATGTCACTTCCAGGTATCACAGGTCCATAACGAATGTAGTTTTGTTCAAAAAAGCTCATCATTTATGTCCAAAAATCTCCGTCTCGTTAGCACATGATGTAAGCCAGCCGGACTTCTCGTCATGAACGAGGGGAAAAAATATATTTCCGTTCGTTCAAACATGTCAAACGTTGTATAGCATAAATCATTAGGGCCTTTTTTAACCAGAACATGAATAATATTCAAGGTGGACGAATGCATAGCCTTTTATAACGTATTGGAACGAGGGTACCCAACATGAAGTAGCGCGCCAGGTGTCTAATGGGACATCACCGTTCCATGGCTCTTGTTCGGTCAGATCTCCCTCCAGAAGACTCAAAACACTTTGTAAAGGCTGGTGACATCTAGTGGAAGCAATAGGAAGTGCCAAAATATTCCTAAACCCCTGTGTCTTTCAATGGGATAGCTTTAAAGTCAATACAACACATCAGGTATCCACTTCCTGTCAGAAAATGTCTCAGGGTTTTGCCTGCCAAATGAGTTCTGTTATACTCACAGACACCATTCAAACAGTTTTGGAAACTTTAGAGTGTTTTCTATCCATATATAATAAGTATATGCATATTCTAGTTACTGGGTAGGATTAGTAACCAGATTAAATCGGGTACATTTTTTTTATCCAGACGTGCAAATGCTGCCCCCTAGACCCAACAGGTTAAATAGTCTCCCCTATATTCAGACCCCTCTGTTCTATACTGTCCCATATATTCAGACCCCTCTGTTCTATAGTGTCCCCTATATTCAGATCCCTCTGTTAAATAGTCTCCCCTATATTCAGACCCCTCTGTTCTATACTGTCCCATATATTCAGACCCCTCTGTTCTATAGTGTCCCCTATATTCAGATCCCTCTGTTAAATAGTCTCCTATATTCAGACCCCTCTGTTCTATAGTGTCCCCTATATTCAGACCCCTCTGTTCTATAGTGTCCCCTATATTCAGACCCCTCTGTTCTATACTGTCCTCTATATTCAGACATCTCTGTTCTATAGTGTCCCCTATATTCAGACCCCTCTGTTCTATAGTGTCCCCTATATTCAGACCCCTCTGTTCTATACTGTCCCCTATATTCAGACCCCTCTGTTCTATAGTGTCCCCTATATTCAGACCCCTCTGTTCTATAGTTTCCCCTATATTCAGACCCCTCTGTTCTATAGTGTCCCCTATATTCACACCCCTCTGTTCTATAGTGTCCCCTATATTCAGATCCCTCTGTTAAATAGTCTCCCCTATATTCAGACCCCTCTGTTCTATAGTGTCCCCTATATTCAGACCCCTCTGTTCTATAGTGTCCCCTATATTCAGACCCCTCTGTTCTATAGTGCCTGATATTCAGACAGACCCTTTTCCCAGAATCATTATCCACAAGAAACAGGGCCCGTCACCCCCACAGCAGGGCCCGTCACCCCACAGCAGGGCCCGTCACCCCACAGCAGGGCCCGTCACCGCAAAGCAGGGCCCGTCACCGCAAAGCAGGGTCCGTCACCCCAAAGCAGGGCCCGTCACCACAAAGTGTCTCAGACTAGTGGTGATCTAGGACCTCTTCATACAATCTGATCTAGGACCTGTCCATACCATCTGATCTAGGACCTCTCCATACAATCTGATCTAGGATCTGTTCATACCATCTGATCTAGGATCTGTCCATACCATCTGATCTAGGATCTGTCCATACCATCTGATCTAGGATCTGTCCATACCATCTGATCTAGGACCTCTCCATACAATCTGATCTAGGACCTCTCCATACAATCTGATCTAGGATCTGTCCATACCATCTGATCTAGGATCTGTCCATACAATCTTATTCATTACTATCTGTTCATTACATTTTCATTACACCATTACTATTAAAGTCTTCCAAAGCCAAGTGAACAAACAGATCATCGACCATCTCGAGTCCCACCGTACTTGCAATCCGGTTTCCGAGCTGGTCACGGGTGCACCTCAGCCACGCTCAAGGTACTAAACGGTATCATAACTACCATCGATAATAAACAGTACTGTGCCGCCGTATTCATCGACCTGGCCAAGGCTTTCGACTCTGTCAATCACCACGTTCTTATTGGCAGACTCGACAGCCTTGGTTTCTCAAATGACTGCCTCGCCTGATTCACCAACTACTTTTCAGATAGAGTTCAGTGTGTCAAATCGGAGGGCCTGTTGTCTGGACCTCTGGCAGTCTCTATGGGGGTGCCACAGGGTTAAATTCTTGGGCCAACTCTTTTCTCTGTATACATCAATGATGTCACTCTTGCTGCTGGTGATTCTCTGATCCACCTCTACGCAGACGACACCATTCTGTATACTTCTGTCCCCTCTTTGGACACTGTGTTAACCTGTTATGGCTAGGGGGCAGTATTTTCACGTCCGGATAAAAAACGTACCCGATTTAATCTGATTATTACTCCTGCCCAGAAACTAGAATATGCATATAATTATTAGCTTTGGATAGAAAACACTCCAAAGTTTCTAAAACTGTTTGAATGGTGTCTGTGAGTATAACAGAACTCATTTGGCAGGCCAAAACCTGAGAAGATTCCATGCAGGAAGTGCCCTGTCTGACAATTTCTTGCCCTTCTTGATTATCTCTATCCAATACAGGGGATCTCTGCTGTTACGTGACACTTCCTACGGCTCCCATGGGCTCTCAGAAGGCGGCAAAAAGCTGAATCGTGGCTTTGCAGGCTCTGGCTGAAAAAAAAGTAGCGCGTTTGGGTAGTGGCTGGTCACAGTACTGTGATACTCAGGCTCGTGCACGAGGGGATCCCATGCTTTTATTTTCTCTCTCTTTGTACGTATACACGCTTTCCCGGTTGGAATATTATCGCTTTTTTACGATAAAAATTGCATAAAAATGTATTTTAAACAGCGGTTGACATGCTTCGAAGTACGGTAATGGAATATTTAGATATAACAATGGATTATTTTGAACCAAACCAACATTTGTTATTGAAGTAGCAGTCCTGGGAGTGCATTCTGATGAAGAACACCAAAGGTAATCAAACTTTTCTAATAGTAAATCAGAGTTTGGTCAGGGCTAAACTTGGTGGGTGTCTAAATAGCTAGCCGTGATGGCTGGGCTATCTACTCAGAATATTACAAAATGTGCTTTCACCGAAAAGCTATTTTAAAATCGGACACCTCGATTGCACAAAGGAGTTCTGTATCTATAATTCTTAAAATAATTGTTATGTTTTTTGTGAACGTTTATCGTGAGTAATTTAGTAAATTCACTGGAGGTTTGCGGGGGGTATGCTAGTTCTGAACGTCACATGCTAATGTAAAAAGCTGTTTTTTTATATAATATGAACTTGATTGAACAAAACATGCATGTATTGTATAACATAATGTCCTAGGTGTGTCATCTGATGAAGATCATCAAAGGTTAGTGCTGCATTTAGCTGGGGTTTTGTTTTTTGTGACATTATATGCTAGCTTGAAAAATGGGTGTCTGATTATTTCTGGCTGGGTACTCTGCTGACATAATCTAATGTTTTGCTTTCGCTGTAAAGCCTTTTTGAAATCGGACAGTGTGGTTAGATAAAGGAGAGTCTTGTCTTTAAAATGCTGTAAAATAGTCATATGTTTGAAAAATTTAAGTTTTTGTATTTTTGAGGAATTTGTAATTCGCGCCACACCTATCATTGGATATTGGAGCAGGTGTTCCGCTAGCGGAACGTCTAGATGTAAGAGGTTAAAACCTCTTACATCTAGCGGAACCCCTAGCCAACAGCCAATGGGATCGCATGGCGCGAAATACAAAAACTACTAAAATACCACAATTCAATTTTCTCAAACATATGACTATTTTACACCATTTGAAAGATAAACCTCTCCTGAATCCAACCACGTTGTCCGATTTCAAAAAGGCTTTACAGCGAAAGCAAAACATTAGATTATGTTTCGGATACCACCACAGAAAAAAACAACAACACAGCCATTTTCCTAGCAAGGGTAGCCGTCCAAAAGCACAAAACCAGCTAAAATGATGCACTAACCTTTGACGATCTTCATCAGATGACACTCCTAGGACATTATGTTAGACAATACATGCATTTTTTTGTTCCATCAAGTTCATATTTATATAAAAAAAAAAACATTTTACATTGGCGCGTGACGTTCAGAAAATGTATTCCCACCAAAAACCTCCGGTGAATTTACAAAAATACTCATCATAAACGTTGACAAAATACATAACAATTATTTTAAGAATTATAGATACAGTACTCTTTTATGCACCCGCTGTGTCAGATTTCAAAATGACTTTACGTAGAAAGCACATTGTTCAATATTCTGAGTACTGATCCCCAAGCTATTCAGTTAGCCGTCCAGCCATGGCATCCACAAAACGCTGAAATATGTTAAAATTATTATCATACCTTTGCTGATCTTCGGCTGAATGCACTCGGAAGGTCTCCCACTTCCACAAGAAATGTTCATTTGTTCGATAAAGTCCATCATTTATGTCAAAATAAATCCGTTTTGATGGCGCGTCCAGATCACCATTCCAAGATGCATCTCTCCACCGTCGATGAAAAGTTATAAAGTTCCCTCAGCGTTTGTAGAAACATGTCAAACCATGTTCACAATCAATCTTTTGGGTGTTATTATCGTAGAATTTCGATAATATTCCAACCGGACAATAGCAGATTCATTACAAAAGAAAAAGAAAAATGGCTAATCCTTCGTGAGCGCGTGCGAGGTAAGGCAATGACCCCAGGTCGACCACATACTGTTCCGGGTATTATTCAATCAAATTGTATTCTAGAAGCCTCAAACAAGGTTCTAATGACTGTTGACATCTAGTGGAATATGTGCAATATGACATCACAGACACTGTAGTTTAGACAGAACATCATTTGAAATGACTACAGCCATCTGAGGTCAAACTTCCTGGTTGGATTTTTCTCAGGTTTTTGCCTGCCATATGAGTTCTGTTATACTCACAGACATCATTCAAACATTTTTAGAAACTTCAGAGTGTTTTCTATCCAAATCTACTAATGATATGCACATCCTACCTTCTGAGTCTGAGTAGGAGGCAGTTTAATTTGGGTACGTTTTTCATCCGGCCGTGAAAATACTGCCCCCTGTAGTGAAGAGGTTAACAAACCTCCAAACGAGCTTCAATGCCATACAACTCTCCTTCCGTGGCCTCCAACTGCTCTTAAACGCAAGTAAAACTAAATGCATGCTCTTCAATCGATCGCTGTCCGCACCTGCACGCCCGTCCAGCATCACTACTCTGGACGGTTCTGACTTAGAATATGTGGACAACTACAAATACCTAGGTGTCTGGCTAGACTGTAAACTCTCCTTCCAGACTCACATTAAGCATCTCCAATCCAAAGTTAAATCTAGAATTGGCTTCCTATTTCGCAACAAAGCCTCCTTCTCTCATGCTGCCAAACATACCCTCGTAAAGCTGACTATCCTACCGATCCTCGACTTCGGTGATGTCATTTACTAAATAGCCTCCAACACTCTACTCAGCAAATTGGATGCAGTCTATCACAGTGCCATCCGTTTTGTCACCAAAGCCCCATATACTACCCACCACTGCGACCTGTATGCTATCGTTGGCTGGTCCTCGCCTCGTATTCGTCGCCAAACCCACTGGCTCCAGGTCATCTATATGTCTTTGCTAGGTAAAGCCCCACCTTATCTCAGCTCGCTGGTCACCATAGCAACACCCGCCCGTAGCACGCGCTCCAGCAGGTATAGCTCACTGGTCATCCCCAAAGCCAATTACTCCTTTAGCCGCCTTTCCTTCCAGTTCTCTGCTGCCAATGACAGAACGAACTGCAAAAATCACTGAAGCTGGAGACTTATATCTCCCTCACTAGCTTTAAGCACCAGCTGTCAGAGCAGCTCATAGATCACTGCAGCTGTACACAGCCCATTGTAAATAGCACACCCAACTACCTCATCCCCATATTGTTATTTGTTTTTTCTGCTCTTTTACACACCAGTATCTCTACTTGCACATCCTCATCTGCACATCTATCACTCCAGTGTTAATGCCTAATTGTAATTACTTTGCCACTATTGGCCTATTTATTGCCTTACCTCCTTACTTCATGTGCACACACTGTATACAGATTTTCTATTGCGTTATTGACTGTACGTTTGTTTATCCCATGTGTAACTGTGTCATTGTTTTTGTCGCACTGCTTTGCTTTGTCTTGGCCAGGTCGCAGTTGTAAATGAGAACTTGTTCTCAACTGGCCTACCTGGCTAAATAAAGGTGAAATAAAATAAATGAAGCCTAACTGATTCTAGATCAGTACTCCTTCTCTGAGATGTGTTGTGGTCCGAGCCCAGGTCCTTCTAACTTTATTACTTTGATTCTCTGTTAGTCCACTCTACTAAATATAACATTTATAATCTCTTAGTCCACTCTATTAAATATAACATTGATCTCCTGTTAGTCCACTCTATTAAATATAACACTGGTCAATTCTCAGTCCACTCTATTAAATATAACATTGATCACCTGTTAGTCCACTCTATTAAATATAATATTGATAATCTCTAAGTGGACTCTATGAAATATAATATTGATAATCTCTTAGTCCACTCTATTAAATATAATATTGATCTCCTGTTAGTCCACTCTATTAAATATAATATTGATAATCTCTTAGTCCACTCTATTAAATATAACATTGATAATCTCTTAGTCCACTCTATTAAATATAATATTGATATCCTGTTAGTCCACTCTATTAAATATAATATTGATATCCTGTTAGTCCACTCCATTAAATATAATATTGATATCCTGTTAGTCCACTCTATTAAATATAATATTGATAATATCTTAGTCCACTCTATTAAATATAACATTGATATCCTGTTAGTCCACTCTATTAAATATAATATTGATAATCTCTTAGTCCACACTATTAAATATAACATTGATATCCTGTTAGTCCACTCTATTAAATATAATATTGATATCCTGTTAGTCCACTGTATTAAATATAATATTGATATCCTGTTAGTCCACTGTATTAAATATAATATTGATATCCTGTTAGTCCACTCTATTAAATATAATATTGATATCCTGTTAGTCCACTCTATTAAATATAATATTGATATCCTGTTAGTCCACTCTCCTCCATCCACTCCAGTAAAAACAACATGCTAGTGAAAAGCAGCTGTGGGACTACTAGATGGATCTCTGGTGTGTATTAATGTCCTGCACTACAGAGTTTCTGATATAATTGCTGTAATCCCATTCCATATCAGAAACAAATTATTATTTCATGGACCTTTCCTTCAATAATTTAGTTGGTTTCATTGGCAGAGTTCCCATAATTCAATACAGAGAGAACCATCACTCAATATCATAGTACACTGCTAAAAGAAATAAAGGGAACACTTAAACAACACAATGTAACTCCAAGTCAATCACACTTCTGTGAAATCAAACTGTCCACTTAGGAAGCAACACTGATTGACAATAAATTTCACATGCTGTTGTGCAAATGGAATAGACAACAGGTGTAAATTATAGGCAATTAGCAAGACACCCCCAATAAAGGAGTGGTTCTGCAGGTGGGGACCACAGACCACTTCTCAGTTCCTATGCTTCCTGGCTGATGTTTTGGTCACTTTTGAATGCTGGCGGTGCTTTCACTCTAGTGGTAGCATGAGACGGAGTCTACAACCCACACAAGTGGCTCAGGTAGTGCAGCTCATCCAGGATGGCACATCAATGCGAGCTGTGGTAAGAAGGTTTGCTGTGTCTGTCAGCGTAGTGTCCAGAGCATGGAGGCGCTACCAGGAGACAGGCCAGTACATCAGGAGACGTGGAGGAGGCCGTAGGAGGGCAACAACCCAGCAGCAGGACCGCTACCTCCGCCTTTGTGCAAGGAGGAGCAGGAGGAGCACTGCCAGAGCCCTGCAAAATGACCTCCAGCAGGCCACAAATGTGCATGTATCTGCTCAAACGGTCAGAAACAGACTCCATGAGGGTGGTAAGAGGGCCCGACGTCCACAGGTGGAGGTTGTGCTTACAGCCCAACACCGTGCAGGACGTTTGGCATTTGCCAGAGAACACCAAGATTGGCAAATTCGCCACTGGCGCCCTGTGCTCTTCACAGATGAAAGCAGGTTCACACTGAGCACATGTGACAGCGTCTGGAGACGCCATGGAGAACGTTCTGCTGCCTGCAACATCCTCCAGCATGACCGGTTTGGGGGTGGGTCAGTCATGGTGTAGGGTGGCATTTCTTTGGGGGGCCGCACAGCCCTCCATGTGCTCGCCAGAGGTAGCCTGACTGCCATTAGGTACCGAGATGAGATCCTCAGACCCCTTGTGAGACCATATGCTGGTGCGGTTGGCCCTGGGTTCCTCCTAATGCAAGACAATGCTAGACCTCATGTGGCTGGAGTGTGTCAGCAGTTCCTGCAAGAGGAAGGCATTGATGCTATGGACTGGCCCGCCCGTTCCCCAGACCTGAATCCAATTGAGCACATCTGGGACATCATGTCTCGCTCCATCCACCAACGCCACGTTGCACCACAGACTGTCCTGGAGTTGGCGGATGCTTTAGTCCAGGTCTGGGAGGAGATCCCTCAGGAGATCATCCGCCACCTCATCAGGAGCATGCCTAGGCGTTGTAGGGAGGTCATACAGGCACGTGGAGGTCACACACACTACTGAGCCTCATTTTGACTTGTTTTAAGGACATTACATCAAAGTTGGATCAGCCTGTAGTGTGGTTTTCCACTTTAAATTTGAGTGTGACTCCAAATCAAGACCTCCATGGGTTGATAAATTGGATTTCCATTGATTATTTTTGTGTGATTTTGTTGTCAGCACATTCAACTATGTAAAGAAAAAAGTATTTAGTAAGATTATTTCTTTCATTCAGATCTAGGATGTGTTGTTTAAGTGTTCCCTTTATTTTTTTTAGCAGTATATTTTTTCCCCATCCATTCCCTGCACTTATTGTTACACTCCATGTGATATGAATTCAGCGCAGAACTCCATTAGTTATTGTGTTAGGAAAGCAATAGAGCGGTTCTGAAATCAAAAGGCACCGTGACGTCAGAGATGGTATAGAAACATGAGAGAGAGAGCCCTGTTGGGATTGCATAATGTCATGCGTCATACCTGACACATTGAGAGGAGAGATCAGATACTACCTTTTAAGATTGGAGATGGTGTGAGGTGTGTGTGTGTGTGTGTTGTGTGAAAATAGCACTGAATTATTGAAGGTTTTGGGGCGGTGGAAGCGGTAGCTAGCGTGCCACTGTCTTAGATGGATTTGTCCACAGACAGCCCAGATCCCCACTCCCCCTGCTCGCTGTGCCCTTCATCCTCCTGGCTAGCCATGATTGGCTGAGATAATGAAGGGGTTGGAAATGCCAAGAGATTAGATCTGATTGGTCTGTAATGTCACAGTGGCTTCTTCGTAAACTTCAGGTGCTGCTATGGTCAGATGACTTGGTAATAGAGCTTTTTGGCCACGCACACTAGTGGTGGATTCGCCGTCGGGAAAAAAATGACATTTATGCAGAAAAGTACCTCATACCTACTGTAAAATATGGTGGTGGGTCATTGATGTTATGGTAACATATTGTGGTGGATCACTGATGTTATGGTAACATATGGTGGTGGATCACTGATGTTATGGTAACATATGGTGGTGGGTCATTGATGTTATGGTAACATATGGTAGTGGGTCATTGATGTTATGGTAACATATGGTAGTGGATCATTGATGTTATGGTAACATATGGTGGTGGATCACTGATGTTATGGAAACACATGGTAGTGGGTCATTGTTATGGTAACATATGGTAGTGGGTCACTGATGTTATGGTAACATATGGTGGTGAATCACTGATGTTATGGTAACATATGGTAGTGGGTCATTGATGTTATGGTAACATATGGTGGTGAATCACTGATGTTATTGTAACATATGGTAGTGTGTCATTGATGTTATGGGGCTATTTAGCTTCCACTGGTCCTGGGGGTCTTGTTATTTAGCTTCCACTGGTCCTGGGGGTCTTGTTATTTAGCTTCCACTGGTCCTGGGGGTCTTGTTATTTAGCTTCCACTGGTCCTGGGGGTCTTGTTATTTAGCTTCCACTGGTCCTGGGGGTCTTGTTATTTAGCTTCCACTGGTCCTGGGGGTCTTGTTATTTAGCTTCCACTGGTCCTGGGGGTCTTGTTATTTAGCTTCCACTGGTCCTGGGGGTCTTGTTATTTAGCTTCCACTGGTCCTGGGGGTCTTGTTATTTAGCTTCCACTGGTCCTGGGGGTCTTGTTATTTAGCTTCCACTGGTCCTGGGGGTCTTGTTATTTAGCTTCCACTGGTCCTGGGGGTCTTGTTATTTAGCTTCCACTGGTCCTGGGGGTCTTGTTAAGGTCAACAGCATCATGAACTTTACCCAGTAACAGGACATTTTAGCCTAAAACAAGGTTGCCTGAAAATGGGCCCCAAGTAGATCTTCCATGAAGACAACCTCCCCAAGCACACGTCAAAACCCTCCTCCTATCTTCTTTATTGTATTACTTGTTCAACAAAATCTCTTTCTCTGAGCAGTTCTACTAGTATAAAATAATATAATTGTAAAAAATAACATACAATATAGCTCAGTCTTTGTGTTAAGGATGTTTGCAAAGCAACAAAGATGACTAGCATAATCATTTATAAAGCATCTCAGGGGTTTGTGGTATATTTAAGCAATAAGGCACGAGGAGGTGTGGTATATGGCCAATATACCACAGCTAAGGACTGTTCTGAGACACAACGCAACGCTGTATACGGTCTGATATACCACGGCGACCGTATACCACGAGTATGACAAAACATTTCTTTTTTTTCCTGCTCTAATTACATTGGTAACCAGTTTATAATAGCAATACGGCTCCTCGGGGGTTTGTGATAAAACAAGCATTTTTGCATCATACCCGTTATATATTGTCTGATATTCGCACAGTTGAACTACTGTTTCAGCCAATTAGCATCCAGGACCCAAACTAGCCAGTTTTATAAATCTCAACATACACTGTTGAAAACATTCTGTGTCTATCGATTTCCTCAGTGAAATATCAACCTAATCTCTTGTCCTCCTCCTCCTCCTCCATCTTGTGTGTCCAGGGTCCTACTCAGTGGCATGTCCAGATCATCATGGAGAAGCTCCTGAGGACAGTCAACAGAACAGTCATCTCCATGGGCAGAGACTCTCCTCTCATTGTAAGTGACTCTTCTTCAAACCTCCCAACCAGCCTTATGAACCTCTAAAACTCTGTTCCTACTTCTTCCCTTCTCTCCTGTGTCTGGGAATCTGACAACCAGGATTTCTGAGAAAAAAAACTGGAAACTTTTGACAAAGTTTCTAGAATTTTTCAACCTTAATTGTCCCTCTGCAACATCAACTTCCATCCACAGCATCACAGAGCGATGGAAACCTTGTTCTGAGTGAGTCATCCCTAGACTCACACAGCTTCATGTAGATTCACTCCAAAGGTTCCCTTGATCTCCCTCACTGCTTTCATCTGCTTTATTAGCCTGGCTATGTCATATTTCAGCGTGTGTGTGTGTGTTCCGTGTGTGTGTTCCGTGTGCGTATTCCGTGTGTGTGTGTGTTGCGTGTGTGTGTGTGTGTGTTCCGTGTGTGTGTGTGTGTTCCGGTGTGTGTGTGTGCCGTGTGTGTGTATGTGATCTGTCACCTAATACAGACAGCGTTCCTAAAGCCAGACCCATGCAGGTTCTCTGTGAGTTATCTAATCAGTGGATTCTCTTTGTGCGTCCCAAATGGTACACTATGTCCTATTGGCTCCTATAGGGCTGTGGTCTAAAATAGTGCTCTATATAGGGAACAGGCTTCCATTTTGGGACACTGGTTCTGTGATACTGAGGCCGAGCCAATCATCCTCTCAGCTGGAACTCTGAGACAATTAAGTCACTGATAAGTCATTCTGTATCTGTGCTGTCATCCTGACGACGCTCCGCCCGCCACGACATGCACTCATCCATTTACATGAGGCTGACGGTAGGAACGTGGGAGGAATGTGGGGACTTTGGCAAGGACGCATACTATATGTACACAGTTGGGGTGATTTGACAATGGATGTACTGTAGATTGCAGACCAAACCAAACGACAACTGGAATTTGGATTACTAAATGTGATCGGAATTCCGGGATACGGAATATTATGGGATTTGAAGTTACAGTAGAATGGAGAGGTCAGATGGTCCCAGTAGTTACAGTAGAATGGAGAGGTCAGATGGTCCCAGTAGTTACAGTAGAATGGAGAGGTCAGATGTCCCAGTAGTTACAGTAGAATGGAGAGGTCAGATGTCCCAGTAGTTACAGTAGAATGGAGAGGTCAGATGTCCCAGTAGTTACAGTAGAATGGAGAGGTCAGACGTCCCAGTAGTTACAGTAGAATGGAGAGGTCAGATGGTCCCAGTAGTTACAGTAGAATGGAGAGGTCAGATGTCCCAGTAGTTACAGTAGAATGGAGAGGTCAGACGTCCCAGTAGTTACAGAAGAATGGAGAGGTCAGATGTCCCAGTAGTTACAGTAGAATGGAGAGTTCAGACGTCCCAGTAGTTACAGTAGAATGGAGAGGTCAGATGTCCCAGTAGTTACAGTAGAATGGAGAGGTCAGACGTCCCAGTAGTTACAGTAGAATGGAGAGGTAAGATGTCCCAGTAGTTACAGTAGAATGGAGAGGTCAGATGTCCCAGTAGTTACAGTAGAATGGAGAGTTCAGATGTCCCAGTAGTTACAGTAGAATGGAGAGGTCAGATGTCCCAGTAGTTACAGTAGAATGGAGAGGTCAGATGGTCCCAGTAGTTACAGTAGAATGGAGAGGTCAGACGTCCCAGTAGTTACAGTAGAATGGAGAGGTCAGACGTCCCAGTAGTTACAGTAGAATGGAGAGGTCAGATGGTCCCAGTAGTTACAGTAGAATGTAGAGGTCAGACGTCCCAGTAGTTACAGTAGAATGGAGAGGTAAGATGTCCCAGTAGTTACAGTAGAATGGAGAGGTCAGATGTTACAGTAGAATGGAGTGGTCAGATGTCCCAGTTGTTACAGTAGAATGGAGAGGTCAGATGTCCCAGTAGTTACAGTAGAATGGAGAGGTCAGATGTCCCAGTAGTTACAGTAGAATGGAGAGGTCAGATGTCCCAGTAGTTACAGTAGAATGGAGAGGTCAGATGTCCAAGTAGTTACAGTAGAATGGAGAGGTCAGATGTCCCAGTAGTTACAGTAGAATGGAGAGGTCAGATGTCCCAGTAGTTACAGTAGAATGGAGAGGTCAGATGTCCCAGTAGTTACAGTAGAATGGAGAGGTCAGATGTCCCAGTAGTTACAGTAGAATGGAGAGGTCAGATGTCCCAGTAGTTACAGTAGAATGGAGAGGTCAGATGTCCCAGTAGTTACAGTAGAATGGAGAGGTCAGATGTCCCAGTAGTTACAGTAGAATGTAGAGATCAGACGTCCCAGTAGTTACAGTAGAATGGAGAGGTAAGATGTCCCAGTAGTTACAGTAGAATGGAGAGGTCAGATGTTACAGTAGAATGGAGTGGTCAGATGTCCCAGTTGTTACAGTAGAATGGAGAGGTCAGATGTCCCAGTAGTTACAGTAGAATGGAGAGGTCAGATGTCCCAGTAGTTACAGTAGAATGGAGAGGTCAGATGTCCCAGTAGTTACAGTAGAATGGAGAGGTCAGATGTCCCAGTAGTTACAGTAGAATGGAGAGGTCAGATGTCCCAGTAGTTACAGTAGAATGGAGAGGTCAGATGTCCCAGTAGTTACAGTAGAATGGAGAGGTCAGATGTTACAGTAGAATGGAGTGGTCAGATGTCCCAGTTGTTACAGTAGAATGGAGAGGTCAGATGTCCCAGTAGTTACAGTAGAATGGAGAGGTCAGATGTCCCAGTAGTTACAGTAGAATGGAGAGGTCAGATGTCCCAGTAGTTACAGTAGAATGGAGAGGTCAGATGTCCCAGTAGTTACAGTAGAATGGAGAGGTCAGACGTCCCAGTAGTTACAGTAGAATGGAGAGGTCAGATGTTACAGTAGAATGGAGAGGTCAGATGTTACAGTAGAATGTGGAGGTCAGATGTCCCAGTAGTTATAGTAACAGTAGGATGGAGAGGTCAGATGTCCCAGTAGTTACAATAGAATGGAGAGGTCAGACGTCCCAGTAGTTACAGTAGAATGGAGAGGTCAGACGTCCCAGTAGTTACAGTAGAATGGAGAGGTCAGACGTCCCAGTAGTTACAGTAGAATGGAGAGGTCAGACGTCCCAGTAGTTACAGTAGAATGGAGAGTTCAGACGTCCCAGTAGTTACAGTAGAATGGAGAGTTCAGACGTCCCAGTAGTTACAGTAGAATGGAGAGGTCAGACGTCCCAGTAGTTACAGTAGAATGGAGAGGTCAGACGTCCCAGTAGTTACAGTAGAATGGAGAGGTCAGATGTCCCAGTAGTTACAGTAGAATGGAGAGGTCAGACGTCCCAGTAGTTACAGTAGAATGGAGAGATCAGACGTCCCAGTAGTTACAGTAGAATGGAGAGGTCAGACGTCCCAGTAGTTACAGTAGAATGGAGAGGTCAGACGTCCCAGTAGTTACAGTAGAATGGAGAGGTCAGACGTCCCAGTAGTTACAGTAGAATGGAGAGGTCAGACGTCCCAGTAGTTACAGTAGAATGGAGAGGTCAGACGTCCCAGTAGTTACAGTAGAATGGAGAGGTCAGACGTCCCAGTAGTTACAGTAGAATGGAGAGGTCAGATGTCCCAGTAGTTACAGTAGAATGGAGAGGTCAGATGTCCCAGTAGTTACAGTAGAATGGAGAGGTCAGATGTCCCAGTAGTTACAGTAGAATGGAGAGGTCAGATGTTACAGTAGAATGGAGAGGTCAGATGTTACAGTAGAATGTGGAGGTCAGATGTCCCAGTAGTTATAGTAACAGTAGGATGGAGAGGTCAGATGTCCCAGTAGTTACAGTAGAATGGAGAGGTCAGATGTTACAGTAGAATGTGGAGGTCAGATGTCCCAGTAGTTATAGTTACAGTAGGATGGAGAGGTCAGACGTCCCAGTAGTTACAATAGAATGGAGAGGTCAGACGTCCCAGTAGTTACAGTAGAATGGAGAGGTCAGACGTCCCAGTAGTTACAGTAGAATGGAGAGTTCAGACGTCCCAGTAGTTACAGTAGAATGGAGAGTTCAGACGTCCCAGTAGTTACAGTAGAATGGAGAGGTCAGACGTCCCAGTAGTTACAGTAGAATGGAGAGGTCAGATGTCCCAGTAGTTACAGTAGAATGGAGAGGTCAGATGTCCCAGTAGTTACAATAGAATGGAGAGGTCAGACGTCCCAGTAGTTACAGTAGAATGGAGAGGTCAGACGTCCCAGTAGTTACAGTAGAATGGAGAGGTCAGATGTCCCAGTAGTTACAGAAGAATGGAGAGGTCAGACGTCCCAGTAGTTACAGTAGAATGGAGAGGTCAGACGTCCCAGTAGTTACAGTAGAATGGAGAGTTCAGACGTCCCAGTAGTTACAGTAGAATGGAGAGGTCAGATGTCCCAGTAGTTACAGAAGAATGGAGAGTTCAGACGTCCCAGTAGTTACAGTAGAATGGAGAGGTCAGATGTCCCAGTAGTTACAGAAGAATGGAGAGGTCAGACGTCCCAGTAGTTACAGTAGAATGGAGAGGTCAGATGTCCCAGTAGTTAAGATAGGTATTTAAGTATTGACAATCAGACTCTATTGGTGTTAAGAGGGGAGAGAGAGACAGTATGACTGTCTCTCCTTAGAGACCTACCTTAACCCCACTACAGTCTGACTGTCTCTCCTTAGAGACCTACCTTAACCAAACTACAGTCTGACTGTCTCTCCTTAGAGATCTACCTTAACCAAACTACAGTCTGACTGTCTCTCCTTAGAGATCTACCTTAACCAAACTACAGTCT
Organism: Salmo salar; assembly: GCF_965601325.2. Classification (NCBI taxonomy): domain Eukaryota; kingdom Metazoa; phylum Chordata; class Actinopteri; order Salmoniformes; family Salmonidae; genus Salmo; species Salmo salar. The sequence continues at coordinate 116,850,317 of NC_138291.1, read as the reverse complement.
GACTGTCTCTCCTTAGAGATCTACCTTAACCAAACTACAGTCTGACTGTCTCTCCTTAGAGATCTACCTTAACCAAACTACAGTCTGACTGTCTCTCCTTAGAGATCTACCTTAACCAAACTACAGTCTGACTGTCTCTCCTTAGAGACCTACCTTAACCAAACTACAGTCTGACTGTCTCTCCTTAGAGACCTACCTTAACCCCACTACAGTCTGACTGTCTCTCCTTAGAGACATGTGTGTGAACTCTCAGCCCTCTGTCTCTATGAGCTGCTGTCTGTCATTGCATTTAAATCAGTCAGTCTATCATTATTTAATGATCAATAAGAACAGGCTTGAATTTTGAACAGGCCCGAGACCCAGTTAGACTGACTGCATCTAACTGACCTTGTTTTTCTGAGCTGAGAGGCAGTCAGCCTCTTAGATTTACATTTATGCTTTAAATTTCTCTATTCTTTCTCTACCCTCTCGTTCACCCTCTCCCCTCGCATTCTCCCTCTCTCTCCCCTCTCTTTCTCCATATCTCTCCCTTCTAAATCGCCCTCTCCCCTCGCATTCTCCCTCTCTCCCCTCTAAATCTCCCTCTCCCCTCTCATTCTCCCCCCCTCTCCCCTCTCATTCTCCCTCCCTCTCCCCCCTTTCATTCTCCCCCTCATTCTCCCTCTCTCTCCCTCTTTCTCCCCTCTCATTATCCCTCTCTCTCCCCTCTCATTCTCCCTCTCTCTCCTCCCTCTCCCCTCTCATTCTCCCTCTCTCTCCCTCTCTCCCCTCTCATTATCCCCTCTCATTATCCCTCTTTCTCTCTCTCTCATTCTCATTCTCTCTCCCTCTCATTCTCCCTCCCTCTTCCCTATCACTCTCCCTCTTTTTTCCCTCTCTCTTTCTCGTTCTCTCTCTCTCTCTCTAGTGGTGAACACATCATTTAATGGGAGCGATCAAAGTGATGACTAGTTGAGTCAGGTTTTGTTGTAGCTACGTTGGCCATGGTCAGTGAAGAGGAACGTGTCTCTGTATCTGTGTCTCTGTGTCCTAAAGGATGCTTAGGCAGGGTTCCACTGTACAACAGCTCTAAGAAAACCTTACAGCATAGTGTTGGTATGCAAGTGTTCACACTGGTCACTGCTCCCTTATGGGTCAACTCAGTGGAGGTAGAAACACAATCAACTCAGTGGAGGTAGAAACACAAACAGAATCAACTCAGTGGAGGTAGAAACACAATCAACTCAGTGGAGGTCAGAAACACAAACAGAATCAACTCAGTGGAGGTAGAAACACAAACAGAATCAACTCAGTGGAGGTAGAAACACAAACAGAATCAACTCAGTGGAGGTCAGAAACACAAACAGAATCAACTCAGTGGAGGTAGAAACACAAACAGAATCAACTCAGTGGAGGTCAGAAACACAAACAGAATCAACTCAGTGGAGGTAGAAACACAAACAGAATCAACTCAGTGGAGGCAGAAACACAAACAGAATCAACTCAGTGGAGGTAGAAACACAAACAGAATCAACTCAGTGGAGGTAGAAACACAAACAGAATCAACTCAGTGGAGGTCAGAAACACAAACAGAATCAACTCAGTGGAGGTAGAAACACAAACAGAATCAACTCAGTGGAGGTCAGAAACACAAACAGAATCAACTCAGTGGAGGCAGAAACACAAACAGAATCAACTCAGTGGAGGTAGAAACACAAACAGAATCAACTCAGTGGAGGTCAGAAACACAAACAGAATCAACTCAGTGGAGGCAGAAACACAAACAGAATCAACTCAGTGGAGGTCAGAAACACAAACAGAATCAACTCAGTGGAGGTCAGAAACACAAACAGAATCAACTCAGTGGAGGTCAGAAACACAAACAGAATCAACTCAGTGGAGGTCAGAAACACAAACAGAATCAACTCAGTGGAGGTAGAAACACAAACAGAATCAACTCAGTGGAGGTCAGAAACACAAACAGAATCAACTCAGTGGAGGTCAGAAACACAAACAGAATCAACTCAGTGGAGGTCAGAAACACAAACAGAATCAACTCAGTGGAGGTCAGAAACACAAACAGAATCAACTCAGTGGAGGTAGAAACACAAACAGAATCAACTCAGTGGAGGTCAGAAACACAAACAGAATCAACTCAGTGGAGGTACAAACACAAACAGAATCAACTCAGTGGAGGTCAGAAACACAAACAGAATCAACTCAGTGGAGGTCAGAAACACAAACAGAATCAACTCAGTGGAGGTCAGAAACACAAACAGAATCAACTCAGTGGAGGTCAGAAACACAAACAGAATCAACTCAGTGGAGGTAGAAACACAAACAGAATCAACTCAGTGGAGGTCAGAAACACAAACAGAATCAACTCAGTGGAGGTCAGAAACACAAACAGAATCAACTCAGTGGAGGTAGAAACACAAACAGAATCAACTCAGTGGAGGTCAGAAACACAAACAGAATCAACTCAGTGGAGGTCAGAAACACAAACAGAATCAACTCAGTGGAGGTACAAACACAAACAGAATCAACTCAGTGGAGGTAGAAACACAAACAGAATCAACTCAGTGGAGGCAGAAACACAAACAGAATCAACTCAGTGGAGGCAGAAACACAATCAACTCAGTGGAGGTCAGAAACACAAACAGAATCAACTCAGTGGAGGTAGAAACACAAACAGAATCAACTCAGTGGAGGTCAGAAACACAAACAGAATCAACTCAGTGGAGGTCAGAAACACAAACAGAATCAACTCAGTGGAGGCAGAAACACAAACAGAATCAACTCAGTGGAGGTCAGAAACACAAACAGAATCAACTCAGTGGAGGTAGAAACACAAACAGAATCAACTCAGTGGAGGTAGAAACACAAACAGAATCAACTCAGTGGAGGCAGAAACACAAACAGAATCAACTCAGTGGAGGTAGAAACACAAACAGAATCAACTCAGTGGAGGTAGAAACACAAACAGAATCAACTCAGTGGAGGCAGAAACACAAACAGAATCAACTCAGTGGAGGTCAGAAACACAAACAGAATCAACTCAGTGGAGGTCAGAAACACAAACAGAATCAACTCAGTGGAGGTCAGAAACACAAACAGAATCAACTCAGTGGAGGCAGAAACACAAACAGAATCAACTCAGTGGAGGTCAGAAACACAACAGAATCAACTCAGTGGAGGCAGAAACACAAACAGAATCAACTCAGTGGAGGTCAGAAACACAAACAGAATCAACTCAGTGGAGGTAGAAACACAAACAGAATCAACTCAGTGGAGGTAGAAACACAATCAACTCAGTGGAGGCAGAAACACAAACAGAATCAACTCAGTGGAGGCAGAAACACAAACAGAATCAACTCAGTGGAGGTAGAAACACAAACAGAATCAACTCAGTGGAGGCAGAAACACAAACAGAATCAACTCAGTGGAGGTAGAAACACAAACAGAATCAAGTCATATTGTCATTCTGTGGTCCTGAATGTTTGATCACATCCACATCCAGCCTGTCATCTATCAAGCCTTTGTCTTTGCTCTCCTCTCAGGACTGCTTGATGTTGTACAGCTTCATCCTGGTTCATCCCACTCTCCTGCAGTGTACATGGAGGAGAGAAGTGGAGATGTAGTGGAACAACTCAGTTATTAACTGACAGTGTAGTGTTGATAGACAGGTTGCTATGCTGTGGTCCTCTGTATGCAGCCACTGACCAGTAGCACATCCTCACTGTAATACATCTCTGATTCCGTCCTCACTGTAATACAGCTCTGATTCCATCCTCACTGTAATACAGCTCTGATTCCATCCTCACTGTAATACAGCTCTGATTCCATCCTCACTGTAATACAGCTCTGATTCCATCCTCACTGTTATACAGCTCTGATTCCATCCTCACTGTAATACATCTCTGATTCCATCCTCACTGTAATACAGCTCTGATTCCATCCTCACTGTAATACAGCTCTGATTCCGTCCTCAGTGTAATACAGCTCTGATTCCATCCTCACTGTAATACATCTCTGATTCCGTCCTCACTGTAATACAGCTCTGATTCCATCCTCACTGTAATACAGCTCTGATTCCATCCTCACTGTAATACAGCTCTGATTCCGTCCTCAGTGTAATACAGCTCTGATTCCATCCTCACTGTTATACAGCTCTGATTCCATCCTCACTGTAATACAGCTCTGATTCCATCCTCACTGTAATACAGCTCTGATTCCATCCTCACTGTAATACAGCTCTGATTCCATCCTCACTGTTATACAGCTCTGATTCCATCCTCACTGTTATACAGCTCTGATTCCATCCTCACTGTTATACAGCTCTGATTCCATCCTCACTGTAATACAGCTCTGATTCCATCCTCACTGTAATACAGCTCTGATTCCATCCTCACTGTTATACAGCTCTGATTCCATCCTCACTGTTATACAGCTCCGATTCCATCCTCACTGTAATACAGCTCCGATTGGAATCCTCACTGTTATACAGCTCCGATTCCATCCTCACTGCAATACAGCTCTGATTCCATCCTCACTGCAATACAGCTCTGATTCCGTCCTCACTGCAATACAGCTCTGATTCCGTCCTCACTGTAATACAGCTCTGATTCCGTCCTCACTGCAATACAGCTCTGATTCCATCCTCACTGTTATACAGCTCTGATTCCATCCTCACTGTTATACAGCTCTGATTCCATCCTCACTGTAATACAGCTCTGATTCCGTCCTCACTGTAATACAGCTCTGATTCCGTCCTCAGTGTAATACAGTGTCTATAGTCGCTGTTCTCTACCACTTCACGCTACCCACAGTGCTGCAGCAGAACACTCATAGAAAGCAGAATCATAGTGAGATATGGCACTGCATCAGAATGTCTTGATGCAGACGAGCAGCACCCTGCGTTCCCTTGTAGAGATGAACACAGAATCTAGTCCAGTCCTTTCTAGACCCATCTTCCAGCTGCATGCTGTGTCAGTTGCTTTTGATACAGCATCGTATTACTGGTCTCTCTCACTACAGACTAACTCCACATATAACATTTAGAATGGATTAGTAAATAGTTTATTCATTTATTAATCATTACTCCCACATTTATACATGTTAGTAAGATACTTATTCACACATTTAGAAACAACATTTTGAAGTATTTCTTTGAAGGTTCCTAAGGCTGAAACTGAGATGAGGGAGAAAACAAAATATTTTTCCCATAATGCCCCTTCATCCTGGAATATGCTTCTGAAGATTGTAAAGTTAGGGGAGTTGGTGTCCTTGTGTGTTTTTAACACTCTGATCGACAACACTGTTTGTCATAACTGCGCTTGTTTCTAATCTTCAATTGGTATCTTTAAGTTGAGATACTTTGTCTTGTGTGTATTCTGTATTTCTCTGTCATGTTTTATGGAAACGCTGCTATTTCCATCTTTTTCCCTGAGGACTAACGACCATCTAAGTTCTGTTTCCACACCTGAGGACTAACGACCATCTAAGTTCTGTTTCCACACCTGAGGACTAACGACCATCTAAGATCTGTTTCCACACCTGAGGACTAACGACCATCTAAGATCTGTTTCCACACCTGAGGACTAACGACCATCTAAGATCTGTTTCCACATCTGAGGACTAACGACCATCTAAGTTCTGTTTCCACATCTGAGGACTAACGACCATCTAAGTTCTGTTTCCACACCTGAGGACTAACGACCATCTAAGATCTGTTTCCACACCTGAGGACTAACGACCATCTAAGATCTGTTTCCACACCTGAGGACTAACGACCATCTAAGATCTGTTTCCACACCTGAGGACTAACGACCATCTAAGTTCTGTTTCCACACCTGAGGACTAACGACCATTAAGTTCTGTTTCCACACCTGAGGACTAACGACCATCTAAGTTCTGTTTCCACACCTGAGGACTAACGACCATCTAAGATCTGTTTCCACACCTGAGGACTAACGACCATCTAAGATCTGTTTCCACACCTGAGGACTAACGACCATCTAAGATCTGTTTCCACACCTGAGGACTAACGACCATTAAGTTCTGTTTCCACACCTGAGGACTAACGACCATCTAAGATCTGTTTCCACACCTGAGGACTAACGACCATCTAAGTTATGTTTCCACACCTGAGGACTAACAACCATCTAAGATCTGTTTCCACACCTGAGAACTAATGACCATCTAAGGGCATGACAGCAGCAGTAGAAGATTCACCATAGAGGTGTAGAGGAGACTGAGAGGAGAGGGAGGCTAGGAAGGGGAGGAGAGGAGAGGGAGACTAGGAAGGAGAGGGGATGGTAGGGAGGAGGGTAGGGAGCAGAGGAGAGGAGTACGTTCATCTCTAGGAGACAGAACACGTCTCCTTCCTGAGCGGTATGACGGCTGCATGGTTCCATGGTGTTTATACTTGCGTACTATTGTTTGTACAGATGAACGTGGTACCTTCAGGCATTTGGAAATTGCTCCCAAGGATGACCCAGACTTGTGGAGGTCTACAATTTTTTTTGAGGTCTTGGCTGATTACTTTTGATTTTCCCATGATGTCAAGCAAAGAGGCACTGAGTTTGAAGGTAGGCCTTGAAGTACATTCACAGGTACACCTCCAATTGACTGAAATTATGTCAGTTAGCCTATCAGAAGCTTCTAAAGCCATGACATCATTTTCTGTAATTTTCCAAGCTGTTTAAAGACACAGTCAACTTAGTGTATGTAAACTTCTGACCCACTGGAATTGTGATACTGTGAATTATAAGTGAAATAATCGGTCTGTCAACAATTGTTGCAAAAATGACTTGTGTCATGCACAAAGTAGATGTCCTAACCGACTTGCCGAAACTATAGTTTGTTAACAAGAAATTTGTGGAGTGGTTGAAAAACGAGTTTTAATGACTCCAACATAAGTGTATGTAAACTTCTGACTTCAACTGTATATTCTCCCTTCCTATGTTCCAGAATGCAGGTGTGTTCTCCAAGTGCTAGATGGGAAGTTTTCAAAACTGGTTTCTGTGTTTTTCTTTGTCATGTTGGGATCTTTGTTTCTGTGTTTTTCTATGTCATGTTGGGATCTTTGTTTCTGTGTTTTTCTATGTCATGTTGGGATCTTTGTTTCTGTGTTTTTCTATGTCATGTTGGGATCTTTGTTTCTGTGTTTTTCTATGTCATGTTGGGATCTTTGTTTTGTAATGACCTTCATGAACAGATTTGTTTAATTTTTCACATTTTATTTTTTTGTATCATAAATTCGTTCAATTTTTGATATTTTAAAAACAGTATAAAATACACAGTATTGCACATAGTAAGTAAATCAATTGCACTTCTTTTCAGGTGTACATACAGATGAACAGATATTTCTATGGTTTATGCTACAGTACAACTATTGGAGAAGAATCCCACCCTCCTTCCATAATACAATATAGAGTGGTGTAGGTAATGAAGTACATATCAGCTAACAGGAAGCAGAGAGAGAGAGTGAGAGTGCATGGGGGCTGGCTGAGGAAGAATATAGAATATATACATCAGTATTATACCAGTAGTATATCAGTGCTATCAGTAGTACAAATACCAGTACTAATATCAGTACTATATCACTAATAATATCAGTAGTACTAATACCAGTACTAATATCAGTTGTACTAATAACAGTACTATATCACTAACAATATCAGTAGTACTAATACCAGTAGTATATCAGTACTAATATCAGTAGTACTAATACCAGTATTAATATCAGTACTATATCACTAATAATATCAGTAGTACTAATACCAGTAGTATATCAGTAATAATATCAGTAGTACTAATAACAGTAGTATATCATTACTAATATCAGTAGTACTAATACCAGTAGTATATCAGTAATAATATCAGTAGTACTAATACCAGTAATATATCAGTACTAATACCAGTAGTATATCAGTACTAATATTGGTAGTACTAATACCAGTAGCACTAATACCAACATATCAGTACTAATATCAGTAGTATTAATACCAGTAGTATATCAGTACTGATATCAGTAGTACTAATACAAGTAGTATATCATTACTAATATCAGTAGTACTACCTACATGTAGCAAGTGTACCAGTAGTATACCAATTGTATACCAGTAGCAAACATACCAGTAGTATACCAGTTGTATTACAGTAGTATACCATCCCTACCAGTAGTATTAATACCAGTAGTGTACCAGCCCTACCAGTAGTACTAATACCAGTAGTGTACTAGGAGTGTACCAGTATGATACCAGTAGTATACCCAGCCCTACCAGTAGTACTAATACCAGTATGATACCAGTAGTATACCATCCCTACCAGTAGTGTACCAGTATGATACCAGTTGTATACTATCCCTACCAGTAGTACTAATACCAGTAGTGTACTAGGAGTGTACCAGTATTATGCCATTAGTATACCAGCCCTACCAGTAGTGTACTGGTAGTGTACCAGTATGATGACATTAGTATACCAGTAGTACTAATACCAGTAGTGTACCAGTATGATGCCATTAGTATACCAGCCCTACCAGTAGTACTAATAGCAGTAGTGTACTAGGAGTGTGCCAGTATGATGTCATTAGTATACAAGTCTTACTAGTAGTACTAATACCAGTATGATGCCAGCAGTATACCAGCCCTACCAGTAGTGTACCAGTATGATACCAATAGTATAATATCCCTACCAGTAGTACTAATACCAGTATGATACCAGTAGAATACCAGCCCTACCAGTAGTAGTGTACCAGTATGATACCAGTAGTTTACCAGCCCTACCAGTAGTATACCAGCCCTACCAGTAGTACTAACATCAGTAGTGCACTAGTATGATACCAGTAGTACTAATACCAGTTGTGATACCATTAGTATACCAGCCCTACCAGTAGTACTAATACCAGTTGTGTACTAGTATGATACCATTAGTATACCAGCCCTACCAGTAGCACTATTACCAGTTGTGTACTAGTATGATACCATTAGTATACCAGCCCTACCAGTAGTGTACTTGTATGATACCAGTAGAATACCATTAGTACTAATACCCGTAGTACTAATACCAGTAGTATACTAGTATCATACCAGTAGTATACCATTAGTACTAATACCGATAGTACTAATACCAGTAGTGTACTAGTATGATACCAGTATTGTACTAATATGCTACCAGTAGTATACCAGCCCTACCAGTAGTATTAATACCGGTAGTATACCAGTAGTATACCAGCCCTACCAGTAGTACTAATACCAGCATTGTGCCAGTAGTATGCAAGCCCTACCAGTAGTACTAATACCAGTATTGTACCAGTAGTATACCAGCCCTACCAGTAGTACTACTACCAGTATTGTACCAGTAGTATACCAGCCCTACCAGTAGTACTAATACCAGTATTGTACCAGTAGTATACCAGCCCTACACTGCAGTGTTATTGTGTGGTGGTAAGTTGTTTGGTAGCATTGAATGATCTGTTTGCCCCTTTAGTTTAATCAAACCACTTTGACACGTCTCTGTTGGTCACAGTTTGTTTTTTGGCTTCATCCAGGACTCTGCAAGCTGTTGACTTAATAATATAATTCCTTATAAAATCCCTTAATAATGTCATTCCTATAATGTATCTAGCCGCTGTAAAGCCCCGCTCTGTTAAATGTTATTAGCCCTATTAGACGCTGTACAACATAATGAAAGAAATGTCTCACTGTACACTGTTCTACAATAACATACTTCTGTGCTGTGTGATATGAATGATCACTGTCCAAGGATGTTGATGACAATAAGGGTCTCATGTCCGTTATAACATCGTGTTTTAAAAACACTGTCCATTTTAAATGTTCTTTTTTGTTGTTGTTGAAATTGCTGTGTTTTTTTATTTTATTTAAAAAGCTATAAAATATCATCAGTGAATCTGTTGAAACGTTAAAGTAAAAAGCATGCAAGGCTACAGCCTGGCTGTATTCAGTACTGTACCGAGGCTACAGCCTGGCTGTATTCAGTACTGTACCAAGGCTACAGCCTGGCTGTATTCAGTACTGTACCAAGGCTACAGCCTGGCTGTATTCAGTACTGTACCAAGGCTACAGCCTGGCTGTATTCAGTACTGTACCAAGGCTACAGCCTGGTTGTATTCAGTACTGTACCGAGGCTACAGCCTGGCTGTATTCAGTACTGTACCGAGGCTACAGCCTGGCTGTATTCAGTACTGTACCGAGGCTACAGCCTGGCTGTATTCAGTACTGTACCGAGGCTACAGCCTGGCTGTATTCAGTACTGTACCAAGGCTACAGCCTGGCTGTATTCAGTACTGTACCGAGGCTACAGCCTGGCTGTATTCAGTACTGTACCAAGGCTGTATTCAGTACTGTACCAAGGATACAGCCTGGCTGTATTCAGTACTGTACCAAGGCTACAGCCTGGCTGTATTCAGTACTGCACCAAGGCTACAGCCTGGCTGTATTCAGTACTGTACCAAGGCTGTATTCAGTACTGTACCAAGGATACAGCCTGGCTGTGTTCAGTACTGTACCAAGGCTACAGCCTGGCTGTATTCAGTACTGCACCGAGGCTACAGCCTGGCTGTATTCAGTACTGTACCGAGGCTACTGCCTGGCTGTATTCAGTACTGTACCAAGGCTACAGCCTGGCTGTATTCAGTACTGTACCAAGGATACAGCCTGGCTGTATTCAGTACTGTACCAAGGCTACAGCCTGGCTGTATTCAGTACTGTACCAAGGATACAGCCTGGCTGTATTCAGTACTGTACCAAGGCTGTATTCAGTACTGTACCAAGGATACAGCCTGGCTGTATTCAGTACTGTACCAAGGCTGTATTCAGTACTGTACCAAGGATACAGCCTGGCTGTATTCAGTACTGTACCAAGGCTGTATTCAGTACTGTACCAAGGATACAGCCTGGCTGTATTCAGTACTGTACCAAGGCTGTATTCAGTACTGTACCAAGGCTACAGCCTGGCTGTATTCAGTACTGTACCGAGGCTACAGCCTGGCTGTATTCAGTACTGTACCAAGGCTACAGCCTGGCTGTATTCAGTACTGCACCGAGGCTACAGCCTGGCTGTATTCAGTACTGTACCAAGGCTGTATTCAGTACTGCACCGAGGCTACAGCCTGGCTGTATTCAGTACTGCACCGAGGCTACAGCCTGGCTGTATTCAGTACTGCACCAAGGCTACAGCCTGGCTGTATTCAGTACTGCACCAAGGCTACAGCCTGGCTGTATTCAGTACTGTAGTTATGTCATATACCTCAATGGCTCCCTCAGGCCTCCTGGCTTTGCTTTTAGGAGTGCATTCTGACTTCCACTTAAGTCAAATGTTCATTTACAGTAGTCTCCCATTGTCCCTGTGTGACTAGATCAACATTTAGTCTGACGTAGCATGATACTGGTGTAATACAATCTCATCTATCTCCCTGACCAGTGATCAGTCTGAAGTGTGTGTGTGTGTGTGTGTGTGTGTGTGTGTAGGAGTTTAATGCTAGGTGAGAGAACTAACACACACATCCTGTATTCTAAGAGAACGTAGCAGAAGTCGTGTGTGTTAGCTTGTGGCTAGCTAGCGCATTTGTGGGTGTGTGAGAGAGAGGGAGAGACGAAGCACGATTGATAGTAGAATGCTGGGCACCCCCTTCTTTGTCTACAAGAAGTGTGTGTGTACTTTTGTTCCTCGACCTAACAAATAGAAGATCATCAGGTCAGCAGTAGAACGTAGTAAATCCATTCAGGTTCTTTGTGTTGTATTTCCTGTTCGGTCTGGACAGTCCCTTCACACAGCAGTGTTTTGGAAACACAACAAAACCATCAAGTGAGATATAACTTCATATATCCCTGTAGAAAAAAAGTACATCGAGATTCTTTTCAAACTTTGAAAATGTTTATATAAAAAAATAAGTACTTTTTTTGTAATCATCGTTTCATTTCAAAAGTCAATTGATGGAAAGAGACGTGTAACTGCCAAAATAAAGGAAACACCGACATAAAATGTCTTAATAGGGCGTTGGGCCACCAGCAGCCAGAACAGCTTCAATCCACTTTGGTAGAGATTCTACAAGGGTATGAAACTCTATTCCAGGGATGTGATGAGAAATTCCATCATTTGTTGTTTTGTTGATGGTGGTGGAAAAATGCCGTCTCTGGCGCCACTCCGGAATCTCAAATAAGTGTTCAATTTTAGTTGAGATCTGGTGACTGAGACGGCCATGACATATGGTTTACCTCGTTTTCATGCTCATCAAACCATTCAGTCACAACGCGTTCCCTGTGGACGGACAGACAGACGGGAACGGGGGTGGGCATTGCTCCCCATAGGTTGACGGTGTGTATTTTTCTGCCGTTTACCTTGCTCTCTAAGGGGCTGACTGGACCTAAACCGTGTCAGGAGAGTGCACCTCAAACCATCACAGAACCAGCAGAACCCTCATTTTACTCCTAGTGGTTTCCTTTATTCTGGCAGTTACATGTACGTCTTCTTCGAGACTCGTCTTCCTGGATCCGTTTCAGTTGTTCTGATCCGTGACGTCGTCTTCCTTCTCTTCCTCTTCTCTTTCTCTTCTTCGTTCTCTCCTTGCTGCTAGACCATCCTAATATATTATTCATGATGATTATTGTCAAAAGAGTATTTTTTATTATTATTATTGGAGTCACTGTGGAGAAAGTCTTCCTGAACATAGTTGTTTAGTACGTTGTGCTTTAGCCGATATGCCGATATGCCGTTGATGTAGTTGTCAGAGCAGGGAGAAAGGAGCGTCATGCTTGATAACTGTCCACTTCCTCTCCATACCTCCAGCAAGGTCAGAGAAGAGATACGATGAGAGAGAGAGATGTTGCTGAACGAACCGATAAGTCATTGAATTGAATTCTACTCCCATAGACTCCGTAGAGCTACCAAAAAACTAGATGTAAATGGAGGGTAGAAGAAATCCAATTTCTGCTTCTCATCTCCAAATAAGTTGCCACGCTGTAATTTAATCCTCTGCTTTGGGAAATTAGATCATTTGGGGGCGGAAAACAGTGACTAAATATTCAAATTCTCTGTGGGGGGGGTCCACATTTCCTGTTTTTCTTTCACAGATTCTGCTGCTCTTCCAAAAACCCAGTTCCATAATATCCAGTATTGTCATTACTAGAAGGCCTCACCAGTATTAGATATATGGGGGTTACCAGGCCATGAAAAACCTTTCATTGGGATTCTGTTTTTTTGTTGTGATCGAAAATCACAAAAGATAAATAATAAATCGATCGATGGGATAAATCAAAGAATCCTGCTGAATCAGAGTTTTGGGCCATTGTCTTCCGTTAATCCAATAGGTGACGTCACTCGTAAGTAACTCTGACGCTCGTCCCTCATCCTACAGTGCAGACGGTGTCGTCAACTCGTTGCTCTGTCTGACCTAAGACGACGACGTTTGGGTTTTGGATATTATTCCTGCTGTGTCTCAGAGGAACCAGAGTTTCCATCGGGCGTGCTTCTTGGAGTCGGCCTTGGCCTTGCGTTTAGGGGTGGAGGTGAAGGCCTCGGGGGGGTAAGGCAGAGAGAAGTGGGGGTCATCTAGGGGACACAGCCTCTTCATCAGGGGCTGCAGCTTGTCTTCCTGCTGTTTGAAGTCCAGCTCCACACTGTGTGAGAGAGAGACATTAGTTTAACACTGCAACAGATATACAATCACATTGGGCTCCACACTGAGAGAGAGAGAGTGTGAGTGAGTGAGTGAGTGAGTGAGTGAGTGAGTGAGTGAGTGAGTGAGTGAGTGAGTGAGGGAGAGAGAGATCCATAAATATATTCTGATCTACACAACAGACACACACCATACAGTAGGTTTGGATACTTCCATTTCAGCGATACATGCATCAATATATTACAGCAATACATCAAAACACTAGAAACCCCACTTCAACAAACTACAGTAGACACTTCAACCTGCATACTGGAACGTGAGCGGCATACACATAATGACTTCAAATGAAAACTATGCAGCGATCCGCTCACTCAGCACACTGAGTCAGGTTTTCTCATAAAGTATTCTCTCTGAGAGGGCTGTTTAAAACACTCCTGAAAGACTCATGTTTCAGGAGGGGAGGGGGGGAGTTCTGGCTTTTTCTGGCTTACATCAGGAGTCACGGTAGTGAAATCTCCCTCTAGCCAATTACTGATGGGCTGTGTCACAAATGGAACCCTGTTCCACCCTACGGGCCCTGGTGAAAAGTAGTGCACTATCATAGGGAATAGAACCCATAGGGCCCTGGTGAATAGTAGTGCACTATCATAGGGAATAGAACCCATAGGGAATAGGGTGCCATTTGGGGGACACACATGTTCATGTCCACTCTGTCACCTGTTCTGAATGTTCTGTTCTGAATCTCAATGAAACATTAGCATTACGGCCACATCTCAATGAAACGTAGCATTACAGCCACATCTCAATGAAACGTAGCATTAGGGCCACATCTCAATGAAACGTAGCATTACGGCCACATCTCAATGAAACGTAGCATTACGGCCACATCCCAATGAAACATCAGCATTAGGGCCACATCCCAATGAAACATTAGCATTAGGGCCACATCTCAATGAAACGTAGCATTAGGGCCACATCTCAATGAAACGTAGCATTACGGCCACATCTCAATGAAACGTAGCATTACGGCCACATCCCAATGAAACATTAGCATTAGGGCCACATCCCAATGAAACATTAGCATTACAGCCACATCTCAATGAAACGTAGCATTAGGGCCACATCTCAATGAAACGTAGCATTACGGCCACATCTCAATGAAACGTAGCATTACGGCCACATCCCAATGAAACATTAGCATTAGGGCCACATCCCAATGAAACATTAGCATTAGGGCCACATCCCAATGAAACATTAGCATTAGGGCCACATCCCAATGAAACATCAGCATTAGGGCCACATCCCAATGAAACGTAGCATTAGGGCCACATCCCAATGAAACGTAGCATTAGGGCCACATCCCAATGAAACATCAGCATTAGGGCCACATCCCAATGAAACATTAGCATTAGGGCCACATCCCAATGAAACATTAGCATTAGGGCCACATCCCAATGAAACATTAGCATTAGGGCCACATCTCAATGAAACATTAGCATTAGGGCCACATCTCAATAGAAGATTAGCATTAGGGCCACATTTCAATAGAACATTAGCATTAGGGCCACATCCCAATGAAACATTAGCATTAGGGCCACATCCCAATGGAACATTAGCATTAGGGCCACATCCCAATAGAAGGTTAGTTTTAGGACCATGTGCCCTAATTGTCCTCAGGCAACGTGCTGATGTCCTAAGTGGCTGAAATATCCAGCGTTTAGCATTTGGCACGGACTGAACGGAACACATGAGGGTTTCTGACGCTGAAGTGAGGTGTTTGGCAGTGCTGCTGTTATTGGACACTCAGCACTTCTGTGTCGTTAGTTGACTCAGACCTTTATGAGGAGGAGGCGTTGTGCAGAGCAGCACTGCTATTAGTGAATTAATCATTCTGTATAGAGACTTGTAATTATGCTCTAATCTACACAGCCCTAGTTCTGTCTGTCTGTGTGTGTGTCTGTGTGTGTGTCTGTGTGTGTGTCTGTGTGTGTGTGTCTGTGTGTGTGTGTCTGTGTGTGTGTCTGTGACGGGCCCGGAAAATTGAAGCCTGAAGAGGGAAAATGTCTCAGATAGTCTAGATGAGGGATGAGTACACTTCATTACTCTATTGGCCTCAGTGCACTACACTACTGTTACACTGCAGACCTGTGAGTTACTGTACACTGCACTACACTACTGTTACACTGCAGACCTGTGAGTTACTGTACACTGCACTACACTACTGTTACACTGCAGACCTGTGAGTTACTGTACACTGCACTACACTACTGTTACACTGCAGACCTGTGAGTTACTGTACACTGCACTACACTACTGTTACACTGCAGACCTGTGAGTTACTGTACACTGCACTACACTACTGTTACACTGCAGACCTGTGAGTTACTGTACACTGCACTACACTACTGTTACACTGCAGACCTGTGAGTTACTGTACACTGCACTACACTACTGTTACACTGCAGACCTGTGAGTTACTGTACACTGCACTACACTACTGTTACACTGCAGACCTGTGAGTTACTGTACACTGCACTACACTACTGTTACACTGCAGACCTGTGAGTTACTGTACACTGCATTTGGAAAGTATTCAGACCCTTTCCCCCTTGTCCACATTTTGTTACGTTACAGCCTTATTCTAAAATGTATTGAATAAAACATTTTCCTCATCAATCTACACACAATACCCCATAATGACATCACAATACCCCATAATGACATCACAATACCCCATAACGACATCACAATACCCCATAACGACATCACAATACCCCATAATGACATCACAATACCCCATAATGACATCACAATACCCCATTATGACATCACAATACCCCATAATGAAAAAGTGAAAACAGGTTTAAAAAAAACAGGAATGCCAATTTTTACATAAGTATTCAGACCCTTTGCTATGAGACTCTAAATTGAGCTCAGGTGCATCCTGTTTCCATTGATCATCCTTGAGATGTTTCTACAACTTGATTGGAGTCCACCTGTGGTAAATTCAATTGATTGGACATGATGGTGAAAGGCACACATCTGTCTATATAAGGTCCCACAGTTGACAGTACATGTCAGAGCAAAAACCAAGCCATGAGGTCAAAGGAATTGTCCGTAGAGCTCCGAGACAGGATTGTGTCGAGGAACAGATCTGGGGAAGGGTACCAAAACATTTCTGCAGCGTTGAAGGTCCCCAAGAACACATTGGCCTCCATCATTCTTAAATGGAAGATGTTTGGAACCACCAAGACTCTTCCTAGTGCTGGCCGCTCGGCCAAACTGAGCAATTGGAACCCAGTGGTCTGTGGAGATGGGAGAACCTTCCAGAAGGACAACCATCTCTGCAGCACTCCACCAATCAGGCCTTTAAGGTAGAGTGGCCAGACAGAAGCCACTCCTCATTGAAAGGCACATGACAATAATGATCAGCTGTCTGTCAACGTGTAGAAGAATGCTTTATGGCCCGTTGTCACAGGGAAACAGAGACATCTATTCTGATTTATCCCAACACCTCTGGACAACGTATTGTACCTGTCACTTCTATCACTTCGACTATTCCTGGTTGTCTTTTTAGTATGGTTTATATTTTTCTCCCTCACCTTCCCTCGTGTCCCAACAGCCCAGCTAAGGTCCATGACACCTTCCTGTCTAGGAGGTTAAAGGTGACATGACCTTACAACCACCTTGAGGGCTGTTACTGCAGCCTCTGCATTAAAACATGTTCTCTTTAATACGTAGATCCTGTATGCATGTCCTGCATGTTGTCCGTTCCATTATAGTGGTGACGTCTCCATTGTAGTTCCAGTCCTGATGGTGCTGTGTTGGTGCAGCCTTAGTATTTCTCTACGCTGAAGACTCTCAATCTATTATCCATTACTGAGACTTTAAATCCTTAAACAGACACACAGGTCTGTTCACCAGTACATATTTAAACAGTATATATAGATCTATGATACTGAGTCCACAGCTCTCTCTGGAGTCCGCAGCTCTCTCTGGAGTCCGCAGCTCTCTCCGGAGTCCGCAGCTCTCTCCGGAGTCCGCAGCTCTCTCCGGAGTCCGCAGCTCTCTCCGGAGTCCGCAGCTCTCTCCGGAGTCCGCAGCTCTCTCCGGAGTCCGCAGCTCTCTCCGGAGTCCGCAGCTCTCTCCGGAGTCCGCAGCTCTCTCCGGAGTCCGCAGCTCTCTCTGGAGTCCGCAGCTCTCTCTGGAGTCCGCAGCTCTCTCTGGAGTCCGCAGCTCTCTCTGGAGTCCGCAGCTCTCTCCGGAGTCCGCAGCTCTCTTCTGCTACAGTATCAGTGTTTAGTTGTTGTTCCCTGACACACACACAGACACGCACAGTCTCACTCCCACACACACTGTTATCATTATCAGCCATATGCCTTGCCAGTCCATCAGAATAAAAATCGCACAAAAGAAGTCAAGACTCTCAGCCTTTTTAGGGGAATTGAGAGCCAGGAAACATGCGGTCTACTCCACCCCGTAAAACCAATTTCAGGCTCAGACTCATTAGCGAAGGGACACAGTGAAAAGATAATCATCTCTTTGAAAAATATTCTAAAGGACTTTAATGAAATATGCATTATTCTCTCTCTCTCTGTTCTCTCCATTCTGCCCAGGGAGCACAGGCACGCAGTTAGCCAGCCTCCCTGCCTCCCTCCCTGCCTGCCTCCCTCCCTGTCCCCCTTCCATCGGTCCCACACCCAAGTATTACTTCCGTATCTATAGCAACTGGCTCTTACCACAGTCAAAACTCCTGCTGCTATCTATTCCTGTACTCTGGAAAGAAATCATTAAACTACTACAACTACTCTCTCTCTCTCTCTCTCTCTCTCTCTCTCTCTCTCTCTCTCTCTCCCCCTCTGTCTCTCTCTCTCCCCCTCTCCCTTTGTCTCTCTCCCCCTCTCTCTCTCTCTCCCTCTCTCTCTCTTTCCCTCTCTTTCTCTCTCTCTCCCCCTCTCTCTCTCTCTCTCTCTCTCTCTCTCTCCCTCTCTCTCTCTTTCCCTCTCTTTCTCTCTCTCTCCCCCTCTCTCTCTCTCCCCCTCTCTCTCTCTCTCTCTCTCTCTCTCTCTCTCTCTCTCTCTCCCTCTCTCTCTCTTTCCCTCTCTCTCTCTCTCTCTCTCCCTCTCTCTCTGTCTCTCCGTCTCGCTCCCTCCCCCTGTAAAGAAGTCTGTTTCATGTGCTATAATAATTTCTCTAACGTTTAATCTGGAATGTCATGTCACTGTGGGTGGCTGTGGTTTTCCCTTTACTGGCAGATAGCGGGCCTGGCAGATAGCGGGCCTGGCAGATAGCGGGCAGAAAGTTGTTGAGGTGTGGCTGAAGGCACTTCTAGTTGGTTCAGTTCCTACAGTAGAGTAACAAATAAGAGGTTAAATGATGACACATTGCTGATAAATGACAGGGCTTCTGTCTGATGTAACAGGGCTTCTGTCTGAAGTAACAGGGCTTCTGTCTGAAGTAACAGGGCTTCTGTAAGGAAGTAACAGGGCTTCTGTAAGGAAGTAACAGGGCTTCTGTCTGAAGTAACAGGGCTTCTGTAAGGAAGTAACAGGGCTTCTGTAAGGAAGTAACAGGGCTTCTGTCTGAAGTAACAGGACTTCTGTCTGAAGTAACAGGGCTTCTGTAAGGAAGTAACAGGGCTTCTGTAAGGAAGTAACAGGGCTTCTGTAAGGAAGTAACAGGGCTTCTGTCTGAAGTAACAGGGCTTCTGTAAGGAAGTAACAGGGCTTCTGTAAGGAAGTAACAGGGCTTCTGTAAGGAAGTAACAGGGCTTCTGTAAGGAAGTAACAGGGCTTCTGTAAGGAAGTAACAGGGCTTCTGTAAGGAAGTAACAGGGCTTCTGTCTGAAGTAACAGGACTTCTGTCTGAAGTAACAGGGCTTCTGTAAGGAAGTAACAGGGCTTCTGTAAGGAAGTAGCAGGGCTTCTGTAAGGAAGTAGCAGGGCTTTAGTCTGAAGTAACTAGTCTGTTCTCCCAACCAGAACCACTTACATGTGCCTGTTTCTCTGATCAACAGGTCAGGGCTGATATCAACGTAGAATGAAAAGACACATGAGATTACAGGGTTTCTGGATGAGCAAGATACACTGTGGTTTAAAACAGCTGGTCTTAAAATACATGGAATGCTTTTCAAATCCTCTTTCATGCCGTCCTTGGTCTTTATATGCCGTTTTAACATTCTCTCTCCCTCTCTCTCTCTCTCAATCCCTCTCCCTCAGTGTCTCTCTCGCTCTCTCTCCCCCCTCCTCTCTGAGATCTATGGATGAAACTAAAGGCGTGCCATTAAATGACACATAAAAGCCATTCACTGCAACAGCAACATGAAGTGTGTTCTCTTACATGGTCCCTATACACTGAGTGGACAAAATATTAGGAACACCTTCCTAATGTTGAGTTGCACCTCATTTTGCTCTCAGGGCATGGACTCTACAAGGTGTCGAAAGCGTTCCACAGGGACGCTGGCCCATGTTGACTCCAACGCTTCCCCTCAAGTTGGCTGGATATCCTTTGGGTGGTGAACCATTCTTGATACACACGGGGAAACTGTTGAGTGTGAAAAACCCAGCAGCGTTGCAGTTCTTGACCCAAACCAGTGTACCTGGCACCTACTACCATACCCCTTTCATAGGCCCTTAAAAATGTTGTCTTGCCTGTTCACCCTCTGAATGGCACACATACACAATCCATGTCTCAATTGTCTAAAGGTTTAAAAATCCTTCTTTAACCTGTCTCCTCCCCTTCATCAACACTGATTGAAGTGGATTTAACAAGTGACATCAATAAGGGATCATAGCTTTCACCTGGATTCACCTAGTCAGTCTGTCATTGAAAGAGCAGGTGTTCTTAATGTTTTGTCTAATCAGGGATACTAAATGATTGCTTTTGTTCCTGGTGTGTTTGATGAGGGTTGTCTGCGTTCCCAAATGGCATCCAGATTGCCTTCACAGTGTACTACTACTGACCACTATAGGCCATGGTCAAAAAGTAGTGCACTACATAGGGTGTATGGTGCCATTTGTGACGTGGAGGGTACAGAGAAGGGTTGGCTCCGTAGTGAAGTGCATTAACGTGATGTATGGCCTCGTGTTCCTGGCAGGAAGAGTCTGGTCACTAAAACTACACTGAACAAAAATAGACGCAGCATCCAATCACTTCAAAGATTTTACTGAGTTTTACAGTTCATGTAAGGAAATCTGTGAATTGAAATAAATTCATTAGGTCCTAATCTATGGATTTCACATGACTGAGAATACAGATATGCTTCTGTTGGTCAGACATCTTTAAAAAAAAACATAATTGGCGAGGGGTCAGAAAACCAGTCAGTATCTGGTGTGACCATCGTTTGCCTCATGCAGAGTGACACATCTCCTTCACATAGAGTTGATCAGGCTGTTGATTGTGGCCTGTGGAACGTTGTCCCACTCCTCTTCAACGGCTAAGCAAAGTTGCAGAATATTGGTAGGAACTGGAACACGCTGTCGTACACGTCGATCCAGAGCATCCCAAACATGCTCAATGGGTGACATGTCTGGTGGGTATGCAGGCCATGGAAGAATTGGGACATTTTCAGATTCCAGGAATTGTGTATGAACGGCACGACAATGAGTCTCAGGATCTCATCACGGTATCTCTGTGCATTCAAACTGCCATAGATAAAATGCAATTGTGTTTGTTGTCTGTAACTTGTACCTGCCCGTACCATAACCCCACCTCCACCATGGTCCACTGTTCTCCCACATGACACCATACACAGAAGAATGAGGGATTCATCCTCCCATACTGCCTGCCTTTCCTGGCCGTTTAAACACACACACACACACACACATAATATACTCACATAAGCACACAGACATTTGCGTAGAAGCATATAAAAAACAACATACTACAGTATGTATCTACCCCTTAACTTCCTCATTCTGTCTGTGACTACAGTATGTATCTACTCCTTAACTTCCTCATTCTGTCTGTGACTACAGTATGTATCTACTCAACTTCCTCATTCTGTCTGTGACTACAGTATGTATCTACTCCTTAACTTCCTCATTCTGTCTGTGACTACAGTACGTATCTAGTCCTTAACTTCCTCATTCTGTCTGTGACTACGGTATGCATCTACTCCTTAACTTCCTCATTCTGTCTGTGACTACAGTATGTATCTACTCCTTAACTTCCTCATTCTGTCTGTGACTACGGTATGTATCTACTCCTTAACTTCCTCATTCTGTCTGTGACTACGGTATGTATCTACTCCTTAACTTCCTCATTCTGTCTGTGACTACAGACTGTCTACTCCTTAACTTCCTCATTCTGTCTGTGACTACAGTATGTATCTACTCCTTAACTTCCTCATTCTGTCTGTGACTACAGTATGTATCTACTCCTCATTCTGTCTGTGACTACAGTATGTATCTTCTCCTTAACTTCCTCATTCTGTCTGTGACTACAGTATGTATCTACTCCTTAACTTCCTCATTCTGTCTGTGACTACAGTATGTATCTACTCCTTAACTTCCTCATTCTGTCTGTGACTACAGTATGTATCTACTCCTTAACTTCCTCATTCTGTCTGTGACTACAGTATGTATCTACTCAACTTCCTCATTCTGTCTGTGACTACAGTATGTATCTACTCCTTAACTTCCTCATTCTGTCTGTGACTACAGTACGTATCTAGTCCTTAAATTCCTCATTCTGTCTGTGACTACGGTATGCATCTACTCCTTAACTTCCTCATTCTGTCTGTGACTACAGTATGCATCTACTCCTTAACTTCCTCATTCTGTCTGTGACTACGGTATGTATCTACTCCTTAACTTCCTCATTCTGTCTGTGACTACGGTATGTATCTACTCCTTAACTTCCTCATTCTGTCTGTGACTACAGACTGTCTACTCCTTAACTTCCTCATTCTGTCTGTGACTACAGACTATCTACTCCTTAACTTCCTCATTCTGTCTGTGACTACAGTATGTATCTACTCCTTAACTTCCTCATTCTGTCTGTGACTACAGTATGTATCTACTCCTCATTCTGTCTGTGACTACAGTATGTATCTTCTCCTTAACTTCCTCATTCTGTCTGTGACTACAGTATGTATCTACTCCTTAACTTCCTCATTCTGTCTGTGACTACAGTATGTATCTACTCCTTAACTTCCTCATTCTGTCTGTGATTACAGTATGTATCTACTCTTAACTTCCTCATTCTGTCTGTGACTACAGTATGTATCTACTCCTTAACTTCCTCATTCTGTCTGTGACTACAGTATGTATCTACTCCTTAACTTCCTCATTCTGTCTGTGACTACGGTATGTATCTACTCCTTAACTTCCTCATTCTGTCTGTGACTACGGTATGTATCTACTCCTTAACTTCCTCATTCTGTCTGTGACTACAGACTGTCTACTCCTTAACTTCCTCATTCTGTCTGTGACTACAGACTGTATCTACTCCTTAACTTCCTCATTCTGTCTGTGACTACAGTATGTATCTACTCCTTAACTTCCTCATTCTGTCTGTGACTACAGTATGTATCTACTCCTTAACTTCCTCATTCTGTCTGTGACTACTGTATGTATCTCTGTTTTTTATTTTTATTTCACCTTTATTTAGCCAGGTGGGCCAGTTCAGAACAAGTTCTCATTTACAATTGCGACCTGGCCAAGATAAAGCAAAGCAGTTTGACACAAACAACAACACAGAGTTACACATGGAGTAAAACAAACATACAGTCAATAACACAATAGAAAAATCTATGTACAGTGTGTGCAAATGTAGAAGAGTAGGGAGGTAAGGCAATAAATAGGCCATAGAGGTGAAATAAGTACAATTTAGCATTAACACTGGAGTGATAGATGTGCAGATGATGATGTGCAAGTAGAGATACTGGGGTGCAAAAGAGCAAGAGGATAAATAATATGGGGATGAGGTAGTTGGGTGGGCTATTTACAGATGGGCTGTGTTCAGCTGCAGCGATCGGTAAGCTGCTCTGACAGCCGACGCTTGAAGTTAGTGAGGGATATATGTCTCCAACTTCAGTGATTTTTGCTGGAGCGCGTGCTACGGGTGGGTGTTGCTATGGTAACCGGGGGATACCTACTGGAGCGCATGCTACAGATGGGTGTTGCTATGGTGACCAGTATGATATACCTGCTGGAGCGCGTGCTACGGGTGGGTGTTGCTATGGTAACCAGTGAGATATACCTGCTGGAGCGCGTGCTACAGATGGGTGTTGCTATGGTGACCAGTGAGATATACCTGCTGGAGCGCGTGCTACAGATGGGTGTTGCTATGGTGACCAGTGTGATATACCTGCTGGGGCGCGTGCTACGGGTGGGTGTTGCTATGGTGACCAGCGAGCTGAGATAAGGCGGGGCTTTACCAAGCAAAGACATATAGATGACCTGGAACCAATGGGTTTGGCGACGAATATGTAGCGAGGACCAGCCAACGAGAGCATACAGGTCGCAGTGGTGGGTAGTGTATGGGGCTTTGGTGACAAAACGGATGGCACTGTGATAGACTGCATCCAATTTGCTCACTAGAGTGTTGGAGGCTATTTTGTAAATGACACCACCGAAGTCAAGGATTGGTTAGGATGGTCAGTTTTATGAGGGTATGTTTGGCAGCATGAGTGAAGGATGCTTTGTTGCGAAATAGGAAGCCAATTTAGATTTAATTTTGGATTGGAGATGTTTGATGTGAGTCTGGAAGGAGAGTTTACAGTCTAACCAGACACCTAGATATTTGTAGTTGTCCACATATTCTAAGTCAGAACCGTCCAGAGTAGTGATGCTGGACGTGCGGGCAGGTGCAGGCAGCGATCGGTTGAAGAGCATGCGTTTAAGAGCAGTTGGAGGCCACAGAAGGAGAGTTGTATGGCATTGAAGCTCGTCTGGAGGTTACTAAATACTGTCCAAAGAAAGGCCAAAAGTATACAGAATGGTGTCGTCTGTGTAGAGGTGGATCAGAGACTCACCAGCAGCAAGAGCAACATCATTGATGTATACAGAGAAAAGAGTCGGCCTGAGAATTGAACCCTGTGGCACCCCCATAGAGACTGACAGAGGTCCGGAAAACAGGCCCTCCGATTTGACACACTGAACTCTATCTGAGAAGTAGTTGGTGAACCAGGCGAGGCAGTCATTAGAGAAACCAAGGCTGTTGAGTCTGCCGATAAGAATACGGTGATTGACAGTCGAAAGCCTTGGCCAGGTCAATGAATACGGCTGCGCAGTACTGTCTTTTATCGATGGCGGTTATGATATCGTTTAGGACCTTGAGCGTGGCTGAGGTGCACCCATGACCAGCTCGGAAACCAGATTGCATAGTGGAGAAGGTACGGTGGGATTCAAAATAGTCGGTGATCTGCTTAACTTGGCTTTCAAAGACTTTAGAAAGGCAGGGTATAACGTCTCCCCCTTTGAAGAGGGGGATCACCATGGCAGCTTTCCAATCTTTAGGGATCTCAGACGATACGAAAGAGAGGTTGAACAGGCTAGTAATAGTGGTTGCAACAATTTCAGTGGATAATTTTAGAAAGAGAGGGTCCAGATTGTCTAGCCCGGCTGATTTTTAGGGATCCAGATTTTGCAGCTCTTTCAGAATGTCAGCTGTCTGGATTTGGGTGTTGGAGAAATTTTAGAGGCTTGGACAAGTTGCTGCAGGGGGTGCAGAGCTGTTGGCCGGCTTAGGGGTAGTCAGGTAGAAAGCATGGCCAGCTGTAGAAAAATGCTTATTGAAATGATCGATTATTGTAGATTTATCGGTGGTGACAGTGTTTCCTAGCCTCAGTGCAGTGGGCAGCTGGGAGGAGGTGCTCTTATTCTCCATGGACTTTAGTGTCCCAAAACCTTTTGGAATTAGTGCTACAGGATGCAAATTTCTGTTTTAAAAAGCTAGCCTTAGCTTTCCTAACTGCCTGTGTATATTGGTTCCTGACTTCCCTGAAAAGTTGCATATCGCGGGGGCTATTCGATGCTAATGTGACTATGATGAGGTTTGTGCATTACCCAGGCATACAGAAACACTCACATTACCCAGACTGACAGACGGTGGAAGGATATTGATATTCCATGATGTACTGTTTGTTCCATCACATCCACAGCATAGCTCCTATATATCCCAGGGAGATGGTTTTCATGGAGATCTGTTTTAATTAGATTGTGTTTTAATCCCTTCTCCGTGTCAATGGGGACTGCTAGGTTTCATTGTCAATGTTCCCATCCTCTGAATAAACCGTGACTGGCCCAAATGGGACCTATATGGATCTGGTCTAAATTACTAAACCATGACTGGCCCAAATGGGGTTTATATGACTCTGGTCTAAATTAATAAACCATGACTGGCCCAAATGGGACCTATATGGCTCTGGTCTAAATTAATAAACCATGACTGGCCCAAATGGGACCTATATGGATCTGGTCTAAATTACTAAACCATGACTGGCCCAAATGGGGTTTATATGACTCTGGTCTAAATTAATAAACCATGACTGGCCCAAATGGGACCTATATGGATCTGGTCTAAATTAATAAACCATAACTGGCCCAAATGGGGTTTATATGACTCTGGTCTAAATTAATAAACCATGACTGGCCCAAATGGGCCCAATATGGATCTGGTCTAAATTAATAAACCATAACTGGCCCAAATGGGGTTTATATGACTCTGGTCTAAAGTAGTGTATTAAATAGGGATTCGTTTTGTAACCTTTATTTTGACAGAGGGTCAATGCGTTCTCTTCTCCAGATGAGGCCTGTGTAGTTGGGTCAATTCAACCCTGCCTCCATTCAAAGCTAGTTCAATGTCTCTTGCTGAAAAGCCTGCATTTGCCATTTATCAGGTTGAGATGCTGCCGACATTTGACAGGGTTTGCCAGAGACACAAACCACATATTTAAACCACATAACCAATATTCAAATCAAATTGTATTTGTCACATGCACCGAATACAACAGGTGTAGACCTAACAGTGAAATACAACAGTGAAATGCTGAATACAACAGGTGTAGACCTCATAGTGAAATGCTGAATACAACAGGTGTAGTAGACCTTACAGTGAAATGCTGAATACAACAGGTGTAGTAGACCTAACAGTGAAATGCTGAATACAACAGGTGTAGTAGACCTAACAGTGAAATGCTGAATACAACAGGTGTAGTAGACCTTACAGTGAACTGCTGAATACAACAGGTGTAGTAGACCTCACAGTGAAATGCTGAATACAACAGGTGAAGTAGACCTTACAGTGAAATGCTGAATACAACAGGTGTAGTAGACCTTACAGTGAAATGCTGAATACAACAGGTGTAGACCTAACAGTGAAATGCTGAATACAACAGGTGTAGTAGACCTTACAGTGAAATGCTGAATACAACAGGTGTAGTAGACCTCACAGTGAAATGCTGAATACAACAGGTGAAGTAGACCTTACAGTGAAATGCTGAATACAACAGGTGTAGTAGACCTTACAGTGAAATGCTGAATACAACAGGTGTAGACCTAACAGTGAAATGCTGAATACAACAGGTGTAGACCTTACAGTGAAATGCTGAATACAACAGGTGTAGTAGACCTTACAGTGAAATGCTGAATACAACAGGTGTAGACCTAACAGTGAAATGCTGAATACAACAGCTGTAGACCTTACAGTGAAATGCTGAATACAACAGGTGTAGACCTTACAGTGAAATGCTGAATACAACAGGTGTAGACCTAACAGTGAAATGCTGAATACAACAGGTGTAGACCTTACAGTGAAATGCTGAATACAACAGGTGTAGACCTAACAGTGAAATGCTGAATACAACAGGTGTAGTAGACCTTACAGTGAAATGCTGAATACAACAGGTGTAGTAGACCTCACAGTGAAATGCTGAATACAACAGGTGTAGTAGACCTCACAGTGAAATGCTGAATACAACAGGTGTAGACCTCACAGTGAAATGCTGAATACAACAGGTGTAGACCTTACAGTGAAATGCTGAATACAACAGGTGTAGACCTTACAGTGAAATGCTGAATACAACAGGTGTAGACCTTACAGTGAAATGCTGAATACAACAGGTGTAGACCTTACAGTGAAATGCTGAATACAACAGGTGTAGTAGACCTCACAGTGAAATGCTGAATACAACAGGTGTAGACCTCACAGTGAAATGCTGAATACAACAGGTGTAGACCTTACAGTGAAATGCTTACTTACGAGCCCCTAACCAACAATGCAGTTAAAAAAATATGAATAAGAATAAGAAATAAAAGTAACAAGTAATTAAAGAGCAGCATAGAAAATAACAATAGAGAGATTATATACAGGGGGTACCGATACAGAGTCAATGTGGAGGCTATATACAGGGGGTACCGATACAGAGTCAATGTGGAGACTATATACAGGGGGTACCGGTACAGAGTCAATGTGGAGGCTATATACAGGGGGTACCGATACAGAGTCAATGTGGAGGCTATATACAGTGTGGTACGGTACAGAGTCAATGTGGAGGCTATATACAGGGGGTACCGATACAGAGTCAATGTGGAGGCTATATACAGGGGGTACCGATACAGAGTCAATGTGGAGGCTATATACAGGGGGTACCGATACAGAGTCAATGTGGAGGCTATATACAGGGGGTACCGATACAGAGTCAATGTGGAGGCTATATACAGGGGGTTCCGGTACAGAGTCAATGTGGAGGCTATATACAGGGGGTACCGATACAGAGTCAATGTGGAGACTATATACAGGGGGTACCGGTACAGAGTCAATGTGGAGGCTATATACAGGGGGTACCGATACAGAGTCAATGTGGAGGCTATATACAGTGTGGTACGGTACAGAGTCAATGTGGAGGCTATATACAGGGGGTACCGATACAGAGTCAATGTGGAGGCTATATACAGGGGGTACCGATACAGAGTCAATGTGGAGGCTATATACAGGGGGTACCGATACAGAGTCAATGTGGAGGCTATATACAGGGGGTACCGATACAGAGTCAATGTGGAGGCTATATACAGGGGGTTCCGGTACAGAGTCAATGTGGAGGCTATATACAGGGTGTTACGGTACAGAGTCAATGTGGAGGCTATATACAGGGGGTACCGCTACAGAGTCAATGTGGAGGCTATATACAGGGTGTTACGGTACAGAGTCAATGTGGAGGCTATATACAGGGGGTACCGGTACAGAGTCAATGTGGAGGCTATATACAGGGGGTACCGATACAGAGTCAATGTGGAGGCTATATACAGGGGGTACCGGTACAGAGTCAATGTGGAGGCTATATACAGGGGGTACCGGTACAGAGTCAATGTGGAGGCTATATACAGGGGGTACCGATACAGAGTCAATGTGGAGGCTATATACAGTGTGGTACGGTACAGAGTCAATGTGGAGGCTATATACAGGGGGTACCGATACAGAGTCAATGTGGAGGCTATATACAGTGTGGTACGGTACAGAGTCAATGTGGAGGCTATATACAGGGGGTACCGGTACAGAGTCAATGTGGAGGCTATATACAGGGGGTACCGGTACAGAGTCAATGTGGAGGCTATATACAGGGGGTAACGGTACAGAGTCAATGTGGAGGCTATATACAGGGGGTACCGGTACAGAGTCAATGTGGAGGCTATATACAGGGGGTACCAGTACAGAGTCAATGTGGAGACTATATACAGGGGGTACCGGTACAGAGTCAATGTGGAGGCTATATACAGGGGGTACCGGTACAGAGTCAATGTGGAGGCTATATACAGGGGGTACCGGTACAGAGTCAATGTGGAGGCTAGTTACAGGGTGTTACGGTACAGAGTCAATGTGGAGGCTATATACAGGGGGTACTGGTACAGAGTCAATGTGGAGGCTATATACAGGGGGGTACCGGTACAGAGTCAATGTGGAGGCTATATACAGGGGGGTACCGGTACAGAGTCAATGTGGAGGCTATATACAGGGGGTACCGGTACAGAGTCAATGTGGAGGCTATATACAGGGGGTACCGGTACAGAGTCAATATGGAGGCTATATACAGGGTGTACCGGTACAGAGTCAATGTGTAGGCTATATACAGGGTGTTACGGTACAGAGTCAATGTGGAGGCTATATACAGGGGGTACCGGTACAGAGTCAATGTGGAGGCTTTATACAGGGGGGTACCGGTACAGAGTCAATGTGGAGGCTATATACAGGGGGTACCGGTACAGAGTCAATGTGGAGGCTATATACAGGGGGTACCGGTACAGAGTCAATGTGGAGGCTATATACAGGGGGTACCGGTACAGGGGGTACCGGTACAGAGTCAATGTGGAGGCTATATACAGGGGGTACCGGTACAGAGTCAATGTGGAGGCTATATACAGGGGGTACCGGTACAGAGTCAATGTGGAGGCTATATACAGGGGGTACCGGTACAGAGTCAATGTGGAGGCTATATACAGGGGGTACCGGTACAGAGTCAATGTGGAGGCTATATACAGGGGGTACCGGTACAGAGTCAATGTGGAGGCTATATACAGGGGGTACCGGTACAGAGTCAATATGGAGGCTATATACAGGGTGTACCGGTACAGAGTCAATGTGGAGGCTACATACAGGGGGTACCGGTACAGAGTCAATGTGGAGGCTATATACAGGGGGTACTGGTACAGAGTCAATGTGGAGGCTACATACACTGGGTACCGGTACAGAGTCAATGTGGAGGCTATATACAGGGGGTACCGGTACAGGGGGTACCGGTACAGAGTCAATGTGGAGGCTATATACAGGGGGTACCGGTACAGAGTCAATGTGGAGGTTATATACAGGGAGTACCGGTACAGAGTCAATATGGAAGCTATATACAGGGTGTTACGGTACAGAGTCAATGTGTAGGCTATATACAGGGGGTACCGGTACAGAGTCAATGTGGAGGCTATATACAGGGAGTACCGGTACAGAGTCAATGTGGAGGCTATATACAGGGAGTACCGGTACAGAGTCAATATGGAGGCTATATACAGGGTGTTACAGTACAGAGTCAATGTGGAGGCTATATACAGGGGGTACCGGTACAGAGTCAATGTGGAGGCTATATACAGGGTGTTACGGTACAGAGTCAATGTGCGGGGGCACCGGTTAGTGGAGGTAATTGAGGTAATATGTACATATAGGTAGAGTTATTAAAGTGACTATGCAGAGATAATAACAGAGAGTAGCAGGAGCTTGGGTGGGTGTTATGGTCTGTCTCTACAGTAGACACTAGACTAGAGGAGCTGGTATGATACTATACTGTGTGTTGTGGTGTCTCTACAGTAGACACTAGACTAGAGGAGCTGGTATGATACTATACTGTGTGTTGTGGTGTCTCTACAGTAGACACTAGACTAGAGGAGCTGGTATGATACTATACTGTGTGTTGTGGTGTCTCTACAGTAGACACTAGACTAGAGGAGCTGGTATGATACTATACTGTGTGTTGTGGTGTCTCTACAGTAGACACTAGACTAGAGGAGCTGGTATGATACTATACTGTGTGTTGTGGTGTCTCTACAGTAGACACTAGACTAGAGGAGCTGGTATGATACTATACTGTGTGTTGTGGTGTCTCTACAGTAGACACTAGACTAGAGGAGCTGGTATGATACTATACTGTGTGTTGTGGTGTCTCTACAGTAGACACTAGACTAGAGGAGCTGGTATGATACTATACTGTGTGTTGTGGTGTCTCTACAGTAGACACTAGACTAGAGGAGCTGGTATGATACTATACTGTGTGTTGTGGTGTCTCTACAGTAGACACTAGACTAGAGGAGCTGGTATGATACTATACTGTGTGTTGTGGTGTCTCTACAGTAGACACTAGACTAGAGGAGCTGGTATGATACTATACTGTGTGTTGTGGTGTCTCTACAGTAGACACTAGACTAGAGGAGCTGGTATGATACTATACTGTGTGTTGTGGTGTCTCTACAGTAGACACTAGACTAGAGGAGCTGGTATGATACTATACTGTGTGTTGTGGTGTCTCAACAGTAGACACTAGACTAGAGGAGCTGGTATGATACTATACTGTGTGTTGTGGTGTCTCTACAGTAGACACTAGACTAGAGGAGCTGGTATGATACTATACTGTGTGTTGTGGTGTCTCTACAGTAGACACTAGACTAGAGGAGCTGGTATGATACTATACTGTGTGTTGTGGTGTCTCAACAGTAGACACTAGACTAGAGGAGCTGGTATGATACTATACTGTGTGTTATGGTCTGTCTCTACAGTAGACACTAGACTAGAGGAGCTGGTATGATACTATACTGTGTGTTATGGTCTGTCTCAACAGTAGACACTAGAATAGAGGAGCTGGTATGATACTATACTGTGTGTTGTGGTGTCTCTACAGTAGACACTAGACTAGAGGAGCTGGTATGATACTATACTGTGTGTTATGGTCTGTCTCTACAGTAGACACTAGAATAGAGGAGCTGGTATGATACTATACTGTGTGTTGTGGTGTCTCTACAGTAGACACTAGACTAGAGGAGCTGGTATGATACTATACTGTGTGTTGTGGTGTCTCAACAGTAGACACTAGACTAGAGGAGCTGGTATGATACTATACTGTGTGTTAATGGTCTGTCTCTACAGTAGACACTAGACTAGAGGAGCTGGTATGATACTATACTGTGTGTTGTGGTGTCTCTACAGTAGACACTAGACTAGAGGAGCTGGTATGATACTATACTGTGTGTTGTGGTGTCTCAACAGTAGACACTAGACTAGAGGAGCTGGTATGATACTATACTGTGTGTTGTGGTGTCTCTACAGTAGACACTAGACTAGAGGAGCTGGTATGATACTATACTGTGTGTTGTGGTGTCTCTACAGTAGACACTAGACTAGAGGAGCTGGTATGATACTATACTGTGTGTTGTGGTGTCTCTACAGTAGACACTAGACTAGAGGAGCTGGTATGATACTATACTGTGTGTTGTGGTGTCTCTACAGTAGACACTAGACTAGAGGAGCTGGTATGATACTATACTGTGTGTTGTGGTGTCTCTACAGTAGACACTAGACTAGAGGAGCTGGTATGATACTATACTGTGTGTTGTGGTGTCTCTACAGTAGACACTAGACTAGAGGAGCTGGTATGATACTATACTATGTGTTGTGGTGTCTCTACAGTAGACACTAGACTAGAGGAGCTGGTATGATACTATACTGTGTGTTGTGGTGTCTCAACAGTAGACACTAGACTAGAGGAGCTGGTATGATACTATACTGTGTGTTGTGGTGTCTCAACAGTAGACACTAGACTAGAGGAGCTGGTATGATACTATACTGTGTGTTGTGGTGTCTCTACAGTAGACACTAGACTAGAGGAGCTGGTATGATACTATACTGTGTGTTGTGGTGTCTCTACAGTAGACACTAGACTAGAGGAGCTGGTATGATACTATACTATGTGTTGTGGTGTCTCTACAGTAGACACTAGACTAGAGGAGCTGGTATGATACTATACTGTGTGTTGTGGTGTCTCTACAGTAGACACTAGACTAGAGGAGCTGGTATGATACTATACTGTGTGTTGTGGTGTCTCTACAGTAGACACTAGACTAGAGGAGCTGGTATGATACTATACTGTGTGTTGTGGTGTCTCTACAGTAGACACTAGACTAGAGGAGCTGGTATGATACTATACTATGTGTTGTGGTGTCTCTACAGTAGACACTAGACTAGAGGAGCTGGTATGATACTATACTGTGTGTTGTGGTGTCTCTACAGTAGACACTAGACTAGAGGAGCTGGTATGATACTATACTGTGTGTTGTGGTGTCTCAACAGTAGACACTAGACTAGAGGAGCTGGTATGATACTATACTGTGTGTTATGGTGTCTCTACAGTAGACACTAGACTAGAGGAGCTGGTATGATACTATACTGTGTGTTGTGGTGTCTCTACAGTAGACACTAGACTAGAGGAGCTGGTATGATACTATACTGTGTGTTGTGGTGTCTCTACAGTAGACACTAGACTAGAGGAGCTGGTATGATACTATACTGTGTGTTGTGGTGTCTCTACAGTAGACACTAGACTAGAGGAGCTGGTATGATACTATACTGTGTGTTATGGTCTGTCTCTACAGTAGACACTAGACTAGAGGAGCTGGTATGATACTATACTGTGTGTTGTGGTGTCTCTACAGTAGACACTAGACTAGAGGAGCTGGTATGATACTATACTGTGTGTTGTGGTGTCTCTACAGTAGACCCTAGACTAGAGGAGCTGGTATGATACTATACTGTGTGTTGTGGTGTCTCTACAGTAGACACTAGACTAGAGGAGCTGGTATGATACTATACTATGTGTTGTGGTGTCTCTACAGTAGACACTAGACTAGAGGAGCTGGTATGATACTATACTGTGTGTTGTGGTGTCTCAACAGTAGACACTAGACTAGAGGAGCTGGTATGATACTATACTGTGTGTTGTGGTGTCTCTACAGTAGACACTAGACTAGAGGAGCTGGTATGATACTATACTGTGTGTTGTGGTGTCTCTACAGTAGACACTAGACTAGAGGAGCTGGTATGATACTATACTGTGTGTTGTGGTGTCTCTACAGTAGACACTAGACTAGAGGAGCTGGTATGATACTATACTGTGTGTTGTGGTGTCTCTACAGTAGACACTAGACTAGAGGAGCTGGTATGATACTATACTGTGTGTTGTGGTGTCTCTACAGTAGACACTAGACTAGAGGAGCTGGTATGATACTATACTGTGTGTTGTGGTGTCTCTACAGTAGACACTAGACTAGAGGAGCTGGTATGATACTATACTGTGTGTTGTGGTGTCTCTACAGTAGACACTAGACTAGAGGAGCTGGTATGATACTATACTGTGTGTTGTGGTGTCTCTACAGTAGACACTAGACTAGAGGAGCTGGTATGATACTATACTGTGTGTTGTGGTGTCTCTACAGTAGACACTAGACTAGAGGAGCTGGTATGATACTATACTGTGTGTTGTGGTGTCTCTACAGTAGACACTAGACTAGAGGAGCTGGTATGATACTATACTGTGTGTTGTGGTGTCTCTACAGTAGACACTAGACTAGAGGAGCTGGTATGATACTATACTGTGTGTTGTGGTGTCTCTACAGTAGACACTAGACTAGAGGAGCTGGTATGATACTATACTGTGTGTTGTGGTGTCTCTACAGTAGACACTAGACTAGAGGAGCTGGTATGATACTATACTGTGTGTTGTGGTGTCTCTACAGTAGACACTAGACTAGAGGAGCTGGTATGATACTATACTGTGTGTTGTGGTGTCTCTACAGTAGACACTAGACTAGAGGAGCTGGTATGATACTATACTGTGTGTTGTGGTCTGTCTCTACAGTAGACACTAGACTAGAGGAGCTGGTATGATACTATACTGTGTGTTGTGGTGTCTCTACAGTAGACACTAGACTAGAGGAGCTGGTATGATACTATACTGTGTGTTGTGGTGTCTCTACAGTAGACACTAGACTAGAGGAGCTGGTATGATACTATACTGTGTGTTGTGGTGTCTCTACAGTAGACACTAGACTAGAGGAGCTGGTATGATACTATACTGTGTGTTGTGGTGTCTCTACAGTAGACACTAGACTAGAGGAGCTGGTATGATACTATACTGTGTGTTGTGGTGTCTCTACAGTAGACACTAGACTAGAGGAGCTGGTATGATACTATACTGTGTGTTGTGGTCTGTCTCTACAGTAGACACTAGACTAGAGGAGCTGGTATGATACTATACTGTGTGTTGTGGTGTCTCTACAGTAGACACTAGACTAGAGGAGCTGGTATGATACTATACTGTGTGTTGTGGTCTGTCTCTACAGTAGACACTAGACTAGAGGAGCTGGTATGATACTATACTGTGTGTTGTGGTCTGTCTCTACAGTAGACACTAGACTAGAGGAGCTGGTATGATACTATACTGTGTGTTGTGGTGTCTCTACAGTAGACACTAGACTAGAGGAGCTGGTATGATACTATACTGTGTGTTGTGGTGTCTCTACAGTAGACACTAGACTAGAGGAGCTGGTATGATACTATACTGTGTGTTGTGGTGTCTCTACAGTAGACACTAGACTAGAGGAGCTGGTATGATACTATACTGTGTGTTGTGGTGTCTCTACAGTAGACACTAGACTAGAGGAGCTGGTATGATACTATACTGTGTGTTGTGGTGTCTCTACAGTAGACACTAGACTAGAGGAGCTGGTATGATACTATACTGTGTGTTGTGGTGTCTCTACAGTAGACACTAGACTAGAGGAGCTGGTATGATACTATACTGTGTGTTATGGTCTGTCTCTACAGTAGACACTAGACTAGAGGAGCTGGTATGATACTATACTGTGTGTTGTGGTGTCTCTACAGTAGACACTAGACTAGAGGAGCTGGTATGATACTATACTGTGTGTTGTGGTGTCTCTACAGTAGACACTAGACTAGAGGAGCTGGTATGATACTATACTGTGTGTTGTGGTGTCTCTACAGTAGACACTAGACTAGAGGAGCTGGTATGATACTATACTGTGTGTTGTGGTGTCTCTACAGTAGACACTAGACTAGAGGAGCTGGTATGATACTATACTGTGTGTTGTGGTGTCTCTACAGTAGACACTAGACTAGAGGAGCTGGTATGATACTATACTGTGTGTTGTGGTGTCTCTACAGTAGACACTAGACTAGAGGAGCTGGTATGATACTATACTGTGTGTTGTGGTGTCTCTACAGTAGACACTAGACTAGAGGAGCTGGTATGATGCTATACTGTGTGTTATGGTGTCTCTACAGTAGACACTAGACTAGAGGAGCTGGTATGATACTATACTGTGTGTTGTGGTGTCTCTACAGTAGACACTAGACTAGAGGAGCTGGTATGATACTATACTGTGTGTTGTTGTCTGTCTCTACAGTAGACACTAGACTAGAGGAGCTGGTATGATACTATACTGTGTGTTGTGGTGTCTCTACAGTAGACACTAGACTAGAGGAGCTGGTATGATACTATACTGTGTGTTAATGGTCTGTCTCTACAGTAGACACTAGACTAGAGGAGCTGGTATGATACTATACTGTGTGTTGTGGTGTCTCTACAGTAGACACTAGACTAGAGGAGCTGGTATGATACTATACTGTGTGTTGTGGTGTCTCAACAGTAGACACTAGACTAGAGGAGCTGGTATGATACTATACTGTGTGTTGTGGTGTCTCAACAGTAGACACTAGACTAGAGGAGCTGGTATGATACTATACTGTGTGTTGTGGTGTCTCTACAGTAGACACTAGACTAGAGGAGCTGGTATGATACTATACTGTGTGTTGTGGTGTCTCTACAGTAGACACTAGACTAGAGGAGCTGGTATGATACTATACTATGTGTTGTGGTGTCTCTACAGTAGACACTAGACTAGAGGAGCTGGTATGATACTATACTGTGTGTTGTGGTGTCTCTACAGTAGACACTAGACTAGAGGAGCTGGTATGATACTATACTGTGTGTTGTGGTGTCTCTACAGTAGACACTAGACTAGAGGAGCTGGTATGATACTATACTGTGTGTTGTGGTGTCTCTACAGTAGACACTAGACTAGAGGAGCTGGTATGATACTATACTGTGTGTTGTGGTGTCTCTACAGTAGACACTAGACTAGAGGAGCTGGTATGATACTATACTGTGTGTTGTGGTGTCTCTACAGTAGACACTAGACTAGAGGAGCTGGTATGATACTATACTGTGTGTTGTGGTGTCTCTACAGTAGACACTAGACTAGAGGAGCTGGTATGATACTATACTGTGTGTTGTGGTCTGTCTCTACAGTAGACACTAGACTAGAGGAGCTGGTATGATACTATACTGTGTGTTGTGGTGTCTCTACAGTAGACACTAGACTAGAGGAGCTGGTATGATACTATACTGTGTGTTGTGGTGTCTCTACAGTAGACACTAGACTAGAGGAGCTGGTATGATACTATACTGTGTGTTATGGTGTCTCTACAGTAGACACTAGACTAGAGGAGCTGGTATGATACTATACTGTGTGTTGTGGTGTCTCTACAGTAGACACTAGACTAGAGGAGCTGGTATGATACTATACTGTGTGTTGTGGTGTCTCTACAGTAGACACTAGACTAGAGGAGCTGGTATGATACTATACTGTGTGTTGTGGTGTCTCTACAGTAGACACTAGACTAGAGGAGCTGGTATGATACTATACTGTGTGTTGTGGTGTCTCTACAGTAGACACTAGACTAGAGGAGCTGGTATGATACTATACTGTGTGTTGTGGTGTCTCTACAGTAGACACTAGACTAGAGGAGCTGGTATGATACTATACTGTGTGTTGTGGTGTCTCTACAGTAGACACTAGACTAGAGGAGCTGGTATGATACTATACTGTGTGTTGTGGTGTCTCTACAGTAGACACTAGACTAGAGGAGCTGGTATGATACTATACTGTGTGTTGTGGTGTCTCTACAGTAGACACTAGACTAGAGGAGCTGGTATGATACTATACTGTGTGTTGTGGTGTCTCTACAGTAGACACTAGACTAGAGGAGCTGGTATGATACTATACTGTGTGTTGTGGTGTCTCTACAGTAGACACTAGACTAGAGGAGCTGGTATGATACTATACTGTGTGTTGTGGTGTCTCTACAGTAGACACTAGACTAGAGGAGCTGGTATGATACTATACTGTGTGTTGTGGTGTCTCTACAGTAGACACTAGACTAGAGGAGCTGGTATGATACTATACTGTGTGTTGTGGTGTCTCTACAGTAGACACTAGACTAGAGGAGCTGGTATGATACTATACTGTGTGTTGTGGTCTGTCTCTACAGTAGACACTAGACTAGAGGAGCTGGTATGATACTATACTGTGTGTTATGGTCTGTCTCTACAGTAGACACTAGACTAGAGTAGCTGGTATGATACTATACTGTGTGTTGTGGTGTCTCTACAGTAGACACTAGACTAGAGGAGCTGGTATGATACTATACTGTGTGTTGTGGTGTCTCTACAGTAGACACTAGACTAGAGGAGCTGGTATGATACTATACTGTGTGTTGTGGTGTCTCTACAGTAGACACTAGACTAGAGGAGCTGGTATGATACTATACTGTGTGTTGTGGTGTCTCTACAGTAGACACTAGACTAGAGGAGCTGGTATGATACTATACTGTGTGTTGTGGTGTCTCTACAGTAGACACTAGACTAGAGGAGCTGGTATGATACTATACTGTTTGTTATGGTCTGTCTCTACAGTAGACACTAGACTAGAGGAGCTGGTATGATACTATACTGTGTGTTGTGGTGTCTCTACAGTAGACACTAGACTAGAGGAGCTGGTATGATACTATACTGTGTGTTGTGGTGTCTCTACAGTAGACACTAGACTAGAGGAGCTGGTATGATACTATACTGTGTGTTGTGGTCTGTCTCTACAGTAGACACTAGACTAGAGGAGCTGGTATGATACTATACTGTGTGTTGTGGTCTGTCTCTACAGTAGACACTAGACTAGAGGAGCTGGTATGATACTATACTGTGTGTTGTGGTGTCTCTACAGTAGACACTAGACTAGAGGAGCTGGTATGATACTATACTGTGTGTTGTGGTGTCTCTACAGTAGACACTAGACTAGAGGAGCTGGTATGATACTATACTGTGTGTTGTGGTGTCTCTACAGTAGACACTAGACTAGAGGAGCTGGTATGATACTATACTGTGTGTTGTGGTGTCTCTACAGTAGACACTAGACTAGAGGAGCTGGTATGATACTATACTGTGTGTTGTGGTGTCTCTACAGTAGACACTAGACTAGAGGAGCTGGTATGATACTATACTGTGTGTTGTGGTGTCTCTACAGTAGACACTAGACTAGAGGAGCTGGTATGATACTATACTGTGTGTTGTGGTGTCTCTACAGTAGACACTAGACTAGAGGAGCTGGTATGATACTATACTGTGTGTTGTGGTGTCTCTACAGTAGACACTAGACTAGAGGAGCTGGTATGATACTATACTGTGTGTTGTGGTGTCTCTACAGTAGACACTAGGATAGCTAACCTAGATTCAGCCTAGCTAGCCAACCAAGTCTCTCTCTCTCCCAGGGGCTGGCAGGAGGTCACATGGCTTCAGCAGAAGGGGACGATTAATTTATGACTAATCTCATGCCTAAATCACAGACCTGTCCCCGGCTTTTCCTCTCGCCCCAACGCTTGTCCTTGCTCTCTCCTTGACCCAACCCTCACTCTACTCTCGTCTCTGCGTCGTCCCCAAGCTATAAAAAGGCCTGTCCTCACTGCTGCTGCCCCTCTCTTAAAACCACGACTGGCCATTTTCCTCTGCTCTTCTGT
This sequence comes from Salmo salar, assembly GCF_965601325.2. Classification (NCBI taxonomy): domain Eukaryota; kingdom Metazoa; phylum Chordata; class Actinopteri; order Salmoniformes; family Salmonidae; genus Salmo; species Salmo salar. The sequence continues at coordinate 116,810,299 of NC_138291.1, read as the reverse complement.
CACGTTATAATCAGGATGGAGTCTGTCTCTGTTTATCCCCTGATGTCACCCTGCAGTCCTGTCATTTAGTCTGGGCTTACCGTTTAACAGTCCACATTACAGTCGGCTACGATACCTTTCTCAGAATGGAGTCCTTCCTGTAACAACCTCTTTATATCTGACCAGAGTCTGATCCACTAGATGGAGACGGTGTAGTCTGATTTTAAAGGCTACTTCAGGCGGTGCAGTCTGATTTTAAAGGCTACTTCAGGCGGTGCAGTCTGATTTTAAAGGCTACTTCAGACGGTGCAGTCTGATTTTAAAGGCTACTTCAGGCGGTGCAGTCTGATTTTAAAGTCTACTTCAGGCGGTGCAGTCTGATTTTAAAGGCTACTTCAGACGGTGCAGTCTGATTTTAAAGGCTACTTCAGACGGTGCAGTCTGATTTTAAAGGCTACTTCAGACGGTGCAGTCTGATTTTAAAGGCTACTTCAGACGGTGCAGTCTGATTTTAAAGGCTACTTCAGACGGTGCAGTCTGATTTTAAAGGCTACTTCAGGCGGTGCAGTCTGATTTTAAAGGCTACTTCAGACGGTGCAGTCTGATTTTAAAGGCTACTTCAGACGGTGTTAAAGGCTACTTCAGACGGTGCAGTCTGATTTTAAAGGCTACTTCAGACGGTGCAGTCTGATTTTAAAGGCTACTTCAGACGGTGCAGTCTGATTTTAAAGGCTACTTCAGACGGTGCAGTCTGATTTTAAAGGCTACTTCAGACGGTGCAGTCTTATTTTAAAGGCTACTTCAGACGGTGCAGTCTGATTTTAAAGGCTACTTCAGACGGTGCAGTCTGATTTTAAAGGCTACTTCAGACGGTGTTAAAGGCTACTTCAGACGGTGTTAAAGGCTACTTCAGACGGTGCAGTCTGATTTTAAAGGCTACTTCAGACGGTGCAGTCTGATTTTAAAGGCTACTTCAGACGGTGCAGTCTGATTTTAAAGGCTACTTCAGGCGGTGCAGTCTGATTTTAAAGGCTCCTTCAGACGGTGCAGTCTGATTTAAAGGCTACTTCAGACGGTGCAGTCTGATTTTAAAGGCTACTTCAGACGGTGCAGTCTGATTTTAAAGGCTACTTCAGACGGTGCAGTCTGATTTTAAAGGCTACTTCAGGCGGTGCAGTCTGATTTTAAAGGCTACTTCAGACGGTTTAGTCTGATTTAAAGGCTACTTCAGACGGTGTAGTCTGATTTTAAAGGCTACTTCAGAAGGCTGAAGGGAAGAGGTTCTACACTCTCCACTAAGTGGTCTGTCACAGAACACTCGCTTCCCTCTATTATCTTAAACTATCTCTCTGTCTCTCTATTATCTCTGTTAAACACTATCTCTTCTCTCCCTCGTGTTCCTCTGACACACTCTCTTCATCCCTTATCTGTGTGATGGAGCCCTGACTGAAGATGCTCTCTAGGGGCCCAAGTTGTCCCTGGATGTGACCCACTGGGGGGGTGGACATGGAGTTGTCCCTGGATGTGACCCACTGGGGGGGTGGACATGGAGTTGTCCCTGGATGTGACCCACTGGGGGGGTGGACATGGAGTTGTCCCCAGGATGTGACCCACTGGGGGGTGGACATGGAGTTGTCCCCAGGATGTGACCCACTGGGGGGTGGACATGGAGTTGTCCCTGGATGTGACCCACTGGGGGGTGGACATGGAGTTGTCCCTGGATGTGACCCACTGGGGGGGTGGACATGGAGTTGTCCCTGGATGTGACCCACTGGGGGGTGGACATGGAGTTGTCCCTGGATGTGACCCACTGGGGGGGGGGGGGTGGACATGGAGTTGTCCCCTGGATGTGACCCACTGGGGGGGGGGGGTGGACATGGAGTTGTCCCCTGGATGTGACCCACTGGGGGGGGTGGACATGGAGTTGTCCCCTGGATGTGACCCACTGGGGGGGTGGACATGGAGTTGTCCCCTGGATGTGACCCACTGAGGGGGGGGGGGTGGACATGGAGTTGTCCCCTGGATGTGACCCACTGGGGGGGGGGGGGTGGACATGGAGTTGTCCCCTGGATGTGACCCACTGAGGGGGGGGGGTGGACATGGAGTTGTCCCCTGGATGTGACCCACTGGGGGGGTGGACATGGAGTTGTCCCCTGGATGTGACCCACTGGGGGGGGGGGTGGACATGGAGTTGTCCCTGGATGTGACCCACTGGGGGGGGGGTGGACATGGAGTTGTCCCTGGATGTGACCCACTGGGGGGGGTGGACATGGAGTTGTCCCCTGGATGTGACCCACTGGGGTAGAAGACTGTCCATAACAGACAGAATATACTCTAGAAGTGGTTGATGACTCCAGGCTGAACTGTGTCTGCTGTGTCAGTTAAGGAGGTGTGTCATGTTAACCTTACAACAACAGCTGGACACTCAAGCTCAACCCTTTACTATAGGAGTGTGCAGTCAGTCCATGTGTTGATGTCACCAGTCTGTGTGTAGACTGTCACCAGTCTGTGTGTAGACTGTCACCAGTCTGTGTGTGGACTGTCACCAGTCTGTGTGTGGACTGTCACCAGTCTGTGTGTGGACTGTCACCGGTCTGTGTGTGGACTGTCACCGGTCTGTGTGGGGACATTCACCGGTCTGTGTGGGGACATTCACCAGTCTCTGTGTGGGGCCAGTCACCAGTCTCTGTGTGGGGCCAGTCACCAGTCTCTGTGTGGGGCCAGTCACCAGTCTCTGTGTGGGGCCAGTCACCAGTCTCTGTGTGGGGCCAGTCACCAGTCTCTGTGTGGGGCCAGTCACCAGTCTCTGTGTGGGGCCGCCCGCCGGGGGCCAGTCACCGGCGGAGGGCCCGTCCCGTCTCGTGTGGGGCCAGTCACCAGTCTCTGTGTGGGGCCAGTCACCAGTCTCTGTGTGGGGCCAGTCACCGGTCTCTGTGTGGGGCCAGTCACCGGTGTGTGTGGGGCCAGTCACCGGTGTGTGTGGGGCCAGTCACCGGTGTGTGGACAGTCACCAGTCACCGGTGTGTGGACAGTCACCAGTCTCTGTGTGTGGACAGTCACCAGTCTCTGTGTGTGGACAGTCACCAGTCTCTGTGTGTGGACAGTCACCAGTATGTGTGTGGACAGTCACCAGTCCGTGTGGGGCCAGTATGGGGCCAGTGTGGGGCCAGTCACCGGTCTGTGTGGGGCCAGTCACCGGTCTGTGTGTGGACAGTCACCGGTCTGTGTGGGGCCAGTCACCCTTCCCTGTCTCCTCATGAGTCGTTCAGTGCCTGTACTCTAGACCTACCCCCGGGGATACAGAATAACCAACAGACTAGCCAGTCATCTTTAAAGGACCAGCTGTTTTTATCTCTTTATCAAATTATTTCTGGATAACAATAAAGTACCTTACTGTGATTGTTTTCCATTAAAATGGTCAAAAAGAAACAAAAACAGCTTCTTAGCAAAGAGACATTTCTCAAGCAAGAATTTATCTGGAACTGTCTGGGAGTGGTCTGAGTGGGGAGGGGAAAATGGGAAAACTAGCTGTCATTGGAAGAGAGGTTTGGAACTCTCTGTCTTATTGGTCTATTAACTAATGTTACCAGGCAGGCCAAAACTCCATCCCACCAAAACAGGCTGATATTTCAGGTGGTCTTTTCAAACAGTTCTTCCACTAAAAGGGCATTATCATCATTTTCACCATTTCACAGTATTATTCCAACCTCATAGTGTTGAAATACCTATAAAACACAGGATATTCATGTTTATGTCTGCATTGGGCCTTTAACCCACACACACACCACACACACACACACACACACACACACACAACACCGCTTACCTGTAAATTATGCATGCACTGTTCCGACACGTGTCACAGTTGGCCGTGTCCTGTCCAGTTCGATAGGAGAGGCTAAGGAGAGGAGAGGAGAGGAGAGGAGAGGAGAGGAGAGGAGAGGAGAGGAGAGGAGAGAGGAGGAGAGGAGAGGAGAGAGAGAGAGAGAGGAGGAGAGAGGAGGAGGAGAGGAGAGGAGAGAGAGAGAGAGAGGGAGGGGAGGAGAGGAGAGGAGAGGAGAGGAGAGGAGTGGAGAGGAGAGGAGAGGAAGGGAGGAGAGGAGAGGAGGGGGGGAGGAGAGGAGAGGGGAAGGGGGGGAGGAGAGGAGAGGAGGAGAGAGGAGAGGAGAGGAGAGGAGGGGAGGGGAGGGGAGATGAATGAACAATCACAGGTTTGTTAGCCCGTTCCCTCCCCATTTGCTATCTGTCTCATCTTGTTTGTTAGTCCTCATTAACAGAACATTAACATGGACCTGAATAGACAGAGGTGTGTGTTCCATCCCTGATAAAGCCCTTTGTATGGATGGAGGTAGATGTTCTGTCCCTTTAGCTGAGGCCTTGTCTGATCCTGGGCTGAAGTGATCGTGTGTGTGTGTGTGTGTGTGTGTGTGTGTGTGTGTGTGTGTGTGTGTGTGTGTGTGTGTGTGTGTGTGTGTGTGTGTGTGTGTGTGGGGGGCGCGCCCGCGCTGCGTAGGGTTGTGAAGGTCTGAAATGTCAGACAATGATTGTCATGCAAATAACTGTCGGTCTCACGACAATTGACTGTTAATTAACATAAAGAGGATTTAGCATCTCTGGGTGTTCCACTCGTAGCCTCCAACCCACCGATACAGAACTTTATAACATCTACAGTTAAAACAGTCTAATAAATACAGCCTTCCCCCTCACAATACATCCATGTAATATAGTCTACCCATCACAATAAATCCATGTAATATAGTCTACACCTTCACAATAAATCCATGTAATATAGTCTACACCTTCACAATAAATCCATGTAATATAGTCTACCCTTCACAATACATCCATGTAATATAGTCTACCCTTCACAATAAATCCATGTAATATAGTCTACACCATCACAATACATCCATGTAATATAATCTACACCTTCACAATAAATCCATGTAATATAGTCTACCCATCACAATACATCCATGTAATATAGTCTACACCATCACAATACATCCATGTAATATAGTCTACACCTTCACAATACATCCATGTAATATAGTCTACCCTTCACAATACATCCATGTAATATAGTCTACCCATCACAATAAATCCATGTAATATAGTCTACCCTTCACAATAAATCCATGTAATATAGTCTACACCATCACAATACATCCATGTAATATAGTCTACACCTTCACAATAAATCCATGTAATATAGTCTACCCATCACAATACATCCATGTAATATAGTCTACACCTTCACAATAAATCCATGTAATATAGTCTACACCTTCACAATAAATCCATGTAATATAGTCTACCCATCACAATAAATCCATGTAATATAGTCTACACCATCACAATAAATCCATGTCATATAGTCTACACCATCACAATAAATCCATGTACTATAGTCTACCTACACCATCACAATAAATCCATGTAATTTAGTCTACACCATCAGAATAAATCCATGTACTATAGTCTACCTACACATCACAATAAATCCATGTACTATAGTCTACACCATCACAATAAATCCATGTAATATAGTCTACACCATCACAATAAATCCATGTAATATAGTCTACACCATCACAATAAATCCATGTAATATAGTCTACACCATCACAATAAATCCATGTACTATAGTCTACACCATCACAATAAATCCATGTAATATAGTCTACACCATCAGAATAAATCCATGTACTATAGTCTACCTACACATCACAATAAATCCATGTAATATAGTCTACACCATTCAGCAATAAATCCATGTACATATAGTTCTACCTACACCACCACAATAAATCCATGTAATATAGTCTACACCTTCACAATAAATCCATGTAATATATTCTACCTACACCACCACAATAAATCCATGTAATATAGTCTACACCGTCACAATAAATCCATGTAATATAGTCTACACCATCACAATAAATCCATGTAATATATTCTACCTACACCACCACAATAAATCCATGTAATATAGTCTACACCATCACAATAAATCCATGTAATATATTCTACCTACACCACCACAATAAATCCATGTAATATATTCTACCTACACCACCACAATAAATCCATGTAATATAGTCTACACCGTCACAATAAATCCATGTAATATAGTCTACACCATCACAATAAATCCATGTAATATATTCTACCTACACCACCACAATAAATCCATGTAATATAGTCTACACCGTCACAATAAATCCATTATTTATTTAGACAGGTCTAAAGAAACATGATATGCGTAAAATGTAGTCTATTTCAGAAGAACAGAATAGCATACTCCGAGTTAGTACTTATGTTAAGACTCTGGTTTGGCTAGGCCATATGGCTGTGGGCTGTGCTACTTCACTTCCATCCTATTCTGTGTCATTACTTTAAATTATTTCACAGTAAAAATGATACAATTGAACATGGCTGAATAAAATAGAAAGGATGTTTTTTCTCCAGATGAAAAAGTGTGCACTATTCTATGTTGAGCGGTTAACAGAGAAACAGGTCCTTCTATATGATTACTTTTGAGTTATTTAAGTAACTTTAGTTGTTCTACAAACGTTAGGCTACATGTTTTGATTTTTAATACATTGTAAAGCTGTGTGATGTGACTCTAATGATTTGAATAAAGTTGCCTGAAAGGCATGAGCTCTGGTTTGTTTTTCGTGCAGCCTGTACACACTTCATCAGTCTCTCATTCACAATCTGACAAGCAGTTGATGATACTCTCACCCGTCAGACTATTCTCAATTTAATCTGGACTTTACATATACTAAATAATATATGTGCTGATGGGATCCTCCTCTTTTTAATAGAGGCCATCAAAACTCTGTTTTCTCACACAATTGTATAGCCTATAGAAATGTTGAGCAACATGGGCTCATAGGAACACTTATTTAATTCCATGCATCAACCAGCTATGAGGAGCTGTCTCTCATGGCACATCAGCTGAATGCCAGGGCTCTCAAGAAATGGTTGGTTTGATTTTCCATTGCATTTGCATTGTTATCAGAGTGATTAGAGGGGCAATAGAGCCCTAATAACCAGGCCATTAGGACCTGGTGGAGGGACAATAGAGCCCTGAGTACCAGACCATTAGGACCTGATGGAGGGACAATAGAGACCTGAGTACCAGACCATTAGGACCTGGTGGAGGGACAATAGAGCCCTGAGTACCAGGCCATTAGGACCTGATGGAGGGACAATAGAGTGCTGAGTACCAGGCCATTAGGACCTGATGGAGGGACAATAGAGCCCTGAGTACCAGGCCATTAGGGACCTGATGGAGGAGGGACAAAAGAGCCCTGAGTTCCAGGCCATTAGGTTCTGATTAGAGGACAATAGAGCCCTGAGTTCCAGGCCATTAGGACCTGATGGAGAGACAATATAGTGCTGAGTACCAGGCAGTTAGCAAGTTCAGTAGGCTACTAATGACCATCAGCAGCATCAGAGCTTGGAGAAGCCTAATTACTGTGACTTAACGGACAGGTGGAATTTGACTGCCTTCATTACTCGTGACTGCCGGTGAGGCAGTAAGATGGTCACCGTTACAGCTCTGTGTGTTGACTGTGTGTGTGTGACTGTGTGTGTGTGTGACTGTGTCCTGTGTACTTCAGTGGCCATACACAAGGACATGGCCAGCCAGACTGGCTCAGAGATTCCATCACAACTCTCTTGTGAGGAACCAGACTCGTCGTCCTGTAAGATGTTTGTTTATTCATTTGAATACTCATCTTGAATACTTCCAAAAAACATTGTGTATGGCTCAGTTACCTTGAACCTGTAATGCTGTCTGATTTTAAGTGTGACGACAAAATGCCTCTAGGGATGTCTCAGAAAGCAACAGTTTAATTCACAGTGTATTTGATGTTTTTATGCTCAATATTATTTAACATACTAGAGGGATGGTAGTATTATTTAACATACTAGAGGGATGGTAGTAGTATTTAACAGGGTAGAGGGATGGTAGTATTATTTAACATACTAGAGGGATGGTAGTAGTATTTAACAGGGTAGAGGGATGGTAGTATTATTTAACATACTAGAGGGATGGTAGTAGTATTTAACAGGGTAGAGGGATGGTAGTATTATTTAACATACTAGAGGGATGGTAGTAGTATTTAACAGGGTAGAGGAATGGTAGTATTATTTAACAGGGTAGAGGGATGGTAGTAGTATTTAACAGGGTAGAGGGATGGTAGTAGTATTTAATAGGGTAGAGGAATGGTAGTATTATTTAACAGGGTAGAGGGATGGTAGTAGTATTTAACAGGGTAGAGGATTGGTAGTATTATTTAACAGGGTAGAGGGATGGTAGTAGTATTTAACAGGGTAGAGGGATGGTAGTAGTATTTAACAGGGTAGAGGGATGGTAGTATTATTTAACATACTAGAGGGATGGTAGTATTATTTAACAGGGTAGAGGGATGGTAGTATTATTTAACAGGGTAGAGGGATGGTAGTAGTATTTAACAGGGTAGAGGGATGGTAGTAGTATTTAACATACTAGAGGGATGGTAGTAGTATTTAACAGGGTAAAGGGATGGTAGTATTATTTAACAGGGTAGAGGGATGGTAGAGGGATGGTAGTAGTATTTAACAGGGTAGAGTGGTGATAGTAGTATTTAACAGGGTAGAGGGATGGTAGTAGTATTTAACAGGGTAGAGGGATGGTAGTAGTATTTAACAGGGTAGAGGGATGGTAGTAGTATTTAACAGGGTAGAGGGATGGTAGTATTATTTAACAGGGTAGAGGGATGGTAGTAGGCTTTAACAGGGTAGAGGGATGGTAGTAGTATTTAACAGGGTAGAGGGATGGTAGTATTATTTAACATGCTAGAGGGATGGTAGTATTATTTAACAGGGTAGAGGGATGGTAGTAGTATTAAACAGTGTAGAGGGATGGTAGTAGTATTTAACAGAGTAGAGGGATGGTAGTAGTATTTAACAGGGTGGAGGGATGGTTGTAGTATTTAACAGACTAGAGGGATGGTAGTATTATTTAACAGGGTAGAGGGATGGTAGTATTATTTAACAGGGTAGAGAGATGGTAGTAGTATTTAACAGGGTAGAGGGATGGTACTAGTATTTAACAGGGTAGAGGGGTGGTAGTAGTATTTAACAGGGTAGAGGGATGGTAGTAGTATTTAACTTGTTATGGATAGGGGGCAGTATTTTCACGGCCGGATAAAAAACGTACCCGATTTAATCTGAATATTACTCCTGCCCAGAAACTAGAATATGCATATAATTATTAGCTTTGGATAGAAAACACTCCAAAGTTTCTAAAACTGTTTGAATGGTGTCTGTGAGTATAACAGAACTCATTTGGCAGGCCAAAACCTGAGAAGATTCCAAACAGGAAGCGCCCTCTCTGACTATTTCTTGGCCTTCTTGATCATCTCTATCCAAAACAGGGGATCTCTGCTGTAACGTGACATTTTCTAACGCTCCCATAGGCTCTCAGAAGGCGCCAGAACATTGAATGATGACTTTGCAGGCCATGGCTGAAAAACAGTAGCGCATTTGGATAGTGGTCGATCTGAGAACAATGAGACTGGGGGCGCGTGCACGAGAAGAGTCCATTTTAGATTTTTTTCGTCTTTGAACGAAAACAGGGTTTCCCGGTCGGAATATTATTGCTTTTTTACGAGAAAAATCGCATAAAAATTGATTTTAAACAGCGTTTGACATGCTTCGAAGTACGGTAATGGAATATTTAGAATTTTTTTGTCACGAAATGCGGCGGGCGCGTCACCCTTCTTTACCCTTCGGATAGTGTCTTGAACGCACGAACAAAACGCCGCTATTTGGATATAACTATGGATTATTTGGAACCAAACCAACATTTGTTATTGAAGTAGAAGTCCTGGGAGTGCATTCTGATGAAGAACAGCAAAGGTAATCTAATTTTTCTTATAGTAAATCTGAGTTTGGTGAGGGCCAAACTTGCTGGGTGTCAAAATAGCTAGCCCGTGATGGCCAGGCTATCTACTCAGAATATTGCAAAATGTGCTTTCACCGAAAAGCTATTTTAAAATCGGACATAGCGATTGCATAAAGGAGTTCTGTATCTATAATTCTTAAAATAATCGTTATGTTTTTTGTGAACGTTTATCGTGAGTAATTTAGTAAATTCACCGGAAGTGTTCGGTGGGAATGCTAGTTCTGAACGTCACATGCTAATGTAAAAAGCTGGTTTTTGATATAAATATGAACTTGATTGAACAAAACATGCATGTATTGTATAACATAATGTCCTAGGAGTGTCATTTGATGAAGATCATCAAAGGTTAGTGCTGCATTTAGCTGTGGTTTTGTTTTTTGTGACATTATATGCTAGCTTGAAAAATGGGTGTCTGATTATTTCTGGCTGGGTACTCTGCTGACATAATCTAATGTTTTGCTTTCGCTGTAAAGCCTTTTTGAAATCGGACAGTGTGGTTAGATAAAGGAGAGTCTTGTCTTTAAAATGGTGTAAAATAGTCATATGTTTGAAAAATTGAAGTTTTGGGATTTTTGAGGAATTTGTATTTCGCGCCACGCCTATCATTGGATATTGGAGCAGGTGTTCCGCTAGCGGAACGTCTAGATGTAAGTTAACAGACTAGAGGGATGGTAGTAGTATTTAACAGGGTAGAGGGATGGTAGTATTATTTAACAGGGTAGAGGGATGGTAGAGGGATGGTAGTAGTATTTAACAGGGTAGAGGGATGGTAGTATTATTTAACAGGGTAGAGGGATGGTAGTATTATTTAACAGGGTAGAGGGATGGTAGTAGTATTTAACAGGGTAGAGGGATGGTAGTAGTATTTAACAGGGTAGAGGAATGGTAGTAGTATTTAACAGGGTAGAGGAATGGTAGTAGTATTTAACAGGGTAGAGAGATGGTAGTAGTATTTAACAGGGTAGAGGGATGGTAGTAGTATTTAACAGGGTAGAGGGATGGTAGTATTATTTAACAGGGTAGAGGGATGGTAGTAGTATTTAACAGGGTAGAGGGATGGTAGTAGTATTTAACAGGGTAGAGGGATGGTAGTAGTATTTAACAGGGTAGAGGGATGGTAGTAGTATTTAACAGGGTAGAGGGATGGTAGTAGTATTTAACAGGGTATAGGGATGGTAGTAGTATTTAACAGGGTAGAGAGATGGTAGTAGTATTTAACAGGGTAGAGGGATGGTAGTATTATTTAACAGGGTAGAGGGATGGTAGTAGTATTTAACAGGGTAGAGGGATGGTAGTAGTATTTAACAGGGTAGAGGGATGGTAGTAGTATTTAACAGGGTAGAGGGATGGTAGTAGTATTTAACAGGGTAGAGGAATGGTAGTAGTATTTAACAGGGTAGAGAGATGGTAGTAGTATTTAACAGGGTAGAGGGATGGTAGTAGTATTTAACAGGGTAGAGAGATGGTAGTAGTATTTAACAGGGTAGAGGGATGGTAGTAGTATTTAACAGGGTAGAGGGATGGTAGTAGTATTTAACAGGGTAGAGGGATGGTAGTAGTATTTAACAGGGTAGAGGGATGGTAGTATTATTTATCAGGGTAGAGTAGCAGACTAAAGGGATGTTAGTCCTAACATACATTTTGATCAGGGTTTGGGATGCCCCTCAGTTTGAGGAAGGTTTGGTATTTCAGCCTTTATCTTCATCCTACAATTGTCGCTTCATTTCTGTGGACTTGAAGTCTGTACACAAACACGCGCACACACACTCACACTGAATCGATTGCCTTCTTATTGGACGGTCTAGTGGTAATATTCTTTAGATTGGTTCAGGATATTGATTGACAGTAAGTTCCTCTCCCGTGTAATTTATGTGTTATTGCTGTGATCATTCCATCAATTTATAGCTCTATTAATATGTAAAACACGTATCGATCTGAAGCTAATCGGTCGGGACGTTGATACTGAATTCCAACTCGAAGTCCGTTAGCATGACGACAGTACGCGTAGTGGTGTCGGCGCCACGGAACTAGAATCAGTCCCAAATTCACATCACATGATGACATTATAAGGGAGGACTGTTGGAAAGCATACCCTCCGTTTCGATCTCTCTCACACACACACACACACACACACACACACACACACACACACACACACACACAGAGCCTTGCTAGTTCCTCACTCTCTCTCTCTCCCAGGCTGTGGCGTCATGCTTCCTGAGCAGACCAGTGTCAGAGCACCAATAAGAATTAAAGAGGTGTTGCGATATGGACATGCACACTATCCAAATCGCAGGGGAAAAACGGCTGCGATATTTTAAGACGACACTTAGCCCGTCTGCAACACACATGTTTTCTACTTTTCCATGTTATTACTGGATCTGACTGAGTTCTCTGTCCCTCCTCTTTTGGCTCTTTGCCAATTCCACTCACACCAAGCCCCGCCCCTCCCCTGTCACTCAAGCCGTCCAGTCCTTCCTGCTTCAGATTCACTCTGTATGTTTTGACCAATCAACAGCATTGCAGTCAACTGATTGTTCCAAACAAGAAAGACGCAGCTTTCCAATATGCTTCTTAATGTAAATCCACACGTTTTCTGCTTTCAACTATTTCTGTGTGTAACTTGCTCTCTGCTAAACACTAGTTAGTCTAGTTATAGGGAATATCTCACTAGTAAACTCTCTGCTAAACACTAGTTAGTCTAGTTATAGGGAACATCTGGCTAGTAAACTCTCTGCAAAACACTAGTTAGTCTAGTTATAGGGAACATCTGGCTAGTAAACTCTCTGCTAAACACTAGTTAGTCTAGTTATAGAGAATATCTGGCTAGTAAACTCTCTGCTAAACACTAGTTAGTCTAGTTATAGGGAACATCTGGCTAGTAAACTCTCTGCTAAACACTAGTTAGTCTAGTTATAGGGAATATCTGGCTAGTAAACTCTCTGCTAAACACTAGTTAGTCTAGTTATAGGGAACATCTGGCTAGTAAACTCTCTGCTAAACACTAGTTAGTCTAGTTATAGGGAACATCTCGCTAGTATAATTTTGCTCTGATACAGGCCGGTACCAGTGGTAGAGCATCGTTAGTGTAACAGATTGTTTTTAAATCAGAAAGGAAAAGGAGAAGATTCCAGTTGTCTGAATGTACATGTAACTGCCAAAGTAAAGGAAACACCTGAGTAAATGAGGGGATGCAAAGTATATTGAAAACAGGCGCTTCCACACAGGTGAGGTTCCTGAGTTAGTTAAGAAATCAACATCCCATCATGCTTAGGGTCATGTATAAAAAGGCTGGGCAGGCCATTATTTTGGCTACCATGGTTATGCCCCTATCAGATGATAATGTCCCCATCCACAGGGAACGCGTTGTGACTGGATGGTTTGATGAGCATGAAACCCCCCCCCAAAAAGAAAACCCACCCTGCTCCTTCCCTGGCTTTTCCTAAATATTTATATTTTACGTTGCTCAGTTGTCAGAATGTTTTAATCACAAACAGTAACGTATTTAGAGGCCGAGACAAATGTACCAAAGGGCGTTGGTACTACAGCATCTCTCCTCACTGAATGAAGGCCAGCAGTGGACGAATGGACATCAGAAACCAGGGAGAACCTGAGAAGGGGATGAATGGACAATAGAAACCAGGGAGAACCTGAGAAGGGGATGAATGGACAATAGAAACCAGGGAGAACCTGAGAAGGGGATGAATGGACAATAGAAACCAGAGAGAACCTGAGAAGGGGATGAATGGACAATAGAAACCAGAGAGAACCTGAGAAGTGGATGAATGGACAATAGAAACCAGAGAGAACCTGAGAAGTGGATGAATGGACAATAGAAACCAGAGAGAACCTGAGAAGTGGATGAATGGACAATAGAAACCAGGAGAACCTGGGAAGGGGATGAATGGACAATAGAAACCAGGAGAACCTGGGAAGGGGATGTATGGACAATAGAAACCAGAGAGAACCTGAGAAGGGGATGTATGGACAATAGAAACCAGAGAGAACCTGAGAAGGGGATGTATGGACAATAGAAACCAGAGAGAACCTGGGAAGGGGATGAATGGACAATAGAAACCAGAGAGAACCTGAGAAGTGGATGAATGGACAATAGAAACCAGAGAGAACCTGAGAAGGGGATGAATGGACAATAGAAACCAGAGAGAACCTGAGAAGTGGATGTGACTTGACATTTGAATGATCTGAAGGATCAAAGGAATTTAGAACAATAGTGTTGTGAGAGAGCAGGACGTCAGTCTAAGACAAATTACCAGCCCACTTTACAGTTTTCTTTGTTAAACATGCAGATGTAGCAGGACGTCAGTCTAAGAGACAAATTACCAGCCCACTTTACAGTTTTCTTTGTTAAACATGCAGATGTTGTAGCAGGACGTCAGTCTAAGAGACAAATTGCCAGCCCACTTTACAGTTTTCTTTGTTCATGTGACGTGCAGATGTTTCAGCAGGACGTCAGATTGTACTGTAACTAATTAGCACAGAAAAGGAAACTGTAGGTCTGGAGAACCTGGGCTGGAGTGGTTACAAGGTACTCTGTGGTTGTGAGGCTGGTTGGACGCACAGACAAATTATCTAAATCAAAGTGGCTTATGGTAGAGAAATTAACACTCAATTCTCTGGCAACAGTTCTTGTGGACATTCCTGCAGTCTGCATGCAAATTGCACATTCCCTCAACTTGAGACAACAGTGACATTTTGTTGTTTGACAAAACTGCACATTTTAGTGGTATTTTATTGTCCCCAGCACAAGGTGCACCTGTGTAATGATAATGCTGTTTAATCAGCTTCTTGATATGCCACACATGTCAAGTGGATGGATTATCATGGAAAACGAGAAATGCTCACTAACAGGGATGTAAACAAATTTGTGCACAAAATTTGAGAGAAATAAGCTTTTTATTCGTATGGAACATTTCTGGGGTCTTTAATTTCAACTCATGAAACATGTGACCAGCACTTTACATGTTGTGTTTATATTATTGTTCAGTGTACTTAGTCCCCTTTTCATTCGTTGTCATGCCGACAAAACTGCATTCCTCGTATTCCAACCGTCAAATGAGAATGATCATTCTAGTTCTAGGATTCCAACAGTTTTACCCAACTGTTTTGTTCTAGAATCACAAGTAAAATTGCCTATATTTGATCCCAAAAGTCCTATGAATTTTTTTTTCCCATATAGTGCAGCCCTACCACGGCGTAAGTCTACTTTCCTGTCCACTGGTTTGTGTGTGTCTCAGAGAGAGAGAGTGTGTGTCTGTGTATCTCAGAGAGAGAGAGAGAGAGAGAGTCTGTGTGTCTCAGAGAGAGAGTCTGTGTGTCTCAGAGAGAGAGTCTGTGT